>NC_135233.1:948724451-949359729 GCF_051348905.1 Ranitomeya variabilis | reverse complement strand
CACCGAGCAAGACGGAACAGACTGCGCAAAGACCAGCTAAAAAAACTACCCATTCATAAATTTAAGAAAGGTAAGATAATGTGAATCGGGCAGAGGAAGAGCATTTCAGGTAAACGCAGAAAGTCCATTTTATTTATATATTTACCGTATATACTCGAGTATAAGCCGATATTTTCAGCCCAAATTTTTGGGCTGAAAGTGCCCCTCTCGGCTTATACTCGAGTCATGTTCGTCGGCGGGTGAGGGGGAGAGAGCAGTGTCGCATACTCACCTGGTCCCGGCGCTCCTAACGCGGTCCCAGCCTGTCCCAGGGTCTCCCTCGCTGCAGCTCTTCCTCTATTCAGCGGTCACGTGGTACCGCTCATTAAAGTAATGAATATGGACTCCACTCCCATAGGGGTGGAGCCGCATATTCATTACTGTAATGAGCGGTACCGGTGACCCCTCATTACATGAAGAAGCTGCTGTACCATGGGACAGGCAGGGACCGCGTCAGGAGCACCGGGACCAGGTGAGTATTTCATATTCACCTGTCCGCATTCCATTCTCCGGGCGCCGCTCCGTCTTCCCGTCCTCTTGCAGTGACTGTGCAGGTCAGAGGGCGCGATGACGTATTAGTGTGCGCGCCGCCCTCTGCCTGAACAGTCAGTGCGGAGAGACGGGACGCTGAGGAGCAGTGGGCAGCGACGAGAGGTGAGTATGTGATTTTTTTTTTTTTTATTTTATTTTTTTTTCTATTGCAGCAGCAGCAGCATTACATGTGGCACAATGCTATATGGAGCGTCTATGGGGCCATAAAAAAACTGCATGGAGCATTATATGGGGCCATAACTGTATGGAGCATTATATGGGGCCATAACTGCATGGATCATTATATGGGGCCATAACTGCATGGAGCATTATATGGAGCATCTATGGGACCATAACTGTATGGAGCATTATATGGGGCCATAACTGCATGGAGCATTATATGGGGCATCTATGGGGTCATAACTGTATGGAGCATTTTATGGGGCCATAACTGCATGGAGCATTATATGGGGCATTATATGGGGCCATAACTGTATGGAGCATTATATGGGGCCATAACTGCATGGAGCATTATATGGGGCATCTATGGGGCCATAACTGCATGGAGCATTATATGGGGCATCTTATGGGGCCATAACTGCATGGAGCATTATATGGGGCATCTTATGGGGCCATAACTGCATGGAGCATTATATGGAGCATCTATGGGGCCATAACTGTATGGAGCATTATATGGGGCCATAACTGCATGGAGCATTATATGGAGCATTATATGGGGCCATAACTGTATGGAGCATTATATATGGGGCATCTGTGGGGCCATAACTGCATGGAGCATTATATGGGGCTCCTGATTCAATATGGATATTCAAAAACACTTAACCTACTAATGTCTCAATTCATTTTACTTTTATTGGTATCTATTTTTTACTTTTGACATTTACCGGTAGCTGCTGCATTTTCCACCCTAGGCTTATACTCGAGTCAATAAGTTTTCCCAGTTTTTTGTTGCAAAATTAGGGGGGTCGGCTTATACTCGGGTCGGCTTATACTCGAGTATATACGGTATTTATTTTTAAGCATTTTATATGATTTGCCATCAGTCACTCTGTAAAGTAGACTTTGTCAGACATAATCTGTAGCCAGTCATCCACATTATTCACCCTTTTTCTTCCACTTCAGCAGTCATAACTCGTGCATGATGAGTCTGAATTGGAGAGAAAAATATAATAATAAAATATATATAAAAAAATCATATTTGTCCAATAGCTTGTCTTCTACACTAGTAGTCTTAGCCTAAAATGACTGGCGACCATAAGCTCGCATTGATTTCTTCATTGTGTAGATTGATTATAGCCTTGACGTCTAGGGAGATGTGCTAAGGAGCAGCCGTGTCTCCTTGTACGGTAAAGTTGCTGTAAGATTTCCAAGTGCTGAGCAGCTTAAAGATGTGTAAATATTTAGATGATGCAAGAATTTGCTTCAACATCTGTAACAAATCAGGAAAGCATGGAGGAGAGCGGAGGTAGTGCAGTGCGGGAGTCTATAATTAGCCCTATGGATAGAATTCCAGGTATTTTCTGGCATTGTACCTTACTTCACATTTTGTTTTGTCATCTGTAGTTTAATGCTGTATGATTCTGATCTCTATTCCAGGGGATGAATATGATGTGTGCGCAGTCTGCCTGGATGAGTATGAGGAAGGAGATAAGCTGCGAGTATTGCCATGTTCACATGGTAAGAAAACTGGAACCTGACGCTAAGTAACCTGATGAGCAGAGATGAAGGGCTGCGCTCTATAGACAAAGCACCACATATTACACCTATAAGATATGTATTGTATTGTTCCTTCTATTGTAGGTAAAACGGCTTCTGGGAAAGCTTTGTACAAGATATTTGAGTATTTGGCCATTTTTGCCCATTCATCTAGGAGAGCGTTTGTGAGTTCTACGTATGTTGGATGAGAGAGCCTCACTCCTCTCCGTTCTAGTTCACCCCAAGGTGTTGGATGGGGTTGAGGTCAGGTTCTTTCCACCAAACCAAAACAATCATTTATGGACCTTGCTTTATTCACTTGGGAATCGGTCATACTGGGACAGAAAACCACCTTCCCTAAACTGTTCCCACAAATCGGAAGCATACAATTATCCAAAATGTTTTGATATGCAGAAGCATTAAGATTTCTCTTCACTGGGACTAAGGTAACCCCTCAAAAACAACCTCATGGCATTATCCCTCCTCAACTAAACTTTACGTTTGGTACAGTGCAGCCCGGCAGGTAACATTCCCCTACTCTTTACATTTCTCCAATCTGATGCTTGGCATTGTGCTTGGTGATATAAGGCATCCATGCATCTGCTTGGCCGTAGAAACCCATGCCATTAATCTCTCGGTGCGCAGATTTTGTGCTGAGGTTATTTCCAGAGGAGGTTTGGACTCTGCAGTCATTGATTCAGCAGAGTGTTGCTGCCTTTTATGCACCTCAGCACTCCGTGACCCCAATCTGTGACTTTACGTAGTTTCCACTACATGGCTGATAGGAGTTGATGTCATTCCTAGACGCTTCCACTTTTCAGTAATATCATCTAGTTGGTCGGGAAATATGTAGGAGGCAAGAAATACTGGAATTTGAATAATTGTGGCATCCTATTACAGAACCACAGACCAATAACGTGAGCTCTTTAGAATGAGTCGTTCACAAATTTCAGTAAAACCTGGCTGCATGGCGAGGAGCTGGATTTCATACACCTGTCGCTAATGGGACTGCATTATGGGATTATGATGTGTCTTAATACATTGGTGCATATAGTTTATATAATGTATGTTTAAATAAACAGACTTAAATATTTATGTATCCTCACTCATTCAGGTAGAAGATGCAAAGTTACACCTATTCCGCCAATAGTAATGATGCATCGTGTGTGGGGGAAGATCGATGTCGATGGCTGGATTACAAATCTGCTTATTTGAGCATTTGTACAGACTTATAGGGAATTTGTCACCTTGGAAAATGCTATTTACCTGCAGATATTGGGTTAATCTGTGGGTAAATGGCATTACAATGATGCACAGCTTCCTTACAGAAAGTGCAGCTACCGGGAGAGAATGAACTTGGATGGCTCCCAGGAGCTGCTGGCTTTCAGACATGGGGACATGGACGGAGTGCCTGCAACCACCGCTCACTATATTGTACCCACCGCATCTAGACAGCCATCACTGCACAGATTCAAGTATAGTGAGCGATGACTGTAACCGCTCCAGCAAACCTTTATACTGGCATCTGGCAGGAGGGATGTTCATTTTCTCCCTGTAGCTGCACTTTCAGTATGTTATGTGCGTGTGTGTATGTGTATATATATATATATATATATATATATATATATATATATATATATATATATATATATGTATGTATATATATATATATATATATATATATATATATATATATGTATATATATATATATATATATATAATATATATATATATACATATATACACATACACATACGCACACTCTACAGACCAAAAGTTTGGACACACCTTCTCATTTAAAGATTTTTCTGTATTTTCATGACTATAAAAATTGTACATTCACACTGAAGGCATCAACTTAACAAAAAAGTGTGAAACAACTGAAATTATGTCTTATATTCTAGGTTCTTCAAAGTAGACACCTTTTGCTTTGATGACTGCTTTGCACACTCTTGGCATTCTCTTGATGAGCTTCAAGAGGCAGTCACCGGGAATGGTCTTCCAACAATCTTGAAGGAGTTCCCAGAGATACTTTGCACTTGTTGGCCCTTTTGCCTTCACTCTGCGGTCCAGCTCACCCCAAACCATCTCGATTGGGTTCAGGTCTGGTGACTGTGGAGGCCAGGTCATCTGGCGTAGCACCCCATCACTCTCCTCCTCGGTCAAATAGCCCTTACACAGCCTGGAGATGTGTTTGGGGGTCATTGTCTTGTTGAAAAATAAATGATTGTCCAACTAAATGCAAACCGGATGGAATAGCATGCCGCTGCAAGATGCTGTGGTAGCCATGCTGGTTCAGTATGCCTTCAATTTTGAATAAATCCCCAACAGTGTCACCAGCAAAGCACCCCCACACCATCATACCTCCTCCTCCATGCTTCACGGTGGGATCCAGGCATGTGGAGTCCATCCGTTCACCTTTTCTGCGTCGCACAAGACACGGTGGTTGGAACCAAAGATCTCAAATTTGGACTCATCAGACCAAAGCACAGATTTCCACTGGTCTAATGTCCATTCCTTGTGTTCTTAAGCCCAAACAAGTCTATTCTGCTTGTTGCCTGTCCTTAGCAGTGGTTTCCTAGCAGCTATTTTACCATGAAGGCCTGCTGCACAAAGTCTCCTCTTAACAGTTGTTGTAGAGATGTGTCTGCTGCTAGAACTCTGTGTGGCATTGACCTGGTCTCTAATCTGAGCTGCTGTTAACCTGCGATTTCTGAGACTGGTGACTTGGATAAACTTATCCTCAGAAGCAGAGGTGACTCCTGGTCTTCCTTTCCTGGGGTGGTCCTCATGTGAGGCAGTTTCTTTGTAGCGCTTAATGGTTTTTGCCACTGCACTTGGGGACACTTTCAAAGTTTTCCCAATTTTTCCAACTGACTGACCTTCATTTCTTAAAGTAATGATGGCCACTCGTTTTTCTTTACTTAGCTGCTTTTTTCTTGCCATAATACAAAGTCTAACAGTCTATTCAGTAGGACTATCAGCTGTGTATCCACCAGACTTCTGCACAACACAACTGATGGTCCCAACACCATTTATAAGGCAAGAAATCCCACTTATTAAACCTGACAGGGCACACATGTGAAGTGAAAACCATTCCCGGTAACTACCTCTTGAAGCTCATCAAGAGAATGCCAAGAGTGTACAAAGCAGTCATCAAAACAAAAAGGTGGCTACTTTGAAGAACCTAGAATGTAAGACCTAATTTCAGTTGTTTCACACTTTTTTGTTAAGTATATAATTGCACATGTGTTAATTCATAGTTTTGATGGCTGCAGTGTAAATGTACAATTTTCATAGTCATGAAAATACAGAATCTTTAACTCCTTCATGACCTTGGGATTTTCCGTTTTTCCGTGTTCGTTTTTCGCTCCCCTCCTTCCCAGAGCCATAACTTTTTTATTTTTCCGTCAATATGGTCATTTGAGGGATTATTTTTTGCGAAACAAGTTGTACTTTGAACGACATCATTGGGTTTTAGCATGTCGTGTACTAGAAAATGGGGGGGAAAAAAATCCAAGTGCGGTGAAATTGCAAAAAAGCGCAGTCCCACACTTGTTTTTTGTTTGGCTTTTTTGCTAGGTTCACTAAATGCTAAAACTGACCTGCCATTATGATTCTCCAGGTCCTTCTCCAGGTCCCGAGTTCATAGACACCCAACATGACTAGGCTATTTTTTTTTATCTAAGTGGTGAAAAAAAATTCCAAACTTTGCTAAAAAAAAAAAAAATTGCGCCATTTTCCGATACCCGTAGCGTCTCCATTTTTCATGATCTGGGGTCGGATGAGGGCTTATTTTTTGCGTGCCGAGCTGGCGTTTTTAATGATATTTCAGTGCAGATACATTCTTTTGATCGCGCGTTATGGCATTTTAATGCAATGTCGCGGCGACCAAAAAAAACGTAATTCTGGCGTTTCAAATTTTTTTCTCGCTACGCTGTTTAGCGATCAGGTTAATGCTTTTTTTTTTTTGATAGGGTGATTCTGAACGCGGCGATACCAAATATGTTTAGGTTTGATTTTTTTTTTATTATTTTGAATGGGGCAAAAGGGGGGTGATTTAAACTTTTTATATTTTTTTTTATTTTTTCACATTTTTTTTTTTACTTTCTTTTTTTTTTTTACTTTTGCCATGCTTCAATAGCCTCCATGGGAGGCTAGAAGCTGGCACCACTCGATCGGCTCTGCTACATAGCAGCGATCATCAGATCGCTGCTATGCAGCAGAAATGCAGGTGTGCTATGAGCGCCGACCACAGGGTGGCGCTCACAGCTATCCGGGATCAGTAACCATAGAGGTCTCAAGGACCTCTATGGTTATTCTGCAGAAGCATCGCTGACCCCCGACCGACGGGGGTCAGCAATGCGCTCATTTCCAGCCGCCTGGCCGGAAGCGCCGGTTAAATGCCGCTGTCAGCGTTTGACAGCGGCATTTAACTAGTTAATAGCGGTGGGTGAATCGTGATTTCACCCGCCACTATTGCGGGCACATGTCAGCTGTTCAAAACAGCTGACATGTCCCGGCTTTGATGTGGGCTCAGCGCCGGAGCCCGCATCAAAGCGGGGGTTCTGACCTCGGACATACTATCCCGTCCGAGGTCAGAAAGGGGTTAAATGAGGTGTGTCCAAACTTGTGGTCTGTACTGTGTGTATGTATGTGTGTGTGTGTGTGTATGTATATATATATATATATATATATATATATATATATATATATATATATATATATATATATATATATATATATATATATAATATATATATCTATATATCTACTATATAATTGTCTAGGGGTCGCTTCCGTCTTTCTGTCTGTCTGTCCTTCTGTCTGTCACGGATATTCAACGCCCATGACCATTGCCACGACCAATCAGCGACGCGCACAGTCCGGAAGAAGATGGCCGCTCCTTACTCCCCTCCAGTCAGCGCTCACATAGGGTTAATGGCAGCGTTAACCGACCGCGGTGTAACGCACTTGGTTAACACTGCTATTAACCCTGTGTGACCAACGTTTTACTATTGATGCGGCCTATGTGGCATCAATAGTAAAAATATCTAATGTTAAAAATAATAAAAAAAATAAAAAATCGTTATATACTCACCCTGTATGGACTGGTTACCAGAGCATCGCGAGCGGGAAAGGCCTGTTGTGGATCCAAGGGTCCGACGGAGGGTGAGTATATAACGATTTTTTATTTTAATTCTTTTTTTTTTTTTTTTTTTAACAGGGATATGATGCCCACATTGCTATATACTACGTGGCTGGGCAATATACTACGTGGCTGGGCAATATACTACGTGGCTGGCCAATATACTACGTGGACATGCATATTCTAGAATACCCAATGCGTTAGAATCGGGCCACCATCTAAAAAAAAAAAATATATATATATATGTGTTTAGGATTGATTGGCTTATGTAACTAGATGTAGCTCACAAACGGGTGTGTGTGTATATGTCTCATTTGATGTACAGTAGGTGTACGAGACCAGCACAACAGCTGAGCTAACACCATGCCTAGTGGGTGTCTACTGGTATACAGCTGCTGTGGCCGAATCTAGTTCTGATCATGGTGGTTTATCCCTAGCAGGGTTCAGTTGAAACACCCCGTAATACTGCAGTCTTGCTGTATATTAACCCGACAGTGTATTTAGCAGTGATTGAACATAATTGGTAGAGATACTGCCAGAAAAGTCTGAAGTTTAAATTACGGCAGTAAAAACAAAACAAAAATCTATGAACATTTCCATCTTAGATGTTAGAGAGGCAGGGAACTGATGGAAATGTTCAATAACAGAATGTAGAAAAAAAAATGTAAATTTATTAAGCAGTAGAAAAAAATCAAGCTAATCCAATTTTAAGCTATTAAAGAACTGTGTGCTATAAAATTGGGTGGCAAATTGTAAGTAAATTGAGAATTAGATGGAAATGGGTAAGGTACTTGCGAAACGCTTATGTTAACATAAGGCACCTAATAAAGCATAGCGTCTTTAAAGAAATGATTTGTTTCAATCGGTTGTTTTCATTTCAGTGCTTGCAGCAGCAGGAACATGTGTTCCTCCTCCTGCCCTGCAGGCACAGTACTAATAAGTCCTTAGATAGAAATTCTCCATTATTTGCACGGTCTTGCTTACTGTTGCCCAGAACCAGATAAGTGGTGGATAATAAGAAACCAACAAAAAATAAGTTCTTCCAAGAAGATAAAGTGTAATTTCATTTTTAGGAACTGGAGTTATGCCAGTTTTAGCAAAGAAATCAGACCATGTCATTATTCTAAACTTTCCATTGTTAGGAAATTAATCCGCATAAATTGCCTGAATCATTTAATCTTATACAGAGAATTCAAAATGAAGTCAATAAAATCTACAACTCTAATGACAGTTTTTAGTAAACCCCATTTTAAGAACTACAGAGGCGTGTAAAAGTTTGGCCACCCCTGGACAAAACTACTATTATTGTGAACAGTTAAGCAAGATGAAATGATCTCTAAAAGGCCTAAAGTTAAAGATGACACATTTTCTTTGTAATGGTTGTTGAGATGTGCTTTTCCTGAAATTCTGTGCTTTTTCTTTTCTTCACACATACCTTTGATCATTGTGGCCAAAGAGCTCTTTTTTAACCCTCATCATTTCACAGGACTTGTTTCCAAAATGCATTGGGCTTGTTTAGATGTTCTTTTGCATACTTCTGATGCTGAATTTTGTGAAGACACATGAGAGGTTTTCTTCTGAAGAGTCTTCCATGAAGGCCATATTTTGTGCAGGTGTCTCTGATCAGTAGCACAATGTACCACAACTCCAGAGTCTGCTAAATCTTTCTGAGGGTCTTTTGCAGTCAAGTGGGGGTTTTGATTTGTGCCTATAGCAATTCCACAAACAGATCTCAGTGAAAGTTTGCTTGGTCTTCCGGACCTTATCTTGACCTCCACTGTTCTGTTAACTGCTATATCTTAATTACATTTCAAACTGAGGGAAGGGCAATTTGAAAATGCTTTATTTTCTTATAGCCTTCAGCTTTGTGGGTTTCCACCATTGTCCTTTTCAGAATGCTAGGCAGCTTCTTATAAGAACCTGTTTTTTGGCACAAGGCTGGGTTTTTATAAAGCTGGGAGATTTGCATCACCAGGCCTTTCCTAACGATATTTAACAGGCCGTAACCCTAACAGGCTAATTAAGGTCTGAAACTTTGGTCAAAGTTGTCTGAACATAAATCACAGCGAAAATCTCCAAGGGAGCCCAACTTTGATACCTTTTGATAATCAAATCAGTGTTGTGGTTGTTGTCTTTATGTGGTGCGCTGCTTAGCTATTCATCAGTATGGCTTTGGATAGGTCACTGATCCCTCACTGAACTGCCCCCTATTTTACTTAATGAATATTATATATATATTGAGAAAAAAAATCACCTACAGCAGGCGGTGGCGCCTTCGCTGCAGCATGATCGCATGTATAATGTGCAGTTAATTCTTTTATTTCATGCTATAAATAAGTTCATTAAAAAAGTGCTTCATAATGACGTCATCTTGCTAGAGGGAAAAAAAAAATTTGCCTCATTCAAGATGGCGCTGCCTGTACAGTAGCAACTATCGGCATTACTACTATCGGCTATTACTGCGCAGGTGCAGCTGGTGCCATTTTGAGACACTTTTTTTTTTTATTTATAGCCTGATATAAAAGAACTAACTGGACATTTTACATGCCATCATGCTGCAGCGCCGGCACCTGCCTGCTGCAGGTGATTTTTTTTTTCCCTCAATATATAATATTCTTTATGTAAAATAGGGGGCAGGTCACCCAACACACACAGGCCGCCCTGGGGCAGGGGCTTATCATTAACTCAAAACTGAAAGTAAGGATTAAACAACAACCACAGGACGGATTTCATCAACCCAGGTATCGTTGTAATCAGTATAACAGCGCCGACCTGACACTGTCTGTAGGTCACTGAGCACAATTCTGCGGTCAGGTTCCCTTTAACTGTTCACAATAACTGTAATTTTGACCAAGGTTGCCCCAACTTTTACATTCCACTGTACATGCTAGCTAATTCCTATACATGAGGATTACGTTTAACCCCTTCATGACCTTAAAAGTAGCCATACGTCCAGGTCACCTGTTACTTAACGACTTTGGACGTATGGATATCTCCTGGCGATTTTGTGTGCACAGAGGCTTACACCCGGCTCTCAGTGGCAGGAGCGGTGCTTGCACCACTCTCAGCACTTTAACCCCCTAAATGCTGTGATCGCAGCATTTAGCGAGCAGGCCAGAGGGAAGAAAGCCCCTTTGCCCTTGGATGATGTTGCGGGGTCTCAATTGTTGCTATGGTGACATCCGGGTCACCAGGCACTAGCAAGTTAGTTAGATTCTGTGCAGTGCGTGAGCTAACAAACTTGTTTCTGCAGGGCTGAAGGGCTATAAATGCTCCTGCATTGCTGTACCTTATAACTGCGATCAGACTGCAGAAAGGAAAAGTCCCATAGTGGGACTAAGTAAAAAAAAAAAAGTGTAAAAAATCTTTTACAAAAAAAATAAATCACAAAATAATAAAAAATATATTGTAGCCATAAATAAATATTATGAAGAAAGAAGGTACATATATGCTATTGCTGCATCCGGAACAACCAGACCTATAAAATTGTCATACAAGTTAACCCCTGTAGTGAACACCGTAAAAAAAAAATAAAAAAAACCTTTGCAAAAAAATGATGTTTTATCATCATACTGCCGAATAAAAAGTGGAATACAACACTATCAAAAAAATGAATGTACGTAAAAATGATATAGATGAAAATGTCATCTTGTCCCGCAAAAAAACAAGCCACCATACGCTCCATCAGCCAAAAGAAGTTATAGCTCTCAGCATAAAGCGATGCAAAAATATTTTTTTCTATAAACGTTTTTTTAATTGTTTAAAAGCGCCAAAACATAAAAAAATATATAAAGTATCACTGTAACCGTACTGACCTGAAGAATAAAGCTGTCCAATCCATTTTACCATATTTGGAACTGCATAAAAAAATTAAAAAAAACAACAAATTGTTGGTTTGTTTATTCTGCCTTCCAAAAATCAGAAAAAAAGCGATCAAAAAATGTCATAAGCCCGAAAATCATACCAATAAAAACGGCAACTTGTCCTCCAAAAAATAAGCCCTCACATTACCAGCGGAAGTAATATATAAAGGTTTAACCCAGTTTTTCTTGGCAAAAATAGGTGCCTCGGCTTATACTTCGGTCGGCTTATTCTCGAGTATTTACGGAAGTTTTTTCTTTCCTCTGATATATTCCAAAACTTCTCTTCTGTAGAACTGTTGATGTTTACTTTAATTTGTATAGGGTTTTTTTGGCTAGTTATGAATTTGTGATAAAAATCTGCATTATTTGGACAGATATATAACAGTGTTTGTTTTTTCAGCCTATCACTGCAAGTGTGTTGATCCATGGTTAACCAAAACAAAGAAAACCTGCCCTGTCTGCAAGCAAAAGGTTGTCCCGTCCCAAGGAGATTCTGAGTCCGATTCAGACAGCAGCCAAGAAGATAACGATGTATCCGAAAACACCCCACTACTGCGACCGGTGCCATCTGCCAGCACCCAGTCATTTGGGGCAATATCGGAATCGCACTCCCAGCAGAGCATAGTGGAGTCCTCTGAAGAAGATGACGACGACGATGATGATGCAGATGATGACGACGCAGATGACAGTGACAGCAGTGATGAGGAGCACAATACTGGAACTGTCGTGGTGCAGCTGCAGCAAAACCTGGATTCTCGAGAGAGAAATACTGTCTGATTCATAACTGGCATCACTTGGGAAAGGTGCTTGCTGTGTTTGCTCCTGTAATATTTTTTCCACCCACAAGCATTGCTGCCTATTGTTAGGTCTTGAGGCTGCAGGCAAATTTAAAACAAAATGTACAGAATATTTAATGATGAGAGCTGCTAGGTAATCGATGCTTTAGTACTCGTACTGGACACTAGTGACAGGACATGGACACGACCAAACTACCTGCATGTGGAATCTTTTAATTTTTCTTCGCTGCACTGGAACTACCCATGGGCTCCTAAGCACAGATAGCGGTGCGGTATCTCAATGTATACGCTTTGCTCTGCACAATGGACATACTCTCAAGCACTGCTGTAAGCTAGGTATGCAGATGGCGGTATGTGACGGGCACAGCTCTGTGCGGCATGTGGCACAAGGCGAGGACATTTTCTAGGTAAATTTCCGGTTTTCAATGGAGATTGTTACCAATACAATAAATAGGTCAGACTTGTTTTAATTATTTATAATGCAGCCTAGTTATTTCCTGCTACAGCAAAACCTAGAAGTTAGTGCTTACAAAAATCTGTAAAAATCTTCAATCTGTTAGATAAAAAAAATCTCTCTCCGGAAGAGAGTATATTTTATGGTTTTCAACTTTGTATAATTTCTCTGGATTTATGCACTTTAGGCAGAAGCTTATATTCATTACCTTATCCACTGACTCCAGATTATATTACTGTAGAAAGTCATTATACTTGTGTAAAGTTACACATTTTTATATCACATGATGTAAAGTCTCAAAATAAAAGCTTGATTTCCCACCTGATCATTTCTGGCTCACCTTCCTCCTCCTGGGAATAAATATACATTTTGGCGTATGTGTATATATAGATAGGTAGATATAGGATGATGTAGATCCATGGCATTTTTTTTGTGATCTGCTACTTCTCAACCTGAAATTTCAGGCTTTTTTTTTTAAGGTTTGCGTCAGTTCATGTAAAGAACATGCCTAATTTTGTGAACATTTTTGGTTTTCTTTTTATTGTGAAGTAAACAAATAGGACAAGTTAACTGAAAACTTCAGTGTGCATAACTATTCACCCCTCCCCCCAAAGTCAGTACTTTGTAAAGCCTCCTTTTGTGCAAATTACAGCTGTAAGTTGCTTTGGATAAGTCTCTATGATCTTTCCACATCTCGCCACTGGTATTTTTGCCCATTGCTCAAGGCAAAACTGCTACAGCTCCTTCAAGTTAGATGGTTTCTAGTAATGAGCGAGTATGCTTGTATAAGGTGTTATGCCAGCGCACTCATGTGCTAATAGAGTATCTTCGGCGTGCTGGAATACTATGTTTGAGTTGAATGTGTTGCGGCTGTGCAGCCATGTTAACTCGAAGATGGTATTCGAGCACACTGAAGATACTCTATTGGCACACGAGCGTGCTGGTATAACACCGTATCCGTATTCTCGCTCATCGCTAATGGTTTCTTCTGGTGAAAAGCAATCTTCAAGTCTGACCACAGATTCTCAATTGTATTAAGGCCTGGGCCACTCCAAAACATTTACACGTTACCCTTTAAACCACTCGAATGTTGCTTTTTTTTCCACGGACAAGATATAGATCCCCAACTCACATCAGGACTACAAGATCCCAGGTACTTTCAGCTGCATCACATCTAATGTGGTGTACCTAATTATTTGTACTAAATGTCCAACTGGGGGTCTGTATGTGGGGAAGACAGGGCAAAAGCTTCACAAGAATGAATTCTCACCGCCACACAATAAGAGAAAAAAGAATGGATATACCTGTGGCAATACATTTTTGTCTCCCAAATCATAGCATTATGGACATGAAATTACTTGTATTGAAAGGTAACTTCAAAACACAGAGAGACGGAAGAGTCTGGGAATATAAACTGATGACGACCTTTGACTGTCTTAGTGGTGGAATGAATGTGTCGCATGGATTTATGTCTTTTTACATCAACTAAGGAACTTGCCCCTCAGACTATAAGGGGTCATCACAACAGAGACCCCAATCGGGACAATAAAACATTCGTTATCTAAGAACTGGCCCAACATTTATGGACGTAACTGTTTATCACTCATGGTAATTCTGCTTCATGCCACCTGTCTTATCCATGTTTTTTTTTTTTTTTTTTTGTTCTGTGCTATGTTGTGCATAAATATGTGATTCTTCAGAATTTGTATTAGTCTATGCCTGATGAAGAGACCTGAGTAGTCTCGAAAGCTTGCAATTTGTTACCATCTTTTCAGTTAGCCATTAAAAGGTATCAACCACTGAGGACTCTCAATTCTAAACATTTTTCTAAAAAATAGTTGTAATTCAGCCACATTGGAGGGTTTTGAGCATGAACCGCCTTTTTATGGCCCTGCCACAGCATCTCATTTGGATTAAGGACAGGATTTGACTAGACCACTCCAAAGTCTTAATTTTGTTTTTCCTAAGCCTTACAGAGGTGGACTTGCTGGTGTGTTTTGGATCATTGTCCTAATGCATAATCCAAGTTTGCTTCATGTTGAGGTCACGAATAGATGGTTGGACATTCTCCTTGAGGATTTTTTTGGTAGACCGCAAAATTCATGGTTTCTTTTACCACAGCAAGTCTTCCAGGTCCTGAAGCCACAAAATCGCACCAGACCATAACACCACCACAACCATATTTTACTGTTGGTATGATGTTCCTTTTCTGAAATGCTGTTACTTCTCCCCCAGATGCAATGGGCCATATACCGTTCAAAAAATTCAACTGATATCAGTCCACATAGTATTCTCACAAATGTCTTGGGGATCATCAAGATGTTTTCTAGCAAAACTGAGACTAGTCTTCATATTCTTATTTCTCAGCAGTGGTTTTCATCTTTGAACTCTGCCATGCAGGCCATTTTTGCCCAGTCTTATGGTGGATTCATGAACACTGACCTTAACTGAGGGGAAGTGAGGCCTGAAGTTCTTTGGATGTTGTTGTGAGGTCTTTTGTGACCCCTTGGATGAGTTGTTGCTGTGCTCTTGGGGTAATTTTGGTCGCTCGGACACTCGTGGGAATGTTCTCCACTGTTCCATGTGTTCGACATTTGTGGATAATGGTTCTCACTGTAGTTTGCTGGAGTCCCAAAGCTTCCTAAATGGCTTTAGAATATTTTGCGGACTGATAGATCTCAATTACTTTTTCTCATTTGGTCCAGAATTTCTTTGGATCGCAGCATGATGTGTAGCTTTTTAGAATCTTTTGGTCTACGTCACTTTATCAGGCAGGTCCTTTTTACTTGGATTTCTTGACTGAGAACAGGTGTGGCAGTAATCAGGCCTGCCTGTGGCTAGCGACTTTGAACTCTGCTTCCCAAAGATGTGGTAAATCACACTGGATGGCCGGCAATCACTTTTTTTTTTTTACAAAGGGCCCTATAGGTTTGGATTTCTTTTGTCCCTTAATAATAAAAACCTTCATTTAAAAACTGCATTTTGTGTTTACATGTGTTATGTTTGCTAATATTTTAAATTTGTTTGCTGAGCTGAAACATTTAAGTGTGACAAAGAAAGTAAATGAAATCAGGAAGCGGGCAAACACAAATTTTTCTAAGTAAATACCTTTCTAAAGGTGCCATCGACATGAAATTCTCATCAGACATCTGTAACATCCTATCCAGTCCACAAAGGAAAATAAATTAAATAAAACCATATACGTCAATAAATTGATAATGAGAAATGAAGTTGTTGAACAAATGAAGAGAAGTGCAAAAAGCCATGAAAATGCATGACACCAGCTGAAATCGATCAGTAATTGGAATCAATTCTGCCACTTAGTGAAAAATATCAGCTGATTCAACTGATGGCCTATGAAAATATGTCTCACAAGAAACATAATGGCTGAAACCAGTGAGGTGTCTCAAGACCTTCACAATCTTATTGTTGCAAAACATTCTGATTGCATTGGTTGCAGAAGAATTTCTTAGCTACTGAAGGGTTAAAGTGAGCACTGTTGGGACCATAATCCGGAAGTAGAAAGAGCCTCATCTCACATTAATCGGCCACGACCAGGTGCCTCCCGCAAGATTTCGCCCATTGCAGTGCATAGAATAAAACCTGCACTGAATTCACATCTAATACTTAGGGATTTTGTGTTTTCGTCATGTGTGAATATACCCGAGGTGTAAATATTTATTTTTTGGGGGGGTTAAGGCTTGTTACTGAATATTTTTACCGTGGTATTTTACTAAAGAAGCAAAATTCAGTATTTGGTTGTTATAAATTAAATTGGCATGTATTAGGAGGTACATTTCATCCCATACAATGATATAGGTGATGTCTGACTGGATGCACAATAGACAAAGCATGCAGTCAATTTAATGTTTAATGGATTTCTTCACAATTCGTGTTATTTGTTTTTCCTCCTCAATTTAATTTGTTTTTAATCATTTCATTGATATGCACTTGACAGTGCTTTAGTTGTGGTTTCCACACAAGACCCGCAACATATTCACCACACTCAGGCGATTACAAGTCCCATGTTTGACAACGCCATTTATGCCGTGTTCCTCTTTTTTTTTTTTTTTTACTTTTTTTTTTTTTTTTTTTTTCAAACTACACACCCTTCCTATAAATTTCTATTTCCTTTTTTTAAGTTGGCAATAAAGCCAAAATATGACTTTTTATGGAATTATATTTCCTATAAAGTACAGTCAAGTTCTAGAACTCTCCTCAAAAGCTGAGGATAAAGATCCACTACACTTGGTTGTGTTAAAGGGGGGTTTATGATGGATATCCCCTTAAAATTTACAAGAAAAGCTACAAAAAGGTAGGAAAAAAGCCTCCCCAATATTCATGCTCCTGCTGACTGATCCTGAAAGCCACAGGAGGGGCCCACGTTTTGCCCTACATGCATTATGTGAAGCTGCTAACCATCAGAAGATTTAACAGGATGTAGAAACAAAGCAATCCTGCTCTGTGTTTTGTATGTGGCGGTATAATTTTAGAATTTAATAAAGACTTTTACTGTGATTAGAAAATGAATAAAGCAGCTGCTGAGTGCTTGCACACACTCGATAAATAAACTAGCTTGTTAATGCAGTGGCATCTGCTGTTGTATTGTACCCCTACATGTTTTAGCACTATGGTGCTTTTCATAGCAAAAGGACTGTATTATGTGACTATACTGAATATCAAAATCAATGGAAAATTGGGATGCCTTCTGCAAAAATCATATAAAACCCAATATATTTATTAATAAATATTTAAAATGCCACCAACCTGTGGCTGCACCAAAAAAACCAAAACACACAGTGAAAAACCTGCTGTTGGGGGTAAGTATAAACCCTATCAAGATTGCTACACTGTTAACTACCTATCAGTGGGGGTTGGCGCCCTAGGGGGAACGTTGTGGCGCCCCCACTCCTCGTAGTCTTACCCTAGGATCCTGATAGACCCTGCCAGTATAAGAGGGTTCCCCTACCCACACATTGCATATATCTAAAGGTGCCCCTAATCGGCTAGACAGAGATGAACCTAACGATAGGGAATGCTATACCCCAACAACGTGAATTAAAAAGTTTGAGTACATGTAGTGGGCTTATGATGGCAAATTGTGAGATACTAACCCAGAAGAAGCGATATTCACCTGGGAAACTACACACAGCACCTATTAATATGTCACAGACTGCAGGGTATTAGAATAAATCCTGCATAGGGCACATTACCCATTCATATTGCCACAATGAGCAATAAGAGATGCTGTGACGATAGGCACATGAACACCATGCTGTACCATGAGAGTGAATGTCTTTTAGATAGCACGCACTGTCCCTCCAAGAGCGACTTGTTGTACCTGATATTAAATCATTTAAAGTGTCATGGTGCATATAGAAGTTGTAAACAATATTTGCAAATATCAGCAGCACCTAGTTAAATGAAGGCAGTCTATAAGCAGTAATCAAGACCATGGAAATCAATCCTCCGTAGGGCCCACTGCCCACCACAACCTTCGGTGCCACAGTTTTCACACTACCACTGTAGAACCACAGCTCTGAACAAGCGGACAGATTTAATATCATGAGCTGTCCCCAAAGGGCACGTTATACAAGATGCTGTGACATTGATTTTAAAGTGTCACAGTGCAATGTATTGCTATGGCCCGATTAGCAGCTGAATATGACTTCATGAATCAATGTCTGTGCGGCTTGTACTTATCACTCTCTAGGTGCCGCGCCATCTGCCACTTAGCATAGTTCGCCTCGACGCGTTTCGCCCCACTGGCTCATCAGGAGGCCCGATATTAGTGTCATGTATCTCGATGCTGAAAAGATAACTGAATTCTGATGTGCGTTACCTTAATTTATTGATTTGGTCGCCGGCACCCTTCCGCGTGCAAATACATCCGGTTAACAAACCCGGAAGTTGTAGATGCCCTGTAAAGAGTCACAACGCATGCACTCAGTGGTGCGCACGAGGTGAGCCGCACACGTGTGTAAATACATCCGGTTAGAAGCCCGGAAGTTGTAAAATGATGCAGGTACCCTGGATTGATTCCACCGCATGCGCTCAGTGGAACGCAACAGGTGAACCGTACTGGTATGTCAACTGCTATCTCATGTGGCGGTGCATGATTTGCGCCTGCGTAAGAATCTACGCTACTCAGCGCGCACTCAACGTGCGCCCTGCATTTAAACAGTAACCATGGGGATGGTCCATGTAGAACTTCAAGCATTCATACGCGTGTACCTGGCCAATGGAATGATATAATAAAGGCCCGCGGATCTCTATATATTACTGTGTTACCGGCCGGCATATACAACAAAATTAAGGAATAAATGATGTAATTACAGATAAAGGTCACACAAATCTATGCCTATAACCCCCGAACCAAAGGGGGTGTCAGGAAGACGGGGCATGGAAGCAATCCAGTTCATTTAGTCCTTAACCCAAATCTTGTTAATCATATTACGTCAATTCTAGTTCACTTAAGAGATCATATCATAGCCTTAAACAATAGAATAGTACCATATGGGGGTTTTTAAAAGGGAGGGTGCGGGGTTATTTCTCCAAAAGGAGCCATAAAGGAGCTATGTATGTTACGCAGTTAGAGTGTGGGGATTCATAGAAAGCAGGAATAAGACTGTTGCTCATTAATGCCTCTAGGGGCCACTGAATCCAGTCTAAAAATCCATTCACACTCCCTTTGGAGCACAGTTCTATCAAAATTCCCCCCTCTGGGGTTCGGTTTAACTACTTCGATCACAGAGAAGTTTACATCGAATGGATTGGCTGGATGGTGTACTCTCATGTGCCTAGCTAGAGGAGTGTCTCTATTGTGCCTTATATCGCCTATATGATCCCCCACTCTTCTGCGGAATTCTCTAACCGTTTTGCCTATGTAGTCTTTTGGACATGGGCAAGAGGCCAAATATACCACCCCTGTTGTTTTACAATTTGAGAAGTCCCGCTGGAAAAACTTTTTCCCGGTTGAGGAGCTAGTGAAGAATTTATTCGGTCTCATATATTTACAAAGTTGGCATCCGCCACACCTGAAAAACCCACATATCTTTCTCTGTAGCCAAGTGGAATTCCCCTTTGGTCGCATATAATGGCTATGCACCAATGAGTCCTTCAGGGATCTACCTCTCCTGAAGGTGATATCAGGATGAGTACCCAACAGATCAGTTAGTTCTGGGTCCATCTTAAGTATGTCCCAGTGTTTATTTATAACCTCTCTGACCTTGTTATGTTGGGAGTCAAAGGTACCTATGATCCTGATTTTATTCTCCTCAATTCTTGGCTCTTTTTTATGCAGCAGTTGTTGTCTGTCTGAGTTTATAGCGTTGTTATATGCTGATTTCAATATGTGGGGGGGGGTAATTTTTCTCACTGAACCTGTTGAGCATGTCAGTAGCCTGGCTATGGAACATTTTTGTGTCAGAGCAATTTCTCCTCAGTCTAAGGAACTGGCCCTTGGGAATGCCTTTTTTGAGGGGGGCCGGATGGTGACTGTGCCAATTAAGCAAACCATTTGTACTTGTTGGTTTGCGATAAATACTCGTTGACAAACCTCCATCAGGGGTTTTACTAATCATGACAACGGTGTTTGGGACAGATACCAACTGGTGGAATGAGTTCATAGCCATGTGGCTCAGGTTTATCGACGATGTTTTTGTCATATGGGTGGGCACTGAGGCCCAGTTCAATAGGTTTATTGCGGAGCTTAATGTAAATAATATCAGTCTTAAATTTACTTCAGAGATTCAGTCAAGGGAACTGGCCTTCTTAGATGTCATGATTAGTAAAACCCCTGATGGAGGTTTGTCAACGAGTATTTATCGCAAACCAACAAGTACAAATGGTTTGCTTAATTGGCACAGTCACCATCCGGCCCCCCTCAAAAAAGGCATTCCCAAGGGCCAGTTCCTTAGACTGAGGAGAAATTGCTCTGACACAAAAATGTTCCATAGCCAGGCTACTGACATGCTCAACAGGTTCAGTGAGAAAAATTACCCCCCCCACATATTGAAATCAGCATATAACAACGCTATAAACTCAGACAGACAACAGCTGCTGCATAAAAAAGAGCCAAGAATTGAGGAGAATAAAATCAGGATCATAGGTACCTTTGACTCCCAACATAACAAGGTCAGAGAGGTTATAAATAAACACTGGGACATACTTAAGATGGACCCAGAACTAACTGATCTGTTGGGTACTCATCCTGATATCACCTTCAGGAGAGGTAGATCCCTGAAGGACTCATTGGTGCATAGCCATTATATGCGACCAAAGGGGAATTCCACTTGGCTACAGAGAAAGATATGTGGGTTTTTCAGGTGTGGCGGATGCCAACTTTGTAAATATATGAGACCGAATAAATTCTTCACTAGCTCCTCAACCGGGAAAAAGTTTTTCCAGCGGGACTTCTCAAATTGTAAAACAACAGGGGTGGTATATTTGGCCTCTTGCCCATGTCCAAAAGACTACATAGGCAAAACGGTTAGAGAATTCCGCAGAAGAGTGGGGGATCATATAGGCGATATAAGGCACAATAGAGACACTCCTCTAGCTAGGCACATGAGAGTACACCATCCAGCCAATCCATTCGATGTAAACTTCTCTGTGATCGAAGTAGTTAAACCGAACCCCAGAGGGGGGAATTTTGATAGAACTGTGCTCCAAAGGGAGTGTGAATGGATTTTTAGACTGGATTCAGTGGCCCCTAGAGGCATTAATGAGCAACAGTCTTATTCCTGCTTTCTATGAATCCCCACACTCTAACTGCGTAACATACATAGCTCCTTTATGGCTCCTTTTGGAGAAATAACCCCGCACCCTCCCTTTTAAAAACCCCCATATGGTACTATTCTATTGTTTAAGGCTATGATATGATCTCTTAAGTGAACTAGAATTGACGTAATATGATTAACAAGATTTGGGTTAAGGACTAAATGAACTGGATTGCTTCCATGCCCCGTCTTCCTGACACCCCCTTTGGTTCGGGGGTTATAGGCATAGATTTGTGTGACCTTTATCTGTAATTACATCATTTATTCCTTAATTTTGTTGTATATGCCGGCCGGTAACACAGTAATATATAGAGATCCGCGGGCCTTTATTATATCATTCCATTGGCCAGGTACACGCGTATGAATGCTTGAAGTTCTACATGGACCATCCCCATGGTTACTGTTTAAATGCAGGGCGCACGTTGAGTGCGCGCTGAGTAGCGTAGATTCTTACGCAGGCGCAAATCATGCACCGCCACATGAGATAGCAGTTGACATACCAGTACGGTTCACCTGTTGCGTTCCACTGAGCGCATGCGGTGGAATCAATCCAGGGTACCTGCATCATTTTACAACTTCCGGGCTTCTAACCGGATGTATTTACACACGTGTGCGGCTCACCTCGTGCGCTCCACTGAGTGCATGCGTTGTGACTCTTTACAGGGCATCTACAACTTCCGGGTTTGTTAACCGGATGTATTTGCACGCGGAAGGGTGCCGGCGACCAAATCAATAAATTAAGGTAACGCACATCAGAATTCAGTTATCTTTTCAGCATCGAGATACATGACACTAATATCGGGCCTCCTGATGAGCCAGTGGGGCGAAACGCGTCGAGGCGAACTATGCTAAGTGGCAGATGGCGCGGCACCTAGAGAGTGATAAGTACAAGCCGCACAGACATTGATTCATGAAGTCATATTCAGCTGCTAATCGGGCCATAGCAATACATTGCACTGTGACACTTTAAAATCAATGTCACAGCATCTTGTATAACGTGCCCTTTGGGGACAGCTCATGATATTAAATCTGTCCGCTTGTTCAGAGCTGTGGTTCTACAAGTGGTAGTGTGAAAACTGTGGCACCGAAGGTTGTGGTGGGCAGTGGGCCCTACGGAGGATTGATTTCCATGGTCTTGATTACTGCTTATAGACTGCCTTCATTTAACTAGGTGCTGCTGATATTTGCAAATATTGTTTACAACTTCTATATGCACCATGACACTTTAAATGATTTAATATCAGGTACAACAAGTCGCTCTTGGAGGGACAGTGCGTGCTATCTAAAAGACATTCACTCTCATGGTACAGCATGGTGTTCATGTGCCTATCGTCACAGCATCTCTTATTGCTCATTGTGGCAATATGAATGGGTAATGTGCCCTATGCAGGATTTATTCTAATACCCTGCAGTCTGTGACATATTAATAGGTGCTGTGTGTAGTTTCCCAGGTGAATATCGCTTCTTCTGGGTTAGTATCTCACAATTTGCCATCATAAGCCCACTACATGTACTCAAACTTTTTAATTCACGTTGTTGGGGTATAGCATTCCCTATCGTTAGGTTCATCTCTGTCTAGCCGATTAGGGGCACCTTTAGATATATGCAATGTGTGGGTAGGGGAACCCTCTTATACTGGCAGGGTCTATCAGGATCCTAGGGTAAGACTACGAGGAGTGGGGGCGCCACAACGTTCCCCCTAGGGCGCCAACCCCCACTGATAGGTAGTTAACAGTGTAGCAATCTTGATAGGGTTTATACTTACCCCCAACAGCAGGTTTTTCACTGTGTGTTTTGTTTTTTTTGGTGCAGCCACAGGTTGGTGGCATTTTAAATATTTATTAATAAATATATTGGGTTTTATATGATTTTTGCAGAAGGCATCCCAATTTTCCATTGATTTTGATATTCAAATTACTCAGACGGAGCATGGCCAGCTTTTTGTCAGGTCCTGTCAATTTAGATTTTTGGCTAGAGGATGCTATCCAGGCCTTCAATATAGATGGTCCACAAGACAATAGTACCGGGGCTACAACATTAAAAAATATTTTCAACGAAGTCTATATAGGATATAAAGCTTTTCTCAAATCGTGGTGGGAGATTCGGACTCTAGAAAATTATATTAAAAACAGAATCATCCCTCGAGGTCTAAGGATAAATATTTCTCCCTCCCCTCGCACATCGTCCCCTGCACTTCTAGAGCTGTGGCTTAAAGAATCTATTGATTCATCTATACGGTTCATGCAACTCCTGTTATCTGAGGAGAAAAAATTACTAGAGAAATCGACAAGTGAGTTGAACTGCCTGATAGAAAAAGTGCTTAAATTTAAATCTGATTCAGACTTCAATAGACGGGAGGGTCTGTTGCAGACCTCGGTCGAAAAATACCAGGCCCTGTTGAAGGAAAGAAAGCAGATCCAGTTTCAAAAGGATCTTAAAAATTTTGCTGATAATCAAGCCTTTAATTTTCAAACAGGTAGAGGAGGTGAAGTATCCTCGTCAGATATTGACACCTCAGACACAGAGAGAACTGATACCTCTGGTAGAGGAGGTTTCAATAATAGGACACAGCCATTTAGATATAAAAAATGGCAACACCCAAGGGCCAGGCATGGAAGGAGGGGATGGGGAGGTTACAATACGGGAGCAGGAACTTCAGACATCCCTCCATCAAATATAAGAGATTCGCAAGCACAGGCCTCCTCTTCAGCATCCTGCTCGTCTTTTTTAGAACAGGGGATGAGAACGGGTTATTTTCTCAGACCAAAAAACAGCTAGATAGAGGACAGATTATCAATCTCTCGTCTCATATTCTGTCCAGGGATGAATATCAAGTTTTGCAGAGGGGGTTAAATTTTGTACCCACGGGGGGTTTCAATTGCTTCAGTTGGATAAAAGATCTGAACCTCTTTGGCAGAAAATTAAAATGGAAAAAGTTCTTCATGCACAACAGTAGGGAGAACTGTCTGCAATTGGGGCTACAAGAGGATGAGATGGAGAGCTTTGAAGCCCTAGTGGGTCTGCTGGGTGAAAATGAAGCACATATGAATACCAATAGGGGCCCGTTTACCAATCTTAGGAATAAGAGCACCAAGATGCCACCCCAGGGTGACACTAAAAATATCGACATCTTCCTTCAATTGGTAGAGAGAGATCTCAAAAAGATCAGATATATGGATGCTGGTACAGATCACAATCTCAGTGAAAAAGAAAGGGTAGCCCTGGATACACTCAGAAAGAATGACCAACTAGTGATAAAGGCATCCGACAAGGGTGGAAATCTGGTCATAATGGACCACAAGATCTATTGCAGTATGTGCAATAACATACTACAAGATAAAAGTACATATGAAACCCTTGATGTGGATCCCTCTGAGGGGTATAGAATTCAACTTAGAGAAATTCTCGAGGGAGCTCTATCAAAAGGACTGATATCCAAATCTGAATATGGGTTCATGCTTCCTACCTTCCCTCTGCAGGCCACATTTTACACATTACCCAAGGTACACAAGGGCCTTCACCCTTTGAAGGGGAGGCCCATAGTGTCAGGGGTTGACTCACTCACACAGAATTGTGGCCTGTATCTGGATGAAATTTTGAGGCCTTTCGTGTTGTCTATCCCTTCACACCTTAGGGACACCACTGACCTACTACAGAAAATAGAGGGCATACAATTGGATAAGGATTCCTTTTTGGCATCGATTGATGTTGAGGCCCTATATAGCAGTATACCACATGAGGCGGGCCTAAGGGGTATACACCATTACCTCAAACAAAGATCGATAGCTTGTGGGGAACATAATTCCTTTGTGATGTGTCTGTTAGACTTTGTACTCACCCATAACTCGTTCAAGTTTAATGGGAAACACTACCACCAGCTCAGGGGCACTGCGATGGGGTGCCCATGTGCCCCATCGTACGCAAATTTGTTCCTGGGCTGGTGGGAAGAAACAACGGTGTTTGGGACAGATACCAACTGGTGGAATGAGTTCATAGCCATGTGGCTCAGGTTTATCGACGATGTTTTTGTCATATGGGTGGGCACTGAGGCCCAGTTCAATAGGTTTATTGCGGAGCTTAATGTAAATAATATCAGTCTTAAATTTACTTCAGAGATTCAGTCAAGGGAACTGGCCTTCTTAGATGTCATGATTAGTAAAACCCCTGATGGAGGTTTGTCAACGAGTATTTATCGCAAACCAACAAGTACAAATGGTTTGCTTAATTGGCACAGTCACCATCCGGCCCCCCTCAAAAAAGGCATTCCCAAGGGCCAGTTCCTTAGACTGAGGAGAAATTGCTCTGACACAAAAATGTTCCATAGCCAGGCTACTGACATGCTCAACAGGTTCAGTGAGAAAAATTACCCCCCCCCACATATTGAAATCAGCATATAACAACGCTATAAACTCAGACAGACAACAACTGCTGCATAAAAAAGAGCCAAGAATTGAGGAGAATAAAATCAGGATCATAGGTACCTTTGACTCCCAACATAACAAGGTCAGAGAGGTTATAAATAAACACTGGGACATACTTAAGATGGACCCAGAACTAACTGATCTGTTGGGTACTCATCCTGATATCACCTTCAGGAGAGGTAGATCCCTGAAGGACTCATTGGTGCATAGCCATTATATGCGACCAAAGGGGAATTCCACTTGGCTACAGAGAAAGATATGTGGGTTTTTCAGGTGTGGCGGATGCCAACTTTGTAAATATATGAGACCGAATAAATTCTTCACTAGCTCCTCAACCGGGAAAAAGTTTTTCCAGCGGGACTTCTCAAATTGTAAAACAACAGGGGTGGTATATTTGGCCTCTTGCCCATGTCCAAAAGACTACATAGGCAAAACGGTTAGAGAATTCCGCAGAAGAGTGGGGGATCATATAGGCGATATAAGGCACAATAGAGACACTCCTCTAGCTAGGCACATGAGAGTACACCATCCAGCCAATCCATTCGATGTAAACTTCTCTGTGATCGAAGTAGTTAAACCGAACCCCAGAGGGGGGAATTTTGATAGAACTGTGCTCCAAAGGGAGTGTGAATGGATTTTTAGACTGGATTCAGTGGCCCCTAGAGGCATTAATGAGCAACAGTCTTATTCCTGCTTTCTATGAATCCCCACACTCTAACTGCGTAACATACATAGCTCCTTTATGGCTCCTTTTGGAGAAATAACCCCGCACCCTCCCTTTTAAAAACCCCCATATGGTACTATTCTATTGTTTAAGGCTATGATATGATCTCTTAAGTGAACTAGAATTGACGTAATATGATTAACAAGATTTGGGTTAAGGACTAAATGAACTGGATTGCTTCCATGCCCCGTCTTCCTGACACCCCCTTTGGTTCGGGGGTTATAGGCATAGATTTGTGTGACCTTTATCTGTAATTACATCATTTATTCCTTAATTTTGTTGTATATGCCGGCCGGTAACACAGTAATATATAGAGATCCGCGGGCCTTTATTATATCATTCCATTGGCCAGGTACACGCGTATGAATGCTTGAAGTTCTACATGGACCATCCCCATGGTTACTGTTTAAATGCAGGGCGCACGTTGAGTGCGCGCTGAGTAGCGTAGATTCTTACGCAGGCGCAAATCATGCACCGCCACATGAGATAGCAGTTGACATACCAGTACGGTTCACCTGTTGCGTTCCACTGAGCGCATGCGGTGGAATCAATCCAGGGTACCTGCATCATTTTACAACTTCCGGGCTTCTAACCGGATGTATTTACACACGTGTGCGGCTCACCTCGTGCGCTCCACTGAGTGCATGCGTTGTGACTCTTTACAGGGCATCTACAACTTCCGGGTTTGTTAACCGGATGTATTTGCACGCGGAAGGGTGCCGGCGACCAAATCAATAAATTAAGGTAACGCACATCAGAATTCAGTTATCTTTTCAGCATCGAGATACATGACACTAATATCGGGCCTCCTGATGAGCCAGTGGGGCGAAACGCGTCGAGGCGAACTATGCTAAGTGGCAGATGGCGCGGCACCTAGAGAGTGATAAGTACAAGCCGCACAGACATTGATTCATGAAGTCATATTCAGCTGCTAATCGGGCCATAGCAATACATTGCACTGTGACACTTTAAAATCAATGTCACAGCATCTTGTATAACGTGCCCTTTGGGGACAGCTCATGATATTAAATCTGTCCGCTTGTTCAGAGCTGTGGTTCTACAGTGGTAGTGTGAAAACTGTGGCACCGAAGGTTGTGGTGGGCAGTGGGCCCTACGGAGGATTGATTTCCATGGTCTTGATTACTGCTTATAGACTGCCTTCATTTAACTAGGTGCTGCTGATATTTGCAAATATTGTTTACAACTTCTATATGCACCATGACACTTTAAATGATTTAATATCAGGTACAACAAGTCGCTCTTGGAGGGACAGTGCGTGCTATCTAAAAGACATTCACTCTCATGGTACAGCATGGTGTTCATGTGCCTATCGTCACAGCATCTCTTATTGCTCATTGTGGCAATATGAATGGGTAATGTGCCCTATGCAGGATTTATTCTAATACCCTGCAGTCTGTGACATATTAATAGGTGCTGTGTGTAGTTTCCCAGGTGAATATCGCTTCTTCTGGGTTAGTATCTCACAATTTGCCATCATAAGCCCACTACATGTACTCAAACTTTTTAATTCACGTTGTTGGGGTATAGCATTCCCTATCGTTAGGTTCATCTCTGTCTAGCCGATTAGGGGCACCTTTAGATATATGCAATGTGTGGGTAGGGGAACCCTCTTATACTGGCAGGGTCTATCAGGATCCTAGGGTAAGACTACGAGGAGTGGGGGCGCCACAACGTTCCCCCTAGGGCGCCAACCCCCACTGATAGGTAGTTAACAGTGTAGCAATCTTGATAGGGTTTATACTTACCCCCAACAGCAGGTTTTTCACTGTGTGTTTTGGTTTTTTTGGTGCAGCCACAGGTTGGTGGCATTTTAAATATTTATTAATAAATATATTGGGTTTTATATGATTTTTGTATTATGTGACTATACAACCACTGATGTCCCGGTACAACTATTGGTATTGGTCCCCTTTGTTCTAAGAATACTGCAAGAATATTAAATAACGTAAAAAATCTTGTAAGGTAGATAGTTTAAAGAAGTTATCCGTCTCCCTCATTTCGTATCGGGAGTTGAGTGTCTACTGATCTGACCGATAATAGCAGGTACTGTGCACCTGTCCTATGAGAATAGGATGCATACCGGAGGCTGTAAATACTATGCCTCAACTCCCAATGGAGAAGTCATGAAATGCTGTACAATCCCCTGAAAAGGAATCTGTCACCAGGTTTTTGCAACCTAATTTGAGAGCAGCATCATGTAGAGACAGAAACCCTGATTCCAGCAATGTATGTATCTCTTACGGAGCTGCTTGCTGTAGTTTTGATTATCTGCTAATAAAATAGTGATTTTCACTAGAGGACTAGTAAACCTACTGCCAGGTAGTTCTCCATGTTCATGAGCTCTGTATAACCACTCATTGGCAGCTTTCTGTCTATGCACAGTGTACACGGAAAGCTGCCGATCAATTGGCAGGTTAGGCTACTTTCACACTAGCGTTAACTGCAATACGTCGCAATGCGTCGTTTTGCCGAAAAAACGCATCCTGCAAAAGTGCTTGCAGGATGCGTTTTTTCTGCATTGACTAACATTAGCGACGCATTGACACACGTCGCAACCGTCGTGCGACGGTTGCGCCGTGTTGTGGCGGACCGTTGGGACCAAAAAACGTTACATGTAACGTTTTTTGCTCCCGACGGTCCGCTTTTTCCGACCGCGCATGCGCGGCCGGAACTCCGCCCCCACCTCCCCGCACTTCCCCGCACCTCACAAGGGGCAGCGGATGCGCTGGAAAAATGCATCCGCTGCCCCCGTTGTGCGGCGCAGAGAACGCTAGCGTCGGTAGCCTCGGCCCGACGCACTGCGACGGGCCGAGCCCGACGCTAGTGTGAAAGTAGCCTAACACAGAACTCAGCATTCAGATAACTGGTAAATCTGCAGCAGATTTAATCAAAACACAAGTGAGTTATGCTATCTCCCCTGGTCGGGAGCTGTGGTATGCACCGACCATGAAATGGAGCAGCTCTGCGTGGTGGGACACAGTAAGGCTACTTTCACACTAGCGTCGTGCACTGCATGTTGCTATATGTCATTTTGTAGAAAAAACGCATCCTGCAAAAGTGCTTGCAAGATGCGTTTTTTTCTCCATAGACTTGCATTAGCGACGCAGTGCGATGCATTGACACACATCGCAACCGTCGTGCGACCGTTGCGTTGGTCCGTCGCCACCAAAAAACGTTGCATGTAACATTTTTTTGGTGCGTCGTGTCCAGCATTTCCGACCGTGCATGTGCGGCCGGAACTTCGCCCCCTCCTCCCCGCACCTCACAGTGGGGCAGCGGATGCGTTGAAAAACTGCATCCGCAGCCCCCGTTGTGCAGCGCTTGCACAGTATGCGTTGGAACGTCGCATTGCGATGTGCGTCGTACGACGCTAGTGTGAAAGTAGCCTAAATGACAGTACATAACTGGCGCAGATACAAAAACAAATGTTCCTGTGCGGAGATAGTTTTATAACACATCCAAGTGTGGAACTTATTATTCCAAGATCCATTGATTAAAATGTACATTATGTGGGACAACCCCTTGGTAATGGTAAGAAAGCTTATGCTCAGGTAGTAAAAATGACCATTCTCTTGCTGCATAATTCCTACATTGTGTAGTGACTGTATAGTAGGAAGGTCTAGGAAGAAGTGCTGATCTGGAACAGCCCTGTCCCCTCGTAGACTGAAAGATACCATAACATTTACAAACGGTGAGCAGTTTTAAGATGAGTAAATATTGAGATGATGGGTGAATTTGCCTCCAACATTTGTAATGATTTGAGGACAGAGATTGTAACAGACAAATCCAAACCCATCCCTCTCCCTGTCCTGTGTTTACGCCTCTTCAAGTAGACAATCGCCTCATCCTGCCTTAGATGCAGCTGACTGATGTCTGCAGAAATTATTTTTCAAAAATCTCTCTTCTAGTCTTAGGTTCTCTGTAAAATGGACCGACTGGCGGCACTAAACGACTGCCTATGGTTACACTTTTACTGATTGTCAGTCGTTTGATAGTCTGTTTACACAGGCAGACCGCGATAGACTATGTGCACTGAATGATCTGTAATTCATTGCTTAGGCTGCTATTGTTCTCGCCAGCGTGAGTCTTGGTTTACATAGAATGATGTGCTGCCGAGAACAATGAACTTTTGTAGCACAATTTATTTCACCGTTTTTCTCTTTCACTGGGTGATCGGCGGCCTGTATACACTGAAATATAGTGAAATGAGCTTCCTTAAGAACACTCATTTACAGGGAACCTGATACCAGCAAAAATGCAATTACCCTGCAAATATGGGCTTAATCTACAGGTCAATAGCGTTACCATCCTGCTTGACACCTGCACCCGAACGCTGCAGGGAGAAAATGAACTATATTCTCCCCGGCAGCATTCAGTGTCGGTCACCGCTCTGAAGATACAGTGTGGCGGCTGTAGCTGTGCCAATCACTCTTGACTGACAGCCGGCCCCAATGCAGAGCCAGTGTCAGTCAGGGCCGGGGATGCAGTTACAGCCGCACTCTGTATATTCAGAGCTGAACGCGCGTCGGTGCCTCCCCTGTGACTGAAGCTGAATGCTGCCTGGGACAAAAAAAATTTCTCCTGCAGTGTTTGACTAGCTGCAGGTGCTGGGCAGGTTAGTAATGCTATTAACCCGTAGATTAAGCCCATTTCTGCAGGTTAGTAGTGTTTTATCTGATGACCGGTTCCCTTTAAAGATAAGCTGCAGTTACACCGAAAGATTATCTCTGCCAAGGACATATACTGTATGCACATAGTACCTGGATGCATAACTTTACATTCATGCACACTGCTCATGAACGTCTCTGACTCTGCTTGCATCCAGCCGTGCTATGTATAGCAGAAACTCCGATCAACTATGAACTGGCCGGCATTTACAGGAGGATCGTAATGAAAGGCATAGAGATCATTAGCAGACCCATGGCTGTCATGACAACCCATCAGCCACCCCATGATTACGGCACTGGCATGCTGATTAGATCATGGAATGCTGCGTGCCCCTGTTGGCGTGGGTTAAATCCCGCTGTTAGAGATTGACAGCGAGTTTTAACAAGTTAACAACCGCAGGCAGAGAACAGCTCCACCCATGGCTGTTAAAAGAGGATCTGTCAGCAAGTTGTTGCTACCTCATCTGAGAGCAGCATGATGTACAGTCATGGACAAAAATTTTGAGAATGAGACAAATATTCATTTTTCCAAAGTCTACTGCTTCATTTTTTTAATGGCAATTTGCATATACTCCTGAATGTCAGAATGATCAGCTTAACAGCAATTACTGTACTTACAAAGTCAATATTAGCCCAGAAAATGAACTTTAACCCACAAAACACATTTCAACATCATTGCAGTCCTGCCTTAAAAGGAGCTAACATCGTTTTAGTGATTGATCCATTAACACAGGTGTGGGTGTTGATGAGGACAGGGCTGGCGATCAATCAGTCATGATTAAGTAAGAATGACATCACTGGACACTTTAAAAGGAGGCTGGTGCTTGGTATCATTGTTTCTCTTCAGTTAACCATGGTTATCTCTAAAGAAACATGTGCAGCCATCATTGCACTGCACAAAAATGGCCTAACAGGGAAGAGTATCGCAGCTACAAAGATTGCACCTCAGTCAACAATCTATCGCATCATCAAGAACTTCAAGGAGAGAGCTTCCATTGTTGTCAAAAAGGCTCCAGGGAGCCCAAGAAAGACCAGCAAGCGCCAGGACCGTATCTTAAAACTGTTTCAGCTGCGGGATCGGACTCCCAGCAGTGCCGAGCTTGCTCAGGAATGGCAGCAGGCTGGTGTGAGTGCTTCTGCACGCACTGTGAGGCGGAGACACTTTGAGCAAGGCTTGGTTTCAAGGAGGGCAGCAAAGAAGCCACTTCTCTCCAGAAAAAACATCAGGGACCGACTGATATTCTGCAAAAGGTACAGGGAGTGGACTGCTGAGGACTGGGGCAAAGTCATTTTCTCTGATGAATCCCCTTTTCGATTGTTTGGGACATCTGGAAAACAGCTTATTCGGAGAAGAAGAGGTGAGCGCTACCACCAGTCTTGTCTCATGCAAACTGTAAAGCATCCTGAAACCATTCATGTGTGGGGTTGCTTCTCGGCCAAGGGAATTGGCTCACTCAGTCTTGCCTAAAAACACAGCCATGAATAAAGAATGGTACCAGAATGTCCTCCAAGAGCAACTTCTCCCAACCGTCCAAGAGCAGTTTGGCGCCCAACAATGCCTTTTCCAGCATGATGGAGCACCTTGCCATAAAGCAAAGGTGATAACTAAATGGCTCATGGAACAAAACATAGAGATTTTGGGTCCATGGCCTGGAAACGCCCCAGATCTTAATCCCATTGAGAACTTGTGGTCAATCATCAAGAGACGGGTGGACAAACAAAAACCAACAAATTCTGGCAAAATGCAAGCATTGATTATGCAAGAATGGACTGCTATCAGTCAGGATTTGGTCCAGAAGTTGATTGAGAGCATGCCAGGGAGAATTGCAGAGGTCTTGAAGAAGAAGGGTCAACACTGCAAATATTGACTTGCTGCATTAACTCATTCTAACTGTCAATATAACCTATTGGTACTCATAATATGATTGCAATTATATTTCTGTATGTGATATAAACATCAGACAAACACTAATAAAAACCAGAGGGCAGTAGATCATGTGAAAATATAATTTTGGTGTCATTCTCAAAACTTTTGGCCATGACTGTAGTGAAAGAGACCCTGCTATCAACGATGTATCACTTTGTGTCAGAACTAGTGATCAGCGAGTGTACTTGTTGCTCGGCTTTTCTCAAGCACGCTCGGGTGACCTCCGAGTATTTATGACTGCTCAGAGATTTAGTTTTCATCGCGGCGGCTGAATGATTTACAGCTATTAGCCAGCTTGATTACATGTGGGGATTACCTAGCAACCAGGCAACCCCTACATGTATTCAGCCTGGCTAGTAGCTGTAAATCATTCAGCTGCCATGATGAAAACTAAATCTCCGAACACTAACAAATACTCGGAGGCCACCCGAGCGTGCTCGGGAAAACCTGAGCAACGAGTACACTCGCTCATCACTAGTCAGAACAGCTGCTCCCAGTAAACTATCAGAGTTTTTATATTTAGAATGCAGCAGAGCTGAGAACACTAACCCCACCCCCACCAGGTTCTCCATGTTCAATGGCTATTAACACTGAGCTGCTTATCATAGGGGGAGGGGGCATGGTCGGACTAGTGTAGTCTGGGCAATGACAGTCACAAGAATAAAAGCTTCACTGTAAGTAAACAACATAACACAGGTTAATGAAAGACGCATCATTCAACTCTGTGTCTCAGCCTTTTTATCCCTGCTGCCTTTGGATTATATAGCAAAAACCTGTTGACAGATTCCCTTTAAAGGCATGGCCATCATGTGACGGGAAAGATGTCAGGGTGACAACATCAAAGTCAGGGTCACAACATTCCGTAAATATATGTCAACATCTTGAACACAGACTTCACCAGGAAGTCCTTGTTACTGTTTGGGTAGTGCACCCCAAACACTGCGTGTTTCTCACACTGTTATGTGTGTGACAGAGTTGCAAACACTGCCTCTGATCGGCAGTAAAATCATTACCAACGATCAGACAGCCGCAATTCCCACACTGTCAAATGACAACGCGAGCCTGCAGCTGTGATCAGAGGTAAAAAGTTCATCTCCGGTCACTGGCGTCGACTGATGGGACTACTACTCCCAGCAGCCTACACCTGCTGCCGTTAATAACCGTGAGAACAGGTGCCGCTGATGGGAGTTACTCAGCTGCCGCCTGTGCTCTGAATACATTTTTTTTTTTTTTTTAAATGCATGGGTTCCACTGTATTTTTGATATTTAGCCAGGCAAAACTGACAGCTGCGGGCTGCAAGCCTCAGCTGTCAGCGTTCGCAAGCTGGTTATCAAGAATAGAGGGGTCCACACAACGTTTTCTTCAATTAGTTTAAAAACCGGTGTGGGGTTCCCCCAATTTTTGACAACATCCAAGCTAAAGCTGCCAGCTTGGGGCTGGTATTCTCAGACTGTTAAGGGGCCATGGATATTGGCCCCCCAGCCTCAAAATAGCAGCCAGCAGCCTCCCAGAAAGGGCGCATCTATTATATGCACCAATTTCGGTGCTTTGTCCGTTTCTTTCCACTTGCCTTTGTATTGTCCGGTGACATCAAGCCCATGGCTTAGTAATGGTCATAGCTACATATTCATAGTAGCCGTGTGTGTACTTTTTAGTAAATAAATAGCATTGTACATATCTACAAAGTCACATCTTTTTCAGACAATTTGCTAATATCTTTGTGTGAAATAAAGGCTTGGCAAATATAGTGGTCCATAATCTTGGACACTTATATTGCTAAATATGCCCCTTACAATAATCAGAAATGTTTGTCCAACAGATAATTTTCCCAACACGCTGAAAAGTAACAAAGTAATAACCTGACAAGCAGATTCATTACTTCTTATATTTAGCCTTCCTTTCCTGCATGTACTGTGCATTTTTCATACAAGGGATATCTGTGGTGCCTAAAATCTATATTTGGAAAAGCAAAAGAAAATAAAAAGTCAATTTCCCCAAAGAACTAAATAAAGTCGTCATTAAACCATCTAAATGCAATGAAGGAAAATGTACCATTTGGTACAAAACCGCCCGGCTGTGCTTTTGTCAAGCCCAGAACTTGATCTCGCTAAATATAGCAACCACATACTGCTTATCTGGCAGGGAAGGATGGCTTGATCTGCAATTCTTCGAGGTCACATATGACAATGGTGGTTCGTAATGAAATTATATTAATCATGCTACTACAGAGAAATTATTTTAATTTGATTAAACTCTAATTGGCTGCTTATAATTTCATTATTACATGCAAGTCTATTAGAAATTACCTGTCGTAAAATACTGCCTGGAATGATAATATAGAAACCAGAGACTTAAGGTTCCTAAACACAACAGCAAAGTTGGCCAAGTCTGCCAATTTGGCAAGAGTTGTCAACTATCCCGTGTGTGGTGGTCTTCTGACGCTTCCCTGACTAATGATATTGGATTAAGAAGGATCAGGCATATTGAATTTTAATATCCGATCCTTTTGTTGTCAAGGGAGATGACTACTATCATGTCCCACGACTTGGGGATCATATTGTAGTGTCATTGTTTTGTTGTTGTTTTGCTGCTATATATTCAGGTTTGCCCCTTTTAGAAGTTTGTCCAGTTGTTTTTTCAGCGCTGGAGTGGCTCTTTATGTGTGAACCCCCTGCCCCCAGTCATGTACTCACCCTCTGTCGTCTTCATCGTATTTTCGGCACCTCTCCTGTTTTGAGGTGCCATCTCGTGAGCGCAGCTTCTGACTGGCCGGGAGTCAGAAGATAAGCTCTCAATACAAGTTTATGAGGGCCAGAATGAGGCTCTCATTGACTTGTATTGAAAAGTGACCTGCGCACCGCTACATGAACACTGGAGCTGCTGGGAGGTCACTTTTACCTGCAGACCGACGAGAGTGACGAAGGCGGTGGCAGGTGAGTATGAGACAAGGGGCAGGAGAATTACATTTAAAGCACTACTCCAGAGGTGCAATAAAAAAAAACGACCCACACCATTACTTGCCACAGGTGAGTTTGAAGGAGCGTCACATGCTTGAAGCAAAGTTTTTTTACCCACAATTTTGGAAAGGTGCCAACAATTATTTCCAGACCATTTTTGGGATTTTGTGTGGAATTATGTCCACTGTGTATGTGTAACTGCAATAATTTTTTGGGAGAAATACTTTTTAGAACAATTTCAAAGGTGCCAACACTTTTGGCCTACAAAGAACTAGGATCTAAAAATTGAGAGCCCAAAAAATTTTCAAATACCTTCAAATATAATATAAATTCAAGATCCAAATAAAGAGTAATGGGGATTTGTTATGAAAATATATATTTTTTTTTGCACACATCAAAAATAAGACAAAAGTGGAAACATTCAGAAAAAGGGATAGCAGCTAAAGAGATCGGTGCTAAACAGTGTATTTATGATGGCAAGTAATGCACCGAATAAAAAACACACGTCTCGCCAGGCATGACTACATGAAACATGGGATAATTCAAAAGAGTAGATTCAGCATATTTATATGCTGAAATTGACCAGTAATCAGATTAGTAAATCCATGGACAAATTGTCCTAATATGGAAACCAAATAATGAGGTAAGCCTGGAGTTAATGGCTGAAAAGAACTGGTCAGAAATAAAAAACGAGATGCAGCCAGACACAGGATCCCTAGGTCAACAATATATTATGAGCGCTTAAATGGGGTTATTGCCTTGGGACATTGTGGCTGTCACATGCAGAGTAGCCAGTGAGACGCGCAGGGCCTATCTGACCAGGGACGGAATATTACGTCATCGAGATCGCCTGCGATCACGGGGGGGGGGGGGGCGGTGCGTGGGCGATCTCCGCTGGGTGTCAGCTGATTCTGACAGCTGACACCCGGCACTAGGCGCGGGGAGCGGTTTCAGACCGCTCCTGGCACTTTGACCCCCGAAATACTGCAATCGAAAACTCACAGCATTCTGGAAGCCAACAGAGGGCTGACAGCCCCTCTGCCTTTGAATCGGATACCCCGTGGCATAGTGACCCGATGTCATCATGACGACATCCGGGTCACCAGAGCTAGGAAACTTGCTGATCATGTGCAGTGCATGATGGGCAAGTTTGTCAGTCAGTGCAGAGCTGACAACTTCTATAGCATGCAGATGCTGCTTTATCTATATGCTATAAAAGCAATCAGCCAGCAAAAAATGCCCCATAGTGGGCCAAAAAAAAGTTTAAATAATTGTAAAAATATATACAGTTAGGGTACGTTCACACAGGACTTTTTTGCTGCTTTTTTTTGCTGCTTTTTTTTATGCTAATTTTCAGCTGCTTTTTACAGTACCAGTAAAGCCTATGAGATTTCAGAAATCTCATGCACACACGTTGGTTTTTTGTTTGATCAGTTTTTTCTGCTTTGCTGCTTTTTTTGGACATAGGGCATGTCACTTCTTTCAGCGTTTTTGCTGCGTTTTTGCAGCGTTTTTTCACCCATTGACTTGAATGGGTGATGAAAAAAACGCTGAAAAAACGCATGTAGCATTATTTGCTGCGTTTTTTGTGCAGAAAATCATGGCCAGCAGGAAGGGATCTCACAGCCAAGAGCTTAGGGGTGTGGTTAGTGAGGTGTGAAGAGCCATTGTGAGCCATTGTGAGGTGTGAAGAGCCATTGTGAGGTGTCCTGTTTGTGATCTATTGTGAGGGAGTTCCTGGTAGTGAGGTGTGAAGAGCCATTGTGAGCCATTGTGAGGTGTGAAGAGCCATTGTGAGGTGTCCTGATTGTGATCTATTGTGAGGGAGTTCCTGGTAGTAAGGTGTGAAGAGCCATTGTGAGGTGTCCTAGCAGCTGAAAATTGGCATAAAAAAGCAGCAAAAATCTGCAGCAAAAAAGTCCTGTGTGAACGTACCCAAAAAACGCACCAAAAACGCACCAAAAAAACGCACCTAAATTAGCATAAAAAAAAGCAGCAAAAAAAAGCAGCAAAAAAGTCCTGTGTGAACGTACCCTTATATGAAAAAGTTTGGGCACCCCTATTAATCTTAAGCTTAATGATTTATAAAAATTGTTTTTTTGCAACAGCTATTTCAGTTTCATATATCTAATAACTGATGGACACAGTAATGTTTCTGCCTTGAAATGAGGTTTATTGTACTAACAGAAAATGTGCAATCTGCATTCAAACAAAATTTGACAGGTGCATAAGTATGGGCACCCTTATCATTTTCTTGTTTTAAATACTCCTACCTACTTTTTACTGACTTACTAAAGCACTTTTTTTGGTTTTGTAACCTCATTGAGCTTTGAACTTCATAGCCAGGTGTATGCAATCATGAGAAAAGCTACTTAAAGTGGCCACTTGCAAGTTGTTCTCCTGTTTGAATCTCCTCTGAAGAGTGGCATCATGGGCTCCTCAAAACAACTGTCAAATGATCTGAAAACAAAGATTATTCAACATAGTTGTTCAGGGGAAGGATACAAAAAGCTGTCTCAGAGATTTAACCTGTCAATTTCCACTGTGAGGAACATAGTAAGGAAATGGAAGAACACAGGTACAGTTCTTGTTAAGGCCAGAAGTGGCAGGCCAAGAAAAACATCAGAAAGGCAGAGAAGAAGAATGGTGAGATCAGTCAAGGACAATCCTCAGACCACCTCCAGAGAGCTGCAGCATCAACTTGCTGCAGATGGTGTCACTGTGCATCGGTCAACTACACAACGCACTTTGCACAAGGAGAAGCTGTATGGGAGAGTGATGTGAAAGAAGCCATTTCTGCAAGCACGCCACAAACAGAGTCGGCTGAGGTATGCAAAAGCACATTTGGAGAAGCCAATTTCTTTTTGGAAGAAGGTCCTGTGGACTGATGAAACCAAGATTGAGTTGTTTGGTCATACAAAAAGGCGTTATGCATGGCGGCAAAAAAAACACAGCATTCCAAGAAAAACACTTGCTACCCACAGTAAAATTTGGTGGAGGTTCCATCATGCTTTGGGGCTGTGTGGCCAATGCTGGCACCGGGAATCTTGTTAAAGTTGAGGGACGCATGGATTCCTCTCAGTATCAGCAGATTCTTGACAATAATGTTCATGAATCAGTGACAAAGTTGAAGTTACGCAGGGGATGGATCTTTCAGCAAGACAATGATCCAAAACACCGCTCCAAATCTACTCAGGCATTCATGCAGAGGAACAATTACACTGTTCTGGAATGGCCATCCCAGTCCCCAGACCTGAATATCATTGAACATCTGTGGGATCATTTGAAGAGGGCTGTCCATGCTCGGCGACCATCAAACTTAACTGAACTGGAATTGTTTTGTAAAGAGGAATGGTCAAAAATACCTTCATCCAGGATCCAGGAACTCATTAAAAGCTACAGGAAGCGACTAGAGGCTGTTATTTTTGCAAAAGGAGGATCTACTAAATATTAATGTCACTTTTCTGGTGAGGTGCCCATACTTATGCACCTGTCAAATTTTGTTTGAATGCAGATTGCACATTTTCTGTTAGTACAATAAACCTCATTTCAAGGCAGAAACATTACTGTGTCCAACAGTTATTAGTATATGAAACTGAAATAGCTGTTGCAAAAAAAAACAATTTTTATAAAACATTAAGCTTAAGATTAATAGGGGTGCCCAAACTTTTTCATATAACTCTATAAAGAAAATCAATATTTATTCTATCTCTAAATAAATATTTGAATGAAAAAAACAAAACAATAAAAGTACACATATTTAGTATCGCTGCGTCCGCAAAGACCCGACCTATAAAACTGTCCCACTAGTTAACCCCTTAACACCATAAAAAATAAAAATAAAAAACAAGGCAAAAAACAATGCTTTATCATCATACTGCTGAACAAAAAGTGGAATAACACGCGATCTAAAAGACAGATGTGAATAAACATGGTAACGCTGAAAACATCATCTTATCCTTCAAAAAAACAAGCCACCATACAGCTCCATCAGCAGAAAAATAAAAAAAAGTTATAGCTCTCAGAATAAAGTGATGCAAAAATAATTACTTTTTCTATAAAATAGTGTTTATTGTATAAAAGCTCTAAAACATAAAAAAGATATAAATGAAGTATCCCTGTAATTGTACTGACAGGAAGAATAAAACTGCCTTATCAAATTCACCACACATGGAACTGCATAACCCCTCCCTCAAAAAAAAAAAGAAATTCATAAATTGCTGGTTTTTGTTCATTCTGCCTCCCAAAAATCGGAATAAAAAGCGATCAAAAAATGTCACATGCCCGAAAATGGTACCAATATAACCTCAACTCGTCCCGCAAAAAACAAGACCTCACATGACTCTGTGGGTCAAAGTATAGAAAAATTATAGCTCTCAAAATATGGTGATGCAACTATTTTTTGCAATAAAAAGCGCCTTTTAGTGTGTGACAGCAGCCAAACATAAAAAACCTGCTATAAGGCCTCTTTCACACATCCTGATATTTCCGGTACCGGAGATGTCAGTGTCCGTGTGTGTAATACTTGCGGCACACGTTTGGCAACTGTGTGCCGCATCAGTACCACACGGACGGGCTCCAGGGAAGAAGCGTTACAGTAAGCGCTGTTCCCCAGAGCCGGGTGCTGAACACGGCTCTCATCGTTCTCCCCTGCTCTGCCAGCGATCAGAACGAGCAGGGGAAAATGATGAGAGTTATATTTAAGTGATAAAAGAGACAGCAGGTGGAGGCTGATGTGACTATTACTGCCATCAGCCTACCCCTGCTGCTGCTGCTAATAACAGTGACAGCAGGAGCGACTAATCGGGGTATTCATCAGCCGCCACCTGCACTATAAATAAATAAATAAATAAATGAAAAAATGGCATTGATTCCCCTGTATTTTCTTTAACCAGCCAGGCACAACTTACAGCTGGGAGCTGCAACCCTCAGCTCTCACCTTCGGTAAGGTTGATTATCAAGAATAGAGGGGTCCCCACGCTGTTTTTTTAAATTATTTAAATAAATAATTTTAAAAAGGTGTGAGGTCACCCCCATTTTTCACAGCCAGCCTTGCTAAAGCTCGCAGCTGGAGGCTGGTATTCTCAGGCTGGTAAGAGGCCATGTATATTGACACCCCCAGCCTTAAAATAGCAGCCCGCAGCTGCCCAGAAAAGGCACATCTATTAGATGAGCCAATTTTGGCACTCTGCCCGGCTCTTCTCACTTGCCCTGCAGCGGTAGCAAGTGGGGTTTATATTTGTGTGGTTGATGTCACCTTTGCATTGTCAGGTGACATCAAGCCCACGGCTTAGTAATGGAGAAGCATCTATAAGACACCTATCCATTACTAATCCTATAGTTACATGGTAAATAAAGACAGAGCCAGGATACAGTCTTTTATTAGAAATAAAAAAAACACAGTTTTACTTTTTTATTTAAAAATAACAAACACAGTTATACTCACCAAATGCCTACTCCACCGAAGCCCTCGTTTACCTGTAATAAAACTAATATAAAAAAACAACAATATACCATACCTGTCTGTCATTCTGTCCCATGCTGTAATCCATGTCTAGGGGATAATTAGTTTTCAACCTGGACGGTGCCAAGTTGCGACTGTCCAGGCTGAGAACCATTGGTGAATGAGCTGCTGAAAACCCAGTGTCGGTGACCGGGGTGATGTCATAAAGGTTACCTCCGGTCACTGGGCTACGTGCCCAGCCGGGCTGAGCTGCAGTGAGATCCTGGCTAGCACCGTGAGTGCTCATGGCTCACCTGTTACCCTTGGTAAAATAAAATAAATGGGGGCGAAAAGATAATTATTGTGAAAAAATATGATTATAAACATCTGTGAAGTACTTTGGGGTTGAAAGTGCTCACCACACATCTTGATAAGTTCCTTGGGGGGTCTAGTTTCCAAAATAGTGTCACTTGTGGGGGGTTCCACTGTTTAGGCGCATCAGGGGCTCTCCAAACGTGACATGGTGTCCGATATTAATTCAAGCCAATTTTGCATTGAAAAAGTAAAACGGCACTCCTTCTCTTCTGAGCTCTGCCATGCGCCCAAACAGTGGTTTACCTGCACATATGGGGTATCAGCGTACTCAGGACAAATTGCACAACAACTTTTGGGGTCCAATTTCTCCTGTTACTATTGGTAAAATAAAAAAATTGGATCTCAAGTAAATTTGTTCAGAAAAAAAGTTAAATGTTAATTTTTTTTAAAACATTCCAAAAATTTCTGTGAATCATCTGAAGGGTTAATAAACTTCTTGAATGTGATCTTGAGTCACTTTTGGGTATTTTCTATCATATAGACCCCTCAAAGTGTCTTCAAATGTGATGTGGTCCCTAAAAAAATGGTGTTGTAAAAATGAGAAATTGCAGTTCAACTTTTAACCCTTATAACTCCCTAACAAAAAAAAATTGGGGTTCCAAAATTGTAATGATGTAAAGTAGACATGTAGAAAATGTTACTTATTAAGTATTTTGTGTGACATATCTCTGTGATTTAAGGGCATGAAAATTCAAATTTGAAAAATTGTGAAATTTTCAAAATTTTCGACATTTCCGTTTTTTTCACAAATAAACGCAAGTCATATAAAATAAATTTTATCACTGTCGTGAAGTACAATATGTCACGACAAAATGTCAGAATCACCGGGATCCGTTGAAGCGTTCCAGAGTTATTGCCTCATAAAGAGACAGTGGTCAGAATTGTAAAAATTGGCCTGGTTATTAACATGCAAACCACCCTCGGGGGTAAAGAGGTTAAATATGAAAATGATCATAATGAATCTGTTGTGGTTTTTTTTTTTTGCTGGACAAAACATACACTGTGTGTACAATTTATAAGGCAATTTGTATTTTTAATGTTTAATTGTATTATTGACCAACTGCAGTGCTGTCAGTGAACACAAAATGTTAACAATCCTGAAACCTGAATACAGTGGCATATAGAAGTTTGGGCACCCCTGGTCAAAATTACTGTGACTGTGAACAGTTAAGCAAGTTGAAAATTAAATGGTCATTGAGTCTGTCAGTTTGACCATCAGCTTTTTGGTAAGTCCAACCACAGCCTCCCAGACACTGTTCATAAAGATGTACTGTTTTCCTTCATTGTAAATCACCTACAAGTTCTCAGTAGGGTTTAGGTTGGGTAAGAGAGGAGCCATATCATCATTCTTTTATCTGTAAAGCATTTACTGGCTAGCCAAGCAGTAGAATACTTTGATGCATGCGATGGAGCATTATCCTACATGACATCGTTTTCCTGTACCATTGCATGAAAATTGCTTACTGCGTAATTGCTGTGTCTGACCATGCAGGAACAGGGTCTGATCATACCACAGCTCCTGGGCAGGGGAGGAAACAAAAGAGACAGGACAGCAGAAGATTGCAGCTAATTCTTTCTGTGAGGTAAAACATTTTACTGACTGTTTTTAAACATGTTTTACCTCACAGAAATAGTCACCTGCGACCCCGTGCTGTAATGTCTGTATACTCTTTTGCATCCTGCCTTGTCCAGGAGCTGTGGTATGATCAGACCATGTTCCTGTACGGTCAGACACAGCCATTACACAGTACACAGCAGGGGCACATTTATAAGATTATCTCAGCACAGGAACATTTTTTACCACATCCAATTATGGAAGTTATTATTATTCCGAGATCAATTGATAAAAATGTCCTTTGTTCATGGGAAAACCGCTTGAATCAATATTGGTTACTGGCAAGTTTGGTTGAATGCATTGTGGTGAACGGCTGAAATAAAAGGGTGAGGCAAGTGTCCATAAAAGTTTCAAATGTCCTTTAGTTTTGCTTCATTTGTACAGAAAAAAAGGTAAAAATGAGATTGGCAGACGTAACTGAGTCTTGCATTCCATGTCTACGCTGCAGTTAATGGGTCTGAATTGTAATAATACTAAATACAGATATAGAACTAGAATGGAGCGTTTCTGATATATATATATATATATATATATATATATATATATATATGTATATATATATATATATATATATATATATATATATAATTACAAAGAAAACAAACTTTTTCTAATTCTGGACAATCTGCTTAATACTTTTGTTACACCAACAACTGCAACCAAATACTTTCCGTAACTGGAGACTATTACCTTAAGAAAATTCCGTAAACTGCAGAAATCAATCCTGACAATAACATCCCATATGCCTAATTTACTCCATTGGGTCCTTCTCTGCCTCTAGCTGCTCATCACGAGATGAGAGAACATTTATAAGAATTTTCTTTGTGCAGCGCTGAATAGAATCTACTCTGTCATGGTGCCAACACTTCTGTCGCAACTCTTGGACGTGTGAATATTCTAATTACAGAGGTCGAGTCAGAGGTACAGCGGCAGAAAGCTTAACGTCTTATGCTGAGCTCAATGTATTTGCTTCCACCCAATAACCTGTCATTAGAGGGTGCTGCAATCCTGCTGCTACTCAAACGGCTCTTTGTGATACGATGGGCTGTGATACGTTTTCCTGAACAATCGCCATCCTGTTGAGGTATTTTGGTGAACAAAGGTTACATAGTGAAGTATATTTTGCTGATTTATTTGCTGAGTTTCTAAAAAGTTAAAACTTTCTTTATCCATTTTTTGCAGCAATCTTTTTTCAGTGTTTCCAGGTGGATAAAAAGTTTGTAATAAATCAATCTGTAGCAATTCTCCTGATCTTCCTGTTGGGGCTCGCTCACATCAGGGTATACATCGGACAACTGCTACACGACTTTTTACCGGATAACACTTGTACCAATGTTATTCAATGAGGCAGTGCTGATGCACGATTTTTGTCATGACAGAATCTGTAATTGAAAAAAATCACATCAAGCTGCGATTTCATTTAGAAATCAGATGTCACTTCCCCCATCCGAGTCTATGGTGCATGGAAAACATTGGACTGCACTCGGATGACATGTAGATGAGGGGTTTTTTTCACATTCATTTTTGGAAAATTTTGCATGTACCATTTTCATCCATTCTTCTGATGGAATATGCCCACTAAAGTCCATGGCAAAGTCTGTAGAATGTTTGCTTCAGTATTTGATCAGTTTTTGCCTTTGTTTTTGCATCAATTACTATTATTTTATATTGGGCAAGCAAGGATCCGATTTTAGTAACGAGAAGCAATGAATGCAAATGGCTGCTAAAACTCAATGGCGTAGGATGTGTTGTCTCAGGGTCAGCTGCCATGTAAGCCAATGTCTATGGAGGTGCACAATTCCCCTTACTGTGCCTACCCTAGAGTCTAATGATCGCTGCCTGCAAGAGTCGCTTCCTCTTGGAGTGACATTATGACTGCTCATCCAACGCTGCTTATGCAGAGAGCAGCAGGAAAGGTGACTTTGCCATCATTTGTAGAGAAAACTTCTGCAGTCACGTACATGATCAAATGATTTTCATGAAGTGATAAATTTATTATGTTTCCCCAACCAGTGCATGCAGACCCAACTAACATGTTGGCCGAATAGGCTTTTTTCAAGGTTATCTGTAATGGATGGAGGTCAGCATAAGTGCAATAGTGCGGGACTAGCCATGCCAGAAGTGCAGCCCCAGGAGTCAAATGATCAGTGCCCGCAAGTGTCGCCTCTTCTTGGAGTGGCACAATGAGTACTTCTCCAATGCTGCGTATGCAGAGTGCAGCAGGAAAGCTGACTTTGTCATCATCTGCTGTGCTCTGCATAGGCAGCCATTGAGATGACAAAGCTCACTTCATTATAATGAGCTTTGTCAGTAGGTCGCTGCACAGAAGCCTATGGCAAACTCATATTTGCTGCTGTGCTCTGCATAAGCAATGACGAAGATGAGCAACTAATGATTGAAGACAATACTGAATCATGTGTAGTGCAATCCCTAATCCTAAACTCTGGAGCAGACACAGACCGAAAAATGCCTCTGTGTTAACACAATATATGGGCCCTCTGCAGTTCAATAGCTCATCATCATGCACAATTCCATATATTTTGGAGGTGGAAGTGGCGCCTCTTACCCATTTGGCCCTTGTGTGGCAGCACAAGTTACACCAATAATATTTCTGACCCTGCCTAAACCAAATCCCAACCCTAAATTCTTGTTTGAAAAAGTGCAACTCTCATCCGGGTTCAAACACTTGAGCTTGTGCTTTGTGGTCGGCTTCAGTGTCCACTAATCAACAGCAGATACACATTTTCTTTGAGTGATTTGTTTCTGTTCCTCCTGCCTATATTTCCTGTTAGTGATAGTCTCATTTGGATGTCCAGTCATACTGCTGTAGTTTATGCCAGTTTAGTGAAAGACCAGCTAGGGTTTATCTCTGTGCAGTTTTTGTTATTTACCCTGCACCTATTTTCTTTTTAGCAAGTAGGCTTCATATTTTCTAACATACTTAATTCTTTATTTTCTATTTCATGGTTTGTTCTACTTATTCTGGGATCTCTTTTTATTTCAGCACACTTTCCCTTCTTGAGGTAATTTGCTCTCTGCTCTGCCCTTCAGTTCTTTACGAGGAATGTGTAGCGCTCAACGGCAGCAGAGGTCTGAGTTGCCATCGTCTAGTCTGTGGTTAGGCCTATCTCAGTTCACACAGGAACCACTAGGGACTCTGGGGTCAGGATCTCGAGTCTGTATAGGAACTCATATTACAATACCTGTTCTTTGGGGATACAGGGTTCAATACTGGACTTCTGGAAGGGACTCAAGGAGTGCAAATGGTTCATGGGATAGGGGGCATAAAGTATTTGCATTGCCCCAGGCATTTAGCAACCCATTTGTACACCACTGCAAAAACTGGTCAAATACTGATCCCTTTGATTGAAATAAACATCAGTAGTGCAAATCTGTATTACAAATGTATAATAATACGCTGGTATGAAAGAGGCCTTATGTTTGTAGGGGAATGTACATGCTGGCCACACTCTTTGAGAAGCCTTCATGTAATGTTGTACTGGGTAATGTGTAGTGTGTATTGTGTGATACGTAGTTTTATGTGAGGCTAAGTATAATGACCACAAGATGGCAATAACATTATAGTCTGCCCAGCACCAGACAGTAAGTAGGGTAAGATAGGTCCAGAGTTTAGCCCAGAGAGGGTAGGGCCATAAACAGGATCAGAAAGGACTTCCTGGTAGTTAGTCAGAAAGTGCGTGCAGAGTGTGTGTGTGCAGAGTAAAGACTTCAGGTCTAGTGTGAGCAGTGCTGCATGCAGTGGGTGTCCCTGTTGCAAGAGAGGAACTACCAGAGCAGATAGTAAGATCATGTAACAGAAGAGATAGCAGAGAAGAGAAGTGAGTAGCAGTCTGGAATCAGGCATAAAGAGTGACAGAATATCAGAACCTGGGGCAGGACAGTATGAAGTCTTCGTCAGAGAGGTAACAGAAGGCAAAATAGAGGGAAGAGAATACGTACATCATTGTAGCTATTGACTACAGTAAAGAAAGTTAAGTGTCACCATATTGGGACCCATCCTCTCCTATGGAGAAATCACGGGACTCTTTGCTACAGGATGAAGTCTATGACTCTTGTGTACTGGAAACTGAGAGGGAGCTGTGAGAAGCCGAAGCATACAGTAACACCTTGATGCGTGTGGTCCTAACAGAGGACAAGGAAGCTCCCAAGATAGTGTGCTGAGCTGTGCAAAGAGTAGAGGAAGTAAGCGAAGAAGATAGAGTGTTTTCAGGGAAGAAGGAGTTGTGTGAGTTCATGTCGGTTGTGGTTAAAGAAACGTCCTTGAATATAATTGCCTACTATCTGCTGCATATAGTTTATGTCAAGTTATTCTTCAATAAAAAGAAGTTAAATTTTAAATGGTGGTCTCCTTTCATGAAGTGGTTAACATCTGGTCCTGGCAAATCAGCATCATCGGTTACATGTGGCCTGCACGGGCGTACTGCCCCTACAACACACGTCCACACACTAATTTGATGTACTGTGCCGGGGTGCAGGAGATGAGTACCTCGCCCGTGGCTACCGTTCTGCGTCATGTTAAAAATTCATAACTTGCTAACTATTGAGCCTTCATGCTAAACTATTATGTGCAAAATGCATGTAGGAATGGGCGGAACAGGAAGCCTATGAAGAGACGTTACACCCAAAAACTGCAGAACAGGAAGTGGTGTCAGAGACATGTGTGTCCTTTTGGCAACGTCTCCTGGTACAGCCCTGCAACATGCAGCCATTTTGTTATCTCTGCAGTGTTAAAGATGTATGCCAGCTTCGCTCAGTTCCACACCACTGCAGGATCTCCACAACCGAATCTTGCTCTAAGTCCAGTTTTGACCCCTGAGAATGACACTAAGCAGAAGAAAACAATGCCAGATGACATGGAGTACTTTCCACTGCTGCCAATTGGCACTGGACACAGCAAATCTATAAACACCATATTCCTCTACCACAATAAACCAGCTGAAATAATAATACCAGAGAGTAGATAAAAAGCAGACTTGCTCTTAAATGCAAACAGCACATTCACAACATTTTCATCAAGAGATTCACTTCGCAATCCTAAGGTCACCTCTATAAATATACTTAAATCTGTAAGAAGAAAACATACGGTAATTGCTCTTAACCTTCATACATTTGTTAATTCACAATGTCAGTGGGACTGCAATTTTTATAATGGGGTTCCCCCGGTTTACATGGCATTGAACAGCCAATACCTGTAAATGACCTTCAGCTTACCAGACATGGAATAATATTATAGTAATAGACAGGACACGTTGACTTTGGTTGGAATATTATTTGGCCGCAACCTTTATTAAAAATTCACATACAAAACTTTTAAAACTTATAACCAATACCGCAGCTTACCCAAAGCTCAAGCTCTCACCATTTCAAAAAACTTGACGTCCATTCAGTTTCCTGAATGACTTATCCCAAGCCCGTGATGAAGCAAAAATGAAGGGAGGGAAGGGTAGCACTTCCTTCTGGCAGCGATGAGGAACGACAAACTCTCCTCATCGCTGCCCCTTCTTATTCCCCCTTATTCCCCCTTCTTATTCCCCCTTCTTATTCCCCCTTATTCCCCCTTCTTATTCCCCCTTCTTATTCCCCCCTTATGCCCTTTTCTATTTACCAAAAAGTATGCCCTATCAACAGCCGTCGCTTGGGGAAGAAATAAACTTCACCCTACGATGTGCCACTAACAGGCTAATACCCCTAACCAATGCTTAATCCTAGAAATACCGGGAAAGCTTGGTGGGACAACTTCTCCAACCAGACTTAACCCTTTAGTAGGCCATGCATAACCCTCCTAATGGTCCAGGTTATGCTATTACGGTGACAGTCATATTACTGGAAAAAAATAGCGCAATATTTTACTTTATTTTTTTCCAGTAAAAATTACAGAAACTATAATTAATGCTTCTTTAGCGCAAGAGTCTTACATGCAAGACTCATGTAACCTAGATAACACCAATGATGTATTAGGGTGCTAGATGTATTAGGGTGCTTTCACAATGTGTTTAGTACTCAGTGACCCCCGTTGGGGCATTTGTCCGCGCCCCCCCACTTCACATATGCACTGACAGGGCCATAGGCTATAATAGTGCATCATTTTTGAGTGTGTACACCTTACTGGAGGCAGACACTCAGATGTAGTAGAGAGGGCCACCAAGCATGTACTAAACGCAATGTGAAAGCACCCTTAGGCCACATGTACACATTTGTTTGAGTATTTGGTGATTTTTTTTACCTCAGTGTTTGTAGACTAAAACCCAGGAGTGGAACAGTCAGAGGAAAAAATTAACCCCTTAACCCCCGGAGCTTTTTCCGGTTTTGCGTTTTCGTTTTCCGCTCCCCTCCTTCTCAGAGCCATAACTTTTTTTATTTTTCTGTCAATATGGCCATGTGAGGGCTCATTTTTTGCGGGATGAGTTGTACTTTTGAACGACATCATTGATTTTAGCATGTCGTGTACTAGAAAACGGGGAAAAAATTGCAAGTGCTGTGAAATTGCAAAAAAAGTGCAATCCCACACTTGGTTTTTTTTTGGCTTTTTTGCTAGGTTCACTAAATGCTAAAACTGACCAGCCATCATGATTCTCCAGGTCATTACCAGTTCATAGACACCTAACATGTCTAGGTTATTTGTTATCTAGATGATGAAAAAAAAATTCCAAACTTTGCAAAAATAAAAAAATTGTGCAATTTTCCGAGACCCATAACGTCTCCATTTTTCAGGATCTTGGGTCGGGTGAGGGTTTATTTTTTGCGTACCGAGCTGACTTTTTTAATGATACCATTTTGGTGCAGATACGATCTTTTGATCAACCATTAAAATCCAATGTCGCGGTGACCAAAAAAGCGTAATTCTGACGTTTTGAAGTTTTTTCTCGCTACACCGTTTAGCGATCAGGTTAATTCTTTTTTTTTTTTATAGATCGGGCAATTCTGAATGCGGCAATACCAAATATGTGTAGGTTTGGTTTTTTTATTGTTTTAATTTGGATGGGGCGAAAGGGGGGTGATTTAAGCTTTTATACTTATTTTACTTTTTTATATATTTTTAAAAACATTTTTTTTAACCTTTGCCATGCTTCAATAGCCTCCATGGGTGGCTAGAAGCTGGCATAGCCTGATCGGCTCTGCTACATAGGAGCGATGCTCACATTGCCCCTATGTAGCTGAATTACAGCATTGCTATGAGCGCCGACCACAGGGTGGTGCTCACAGCAATCTGGCATCAACAACCATAGAGGTCTCCAGGAGACCTCTGGTTGTCATACCGATGCACCGCTGACCCCGATCACGTGACGGGGGTCAGCAGTGCGCGTATTTCTGGCCCGATGGCCAGAAGCGCGTGTTAAATGCCGCTGTCAGAGATTGACAGTGGCATTTAACTAGATAATAGGCGCGGGCAGATCACGATTCCACCCGCGCCTATTGCAGGCACAGGTCAGCTGTTCAAAACAGCTGACATGTCCCAGCTTTGATGCTGGCTCACCACTGTAAAAATTCTGTATTATTCACCCACTCCTGGTTTTGGCTTACAAATACTAATTTAAAAAACTCACCAAATATTCAATGTGTGTACAGGGCCTTACAGTCCATTGTCGGCTGAAGCATTAGTTTCAGGGAATCTGTCAGTAGGCTCAACCCTCCTAAGTACAGTCCGTGAAAATTGAATCCCACTCGGATTACATCACGGACCCATAGACCTGCATTGCCGATATTGATCCAACCTCATGATCAAAATTGGACATGTCTCCATTATTTTCTGTGGTCCATTCCATTAGAGCAAAAAATCTATGTCCACAGCCCTATAGAATATCATAGGTATGAGCACCACACCAACAACTGACGGATGGCATTGCCTGTAACCAGTACACCTACTCTCTCGCACAATCTTCTAAATCTATTTTTAACCAAATCAGAATTGAAGTTATACAGAATAATATTACATCCTTCAGTCTTCACATTCATACAAGTCAGAAAGAGAGAGATTGTTTCTTTTGGCTCGGATGGAATGTGAAGGCTGCAGCCAATCCATAGCCACAGATTGGCTGCAGCAGCCAGGTGAGATCCTCTGCTGGAAGTAGAAATGAGGAGACAGGCGGTGTTTAATACACATTTGTATTCTCTATGAAAAAACCTTGGAGCTTCTTTCAGAACCGTGCATTGTGTTTTTCCTGTGTTTTCTGGAAATGTATGAATAAACTGATAACTGAGTGTTACCATTCCCCTTGTCAGCAGGGCGCGATCCTACACACTCTGACCCTGCCAGCACTGATGGGAGGATGAAGAAACATGTCTAATGAGGAAGCAGAATGGTGATCCTCAGCTGTCATTGCACCATGAATTCTGGTAATGGCACTGCAGACACAATCGGTCATAAAATCGTTTGCGTCTTCATGAGGGCTGCAAAGAATTCGATTTTTTGTTGTGTTCCAGTTTGGTATTAGTCCCAATAAGACAGAGAAAGAGAATACAGAGAACTGCTAAATAAGCAATTCTGTAATAAACATGTTATAAAATCTAAATGTGCATTAGAAATGAATAGGGGTTTACTAGGGCGTCCTGATAAATCCATATTCTAAGTAACTAATCCTTCATCTGGTATGGTTAATTATACGCTACCGGATCAGAATAATCTGCCACTTCATAGCAGTACTCATGCTGGACACGTTTTGCATCTAAAAGGAACGGCATGATACATGTATCTTAGCTTGCTGGGTAATATTAATAAGAGATTCTGTGCCCAGAATAATGTGAGTGGGTACAACTATTAGATAAAAATATGTGCCCTGCAGCTCTGTTCAAAAGAGCAGGCAGCAAGAAATCTGTTACACGCAGTTCACTTAGCACTGAAGGAGAGTACAAGGAAATATTGCTTCCAGTGAGATTTAAAGGAACTCCGCTTTTAAGTACCAGAGGAAATTAATATCACAACATTATCATTTTTTTTATAAAATTGTTTTCCCAGTGCTTTTTGGAGTTTGGCTTGGAATATCTTGCACAGAAGTGTAGTTATGTTGTCGGAAACCTATGTGAACATACAATTTCTGTCACGTGGAATCAGAGGCGAATATACCATTGGAGCAACGAGTACAGCCGCACAGGGACTGAAGCGGTAAAGGGGCCCACAGAACCTCATGGTTAAACCTGCAATTTTGCCAAAAAGTCGCTGAGTGTGTAGCACACACCACTATACAGTATGTGAACCCAGCTGATCTTGTGTCTGCTGGAGTGGCCATATTTGTGTCCTATTACCTGCTCTCATTGCACCCCTTGCTTCCAAAGCTTCAGCACTCGATCATGAAAATACAGAAATGAAGTAAGATTGGACCATTCAGGGACTCTGTCCTACAGTACATAAGATTGAAAGGAGCAGCTATGTTACAGATGCATAGTAGGAAGACGGCTCTATAGTGACAGTAGGCCAAACATAGTAAATAAAGTGCAATTTAACTAAATTATATAAGAAAGCTGAAACATGTATCTATACAGATACATAAGAGCTGTCAGTCATTGGTAAGGGCAGTAGCTGTGGACGAGTCGCTTATCTCCTTTATACCCTGGCCCACTACATAAAAGTGTGGGTGTGTGGACTTGTACAGTGAGGGCCTCATACCCGTGGAGGCCGCATGTAGCCACTGGTTTGAGCTGGCCAGGACCATAGGTTTTGAAATTCAATAAGAGAGACCACCATTCCAAAAAAATAAAGTTGAACAGTAACTTGGTAGGGGTTATATACAAGGGATGTTAGGTGCAAAGCCTTATGGACGTTTCCTCTACAGTAGGAATCATTTCCTTTAACACAGTATCCTTCCTCGGTAGTTCTACTCCTGGGCTAGTGAGGCACACTGTTTCATCCTACTTCACCACAACCCAACTTTAATGCTCCAGTCCTGATCAAGACAGTCTCCTTACTTGCTCAGCTGTTCCACATCCTGTTTCTTCCACTACTGGAGCCCTGAATCTACATCTTTGGACCCCCACTAGTCCCACGTACTCAGTCCTGTTTAGGCCTGTTACCTTTTGCGTTACAGGCTCTATGCTATGTCCTCTCCAAAGACCATTATCTGGAAGGTCACTCTGTCTCATTGGTAACTTCTCTTCAGGATCTCGCTATCCCTAGCTCTTGGTCTCCTCTTACTATGGATAACCCATTAGGCAGCACTGCTCAATTTACACTCCAAACTCTTTCTAACTAACTCAGAGGATATGCAAATTGCCTCTTCAGAGAAAAAGAGGACTTGAACTCTATAGGGCCACCTGTTGGAAGTAGCAATCCTACAAGTCACAGCTCTGGACTGAGGTCTAAGGGGTAAGCTTTCTTCTTGTGGAGAGTGGCATGCCAACTCTGGCTTGTCAAGGTAAGGAGGTTTATTCGCTGGGCAATGTTCCTCTGGGAAATTTAATATGCAAATTGCCTCTTCAGAGAAAAAGAGGACTTGAACTCTATAGCGCAACTCTATCCTAACTTACTATATCGTCGTTACATATATTACAGTTGGAGCGCCCCCAAGGGCTAGGGGAACTCGGTACCGGGTCCTTCGGTTCTCAAGAGGGATGTCACGGTGGCTGACCCGGTCCGTGGCCCTTGGGAGGTTCGTTATAAAGGGGAAGGTCTTTAAAGGGATAGAGTTTGTGTTCATGACGTCACCTGTGGTATTCGGTCAGGGTGACCAATGCTGCTTTAAGGGGTCCACTGGGGTGATGTTATGGCAGCTAGATGGTATACCTTCCCACAGGTGAAGATTGTCCCCAGGGCTTCCCAGTGTGTAGATGGTGGGTGGTGTGAGGCGCAGTGAAGAACGAGGACACAAGGTTGCAGTGTCTTTACCTTTTTACTGAAGGCTTCAGCATCCACAGTCCAGAGCACCAGATCACAGGGCAGGCAGAGTCCGGCCGGTTTGGAGGCAAATCCAGAGTCCCCTTATCCAGGTGGAAATCAGTAGCCTTCCTCTAGCACCTGGGTGTTGTAGTGCATTATTGCTGAGCCTCTCATAAGGTCCTCACAACTGTTGTAGATGTTCTAGATGTTATGTTTCTCTCTCTGTCCCCCTGATGGATAGGACAACCCGTATGACCGGTGACCTGAGGCTTTTTACAGGTACTCTATTATGCCCCGGCCTCTCGTGGGTGCTACCTTGCCTCCTGGGTATGGGGCGGATCAGTAACGTGAAATTAGCTGTCCTGCTGGTCTCTGGAACAAGGCATAAATGACTGTTGCTCCCTCGGTGTTTCGGCTACCGGATCCTGCGTCTCAGAAGGAGGCAGCCTGTGCAGGGCAGAACTCCTTTTGCTATGACTTCTTCTCACTCTATACAATAGAGTTCTCTGTTCATGTCCTTTCATAGGAATTGCCACACGTGGGGCAGGTTGTTGTGAACTCTGTTTTCAGGCTCCCTCTTGTGGTCACAGGTGGCTTTGTTTGTTATCCTGCGGGTCTGTGGCTGATCAGCTGCCTCGTTATTCACTTGGGAGTTTCCTATTTAGCTCTGTTTCACTTCCACTTGTTGCCGGCTGTCAATGTACTCAGTGCTATTCTGATTACTCCTGATTATCTTCGGTTTCAGTCTCTTCAGGAGAAGCTAAGTTCTGTTTAATTATTTTTTGCTCATCAGTCTGCAACATGATTTCTGTGTATGATGAGTTTAGTCCAGCTTGCTAATATGTGATTTCTTCTGCTGGTTTGCTCTGGGGTACAGAGTTGCTTCCCCCGCACCATTAGTTGGTGCGGGGGCTCGAGCGATCTCTGCGTGGATATTTTGAATAGGGTTTTTAATTGACCGCACAGTTCCCTTTCTATTTTCTGCTTTCTAGTGTTAGCGGGCCTCATTTGCTAAATCTAATTTCATCTCTGCGTTTGTGCTTTCCCCTTAACTCACCGTTAATATTTGTGGGGGGCTATTCTATATCTTTGGGGTCATTTCACTGAGGCAAGTGAGGACTTTCGTTCCCTCTAGGAATAGTCAGTTTCTCAGGCCGTGAAGAGACGTCTAGGATTTTCAGGTAACGTTCCACGGCTGCCTATAGTTGTTTGCGGATAGGATCAGGTTGTGGTCAATTCAGTTACCACTTCCCCAGAGTTTGTAGTCGGTTTAGTTACTTAGCTAGTCCTACTTGCGATCCTTGCCACTAGGATCATAACAGCAGGTGCAGCTCCGTGACCTTCCGTCTAGGCCTCTGACAGGATCCCACCCCTGTCAGGGACCAACTACCTGAGCCGAAGCTCAGCCAACAACTGCCTCACTTCCTCTCCAGGCCACCAGTTTTACCTAAGTGTGAAGAGTTCCCTAATAAATAGGAGCATAGCTCCCCCTGGTGGACTGGAGTATGAAATGTGTTGTATGTTTGTGGTACCTGGTAAAGAGATCTCCTTTATTGCCTCCAAACGTAACATCACTCCCCCCTAGAGGAGAATTATATTACTGCAACGACCAGGACCCTGGGGCGCTGCACAGTCAACTATCTATATTCCTATACTAGCTGTCTTTTCTTATACACTATTACATCCCTCACTATACATTACTTATAGTTCTATTACACACTGTACATTATAACACAATTCACATGACATGATATATACAAAGATTCATGGTATAATACACATTACAATAAAACACAACACGATTGGTGTCTTCAGAGGTAAGAATGCAATGGCACAATCCACCACCCTTACATTGGGGCAAGATAGGTAAAGGGATGTGTGGAGACTTGAGAATCAGTGAGTGATCTCATCCGCTGGCCTTGCTGTCTTTAGAAAAACCGCATGGGCCAGTGCTTATCCTACTGAATGTCTGTACTCCTTCCTCTTGGGCAGAATACTATTCAGACAACACAGGGTGAGGGTAACACAGCGTGGCAATACTTTATTGGAGCGCCAACAGGAAATAACATTTAGTACAGTCGCAGCGAGTACACAAGATGGTGCAAATGCCAGAGTCTCACCCGTCTGATGGCTCACCAGGGATTAGAACATGTGACTTTGGGGCATCCAGGGCCAACTACCCCAACAAGTAGCACCCTGCTTTAGATGGGCAACCACAGAAAGGGGGTAGCAGCTAGCTTAGGAAGGTGACTGAGTACAGTGAGGTATGTGGCCAGGTGCCATGATTGTCCCAACCTGGATTCTCCAAATGTTTTTGTGGGTTCAGTGATAGGCAGTGGATCAGATCTGTATTCTACCAGTTGGTGCCATGTTTCCTTGGCAGCTGTCCTGTAGCGTCTCTCTGAAAACAGAGGCAGATACCTCTATTATATTCCACAGTTCTTATTCAGGATTACGGAAAGGTAGGAGGAGGTAATCTCTCATTCTTCAAGTGTTCAATTAACCTGCGTCTTTGTCCTCCAAGGTTAGTAGAATAGCAAACTGCAGGGGCTGAAACAATAGATAATCAGCAGGCATTCAACAAATTAACATACAATAGAGTCAATGTACAGGTTTATATGAACAATAGCTAATGTCCCTTGACCTACTGAACAATGGCATAATTAAGAATAAAAGCAGTGTCATCACATGATACAGCTACTCACCCATTTAATCCGTTAGTGACCAGGCCAAAGTTTTCAAACCTGAACACTGCTACTTTGTGGCAATAACTCTGGAATGTCTCATCATATCCCAATGACTTTTAGAATATTATTTTGTGGCACATTATGCTTTGTGTTAATAGTAAATTTAGGTCAATATATTTTTGTTTATTTATACTAATTTAAAAGAAATTGCAATTTTTAAACTTTGAATTATTATCCTTTTAAGCTAGAGTGGTCACACAAATAAGTTAATAAATAACATGCCTTACACAAGCACCATCTGTAAAATGTTCTTTTATTTTGTTAGAATGTTAAAAGGTTTAAAAATGCAGCAGCAATTTTTCATTTTTTTTCAAGAAAATTTTCAAAACTTACTTTTTGAGGAAGCTATTCAGTTTTAAACTGACTTTGGCCCATATATTGCAAAGCCCCCAAACTGATACCTTTTTTAAATAAGCACCCCTCAACATATACAAAAGTGCTGTCAGGTAGTTTACTAACCCTTCTGGTGCCTTTCAGCAAGAAATGCAAAGTGGCGTGGCAAGAATGAAAATTGTTATGAATGAAAAATGTTCAAACTTTATTTTCAAGCCTATTACAAGGGCAGCACAATTTGGTGACAAATCCACCTTGTCACGATAAAATACCAAGCAACAATATCTCTGACATCGATATGAAACAGCAGGCAAGCAACCTATCTTGGCGGGTATTTTATTCCAACAAAATTTCAGAAGCTAAGAAACCTACAGAAAAAAAAATAACCATAACATAACTACTGTAAGATTTAATGTTTTTTATTATTTATCTGATTCAAAAACTGTTAATTTTGATAAAATCTTTTAAAAAATAATAATATGCAATCTGTATAGGTATAGAAGCACCATGGGTCTATGACATATAAGAATTTATGAAATATTGAGTGCAAGAGGTGTGCTGGAAACAGCTAACAATAGGTGAACACACAAACGATGCATTATTGATGTTTAAAAAAGTCAATTAGCAAAGAAGAAGGATTCTGTCACCATATGTAACACGTTCAGAGAAGATCAATGAATGTAATTTACAGTAAATCTGTGATTCTGCATACAGTTTATTTTTACTGACTGAAACTAATGGGTAATAGATGTGCATAATAAACATTCTTAAAAATAAAGATATAAATTGAAGTGAAGACAGCACTTTTATAGTATCAAATTAGGAAATCTTTCTTCATCTGCGTATAATTTTGGCTTCTGCGCGGATGCTCTTTTGTGGTTTTGTGGCTTGTGGTCTCTGTTAAAAAGGAAGTTACATTTTTAGAAAATAAAAAAAACATAACTAGTCAAAGGTTGTACAAGAAAGGCTCAACAACTATTGAGTAGTAAAAGAAAAGTTCAGCATCTGCTTTTCTTCCTAAACCTTCAGCGTAGCCACCATGAGAAGGTTAAAAGTGAATGTCTGGAACTGGAAAAGATTCATTGGACTACTAACTAAAAAATAATAAATATATTTATTGAAAATTTAATTTACATAGCACCAACATATTCAGCTGTACTTTACAATTCAGAAGAAACATACAAATAACACTCTTGTACATATTATCAAAAAATGAGTTACCACTAGGGTTGAGCGATACCGTCCGATACTTAAAAGTATCGGTATCGGAAAGTATCGGCCGATACCAGCAAAGTATCGGATCTAATCCGATACCGATACCAATACAAGTGAATGGGACTCAAGTATCGGACGGTAAATCAGCCCTTTCTGTCCTTCTATATGGGGTTCTGGAGGGGGAGGAGAGTGTGGGCTGTTGTGAATTTGGATTCTGGGCTCCCCCGGTGGCTACTGGTGGAATTGAACTGGTGTCTTCATCTTCTCTGTTCACCTGTTCCCATCAAGATGTGGGAGTCGCTATATAACCTTGCTGCTCTGTTAGTTGCTTGCCGGTCAACAATGTTATCAGAAGCCTCTCTGTGCTTGTTCCTGCTCCTAGACAACTACTAGATAAGTTGGACTCTTGTCCATGTTTGTTTTTGCATTTTTGTTCCAGTTCACAGCTGTAGTTTCGTTACTGTGTCTGGAAAGCTCTTGTGAACAGGAATTGCCACTCTGGTGTTATGAGTTAATGCCAGAGTTTTAAAGTAATTTCTGGATGGTGTTTTGATAGAGTTTTTTAGCTGACCATGAAAGTGTCCTTTCTGTCTTCTGCTATGTAGTAAGTGGACCTCAAATTTGCTAAACCTATTTTCATACTACGTTTGTTATTTCATCTTGATTCACCGCCAATACATGTGGGGGGCCTCTGTCTCCTTTCGGGGTATTTCTCTAGAGGTGAGCTAGGACTAATATTTTCCTCTGCTAGCTTTATTTAGTCCTCCGGCTGGTGCTGGGCATCTAGAATCAACGTAGGCATGCTACCCGGCCACTGCTAGTTGTGCGTTAGGTTTAGTTCATGGTCAGCTCAGTTTCCATCTTCCAAGAGCTAGTTCCTATATATGCTGATGCTATGATCTCTTGCCATTGAGATCATGACAGTTTGACCGGCCCACTAAAGGGTTAAAATCCTTGGCTGAGTAAGGAGAGAAATAAGTAGTCTGCTGAAAATTTTTTTTTTTTTTTTTCTCTCCTTTGAATGGCTCTGTGTTCACCTGTTTGCAATGGATCTTCAGAGTGTAACTGCAGGTTTGAATAATCTCGCCACGAAAGTACAAAATTTGCAAGATTTTGTTTGTCATGCACCTGTATCTGAGCCGAGAATTCCTTTGCCGGAATTTTTCTCGGGGAATAGATCTGGGTTTCAGAATTTTCGAAATAATTGCAAATTATTTTTGTCCCTGAAATCTCGCTCTGCCGGAGATCCTGCACAGCAGGTCAGGATTGTGATTTCCTTGCTCCGGGGCGACCCTCAAGACTGGGCTTTTTCATTGACACCAGGGGATCCTGCGTTGCTCAATGTGGATGCGTTTTTTCTGGCCTTGGGGTTGCTTTATGACGAACCTCATTTGGAGCTTCAGGCAGAAAAAACTTTGATGTCCCTATCTCAGGGGCAAGATGAAGCGGAAATTTACTGCCAAAGATTCCGTAAATGGTCTGTGCTTACTCAGTGGAATGAGTGCGCCCTGGCGGCGACTTTCAGAGAGGGTCTCTCTGATGCCATTAAGGATGTTATGGTGGGGTTCCCTGTGCCTGCGGGTCTGAATGAGTCCATGACAATGGCTATTCAGATCGATAGGCGTTTGCGGGAGCGCAAACCAGTGCACCATCTGGCGGTGTCCACTGAGAAACCGCCAGAGAGTATGCAGTGTGATAGAATTCTGTCCCGAAGCGAGCGGCAGAATTTTAGACGGAAAAATGGGTTGTGTTTCTATTGTGGTGATTCTACTCATGTTATATCAGCATGCTCTAAGCGCACTAAAAAGCTTGGTAAATCTGTTTCCATTTGCACCTTACCGTCTAAGTTTATTCTATCTGTGACCCTGATTTGCTCTTTGTCATCTATTACCACGGACGCCTATGTCGACTCTGGCGCCGCTTTGAGTCTTATGGATTGGTCCTTTGCCAAACGCTGTGGGTATGATTTAGAGCCTTTGGAGACTCCTATTCCTCTGAAGGGGATTGACTCCACCCCATTGGCTAATAATAAACCACAATACTGGACACAAGTAACTATGCGTATTAATCCGGATCACCAGGAGATTATTCGCTTTCTGGTGCTGTATAATCTACATGATGATTTGGTGCTAGGATTGCCTTGGCTGCAATCTCACAACCCAGTCCTCGACTGGAAAGCTATGTCTGTGTTGAGCTGGGGATGTAGGGGGGCTCATGGGGATGTACCTGTGGTTTCCATTTCATCATCTATTCCCTCTGAAATTCCTGAGTTCCTGTCTGACTATCGTGACGTCTTTGAAGAATCCAAGCTTGGTTCGTTACCTCCGCACCGAGAGTGCGATTGTGCCATAGATTTAATCCCGGGTAGTAAATACCCAAAGGGTCGTTTATTTAATCTGTCTGTACCTGAACATGCTGCTATGCGTGAATATATAAAGGAGTCCTTGGAAAAGGGACATATTCGTCCATCGTCATCTCCCTTAGGAGCCGGTTTTTTCTTTGTGTCAAAAAAAGACGGCTCTTTGAGACCATGTATTGATTATCGGCTTTTGAATAAAATCACTGTTAAATATCAATACCCATTGCCGTTGCTGACTGATTTGTTTGCTCGCATAAAGGGGGCCAAGTGGTTCTCTAAGATTGACCTTCGTGGGGCGTATAATTTGGTGCGAATCAGGCAGGGGGATGAGTGGAAAACCGCATTTAATACGCCCGAGGGCCACTTTGAGTATTTAGTGATGCCTTTTGGTCTTTCAAATGCTCCGTCAGTTTTCCAGTCCTTTATGCATGATATTTTTCGCGATTATTTGGATAAATTTATGATTGTGTATCTGGATGATATTCTGATTTTTTCGGATGACTGGGACTCTCATGTCCAGCAAGTCAGGAGGGTTTTTCAGGTTTTGCGGTCTAATTCTTTGTGTGTGAAGGGTTCTAAGTGTGTTTTTGGGGTACAGAGGATTTCCTTTTTGGGATATATTTTTTCCCCCTCTTCCATTGAAATGGATCCTGTCAAGGTTCAAGCTATTTGTGATTGGACGCAGCCCTCTTCTCTTAAGAGTCTTCAGAAATTTTTGGGCTTTGCTAACTTTTATCGTCGATTTATTGCTGGTTTTTCGGATATTGCTAAGCCATTGACCGATTTGACTAAGAAGGGTGCTGATGTTGCTGATTGGTCCCCTGATGCTGTGGAGGCCTTTCGGGAGCTTAAGCGCCGTTTTTCCTCTGCCCCTGTGTTGCGTCAGCCTGATGTTGCTCTACCTTTTCAGGTTGAGGTCGACGCTTCTGAGATCGGAGCTGGGGCAGTGTTGTCGCAGAAAAGTTCTGACTGCTCCGTGATGAGGCCTTGTGCCTTCTTTTCCCGTAAATTTTCGCCTGCTGAGCGGAATTATGATGTTGGGAATCGGGAGCTTTTGGCCATGAAGTGGGCTTTTGAGGAGTGGCGCCATTGGCTTGAGGGGGCCAGACATCAGGTGGTGGTATTGACTGACCACAAAAATTTGGTTTATCTTGAGACCGCCAGGCGCCTGAATCCTAGACAGGCGCGCTGGTCATTATTTTTCTCTCGGTTTAATTTTGTGGTGTCATACCTACCGGGTTCTAAGAATGTTAAGGCGGATGCCCTTTCTAGGAGTTTTGAGCCTGACTCGCCTGGTAACTCTGAGCCCACAGGTATCCTTAAGGATGGAGTGGTATTGTCAGCCGTTTCTCCAGACCTGCGGCGGGCCTTGCAGGAGTTTCAGGCGGATAGACCTGATCGTTGCCCACCTGATAAACTGTTTGTTCCTGATGATTGGACCAGTAGAGTCATCTCTGAGGTTCATTCTTCTGCGTTGGCAGGTCATCCTGGCATTTTTGGTACCAGGGATTTGGTGGCAAGGTCCTTCTGGTGGCCTTCCCTGTCACGAGATGTGCGAGGCTTTGTGCAGTCTTGTGACGTTTGTGCTCGGGCCAAGCCTTGTTGTTCTCGGGCTAGTGGATTGTTGTTGCCCTTGCCTATTCCTAAGAGGCCTTGGACGCACATCTCGATGGATTTTATTTCAGATCTGCCTGTTTCTCAGAAGATGTCTGTCATCTGGGTGGTGTGTGACCGTTTCTCTAAGATGGTCCATTTGGTTCCTCTGCCCAAGTTGCCTTCTTCTTCCGAGTTGGTTCCTCTGTTTTTTCAAAATGTTGTTCGTTTGCATGGTATTCCTGAGAATATCGTTTCTGACAGAGGGACCCAATTCGTGTCTAGATTTTGGCGGGCATTCTGTGCTAGGATGGGCATAGATTTATCTTTTTCGTCCGCTTTCCATCCTCAGACGAATGGCCAGACTGAGCGGATTAATCAGACCCTGGAGACATATCTGAGGTGTTTTGTGTCTGCTGACCAGGATGATTGGGTTGCTTTTTTGCCATTGGCGGAGTTCGCTCTCAATAATCGGGCCAGCTCTGCCACTTTGGTGTCCCCGTTTTTCTGTAATTCGGGGTTTCATCCTCGATTTTCCTCTGGTCAGGTGGAATCTTCGGATTGTCCTGGAGTGGATGCTGTGGTGGAGAGATTGCATCAGATCTGGGGGCAGGTGGTGGACAATTTGAGGTTGTCCCAGGAGAAGACTCAGCTTTTTGCTAACCGCCGTCGTCGTGTTGGTCCTCGTCTTCGTGTTGGGGACTTGGTGTGGTTGTCTTCTCGTTTTGTCCCTATGAGGGTCTCTTCTCCTAAGTTTAAGCCTCGGTTCATCGGCCCGTATAAGATATTGGAGATTCTTAACCCTGTTTCCTTCCGTTTGGACCTCCCTGCATCCTTTTCTATTCATAACGTTTTTCATCGGTCATTATTGCGCAGGTATGAGGTACCGGTTGTGCCTTCCGTTGAGCCTCCTGCTCCGGTGTTGGTTGAGGGTGAGTTGGAGTACGTTGTGGAGAAAATCTTAGACTCTCGTGTTTCCAGACGGAGACTCCAGTATCTGGTCAAGTGGAAGGGATACGGCCAGGAGGATAATTCTTGGGTGAATGCATCTGATGTTCATGCCTCTGATCTGGTTCGTGCCTTTCATAGGGCCCATCCTGATCGCCCTGGTGGTTCGGGTGAGGGTTCGGTGCCCCCTCCTTGAGGGGGGGGTACTGTTGTGAATTTGGATTCTGGGCTCCCCCGGTGGCTACTGGTGGAATTGAACTGGTGTCTTCATCTTCTCTGTTCACCTGTTCCCATCAAGATGTGGGAGTCGCTATATAACCTTGCTGCTCTGTTAGTTGCTTGCCGGTCAACAATGTTATCAGAAGCCTCTCTGTGCTTGTTCCTGCTCCTAGACAACTACTAGATAAGTTGGACTCTTGTCCATGTTTGTTTTTGCATTTTTGTTCCAGTTCACAGCTGTAGTTTCGTTACTGTGTCTGGAAAGCTCTTGTGAACAGGAATTGCCACTCTGGTGTTATGAGTTAATGCCAGAGTTTTAAAGTAATTTCTGGATGGTGTTTTGATAGAGTTTTTTAGCTGACCATGAAAGTGTCCTTTCTGTCTTCTGCTATGTAGTAAGTGGACCTCAAATTTGCTAAACCTATTTTCATACTACGTTTGTTATTTCATCTTGATTCACCGCCAATACATGTGGGGGGCCTCTGTCTCCTTTCGGGGTATTTCTCTAGAGGTGAGCTAGGACTAATATTTTCCTCTGCTAGCTTTATTTAGTCCTCCGGCTGGTGCTGGGCATCTAGAATCAACGTAGGCATGCTACCCGGCCACTGCTAGTTGTGCGTTAGGTTTAGTTCATGGTCAGCTCAGTTTCCATCTTCCAAGAGCTAGTTCCTATATATGCTGATGCTATGATCTCTTGCCATTGAGATCATGACAGTTTGACCGGCCCACTAAAGGGTTAAAATCCTTGGCTGAGTAAGGAGAGAAATAAGTAGTCTGCTGAAAATTTTTTTTTTTTTTTTTCTCTCCTTTGAATGGCTCTGTGTTCACCTGTTTGCAATGGATCTTCAGAGTGTAACTGCAGGTTTGAATAATCTCGCCACGAAAGTACAAAATTTGCAAGATTTTGTTTGTCATGCACCTGTATCTGAGCCGAGAATTCCTTTGCCGGAATTTTTCTCGGGGAATAGATCTGGGTTTCAGAATTTTCGAAATAATTGCAAATTATTTTTGTCCCTGAAATCTCGCTCTGCCGGAGATCCTGCACAGCAGGTCAGGATTGTGATTTCCTTGCTCCGGGGCGACCCTCAAGACTGGGCTTTTTCATTGACACCAGGGGATCCTGCGTTGCTCAATGTGGATGCGTTTTTTCTGGCCTTGGGGTTGCTTTATGACGAACCTCATTTGGAGCTTCAGGCAGAAAAAACTTTGATGTCCCTATCTCAGGGGCAAGATGAAGCGGAAATTTACTGCCAAAGATTCCGTAAATGGTCTGTGCTTACTCAGTGGAATGAGTGCGCCCTGGCGGCGACTTTCAGAGAGGGTCTCTCTGATGCCATTAAGGATGTTATGGTGGGGTTCCCTGTGCCTGCGGGTCTGAATGAGTCCATGACAATGGCTATTCAGATCGATAGGCGTTTGCGGGAGCGCAAACCAGTGCACCATCTGGCGGTGTCCACTGAGAAACCGCCAGAGAGTATGCAGTGTGATAGAATTCTGTCCCGAAGCGAGCGGCAGAATTTTAGACGGAAAAATGGGTTGTGTTTCTATTGTGGTGATTCTACTCATGTTATATCAGCATGCTCTAAGCGCACTAAAAAGCTTGGTAAATCTGTTTCCATTTGCACCTTACCGTCTAAGTTTATTCTATCTGTGACCCTGATTTGCTCTTTGTCATCTATTACCACGGACGCCTATGTCGACTCTGGCGCCGCTTTGAGTCTTATGGATTGGTCCTTTGCCAAACGCTGTGGGTATGATTTAGAGCCTTTGGAGACTCCTATTCCTCTGAAGGGGATTGACTCCACCCCATTGGCTAATAATAAACCACAATACTGGACACAAGTAACTATGCGTATTAATCCGGATCACCAGGAGATTATTCGCTTTCTGGTGCTGTATAATCTACATGATGATTTGGTGCTAGGATTGCCTTGGCTGCAATCTCACAACCCAGTCCTCGACTGGAAAGCTATGTCTGTGTTGAGCTGGGGATGTAGGGGGGCTCATGGGGATGTACCTGTGGTTTCCATTTCATCATCTATTCCCTCTGAAATTCCTGAGTTCCTGTCTGACTATCGTGACGTCTTTGAAGAATCCAAGCTTGGTTCGTTACCTCCGCACCGAGAGTGCGATTGTGCCATAGATTTAATCCCGGGTAGTAAATACCCAAAGGGTCGTTTATTTAATCTGTCTGTACCTGAACATGCTGCTATGCGTGAATATATAAAGGAGTCCTTGGAAAAGGGACATATTCGTCCATCGTCATCTCCCTTAGGAGCCGGTTTTTTCTTTGTGTCAAAAAAAGACGGCTCTTTGAGACCATGTATTGATTATCGGCTTTTGAATAAAATCACTGTTAAATATCAATACCCATTGCCGTTGCTGACTGATTTGTTTGCTCGCATAAAGGGGGCCAAGTGGTTCTCTAAGATTGACCTTCGTGGGGCGTATAATTTGGTGCGAATCAGGCAGGGGGATGAGTGGAAAACCGCATTTAATACGCCCGAGGGCCACTTTGAGTATTTAGTGATGCCTTTTGGTCTTTCAAATGCTCCGTCAGTTTTCCAGTCCTTTATGCATGATATTTTTCGCGATTATTTGGATAAATTTATGATTGTGTATCTGGATGATATTCTGATTTTTTCGGATGACTGGGACTCTCATGTCCAGCAAGTCAGGAGGGTTTTTCAGGTTTTGCGGTCTAATTCTTTGTGTGTGAAGGGTTCTAAGTGTGTTTTTGGGGTACAGAGGATTTCCTTTTTGGGATATATTTTTTCCCCCTCTTCCATTGAAATGGATCCTGTCAAGGTTCAAGCTATTTGTGATTGGACGCAGCCCTCTTCTCTTAAGAGTCTTCAGAAATTTTTGGGCTTTGCTAACTTTTATCGTCGATTTATTGCTGGTTTTTCGGATATTGCTAAGCCATTGACCGATTTGACTAAGAAGGGTGCTGATGTTGCTGATTGGTCCCCTGATGCTGTGGAGGCCTTTCGGGAGCTTAAGCGCCGTTTTTCCTCTGCCCCTGTGTTGCGTCAGCCTGATGTTGCTCTACCTTTTCAGGTTGAGGTCGACGCTTCTGAGATCGGAGCTGGGGCAGTGTTGTCGCAGAAAAGTTCTGACTGCTCCGTGATGAGGCCTTGTGCCTTCTTTTCCCGTAAATTTTCGCCTGCTGAGTGGAATTATGATGTTGGGAATCGGGAGCTTTTGGCCATGAAGTGGGCTTTTGAGGAGTGGCGCCATTGGCTTGAGGGGGCCAGACATCAGGTGGTGGTATTGACTGACCACAAAAATTTGGTTTATCTTGAGACCGCCAGGCGCCTGAATCCTAGACAGGCGCGCTGGTCATTATTTTTCTCTCGGTTTAATTTTGTGGTGTCATACCTACCGGGTTCTAAGAATGTTAAGGCGGATGCCCTTTCTAGGAGTTTTGAGCCTGACTCGCCTGGTAACTCTGAGCCCACAGGTATCCTTAAGGATGGAGTGGTATTGTCAGCCGTTTCTCCAGACCTGCGGCGGGCCTTGCAGGAGTTTCAGGCGGATAGACCTGATCGTTGCCCACCTGATAAACTGTTTGTTCCTGATGATTGGACCAGTAGAGTCATCTCTGAGGTTCATTCTTCTGCGTTGGCAGGTCATCCTGGCATTTTTGGTACCAGGGATTTGGTGGCAAGGTCCTTCTGGTGGCCTTCCCTGTCACGAGATGTGCGAGGCTTTGTGCAGTCTTGTGACGTTTGTGCTCGGGCCAAGCCTTGTTGTTCTCGGGCTAGTGGATTGTTGTTGCCCTTGCCTATTCCTAAGAGGCCTTGGACGCACATCTCGATGGATTTTATTTCAGATCTGCCTGTTTCTCAGAAGATGTCTGTCATCTGGGTGGTGTGTGACCGTTTCTCTAAGATGGTCCATTTGGTTCCTCTGCCCAAGTTGCCTTCTTCTTCCGAGTTGGTTCCTCTGTTTTTTCAAAATGTTGTTCGTTTGCATGGTATTCCTGAGAATATCGTTTCTGACAGAGGGACCCAATTCGTGTCTAGATTTTGGCGGGCATTCTGTGCTAGGATGGGCATAGATTTATCTTTTTCGTCCGCTTTCCATCCTCAGACGAATGGCCAGACTGAGCGGATTAATCAGACCCTGGAGACATATCTGAGGTGTTTTGTGTCTGCTGACCAGGATGATTGGGTTGCTTTTTTGCCATTGGCGGAGTTCGCTCTCAATAATCGGGCCAGCTCTGCCACTTTGGTGTCCCCGTTTTTCTGTAATTCGGGGTTTCATCCTCGATTTTCCTCTGGTCAGGTGGAATCTTCGGATTGTCCTGGAGTGGATGCTGTGGTGGAGAGATTGCATCAGATCTGGGGGCAGGTGGTGGACAATTTGAGGTTGTCCCAGGAGAAGACTCAGCTTTTTGCTAACCGCCGTCGTCGTGTTGGTCCTCGTCTTCGTGTTGGGGACTTGGTGTGGTTGTCTTCTCGTTTTGTCCCTATGAGGGTCTCTTCTCCTAAGTTTAAGCCTCGGTTCATCGGCCCGTATAAGATATTGGAGATTCTTAACCCTGTTTCCTTCCGTTTGGACCTCCCTGCATCCTTTTCTATTCATAACGTTTTTCATCGGTCATTATTGCGCAGGTATGAGGTACCGGTTGTGCCTTCCGTTGAGCCTCCTGCTCCGGTGTTGGTTGAGGGTGAGTTGGAGTACGTTGTGGAGAAAATCTTAGACTCTCGTGTTTCCAGACGGAGACTCCAGTATCTGGTCAAGTGGAAGGGATACGGCCAGGAGGATAATTCTTGGGTGAATGCATCTGATGTTCATGCCTCTGATCTGGTTCGTGCCTTTCATAGGGCCCATCCTGATCGCCCTGGTGGTTCGGGTGAGGGTTCGGTGCCCCCTCCTTGAGGGGGGGGTACTGTTGTGAATTTGGATTCTGGGCTCCCCCGGTGGCTACTGGTGGAATTGAACTGGTGTCTTCATCTTCTCTGTTCACCTGTTCCCATCAAGATGTGGGAGTCGCTATATAACCTTGCTGCTCTGTTAGTTGCTTGCCGGTCAACAATGTTATCAGAAGCCTCTCTGTGCTTGTTCCTGCTCCTAGACAACTACTAGATAAGTTGGACTCTTGTCCATGTTTGTTTTTGCATTTTTGTTCCAGTTCACAGCTGTAGTTTCGTTACTGTGTCTGGAAAGCTCTTGTGAACAGGAATTGCCACTCTGGTGTTATGAGTTAATGCCAGAGTTTTAAAGTAATTTCTGGATGGTGTTTTGATAGAGTTTTTTAGCTGACCATGAAAGTGTCCTTTCTGTCTTCTGCTATGTAGTAAGTGGACCTCAAATTTGCTAAACCTATTTTCATACTACGTTTGTTATTTCATCTTGATTCACCGCCAATACATGTGGGGGGGCCTCTGTCTCCTTTCGGGGTATTTCTCTAGAGGTGAGCTAGGACTAATATTTTCCTCTGCTAGCTTTATTTAGTCCTCCGGCTGGTGCTGGGCATCTAGAATCAACGTAGGCATGCTACCCGGCCACTGCTAGTTGTGCGTTAGGTTTAGTTCATGGTCAGCTCAGTTTCCATCTTCCAAGAGCTAGTTCCTATATATGCTGATGCTATGATCTCTTGCCATTGAGATCATGACAGTGGGCGGTGCGTGGGCGGAGACTGCGTGTCTCTGTGCGGGCGGGGTCTGTGCGGGCCTGCCAGGGATCTCATTCTATGCGGCCGGCGCTGTATGCCCAGGCTTGATGCGGCGTGCCGGGGCTTGATGCGGCGTGGGAGGGCTCTGCGGCGTGCTGGGGGGGTCTATGCGGCGTGAGGGGGTCTAAGCGGCGTGCTGGGGGGTCTATGCGGCGTGAGGGGCTCTCTGCGGCGTTCTGGGGCGTCTCTGCGGCGTGCTGGGGGATCTATGCGGCGTGAGGGGCTCTCTGCGGCGTTCTGGGGCGTCTATGCGGCGTGCTGGGGGGTCTATGCGGCGTGCTGGGGGGTCTATGCGGCGTGCTGGGGGGTCTATGCGGCGTGCGGGGGTCTCAGCGGCGTGCGGGGGTCTCTGCGGCGTGCTGGGGGGTCTCTGCGGCGTGGGGGGGGGTCTCTGCGGCGTGGGGGGGGTCTCTGCGGCGTGCGGGGGTCTCAGTGCGGGCATCGTCCGATGGGACTACAAGTCCCATCGGGCTATGCCTGCTACACTGACAGTGATTGACACATTAGCCAATGATGGGACAGTAGTAGTCCCATCATCCGGCTAATGTGTTGAATGAAAAAAAAAAAAATACTCCATACATACATTCTACATACATACATACATATAGACATACAGTACATTCATACATTACATACATGACATACATTACATTAAACATAGATTACATATTCACCATTACTTGTCATTTTGATCCCCGAAGCCAGTGTCATCTATAAAAAATGTGAAAAAAACAAACAACCAATATACTCCCTGTCCGCAGAAATCCACGAGTGTCCCACGACGATCTCCCGTGGAGAGCAGCAGCATCAAATAATGCGACCGCTCTCTAGGGGCTCAGAAACACAATGACGGGAGGAAGGTATCCTTCCGCCACTGTATTCCTCCGCCGCTGTAAAAAAAAAAGTCCCTAGTCTCACTTTATGGCATTGCTGTATGAGACATTTTCCCATGCAGCAATTATATAAAGTGACACTTTGAACTCAGGTAACCTCAGTGATGCACTGCAGGAGCCATTGTCTCCTGTCAGTGTGTCACTGAGGGTCCTATTCACTGTTCTATAGGGGAGATCACTGTTCTATAGGGGAGATCGTCGTGGGACACTCGTTATTAATTGGACTACGGCGGACAGGTAGTATGCGGTTTATTATTTTACGTTTTTTGCAGGCGCTGAAGTATGGTAAGTATGGTGAAATGAAGAATATTAAAATACTTTTTCCTAATGTGTGCGTGTTTTATTAACCCTTTTCTTACTATTGGATTAATAACGGATAGGCGTCTTATTGACGCCTCTCCGTTATTAACCCGGCTTAATGTCACCTTACGATAGCAAGGTGACATTAACCCCTTATTACCCCATATCCCACCGCTACACGGGAGTGGGAAGAGAGGGGCTAAGTGCCGGAATTGGCGCATCTTACGGATGCGCCATTTTCGGGGTGGCTGCGGACTGGTATTTGTAGCCGGGGGGGGCCAATATCCATGGCCCCTCTCTAGGCTATGAATATCAGCCCGCAGCTGTCTGCGTAGCCTTTCTGGCTATAAAATATAGGGGGACCCCACGTAATTTTTTTGGGGGGTCCCCCTATTTTAATAGCCAGTAAAGGCTACGCAGACAGCTGCGAGCTGATATTCATAGCAGGCTACAAATATTGGCCCCCGGCCGTCGGCTTTCCCCCTCTGGCGCAGAAAATTGCGCGGGAGCCCACGCCGTTTTTTTCCATTTTTTTTTTTTAAATTCAACGCTCATAAAGGCCTCTTTCACCCTTGCGTCAGTACGGGTCCGTCGCTATGCGTCGAGCCGACGTACCGACGCACGTTGTGAAATTTGTACACGACGTGGGCAGCGGATGCAGTTTTTCAACGCATCCACTGCCCATTCTGAAGTGCGGGGAGGAGGGGGCAGAGTTTCTGCTGCGCATGCGCAGTAGAAAATGGCAGACGCGACGGACAAAAAAACCTTCACTTGAACGTTTTTTCGTGCCGACGGTCCGCCAAAACTCGACGGATCCGTTGCAGAACGGACGCGACGTGTGGCCATTCGTAGCGATCCGTCGCTAATACAAGTCTATGGGGAAAAAAATGCATCCTGCGAGCACATTTGCAGGATCCGTTTTTTTCCGCCAGATCCGTTTTTTCAGTCGGATCCGTTGTTTTCCGCCAGATCGGTTTTTTTCCACCGGATCCGTTTTTTTCCGCCAGATCCGTTTTTTTTACATTGGATCCGTTTTTTTCTGCCAGATCTGTTTTTTTCCACCGGATCCGTTTTTTTCCACCAGATCCGTTTTTTTCCGCCAGATCCGTTTTTTCCTGCCGGATCCATTTTTTTCCGCCAGATCCGTTTTTTCTCATAGAGTTGTAATAGCGCCGGATTGCGCCTGATGGCCACACATTTCATCCGTTTTTTGCAGGATTCGTTAAAAAAAACTGTTTCCGCCGGACGGAAAACTCATAGGAACGTTTTTTGTCCGTTATTTTTCATGCATGTTTCCATTCAAATCATGCACATTTTCCGTTTATTTATTTTCCAAAAACCTCATCAAAACCTGCATCAAAACTGCATGAAAAACCGCACCAAAAACCTGCATCAAAAACAGCATCAAAAACCGCACCAAAAACCTGCATCAAAAACCGCACCAAAAACTGCATAAAAAACCGCACCAAAAACTGCATCAAAAACCGCACCAAAAACCTGCAGCAAAAAAGCACCAAAAACTGCATCAAAAACTGCATCAAAAACCGCACCAAAAAACTGCAGCAAAAAACTGCAGCAAAAAAAGCACCAAAAACTGCATCAAAAACCGCATCAAAAAGCTACATCAAAAACAGCACCAAAAACTGCACCAAAAACTGCATCAAAAACAGCACCAAAAAACTGCAGCAAAAAAGCACCAAAAACTGCATCAAAAACCGCATCAAAAAGCTACATCAAAAACAGCACCAAAAACTGCATCAAAAACCGCACCAAAAACCTGCAGCAAAAAAGCACCAAAAACTGCATCAAAAACCGCATCAAAAACTGCACCAAAAACTGCATCAAAAACCGCATCAAAAAGCTGGAGCAAAAAAAGCACCAAAAACTGCATCAAATACTGCACCAAAAACTGCATCAAAAACCGCACCAAAAACCTGCAGCAAAAACTGCATCAAAACTGCAGGTGCTTTTTGCTGCAGGTTTTTGGTGCGGTTTTTGATGCGTTTTTTGATGCAGTTTTTGGTGCTTTTTTGCTGCATGTTTTTGGTGCGGTTTTTGATGTAGTTTTTGGTTCAGTTTTTGATGCAGTTTTTGGTGCTTTTTTTGCTGCAGGTTTTTGGTGCGGTTTTTGATGCAGTTTTTGGTGCTGTTTTTTATGTAGCTTTTTGTTGAGGTTTTTGATGCAGTTTTTGGTGCTTTTTTTGCTGCAGGTTTTTGATGCCGTTTTTGATGCAGTTTTTGGTGCTTTTTTGCTGCAGGTTTTTGGTGCAGTTTTTGATGCGGTTTTTGATGCAGTTTTTGGTGCTGTTTTTGATGTAGCTTTTTGATGCGGTTTTTGATGCAGTTTTTGGTGCTTTTTTTGCTGCAGGTTTTTGGTGCTGTTTTTGGTGCTTTTTTTGCTGCAGGTTTTTGATGCCGTTTTTGATGCAGTTTTTGGTGCTTTTTTGCTGCAGGTTTTTGATGCAGTTTTTGGTGCAGTATTTGATGCAGTTTTTGGTGTTTTTTGCTGCAGGTTTTTGGTGCGGTTTTTGGTGCAGCAAAAAAGCACCAAAAACTGCATCAAAAACCGCATCAAAAACTGCTCCAAAAACTGCATCAAAAACCGCACCAAAAACCTGCAGCAAAAAGCACCAAAAACTGCATCAAAAACTGCACCAAAAACTGCATCAAAAACTGCATCAAAAACTGCACCAAAAACTGCATCAAAAACCGCACCAAAAACCTGCAGCAAAAAAAGCACCAAAAACTGCATCAAAAACTGAACCAAAAACTACATCAAAAACCGCACCAAAAACCTGCAGCAAAAAGCACCAAAAACTGCATCAAAAACCGCATCAAAAACTGCACCAAAAACTGCATCAAAAACCGCACCAAAAACCTGCATCAAAAAAAGCACCAAAAACTGTATCAAAAACTGAACCAAAAACTACATCAAAAACCGCACCAAAAACATGCAGCAAAAAAGCACCAAAAACTGCATCAAAAACCGCATGTTTTTGGTGCGGTTTTTGATGTAGTTTTTGGTTCAGTTTTTGATGCAGTTTTTGGTGCTTTTTTTGATGCAGGTTTTTGGTGCGGTTTTTGATGCAGTTTTTGGTGCAGTTTTTGATGCGGTTTTTGATGCAGTTTTTGGTGCAGTTTTTGGTGCAGGTTTTTGGTGCGGTTTTTGGTGCAGTTTTTGATGCGGTTTTTGATGCAGTTTTTGGTGCTTTTTTTGCTGCAGGTTTTTGGTGCGGTTTTTGATGCTGTTTTTGATGCAGGTTTTTGGTGCGGTTTTTCATGCAGTTTAGTTTTGATGCAGGTTTTGATGAGGTTTTTGGAAAATAAATAAACGGAAAATGTGCATGATTTGAATGGAAACATGCATGAAAAATAACGGACAAAAAACGTTCCTATGAGTTTTCCGTCCGGCGGAAAGTTTTTTTTTACGAATCCTGCAAAAAACGGATGAAATGTGTGGCCATCAGGCGCAATCCGGCGCTATTACAACTCTATGAGAAAAAACGGATCTGGCGGGAAAAAATGGATCCGGCAGGAAAAAATGGATCCGGCGGAAAAAAACGGATCTAGCGGAAAAAACGGATCCGTTGTTTTCCGTCAGATCGGTTTTTTTCCACCGGATCCGTTTTTTTCCGCTAGATCCGTTTTTTTTCCGCCGGATCCATTTTTTCCTGCCGGATCCACTGCATCAAAAACCGCACCAAAAACCTGCAGCAAAAAAGCACCAAAAACTGCATCAAAAACTGCATCAAAAACAGCACCAAAAACCTGCAGCAAAAAAAGCACCAAAAACTGCATCAAAAACCGCATCAAAAAGCTACATCAAAAACAGCACCAAAACCTGCATCAAAAACTGCACCAAAAACTGCATCAAAACCTGCATAAAAAACTGGTGCAGTTTTGATGCAGTTTTTGCTGCAGGTTTTTGGTGCGGTTTTTGATGCAGTTTTTGGTGCAGTATTTGATGCAGTTTTTGGTGCTTTTTTTGCTCCAGCTTTTTGATGCGGTTTTTGATGCAGTTTTTGGTGCAGTTTTTGATGCGGTTTTTGATGCAGTTTTTGGTGCTTTTTTGCTGCAGGTTTTTGGTGCGGTTTTTGATGCAGTTTTTGGTGCTGTTTTTGATGTAGCTTTTTGATGCGGTTTTTGATGCAGTTTTTGGTGCTTTTTTTGCTGCAGTTTTTTGGTGCTGTTTTTGATGCAGTTTTTGGTGCAGTTTTTGGTGCTGTTTTTGATGTAGCTTTTTGATGCGGTTTTTGATGCAGTTTTTGGTGCTTTTTTTGCTGCAGTTTTTTGCTGCAGTTTTTTGGTGCGGTTTTTGATGCAGTTTTTGATGCAGTTTTTGGTGCTTTTTTGCTGCAGGTTTTTGGTGCGGTTTTTGATGCAGTTTTTGGTGCGGTTTTTGATGCAGTTTTTGGTGCGGTTTTTGATGCAGGTTTTTGGTGCGGTTTTTGATGCTGTTTTTGATGCAGGTTTTTGGTGCGGTTTTTCATGCAGTTTTGATGCAGGTTTTGATGAGGTTTTTGGAAAATAAATAAACGGAAAATGTGCATGATTTGAATGGAAACATGCATGAAAAATAACGGACAAAAAACGTTCCTATGAGTTTTCCGTCCGGCGGAAAGTTTTTTTTAACGAATCCTGCAAAAAACGGATGAAATGTGTGGCCATCAGGCGCAATCCGGCGCTATTACAACTCTATGAGAAAAAACGGATCTGGCGGAAAAAAATGGATCCGGCAGGAAAAAACGGATCTGGTGGAAAAAAAACGGATCTGGTGGAAAAAAACGGATCCGGTGGAAAAAAACAGATCTGGCAGAAAAAAACGGATCCAATGTAAAAAAAACGGATCTGGCGGAAAAAAACGGATCCGGTGGAAAAAAACCGATCTGGCGGAAAACAACGGATCCGACTGAAAAAACGGATCTGGCGGAAAAAAACGGATCCTGCAAATGTGCTCGCAGGATGCATTTTTTTTCCCCATAGACTTGTATTAGCGACGGATCGCGACGAATGGCCACACGTCGCGTCCGTTCTGCAACGGATCCGTCGAGTTTTGGCGGACCGTCGGCACGAAAAAACGTTCAAGTGAAGGTTTTTTTGTCCGTCGCGTCTGCCATTTTCTACTGCGCATGCGCAGCAGAAACTCTGCCCCCTCCTTCCCGCACTTCAGAATGGGCAGTGGATGCGTTGAAAAACTGCATCCGCTGCCCACGTCGTGTACAAATTTCACAACGTGCGTCGGTACGTCGGCTCGACGCATAGCGACGGACCCGTACTGACGCAAGGGTGAAAGAGGCCTTTATGAGCGTTGAATTTAAAAAAAAAAAAAATGGAAAAAAACGGCGTGGGCTCCCGCGCAATTTTCTGCGCCAGAGGGGGAAAGCCGACGGCTGGGGGCCAATATTTGTAGCCTGCTATGAATATCAGCTCGCAGCTGTCTGCGTAGCCTTTACTGGCTATTAAAATAGGGGGACCCCCCAAAAAAATTACGTGGGGTCCCCCTATATTTTATAGCCAGAAAGGCTACGCAGACAGCTGCGGGCTGATATTCATAGCCTAGAGAGGGGCCATGGATATTGGCCCCCCCCGGCTACAAATACCAGTCCGCAGCCGCCCCGAAAATGGCGCATCCGTAAGATGCGCCAATTCCGGCACTTAGCCCCTCTCTTCCCACTCCCGTGTAGCGGTGGGATATGGGGTAATAAGGGGTTAATGTCACCTTGCTATCGTAAGGTGACATTAAGCCGGGTTAATAACGGAGAGGCGTCAATAAGACGCCTATCCGTTATTAATCCAATAGTAAGAAAAGGGTTAATAAAACACGCACACATTAGGAAAAAGTATTTTAATATTCTTCATTTCACCATACTTACCATACTTCAGCGCCTGCAAAAAACGTAAAATAATAAACCGCATACTACCTGTCCGCCGTAGTCCAATTAATAACGAGTGTCCCACGACGATCTCCCCTATAGAACAGTGACATCGGGTGACGTCACTGCTCTATAGGACCCTCAGTGACACACTCACAGGAGACAATGGCTCCTGCAGTGCATCACTGAGGTTACCTGAGTTCAAAGTGTCACTTTATATAATTGCTGCATGGGAAAATGTCTCATACAGCAATGCCATAAAGTGAGACTAGGGACTTTTTTTTTTACAGCGGCGGAGGAATACAGTGGCGGAAGGATACCTTCCTCCCGTCATTGTGTTTCTGAGCCCCTAGAGAGCGGTCGCATTATTTGATGCTGCTGCTCTCCACGGGAGATCGTCGTGGGACACTCGTGGATTTCTGCGGACAGGGAGTATATTGGTTGTTTGTTTTTTTCACATTTTTTATAGATGACACTGGCTTCGGGGATCAAAATGACAAGTAATGGTGAGTATGTAATCTATGTTTAATGTAATGTATGTCATGTATGTAATGTATGAATGTACTGTATGTCTATATGTATGTATGTATGTAGAATGTATGTATGGAGTATTTTTTTTTTTTTTCATTCAACACATTAGCCGGATGATGGGACTACTACTGTCCCATCATTGGCTAATGTGTCAATCACTGTCAGTGTAGCAGGCATAGCCCGATGGGACTTGTAGTCCCATCGGACGATGCCCGCACTGAGACCCCCGCACGCCGCAGAGACCCCCCCCCACGCCGCAGAGACCCCCCCCACGCCGCAGAGACCCCCCAGCACGCCGCAGAGACCCCCGCACGCCGCTGAGACCCCCGCACGCCGCATAGACCCCCAGCACGCCGCATAGACCCCCAGCACGCCGCATAGACCCCCTAGCACGCCGCATAGACGCCCCAGAACGCCGCAGAGAGCCCCTCACGCTGCATAGATCCCCCAGCACGCCGCATAGACGCCCCAGAACGCCGCAGAGAGCCCCTCACGCCGCATAGACCCCCCCTCACGCCGCATAGACCCCCCCAGCACGCCGCAGAGCCCTCCCACGCCGCATCAAGCCCCGGCACGCCGCATCAAGCCTGGGCATACAGCGCCGGCCGCATAGAATGAGATCCCTGGCAGGCCCGCACAGACCCCGCCCGCACAGAGACACGCAGTCTCCGCCCACGCACCGCCCACTTTACATTATAGTGATTTTAGCACTGTGGGGACTTCCGATTCCGATACCCGATACCACAAAAATATCGGATCTCGGTATCGGAATTCCGATACCGCAAGGATCGGCCGATACCCGATACTTGCGGTATCGGAATGCTCAACACTAGTTACCACCAATACAAATGCTATCCATGCAGCCTTTTCCTTGAATGGAGGTTTGTGTGCAGGCCATCATACTGTGAAAAGGGCTATGTGGGGTCTATTATACTGTTTGGGGGGCTGTATGGTGGCTATTATGCTGTATAAGAAAAAAAATAATTATTTCCCCCACTGTAGTAGCACCCCCTTTTTGAAGGTATCACATCTTACAAATGCTTTTTGTAGCCAGCCAAGAGTCTTTCAATTCGTGTTTGAGGGATTTTCATCCACTCTTCCAGTTCTGTGAGATTCCTGGGTCGTCTTGCATGCACTGCTATTTTGAGGTCTAGCTACAGATTTTCAATGACGGTCAGATCACGGGACTGTGAAGGCCATTGTAAAACCTTTACTTTTGGGGTAGTCTATTGTGGTAGTCTATTGTGGATTTTGAGATGTGTTTAGATGTCTTTATCCATTTGTGGAAGCATCAATGGCCTTTCCTAGCGATGATGGTGAACAAGCCATAACCCTAACAGGCTAATTAAGGTCTGAAAACCTTGGTCAACGTTATTTGTGCACACAAATCTCCAAGGGTGCCCAAATTTTTGAGCTAGCCCATTTTCCTTTTTGTAATTTTTAAAATTTAAAAGATGAAATATATATATTTTTTCTTTGCCTAAAATACAAAGCAAATGTGTCATCTTTAATGTTAGGCCTTTTAAAGATCATTTCATCTTCAACTTGCTTAACTGCTTACAATAACAGCAATTTTGACCATTTTATAGACTGTTCATGTCTTTGTCAGTGGGCAAACTTACAAAATCAGCAAATATAATTATAAGATAAGAAGCAGGAGATCGACAGGGTGCACTGTACATTAAGCCTGGCCTAGATCCTGAGCATCCAAGGAACATTATCTGTCGCATATATTTTCCAAAAATGGAACATTGTATACTATGATAAATCTAAGCGACATGAGACCATCCTGCTATGCCCTGGACATTCCCAGAATCCATATGTCTGACTGGCCTCCTGCTCTGCCATTGCCACAGAGAGTTCCAGCATGTTGCAGACAGCATTCAATGATCTAATAATGCACTAGACAGGAAAAGAACCTGCAAATCATATGAGCTCCTGAAATAAAGCTTGTCTTCCCTGATGAACGAGACAGATATTCACTTTTCTCTTTAACCACTTAACGACAGCCGATACGCCATTTAATGGAGGCAGTTAACAGTACTTATTCCTCAGCTGTCATGTCGGACGCTGTTCAGACTGGGTCGTTCGACAGACAGCGGTAGTTCCGCTTTTGACCACTATTTGCTCATTGGCGTCGGCTGGATTTTATCTAGCTGTTTCGGGGTTAATTTACCTGATCCTCGGATTGGAAGCTGGGCCATGCCCATTGCCTTTAAATAGTTCTCCTGATCATTGGGCGTCGCCGATTATAGCTTCTGTCTTGTGCATTGTTATCTCGGTCTGGAGTGGAGAGCTGGTTGCTAAAGATTCGTTGCTGGTGGTGTATTTTCCTTTGTCTTATTTACTGCTTCCTATATTTGTATTTATTTTGCCCTAAACATTTATAGTGTATTCCTGAGTGACTGTGGCGTGGTGTATATTTTCTTTTATCCTTGTCTGTGCTAACTGTGGGTATTGGTGTATTACCTCTTCAATGGGTGGTGGGCGGAGGTTTCAGCCTAGGGTTGAAACAGGAGACAGGGTGAGGTTCGAGGCCTGGACATGCACACCATCAGTGTAAACTCCAGGTAGAGGGTCAGTCAGGATTTCCCTAGTCTGAGGGAAATTGCAGGGGCCTGGGTTATTAGCTCTCGCCCACCTAGTCTCTCCGTGACATTATAATCGGCCCAACAACAAAAAAAAAAAAAAAGGGGTTCCTTTTTTTTTTGTGTTTTGTCATGGATCCCATGACTTCCATAACCCGCCAGTTGGAGGCGCTGTCCCTACAGGTCACTGAGTTGAGGGGGGCAGTACAGCAACAGGGACTAGCAGTATCTAATGTGCAAGCTGGAGCGACAGGAAGAGTTGCTGAGCCTAAATTTCCTTTGCCTGAAAAATTTGCTGGGGAACGCAGTAAATTTGTTTCTTTTGTGAAGCTTGCAAACTATAATTCCGTATGCGCCCGATCTCCTCGGGTAATGAGGCTCAGCGTGTGGGCCTGGTGTTGTCATTGTTAAGCGGGGATCCCCAAGCATGGGCGTTTTCTTTGCCATCTGATTCTGCTGCTGGGATTTCGGGAAGGATTAAAAAAGCCCTTCTGATGTACGAGACTCCTGCTTCTCTAGATTCCGCTATGAGTCTGGTTGTCCGCATTGATCGCCGTTTGCGTCAGGGGGAGCATGAGACACCGCCTATGGGAGAGGGTTTAGGTTCACGTGAGGTTGCTGCAGGTGAGCCCACGGAGCCTATGCATATCGCAGGGGTGTCACATGTGAAGTGTCGAGCCCCTGACCTCAGGAAGCAGGGAGCCTGTTTTTACTGTGGTAAAACTGGTCATTTTATTAACATCTGTCCTCTGCTGAAAAACGCAACGGCGGAAAACTTCTAAGCTCAGAGGGTGTGGAGGAGACCAATCTGAGCTTATGTATATGCAGCGCCCCAGAGTCCTGGTCGTTGCAGTATCATGGCTCAGCCACTAAGGGGGGCCATGGTGCGTTCGATGGCACTGAAGGAGTTCTCTGAGCAGGTATCACAGTCACCAATACATTTCACAGCTGGGCCTCCGGGGGGAGCTAAGGGTGCTATTCATTAGGCCACTCCCCACCATAGTGGGTAAACTGGGGGTCAGGCAGGAAGTTAGGGAGAACGCTGACGGGATTGAACGGAGCAACACCCTGTGGCAGGGGGTGTTGTGAAGGGAGAGACTGTAGGGTCTCTGCCAGGGGTGGGATCCTGGCAGAGGCTTGGCATTGAAAGAACGTAACGGGTCCGCGCAGGCTCCTGGAAGCGGCGGGACTCAAGAAAGGACTAGAAGCGAGATAGATTGTGCTGAGTGAGAAACGAAGTCAAGCGAAAGGAGATACCAGTGAGGGTTGTGCTGAAAGAGGCAGCACCTTACTGAGGCGCACTACCGGTGGCCGGAACGCCGAGGAGGTAAAGAGTTTCAAGCCATACCTCAGACCTACGGCAGGGCAGTTAGCTTTAGGCGGACTGTCTCACGCATCACCCAGGAAGGCAAAGGGGGGTACCAACAGGAGAGGGGCGCAGATAGAGTCCCGGAAGATCTCCGAGCCTCCCCGTCATACGGGTGCGTTCCTACCATAGTATCTGGAGGGACGAGGAAGATCATTGCGAATTAAGTTGTTGTGAGGGAACACGAGAAACAGACACAACAGTTGTGGGGTACTTTCCGTAAGCACAGCAGGGAAGGACTGCAACACATAGCGCTAGAAGGAAGGCACCGATTTCCACCTGCAAGGAGAGCTCTGGAAGTGCCATTGGACCGGCCGGACTTGCGCAGCCTGGTGAGCCGTATTCTGGACTGAGGACCCAGAGAGCTTCAGTAAAGAGGTAAAGAGACTGCAACTTGGTGTCCTCGTTATTTACCGCGACCTGCACCCCACAACTGCACCGCTACACCGTTACTACACCACTTATTGCACCGGACGTCCCCCACTGACAGACAGGGCCACGGACCGGGTCTAGCCACCGTGACAACCCCAGGACTGAGACCTAGAGGCCCGGCTCCGGGTACCCCTCGGCCCTGCGGCGGTGTGGGGGCGCTCCATATATCCTCCATGGTGGTTTCTCAATGCATGCTCCCTGCTAAGGTTTTTATCACTGGCAGTGAGCTGCCAATTACTGTTTTTGTGGATAGTGGTTCAGCCACAAATCTCATTGATGAGGAGTTTGTGCGCACAGCAGGTTTTAGGATTGAAAAACTGTCTCATCCTATCCGCGTGGTCACCATCAATGCTGCTCCTCTCTCTCAGGGGGAGATTACTGAATTTGTGGCCGAGGTGAAACTCCACATTGGAGTTCTACATTCCGAGCGGGTTACATGTAAGGTGCTCAGGTGGTTTTGGGTTTTCCTTGGTTGTCTATGCACAACCCGGTAATTGACTGGAAAACTCAGGACATAATTCAGTGGAGCGAGTTCTGCCAGGAAAATTGCCTGGCCACATGTGTGGCTGCGGTGACTTCAAGCGTTCCGGAGTCACTTCTGGATTTTGTGGATGTGTTCTCTGAGAAGGGTTGTTCAGAGTTGCCGCCACATCGTCCCTATGACTGTTCTATCAGGTTTAAACCTGGGGCCAAATTGCCTAAAGCAAGGATGTTTAACATCTCCGGTCCGGAGAGACAAGCGTTAAAAGATTACCGTATTTTCCGGCATATAAGACGACTGGGCGTATAAGACGACCCCCCAACTTTTCCAGTTAAAATATAAAATCTTCTTAAAAGTCGGGGGTCTTCTTATACGCCATATGTCATCTTATAGGGGCGGTGAATATGTGCCTTTTGGCGTGGGGAATGGTCCCGATGACTAAGACAGGGGGCGTCTCACAGTAAAGTGTGAGTGGAGTATATCCCCCTATTACCTCAATGCGGCAGCGTGGGGGTCTCTGTGCTGGGAGCGGCAGCTCCTCTTCGTGCCGTGGGTGTTCTGTGCCGTGGTTGCTCTGTGCCGTGGGTGCTCTGTGCCGTGGGTGCTGTGGGGCGGCGGCGGCGCATCTTCTTGCAGCGTCGGGGCTTCTCCGGCATCTCCTCCAGGCCCGGAGGCAGTCCGGCAGCCTCGGGAGACGTGATCTGAATCTGAGCAGCGGCCATTTTCCCGGAGGCTGCGATGCGGTGGCCTCCGGGAAAATGGCCGCTGGGGGCGGCGCATGCTCAGATTCAGATCTCGTCTCCCGAGACCTCAGGAGACGAGATCTGAATCTGAGCAGCGGCCATTTTCCCGGAGGCCACCGCATCAAAGCAATGGGGCTGGCGGTGCCTCCGGGCCTGGAGGAGATGTCGGAGAAGCCCCGACGCTGCAAGAAGATGCGTCGCCGCCGCCGCCCCACAGCACCCACGGCACGAAGATGCACCGCCGCCCCACAGCACAGAGCACCCACGGCATGAAGAGGAGCTGCCGCTCCCAGCACAGAGACCCCCACGCTGCTGCAATGAGGTAATAGGGGGATATATCCTCGCCGGTGGCAGCAGGGTTCTTCTTCGTGAAGAAGAAAGATGGCGGATTACGCCCGTGTTTGGATTTCAGGGAGTTGAACCAGATTACGGTTCGTGATCCATACCCTATGCCACTGATACCAGATTTATTCAAGCAGGTGGCAGGTGCTAAGTGGGGGGCGTACAACCTCATAAGAGTCCGTCAAGCTGATGAGTGGAAGACGGCTTTTAATACCCCTGAGGGTCATTTTGAAAATTTGGTGATGCCATTTGGGTTGACTAACGCACCTGCAGTGTTCCAACATTTCATCAATGATGTGTTCTCGCATGTTTTGGGGAAATTCGTTATCGTGTACCTAGATGACATTCTCATATATTCTTGCGACCGTGATGCTCATTTAGATCATGTCAGGCAGGTGTTACAGCTTCTCAGAGAGAATAAGTTGTATGCTAAACTTGAGAAATGTGTATTTTCTGTTCAAGAGTTGCCTTTCTTGGGTTATATTGTGTCTGCTTCTGGTTTTAATATGGACGCCGCTAAGGTGCAAGCGGTGCTGCATTGGGAACGTCCTGATAACCTGAAAGTACTTCAGCGGTTCCTTGGGTTTTCTAACTACTATAGGAAATGTATCAAGGATTTTTCCATCATTGCTAAACCGCTAACTGACATGACTAAAAAGGGAACCAATTTCTCCGTTTGGCCTGAGGCTGCTGTGCGCGCATTTGAGTTTCTTAAGAACAGTTTTGTTTCAGCCCCCATTCTTGTGCAGCCAGACGTATCAAAACCCTTTGTTGTGGAAGTCGATGCGTCTGAGGTTGGTGTGGGGGCGGTACTATCTCAAGGCTCATCTTTGAGTGGTTTGCGTCCGTGCGCCTATTTCTCCAAGAAACTGTTGTCCGCCGAACGTAACTACGATATCGGCAACAGGGAGTTGTTGGCAATTAAGTTGGCCTTTGAGGAATGGCGACACTTCTTGGAGGGGTCGGTACATCAGGTAACTGTTATTACCGATCATAAGAATCTGCTGTATTTGGAGTCAGCCAAGCGTCTGTCCCCCAGGCAGGCTCGCTGGGCATTGTTTTTTACGCGGTTCAATTTTGTTGTCACTTACAGACCGGGGTCTAAAAACACTAAGGCGGATGCCCTGTCCAGGTGTTTTCCGGGGGGAGAACCTCGGGAGGATCCAGTACCCATCCTCCAAAAGGGTGTTGTGCTTTCAGCTCTCACTACCGAGGTTGAGGCTGAGATTGCCGAGGCTCAGGAGGAGGTACCATCTGAGCTTCCCATCAACAAATCTTTTGTACCGCTTCATCTCCGCTTAAAGGTTTTGGCGGAGCATCATGATGCTGTCCTGGCTGGCCACCCAGGGGTTAGAGGTACCTTGGACTTGGTGTCACGTCGGTTTTGGTGGTCCAAGATCCGACAGGACGTGGTCTCATACGTGTCAGCTTGTACCACGTGTGCTAGGGCTAAGACGCCCCGCTCCCGTTCTGTTGGCACACTACTTCCTCTTGAGGTACCTAGTAAACCATGGACGGAAATCTCCATGGATTTCATCACTGATTTGCCCTCATCAGCTAGGAACACGGTCATCTTGGTGATTGTTGATCGGTTTTCTAAAATGTCGCACTTTGTGTCTTTGCCTTCGTTGCCTAACGCTAAGACTCTGGCTCAGGTATTTGTGCAAGAGGTGGTCAGACTTCATGGGGTTCCGTCTGACATCGTGTCTGATAGGGGGTCTCAGTTTGTGGCAAAATTTTGGAAAGCATTTTGCTCACGGCTGGGGATCAAGTTGTCTCATTCTTCGGCGTTTCATCCTCAGTCAAATGGTCAGACTGAGCATATGAACCAAAATTTGGAACAGTACCTACGCTGCTTTGTCTCTGATAACCAGGAGGAGTGGTCTACCTTTCTTCCTTTGGCTGAGTTTGCCATCAATAATAACCACCAGGAGTCGTCTGGGGAGTCTCCGTTTTTTTGTGTTTACGGGCTACATCCTCAATTTTGTACTTTGAGTCAGAGGGGCTCTTCCGGTGTTCCGGAGGAGGACCAGTTAGGAGCACAATTGTCATCAGTCTGGAGGAGAGTTAAACAGCGCCGGTTGAGTGTGGGTGCTAGGTACAAACGTGTGGCTGACAGTAGGCGTGTGCCAGGTCCGGACCTGAGTGTGGATGACTGGGTGTGGTTATCCACAAAAAACATAAGACTCAAAATACCGTCCCTTAAATTGGGTCCACGGTTTATTGGTCCATTTAGGGTCACCGCCGTCATTAACCCAGTAGCGTACCGATTGGAGCTCCCTAAGGTGTATAAGATACACAACGTGTTCCACAGGTCTCTTCTAAAGAAGGTGGGTTCTGTGGACGCGGCGCCTATGCCACCTCCAATCTTGGTGGATGGTAATTTGGAGTTTGCAGTCTCCAAGGTGGTTGACTCTCGTGTAGTGCGTCGCACTTTACAGTACTTGGTACACTGGCGTGGTTATGGGCCTGAGGAGAGGTCCTGGGTACCAGCCTCGGACATTCATGCGGATCGGCTGGTCAGGTTTTTTCATCGTCGCCATCCAGACAAGCCGGGTCCTATAAGCCGTGAGGGCCCTGGGGTCCCTCGTAGAAGGCGGGGTACTGTCATGTCGGACGCTGTTCAGACCGGGTTGTTCGACAGACAACTGTAGTTCCGCTTTTGACCACTATTTGCTCATTGGCGTCGGCTGGATTTTATCTAGCTGTTCCGGGGTTAATTTACCTGATCCTTGGATTGGAAGCTGGGCCATGCCCATTGCCTTTAAATAGTTCTCCTGATCATTGGGTGTCGCCGATTATAGCTTCTGTCTTGTGCGTTGTTATCTCGGTCAGGAGTGGTGAGCTGGTTGCTAAAGATTCGTTGCTGGTGGTGTATTTTCCTTTGTCTTATTTACTCCTTCCTATATTTGTATTTATTTTGCCCTGCACATTTATAGTGTATTCCTGAGTGACTGCGGCGTGGTGTATATTTTCCTTTATCCTTGTCTGTGCTAACTGTGGGTATTGGTGTATTACCTCTTCACTGGGTGGTGGGCGGAGGTTTCAGCCTAGGGTTGAAACAGGAGACAGGGTGAGGTTTGAGGCCTGGTCATGCACACCATCAGTGTAAACTCCAGGTAGAGGGTCAGTCAGGATTTCCCTAGTCTGAGGGAAATTGCAGGGGCCCGGGTTATTAGCTCTCGCCCACCTAGTCTCTCCGTGAGATCAGCACCGCTTTTTAACAGCGCTGAGAAATAAGTATTTAGCGCCCCCCAGCGTCTGAATATCTATGGTGTCTTGGCTACGGGGGGTAGCTGAGACCCCGGAGAACATGATTTGTGTCTGTTTTTACCATCCCCAAGTCACGGGATCGCTGTTATTCACCAAATAACGGCGATCACAAAAAAAAACAACGTATTTTCCATTCATTTCTCTCTCCACTGATATGATCTAGTATATCAGAGGAGAGAGAAATGGGGTCCCCCGTACTTCAGCCATCCCCAGACACTTCTGCTTCGTCCCCCGGCCCTCTGCACCATCTTCCTGGAAGAAAATGGCGGTCGCATGGGCAGTGCGCCCGCCGAGATCTGCTGGCCAGTACCCGGCAACAATAGGAGATTTTTCCTTTTGGTTCATTTTGATCACTGTGATAGGGTCTATCACAGTGAGCAAAATTAAAAATAGTAAATCAAAGCACCCTTTGTCACCTGCTTAGTTAGATAAAAATAATAAAGTAAAAAAATTGTATTTTTTTCCATTCTTTGCAGTTAGTGTTAGGGTTGGGGTTAGAGCTATGGTTAGGGTTGGGGCTAGGGTTGTGTTGTGGTTACAGTTGGGGTTACAGTTGTGTTGGGGTAATTGTTGTGTTGGGGTGACAGTTGTAGTGTGGGGATTATAGTGACATTGAGGTTAGGGTTGTGGTTAGGGTTGTGTTGGGGTTATGGTTGTGGTTAGGGTTGGGATTAGGGTTAGGGGTGTGTTGGGGTTAGGGTTGGGGTTAGGGCTATGTTAAGGTTGGTGTTAGAATTGGGGGTTTCCACTGTTTAGGCACATTAGGGGTTCTCCAAACGTGACATGGTGCCCACCATCGATTCCAGCCAATTTTGAGTTCAAAAACGGTGCTCCCTCCCTTCTGAGCCCTGCCATGCGCTCAAACAGTGGCTTTCCTCCACGTACGGGGTATCGGCATATTCAGCAGAATTTCCACAACAAATTTTGTGGTCCCTTTTCTCCTTATAAATGTTAATTTTTTTCGTCCAAGTTGCTTTAGTTCTCATGAAGCACCTGAACAGTTAATAAACTTCTTGAATGTGGTTTTGCGCACCTTGAGGGGTGCAATCTCAGAATTAGTGGGATCCATTGAAGCATTCCATAACTTCATAAAGTGACAGAGGTCAGAATTGTAAAAATTGGCTTGGTAATTAAGGTCAAAACTGGCTCGGTCACTAGGTGGTTAAGCATATAATTAGATATAGCTCAATAATAGAGTTTTAAGTGCCACTTTTCTATTAGATAGATTGTCTCACTTCATATTATATCTTAGAACGGCATTAAGTTACGTTCAGATTATAATACTATCATATCAGGCTGTATTACTTAATGCGTTATACAGTTGTGCTCAAAAGTTTACATACGCTGGCAGAATTTTTGCTTTCTTGGCCTTTTTTCAGAGAATATGAATGATAACACCAAAACTTTTTCTACACTCATGGTTAGTGGTTGGGTGAATTGGGGGGTTTCCACTGTTTAGGCACATTAGCAGGTCTCCAAACGCAACATGGTGCCCGCCATCTTACCTCAATATCATTGAGCCACTCTGGGGAGATCTCAAGCGCACAGTTCTAGACAGCCCAGGAATTTACAGGAACTGGAGGCTTTTTGCCAAGAAGAGTGGGTAGTTTTACCAACTGAGAAAATAAAGAACCTCATCCACAACTACCACAAAAGACTTCAACCTGTCGTTGATGTTAGAGGGGGTAATACACGGTAGTAAGAAATGAGGTGTGTGAATTTTTGATCAGTCATTTGGATGTTTTGAGCTGTCATTATGATTTACAAAGAGAAAACACAGTAGTTTGACAATAAATGGCTTCAGCCAACCACTAACCATGAGTGGAGAAAAAGTTTTGGTGTTATCATTCATATTCTCTGAAAAAAGGCCAAGAAAGCAAAAATTCTGCCGGGGTATGTAAACTTTTGAGCACAACTGTATATCCCATATTTCCCCCTTTTCGAAATCCTAGGTCTAAATGTTTGTTTGACTTAATGCTGTGAAGACAACCCTCAGTAAAGGACTTGCATTGGGATCTACTTGTTTCACAGTTTCCTCGTATTCGATTTATTCATAATCTATACCTCTTAGATTAGGAGTTACTCATCTCTGAATCTCTATATCCTCCTCACCCCCTTTTTTTCTTCATAAAATTTGACATAACTCAAAACTTGCTCATTTAATGTCAGAGGACACAATGTTCCAGAGACAAGAACTCAAGTGTTTTATCATATGGATAAACAACATGTACATTTCACTTTCTTCAGGAAACCCACTTTAGAGGTGATCACACACCTCAGTTTTCTAACAAATATTATTCAGCTTGGCGCCACAGTACAAATGTTGTTTCAAATTCTAAGGCGGTGATTACAGGCATACACAAACACTACCTCATTGTAATGCCAGTGATTACTAACGGACAAGCTGTGAGGTTGGGTAGTCAAGAGGTCCGAGGTTAAAAGCAGGTGAGGTCATAATAGACAGAGGGATGAGACAAAGGCATAGTCAGGTAATAGGCCAAGGTCAGAATTCCAAGAAGGTAGCAGATCACGATAAAAGGGCTAGGCAAACGAATGGTCAAGACAAATCCAAGGTTAAGCAGCAAAAATCAGAATACAAGACTAAGAGCACAGAGCAAACACACACCACTTCAGCAAAGCTAAAACTGGCAGAAATCTAAAGCAGAGAGCCAGATAAATAGCAAGGTAATTACTCCGAATAGGAGACACATGGAGGAAGCCAGGCAAGCCCTGGCTTTGATTAGACAGAAAATTGTCACTCAAGACACTGACAGTTCAGCATGACCCAGCTCCCGATTGGACTGCTGAGCGGTCAATCACCATACCATATGCTCAGCACCCCCCGGCCTAGATTGGACTGCATTGGGTGTTAGGAGAGGTTAGGGACAGGCACAGGTTGGTGTCAGGAGGTGTCCCATCCCCCTCACCCTACTGCTAGGGCATTCCTCTCCATTTATCATCCCATTGTATGTATATGTTGTGTCGTCAGTCAGTCAGTCATACCTGAGTCCATTCGTGACAACACCATCTTTCAGGCCTGATACACAGCACTCTATACTGCTGTACATATGTCTCCGATCTGGCCTGCAAAAAAAGAAAAAGACCTTTTGGATTGACAAAATACATGTACAAACTAAACATTACCAATATCCACTCAACATTTTTTGCAAACATGGGAGCAAATCTTAATCTTATCATCTACCATATTTTTGGGACTATAAGGCGCACTTTTTTATTTATGGTCCGGATCTATCTGCTGTGGCTCTGAATGGGGAGGTGTGGGAGCAGCAGCAGCGGAGCAACGGGTCACAGGAGGCAGGAGCTGGCTAACCCCTGTGCCCGCTGTTAAAGAGAAATTAATATTCATTGCTCCTCACACCCACAGTCCCTCCCACCTCTATTTACTGAAGTAGATCAGCGTCAAGAGGTGGGAGGGATATGGGCGTGGAGAGCAGTGAATATTAATAATAATATTAATAATCTTTATTTATATAGCGGCAACATATTCCGCAGCACTTTACAGTTTAACAGTTTCAAACACAACAGTCATAGGTAACAACGTTAACAATACAATAATTAAGCAAAATAAGACGACCCTGCTCGTGAGAGCTTACAATCTACAATGAGGTGGGGGAGATACAAAGTACAGGTGTGTATTTACAATGATGTATTTACAATGATGGTCCAGCCATCTTCAGGGGGTGGGGGGGGTAGATGGAGATAGTGAATGGGCTACAAACACACAAGCATACTGTAAAATGACTGATTAGTTAATGTGGTAGGCCGCTCTGAACAAATGTGTTTTGAGCAAGCGCCTAAAACTATGCAAGTTGTGGCTGGTCCTAATATCTTGGGGCAGAGCATTCCAGAGGATTGGCGCAGCACGGGAGAAGTCTTGGAGTCAGGAGTTGGATGTACGGATTAGTGCAGAGGTTAGTCGAAAGTAATTTGCAGAGCGCAGCGGTCGGCTAGGCCGATAGACAGAAATGAGGGAGGAGATGTATGGGGGTGACGCACTGTGGAGAGCTTTGTGCTTTGAATTGTATCCTGTAAAGATTCTTGTAAAATATTCATTTCACTTTAATAGGGTGCACAGTAGCCTCAGCCACCGGCTTCTTGCAGCTGCTGGACGATCACATGTGCACGCTACTAAAGGGAATGAATATTCACTGCTGTCATAGCCATGGGGAGCAGTGAATATTCATTGATCTTGAATAGCGGGCACAGTAGTCACAGCCACCGGCTTCCTGTAGTGGCCAGGTGATCATGTGTGCCCGTTATTAAAGAAAATGAATATTCATTGCTCCCCATGCCTATGGGATTGAAGAGCAGTGAATGCTCATTCCCTTTAGTAGGGGGCACACGTGATCATCCGGCAGCTGGAGGAAACCGGCGACTGAGGTTACTTTTCATAGTCCCGGGCATGGGGAGCAGTGAGTATTCCAGCAGCTGTCCTTGGCTTGTAAGCCATTCAAGACGTCACTGCCATGAGCTGGTTACAAGCATAAATCAGCTGCTGGCATAAGGACAGGATGCTGCGAGGGAGTGCAGGGAAGGTAAGTAGAATGGTTTATGTTTTTTTTTATGTTTTTCTCATGGGGCCATGCATACCAGTATAGAGATGAGGGGGCCCATGCATACCTGAATAGGGTTTTCATATGAATGTTGTTAAAACCCAATAAAAATATTTAAAGTAAAAAAAGTCAAATTTTTATAATAGTGGAGATCCCCTTTAAGGCCATGTCCACACAGTCAGCATTTGGTTAGTATTTTACATCAATATTCGTAAGCCAAAACCAGGAGTGGGCAAAAAGTACAGAATTGGTGCACGTTTTTCTATTATACTTTTCCTCTGATTGTTCCACTTCTGATTTTGGCTTACCAATACTGATTCGAAACAATGATCAAATACTGAACATGTGAATGTGGCCTGATAGTGTAAGACAGTCAATGATTTTTAGATTTTGTGCAAAATGTTGTCACTGTCAATAAAATTTACCTGATATTTTACATCTACCTTCTTATTTAAGTTTAGTTATTGCTTTGCCTTTGAGGTACCCAGCCTACTGTTGTCATAATACAAGACTTAATTTGCCAATCTGTTATGACCTCTCTGTATGATTACATTTTTTACTATTGGGTCTACACTTCTACACTATGTCATCATACAAGTACATTATACAACTAAATTGTACAGAGCCATAAAACAGTACCTAGAGAAGTAGCCGGGAATTGTAATAAGGGCAATCTGGACAAGTCTCTGTTAAGGTACCTTCACATTAAGCGACGCTGCAGCGATAGCGACAACGATGCCAATCGCTGCAGCGTCGCTGTTTGATCGCTGGAGAGCTGTCACACAGACAGCTCTCCAGCGACCAACGATGCCGAGGTCCCCGGGTAACCAGGGTAAACATCGGGTTGCTAAGCGCAGGGCCACGCTTAGTAACCCGATGTTTACCCTGGTTACCAGCGTAAAATGTAAAAAAAACAAACAGTACATACTTACATTCGCGTCCCCCGGCGTCCACTTCCTGCACTGACTGAGCGCCGGCCCTAACAGCAGAGCGGTGACGTCACCGCTGTGCTGTACTTTCACTTTCACTTTACGGCGCTCAGTCAGTGTGGGAAGCGGACGCCGGGGGATGCGAAGGTGAGTATGTACTGTTTGTTTTTTTTACATTTTACACTGGTAACCAGGGTAAACATCGGGTTACTAAGCGCGGCCCTGCGCTTAGTAACCCGATGTTTACCCTGGTTACCAGTGGAAAACATCGCTGGTATCGTTGCTTTTGGTGTCAAACACGACAATACACGCCGGTCTGACGACCAAATAAAGTTCTGAACTTTGTTCAACGACCAGCGATATCACAGCAGGATCCTGATCGCTGCTGCGTGTCAAACTAAACGATATCGCTAGCCAGGACGCTGCAACGTCACAGATCGCTAGCGATATCGTTTAGTGTGAAGGTACCTTTAGCTCATGGCCAGATAGCTCTCATCATAATCTTTTTCAACCATCAGCAACTTGCATCAGGAGGCATGGAGTGGTTCCTGCAGTTCCACTGATAGCAATGCAGCTGCAAGAAGCTATTCTCAGAGTCCTCCCCAACACTTCCTTTCTGACTTAGGTGGTCCTGCCAGAAAGTTATCATGTCAACTACGTTATTTGTCACATACCCAGCAAGAAGAAGACAGAAGCAGCCCCGTAGGGGATAATTTGGAGAGTTAAAATTAATCAATTTTTTTTACACAGTAGGGCAGAGCATGATAGCGATTGGGGGAGAAAGGACACAGGAGAGGGACTTATAAAAAATTGAGGGGAGGAAAGATATAGGAAAGAGACTTGTAATGAATTGAGATGAGTAGGAGAGAGGGCACAAGACAGGTAATAAATTGGAGGAGGGAGAGTTACAGCAGCTATTATTACAAGCATTGCCTATTTTAGAAAATAACTGGATCATATGAAATCCATGTGCCGCAGTACAAGCATATAACATGTGGAGCGGATGTGTGCAGGAGGCCTAAATAAGAAACTTTCATCGTTTTACAAATCTCTTTAATAGCCGCATATGGATGACAAAAGTCTGTTTCAAATATGCCAATTTTTGCTCAGTTATTAAATTGGCAGAACTGTGAACTGTGGGTGATGAAGAATCACACAACCGCCACGTTATGACACAATTGTGGTTTCCGTTTTATATATTGTCCTCTTATCTCTGCTTTCAGATCATCTGTAAAAACCTATTAAAAATTATCCAGATGGATTACAGATGATACAATTCTCAATAATCTCAGATTAGCAACATATGCTCGAATGTATCCGTTCCATGCTTCTACACTGCTCTATCTCTGATAGATGAATACATGTTAATGTCAATCCAAGGATGTTCTCATGTAGCACCAGGATCTTACACTGATTTATGCTAATAGAGATCATTACTAAACCTAAGAAATGTAAAGTTATACATGTGTAGGGGGGTGGAAGGGTTGATGAAGACGTTGTGCAAACAAGTGGTTTCATAATGATGTTTGATGTTGTAACATATTCTTTTGTATGATAAAATTTCTATTGTATTCCTATAGTTGGTTTTCTGTTTCAGTTCTCCTCTAGGCTTTGCCTGAAGGCCGTTCCTTGGTATGCGGGAGGTCTGTCCACTAGAGGAACCACAATAGGTATAAGAATATAGCTTGAACTACACAGGGCATTAGGTAGTTAATAGAGTTGGGGGGAGATTAGCCCATAGTCTGGTGGGGGTTAGACAGTTTTAATAAGAAACGTTTTCCAGGTTAAGGAGGGGGGGGGGGGTCGAGAGGTGTAGAGAACGAAGAAAAGTCTATCAGGTGTCAGGGAGTAGAAGTGAAGCTAGGCAACTTAACAGGTGCACAGACAGGTAGATGCAAAAGAGCCGAACAATCTCTGTCAGTCCAACTTTCCCCACAGCATGAGGACACATACTAAAGGTACCGTCACATTAAGCGACGCTGCAGCGATAGCGACAGCGATGCCGATCGCTGCAGCGTCGCTGTTTGGTCGCTGGAGAGCTGTCACACAGACCGCTCTCCAGCGACCAACGATGCCGAGGTCCCCGGGTAACCAGGGTAAGCATCGGGTTGCTAAGCGCAGGGCCGCGCTTAGTAACCCGATGTTTACCCTGGTTACCAGCGTAAAAGTTAAAAAAACAAACAGCACATACTCACCAGCGCGTCCCCCAGCGTCTGCTTCCTGACACTGACTGAGCTCCGGCCCTAACAGCACAGCGGTGACGTCACCGCTGTGCTTTCACTTTCAGTTTAGGGCCGGCGCTCAGTCAGTGTCAGGAAGCAGAGGCTGGGGGACGCGCTGGTGAGTATGTGCTGTTTGTTTTTTTAACTTTTACGCTGGTAACCAGGGTAAACATCGGGTTACTAAGCGCGGCCCTGCGCTTAGTAACCCGATGTTTACCCTGGTTACCAGTGTAAAATATCGCTGGTATCCTTGCTTTTGCTGTCAAACACGGCGATACACGGCGACCTAGCGACCAAATAAAGTGCAGACCTTCTAGCAGCGACCAGCAATTTCACAGCGGGATCCAGATCGCTGCTGCGTGTCAAATACAGCGATATCGCTATCCAGGTCGCTGCAACGTCACGGATCGCTGGCGATATCGCCTAGTGTGACGGTACCTTAAGTTCGGTCTGGATGCCAGGACAGCCTTGGGCTTGATGTCTGGAACAGGCATTGAGAGCCATACCCCTGGTGAGTCACATATGCAAACACATTTGTAAACATGCACTGCTTTTTCAGTGATTACTTCGCCCCACACACACAAATGGTGAGTCACATATGCAAACACATTTGTAAACATGCACTGCTTTTTCGGTGATTACTTTGCCCTACACACACAAATAATACACAATTTCAAAGGTAAGCTTGTCTCTTCAGCAAGAAAAGACACAAACAAACCACACATTCACAGTTTGATCAATCAATACAGTTTAAACATTTATTTTCAGAAACCTGCAGAAAAAAACAATAACCTACAGGTGGCACCACAACCTCAAGTTGCTCTGTTTATACTCCATCGACCCACACAAATGATACACCATTTCAAAGGTCAAATTACCTGCAGGTGGCATTTGTCTTCGGGTCTTTCCAGCTTGTCGAAGTGCTTGCCCAGCCTATTTGAGGCAAATTTGAGGATTGCACACTTCACTGCAGGTGAGTCACATATGCAAACACATTTGTAAATATGCACTGCTTTTTCAGTGATCACTTTGCCCCACACACACAAATGGTGAATCACACATGCAAACACAATTGTAAACATGCACTGCTTTTTTGGTGATTACTTCTTCCCACACACATAAATAATGCACCATTTGAAAGGTAAACTTGCCCCCTTCAGCACCAAAAGACACAAACAAACCACACATTCACGATCTGATCAATAAATACTTTTTAAACATTCATTTTCACAAACCTGCAGAAATAAACAATAACCTGCAGGTGTCACCACAACCTCAAGACATTTTTTTTGCCTCTACTTATCAAACCAATTTATTGTATTACCAATTTACATATATAAATACCTCTCTGTGTTCATCTCATTAAATACATTAACATCTGACCATCTTGATTTTCCTGAAATTGCCTGCGTGTTAGAATCTGTGTTGTTTTTGACCATCCACCATCTTGTTGTGGTTTTCTGGCTGCTGGTCTTTTTCCCCTGGTGCTGGGTTGCCTTAGGTCAGGTGATTGCATCAACCTTTATTACCCGGCACCTGCCTCCCAGTCCTTTCTGGACAACAGTGTTAATCCGCTAGAGTTCTGGCTAGGTGCTTTGATAGCTTTCTGTGTTTGATATTGTGCAGTTCTGGGATCTCTGGTTCTGCTATCTTTAGTTTCTGTTTTCAGTTGGTTTCTGCAGTCGTCTCTGTGTTTTCTATTAGGAGGTGACCTGTTTTTATACCCAGTCCTTAGATCTTTCAGGAACCTCCTTCCCCCTATCTATAGGTCTTTGCTGAGATTAACCTAGGATCGTCGGTGGGTGTATTTGCAAGGAATGGGTTGCCCACTCCATCGTAGGGTATCAGCCTAGTCTCAGTGCAGGGTCAGTTTTCCCCCTTCTATCCTAGTTCTGTGTTGCAGTTCTGTAGCACAAACATGGTGGTGGCAGCATCATGGTTTGGGCCTGCTTTTCTTTAGCAGGGACAGGGAAGATGGTTAAAATTGATAGGAAGATGGATGGAGCCAAATACAGGACAATTCTTGAAGAAAACCTGTTGGAATCTGCAAAAGACCTGAGACTGGAACGGAGATTTGTCTTCCAACAAGACTATGATCCCAAACATAAAGCAAAATCTACAATGAAATGGTTCACAAATAAACGTATCCAGGTGTTAGAATGGCCAAGTCATAGTCCAGACCTCAATCCAATCGAGAATCTGGGGAAAGAGCTGAAAACTGCTGTTCACAAACGATCTCCATCAAACCTCACTGAGCTTGAGCTGTTTGCCAAGGAAGAATGGGCAAGAATTTCAGTCTCTCGATGTACAAAACTGATAGAGACATGCTGCACAATTTTCATAGTCATGAAAATACAGAAAAATCTTTAAATGAGGTGTGTCCAAACTTTTGGTCTGTACTGTACCCCAAGCGACTTGAAGCTGTAACCGCAGCAAAAGGTGGCACAACAAAGTATTAAGTTATCGGGGCAGAATAATATTGCACGCCCCACTTTTCAGTTTTTCATTTTCCACAAAAATTTTAAATAACCAATAGTGTTGAGCATTCCGATACCGCAAGTATCGGGTATCGGCCGATACTTGCGGGTATCGGAATTCCGATACCGAGATCCGATACTTTTGTGGTATCGGGTATCGGTATCGAAACAACATTAATGTGTAAAAGAAAGAATTAAAATAAAAAATATTGCTATACTCACCTCTCCGACGCAGCCTGGACCTCACCGAGGGAACCGGCAGCGTTGTTTGCTTAAAATGCGCGCTTTTCCTTCCTTCCGTGACGTCACGGCTTCTGATTGGTCGCTTGCCGCCCATGTGGCCGCGACGCGACCAATCACAGCAAGCCGTGACGTAATTTTCAGGTCCTTCTAGGCATTCAGTATTTTAAAATTACGTTCCGGCTTTGTGATTGGTCGCGTCGCGGTCACATGGGCGACGCCACCAATCACAAGCCGTGACGTCACGGGAGGCTGGACACGGGCGCATTTTAAAATGCGCGCGTCTCCTGCCTCCCGTGACATCACGGCTTGTGATTGGTCGCGTCGCCCATGTGACCGCGACGCGACCAATCACAAAGCCGGAACGTAATTTTAAAATACTGAATGCCTAGAAGGACCTGAAATTACGTCACGGCTTGCTGTGATTGGTCGCGTCGCGGCCACATGGGCGGCAAGCGACCAATCAGAAGCCGTGACGTCACGGAAGGAAGGAAAAGCGTGCATTTTAAGCAAACAACGCTGCCGGTTCCCTCGGTGAGGTGAGTATAGCAATATTTTTTATTTTAATTCTTTATTTTACACATTAATATGGTTCCCAGGGCCTGAAGGAGAGTTTCCTCTTCTTCAGACCCTGGGAACCATCAGGAATACCGTCCGATACTTGAGTCCCATTGACTTGTATTGGTATCGGGTATCGGTATCGGATTGGATCCGATACTTTGCCGGTATCGGCCGATACTTTCCGATACCGATAATTTCAAGTATCGGACGGTATCGCTCAACACTAATAACCAATAAATTTCGTTCAACTTTACAATTGTGTTCCACTTGTTGTTGAGTCTTCACCAAAAATTTATATTTGGTATCTTTATGTTTGAAGCATGATATGTGGGAAAAGGTTGAAATGTTCCAGGGAGCCGAATACTTTCGCAAGGCACTGTATCTGTCGTGAGTGTGTGTTGTTGGTAAAATATTTCGGTATTTGGGGCCCCACTTTGAATTTTGCCCAGGGCCCCAATTTGTCTAAAACTGGTCCTGCTTGAAGGATGGCCTCTTTTTAACCTGAGATACCAGGGGTCTATCTTGGGGTTTAAGGTCTCCCCCAAGGAGAACTTATGATAGGGATGAAACTGATGCATTGTGAGCTTCCTATAATAGACCTTTTAGATGTGGGGTCCCCATTCCATGTCTTAAGCCACAGAATTCATAGCATAGCTATGACTTTGCTTGTGGATGGTACAGAGCAGCCAGTGACTTTTAGAAAAGTACAGCAGAAATACTAGCCCATGTGGCCAATTTCTTCAGCAAGGTCTGCTAACTCTACGTCCGTGGCTCGTAAAAGAATGCCTTGTCGGAGATGTTTGTTCCAGGCGGCATCCTTCTTAGTTACACAAGTGGCAGTTGGCGTACTTTACCAAAGACTCCTCATGTCTGTTTTACGGTCCTTTAGAGATGCACCTCAGAGAGTGGAAGGTAGTGGCTCTGGATAACCATACATGGATACGTGTTTTGCTGGCTACAATATCACCATGCACTTCTGTCTGTGAAAACATTTGTCTGGGTGCTCATTGTTTGGTTGGAGAAACATTTAGCTGCATGTCTGAGTCTCCTGAATAAACCTGTCTCTATGCGAGTCCGCCTCAGTAACGTTCAGAGATTGGTTCACCACTTGAATGAGGATTTCGACCATCTCTCTCACCTTTTCCACCTGGAGTGAGTCCAGATCATAGTCCAATTCAGAGCTAAGATCTGATGTTTGAGGGGACTGGACCTGACTGGTGGGAAAGTGACTTAGATAATGCATTAAGGGACATACAGAAATTTGGAAGATGAACTTACCCGATGCTGCTTTGACCACCTATTTGATCTGCCATGTTGGTGCAGAGTATGTCGGTTTCCTGTGTCCCCCAATTAACTGCCTGAAAAAAGAAAAGTGGTGGGCACATTGAAGAATAAAACAGAGGTAGAAACAGGTCTGGATCTCAGACCTCTTTCTGCCTCCTATGTAACCCCAAACTAAACTGAATAGCTTGGTACCTGTAGGCCAAGTTTAGTCTGCCAGGGAGAAGCCGACTCTTTGTTCTTAGCGTCAGCCTCCTGGTTGCAGCTGACCTAACCTATGGTCTCCTGAATCCCCATTAAAGTGGCCTAGTAAAATTTCCTAACAACATGTTCACTTTATGAGGTAGACCGCAGTAGCGTAGCTACTGGGGGGGCAGAGAGTGCGGTTGCCCTGGGTCCCATGCTCTGAGGGGGCCCACTCAGAGCTAGGCTACTGTAACTGTATCGGCGTGTTACATTCTGCGGCAGAGCAGGGAGAATCAATCTCCCTGCTCTGCCACCTGGATGCTATGGGGCCGCTGAGCAGGCGTGGGGGGACCCGGTGCCAGCAGTGGGCCCCCCGCCCATCATTGCAGGTTCAACTGTATCGGCTAGATGTCGATATAGCTGACTGCATTGATAAGAGAAGGAGCATTAGACTCTGTTTCCCATCATCCCCCACTCAGTGTCTGACATCACTGATGCATACACTGACAGCAGGCGCAATGACGTCACTACTCGGTGCCCGCTTATATTAGAGTCTGGATAGGGGTGCACTATATTAGAGTCTGCCTATGGGGGCTGCATTATATTAGATTCTGCTTATAGGGAGCTCCATTCTATTAGAGCTTGCCTATGGGGGTCTTCCTTATATTACAGTCTGCCTATGGGAGGCTACATTATATCAGAGTCTGCCTATGGGGGCTGGCTGCATTATATTTCAGTCTGCCTATGGGGGACTGCATTATATTAGAGTTTGCCAATGGTGGCTGCCTTATATTAGAGTCTACCAGGGGGTGCATTATATTACAGTCTGCCTATGGGGGCTGCATTATATTAGAGTCTGCTTATGGGGGTTTACCTTATATTAGTGTCTGCCTGAGGGTGCATTATATTAGAGTCTGCCTACGGGGGCTGCCTCATATTGCAGTCTGCCTATGGGAGGCTACATTATATTAGAGTCTGCTTCCTGAATTTTAGGCACCAAGTGTTTCACACATTTCTTTTTCCTCTTGTGTTTTGATAGACTGTGTCTTCTATTGGATTCATTTGGTGGCTTACTGTCAAGACCTTGTACCCTGCTTGCTTTTACTGGCTGAAACAAGGCTTTAACATCAAACGTCTTCAAGATACCTCTATTCAATTTTGGCAATTGAATTGGCTGCCCCAAATCAACAAGTGTCCTTTTTGGTTCTTTTGCATCAGAGTCCCTGATTTTTCTTTTCTTTTCTCCTTTAGTCAGGTTACTGGTGTCAAACATATGGCTTACAAATTGTGCTTTGTCTTTTTGGGATAACAGGTTTGGTAGTTTAGATGTAATGAAGTCACTGAAAGCAGAACCGAGGTGGTCTTGAATATTAGCAGGATACACAAAGTCTTTAAAGTAGGGTATTTTCTGAAAGTCTGATACCTCTTTCTGCAGTCGTATGTGTGTGCAGTACAAGGCAACGAGATGTTTTAATAGTCCTCTGTACAGAACCCATAAGCAGCTCAGCAGTCCCAGTAGCACAATGTACATGACGACAAATTCCCTCAACTTCAGGTTCTGTAAACATAAGTGAAATGCCTTGCAGCAGCAATCCATGAGGCGAACTAATAATGTGCAGGAACCCAGAATTTTCATAGACACCAGCTCCAGAATCGGCTGACTTGGGACAGAGCAATACTGTGCATTTTCAAAGTCTGTTTCCTTTGGGCACAAATAAATCATCTCTTTTAAGGAACCTTCTAAGCCCATTGACTTTATCCGTTTTGTACATTGTTGCACCTGTTTTAGGGCTAGATAAGGTTTATGGCAGCTCAGCTGATGGTGATGCGCATACAGTATTGTATCTAGTGTGGTCACTTCTGTATTTAGTGTCTTGCTCTTCAGAAAGGAGTGAGCGGTGGAGCACTGATCAATAAGGGTCTTCATGCATTTTTCTGTGCTGGCGCCGAGGGGCACAGAGAGCTGACACTGAATGGCAGGCTGGGGAATATGGAGCCGATTCCCGGGCTCAGCATCCATACTGCAGGACAAAAGCCTCCCAGCACTGGCTACAGCAGCGTGCAGCTACACTGCTCACACTGCCCCGGAAGTGGTGTCCTCACACAGCAAGCCACTTCTGGGTCACCATTTCGTGCCTGCACAGTCCTGATACCGAAAGTTGTTTGTGTCACTGCTTGGTACTGGGCATCAGTAAATGTCTGCTGAGCGGTTTTTGTCTGATTTCTTGCAGAGTATGTCGCTATATTGAGAGTGAAAACCTGCTCCGTCCTCAGTCACATGGTCACATACCAAATTAGAGTTTGCCTATGGGGTTGCATTATATTAGATTCCGCCTATAGGGGGCTGCATTCTATTAGAGCTTGCCTATGGGGGGTCTTCCTTATATTACAGTCTGCCTATGGGAGGCTACATTATATCAGAGTCTGCCTACGGGGGCTGGCTGCATTATATTACAGTCTGCCTATGGGGGGCTGCATTATATTAGAGTTTGCCAATGGTGGCTGCCTTATATTAGAGTCTGCCTGGGGATGCATTATATTACAGTCTGCCTATGCGGGCTGCATTATATTAGAGTCTGCTTATGGGGGGCTGCCTTATATTAGAGTCTGCCTACAGGGGCTGCCTCATATTGCAGTCTGCCTATGGGAGGCTACATTATATTAGAGTTTGCCTATGGGTGCCTGCCTTATATTAGAGTCTGCCTGGAGGTGCATTATATTACAATCTGCTTATGGGGGCTGCATTATATTAACGTCTGCCTATGGGGGGCTGTCATATATTACAGTCTGACCAATGGGGTCTGCCTTATATTACAGTCTACCTATGGGGGCTGCATTATATTACAGTATGCCTATAGGGCTGCCTTATATTAGAGTCTGCTTGGGGTGCATTATATTAGAGTCTGCCTATGGGGGGCTGCCATATATAAGTCTGCCTATGGGGTCTACCTTATATTACAGTCTGCCTATGGGGGCTGCATTATATTACAGTATGCTTATGAGGGGCTGCCTTATATTAGAGTATGCCTATAGGGCTGCCTTATATTAGAGTCTGCTTGGGGGTACATTATATTACAGTCTGCATATGGGGGACTGCATTATATTAGAGTATGCTGATGGGGGGCTGCCTTATATTAGAGTCTGCCTGGGGTGCATTATACTAGAGTCTGCCTATGGGGGCTGCCATATATTACAGTCTGCCTATAGCGGGCTGCTTTATATTATAGTCTGTCTATGTGGGGCTGCCTTATATTACAGTCTTCCTATGAGAGTCTGCCTTATATTACAGTCTGCCTATGGGGGGCTGCATTATATTACAGTCTGCCTATGGGGGGATGCATTATATTACAGTCTGCCTGGAGGTTCATTATATTACAGTCTGCCTATGGGGGACTGCCTTATATTACAGTCTGCCTATGGGGGGTTGCATTATATTACAGTCTGCCTATGGGGTGCTGCCTTACATAACAGTCTGCCTATGGGTTGCTGCATTATACTATAGAGTCTGCTTATGGGGGCTGCTTTATACTATAGAGTGTGCCTATAGGGGGCTGCATTATACTGTAGTCTGCCTATGGGGGGTTACATTATACTATATAGAGTCAGCCTATGGGGGTGCATTATACTATACAGAGTTTGCCTATGGGGAGTGCGTTATACTGTGTAGAGTTTGCCTATGGGGAGTGCATTATACTATATTGAGAAATATCTGGTGCATTATACTATATGGAGGCTATCTAGGGGGCCATCATACAGTGTGGAGATTACAGTGAGGGGGCAATCATACAATGTTTGAGCCATCAAACAGTTTGGGGGATACTAAGGGGTCAGTATATATACAGTGAGGGGGCATTATACTGTGTTTAGGGGAGCTGTCCATTGGGGAGACTCGGGACATTATTAAATGTTAAGTGGGCTCTTATAGGGGAACTCAGGTTATTGTGACTGTCAAATGGGGCACTATTACTTTCTAGGGGACAAAATGTGGGAACTGTTTTCTATGGCACTTGCACCCGACATTACTATATTCTAGAGGGTTGCTTTAGAATTTAAAGGTCACACAGCAGGGGCAGTAATAGGGACACATACGGCAGCAGTGCTCAGTATTGGGGTATTGGCAGGATGAGCAGTTTGTGCAGGTAGGGAATAGTCGCATTGGGGACAGTGCTGAAAATATGAGATGTGGAATGTGGCTTTCTTGTAATCTCTGCAGCCAAGTTTTGGCTGGAAGAAGTTGTCATGTCAGTCTGGTCCAGATGGAAAAGATGTAAAAAGTGAATGATTTCATCAGAAAGAACTTCAGTGGTAAGTCGCCATCTATAACTGTGCAGTAATCACACTGACCATATGGCTGTAATATCCATGTTGGTCTTTATACAGAGACTAGATGGTGGCCCAATTCTAATGCATCGGGTATTCTAGAATATGTATGTAGTTTATTTATGAAGTTTTCAGAATAATGCAATGAGTACACAGGATTTGGCTGGCCGCGACCAATTAGTGAAGTGTGGTTCAAATTCTGCGCCAATTCGCGGGCGGACTACGACTGTCGCTGATTCTTCGCGGCCGGGCGTGACCAATCAGTGAAGCCTGGGCCGGCTCCAGGTTTTTGAGGGCCCCAGGCGAAAGAGTCTCAGTAGGCCCTCCTCTTTAACACATACCACGATTCATGATGCACAGATACAGCAGAGAAATATAGCACAGCCAAGTAGCGTATAGCACAGCCCATGTAGTAAATAGCACAGACACGTAGTATATTGCCCAGCTACATAGTATATTGCCCAGCCACGTAGTATATTGCCCAGCCACGTAGTATATAGCAGACACATAGTATATTGCCCAGCCACGTAGTATATTGCCCAGCCACGTAGTATATTGCCCAGCCACATAGTATATAGCACAGACACGTAGTGTATAACACAGACAAGTAGTATATTGCCCAGCCACATAATATATTGCACAGCCACGTAGTATATAGCACAGCCACGTAGTATATAGCACAGAGACGTAGCATATAACACTGCCCATGCAGTATATAACCCAGGCCACGTAGTATAGAGCACAGCAATGTAGTATATTGCCCAGCCACGTAATATATGCCACAGCCACGTAGTATATAGCACAGCCCACATAGTATATAGCACAGAGATGTAGTATATAACACAGCCCACGCAGTATCTAACACAGCCCACGTAGTATATAGCAATATGGGCACCATATCCCTGTTAAAAAAAGAATTAAAATAAAAAATAGTTATATACTCACCTTCCGTCGGCCCCCGGATCCAGCCCAGGCATTTACCGATGCTCCTCGTGACGATCTGGTCCCAAGAGTGCATTGCGGTCTCGCGAGATGATGACGTAGCGGTCTCACGAGACCGCTACGTCATCATCTCGCGAGACCGCAATGCATGGACCGGACCGTCACGAGGAGTGGGAAAGGTGCCGGAAGGTGAGTATATAATGATTTTTTATTTTTTTTATTTTTTTTAACATTCGATCTTTTTACTATTGGTCATGGCCGTTTGACCGTGACCAATCAGCGACTTGGGATTTCCGTGACAGACAGACAGACAGAAAGACGGAAGTGACCCTTAGACAATTATATAGTAGATTATTTTCAGTAACAGCGAGTGACATGCAGAAATAGTGCTAACTGTTGTTGCTTCAAAAGCATCCAGCAACTAGAGGGGTTAACACAGTCACAGGAGACAGGGAGTGGTTAGCAGAGCCCCAGGGGGATTGTGGTAAACTTATAGTGATGGGCAGTCTGGCTCTTTTTGGTGTTCCGGCTCATTCGGCTCCGCTCACCATAAAGAGCCAGCTCTTTTGGCTCACAAAACGGCTCTTTTTTTAAATAGAAATAAGTTTTACACTGTCATCGTTCCAGGTCTTTGCCTGTAAAGTGAGAGCCTCATTATACACCTGTATACTTATACAGGTATAACTCTATCTAGTGAAGCAGTAAAGACTGTTTTTTTTAGCATTGCTGTTTCCTCAGATTGTTAGCTCTTTTGAACAGAGACCCTACTCGGTTGTAGGGTTCTGGCAGCAGCCAAAGGCATGAGTGGCTTGTACCTGCGATCTCTCTCACAGAAGTTCAGGCAAGTGAACCATATGGATACTGGATTCATGTACAGAGTGGAGTTGGGCTACCCCTATACTGCTCGTTGAGGAAGTCTAACAGGAGGGAAAAGATATGGACTGGAAGAAATTGTGCAGCGCCCCAGAGTCCTGGTCGCTGCAGTACTGATGCTCCGCCGCTAAGGGGGGCTATGGTACGTCTGATGGCACTGAAGGAGTTCATCTGACCAGGTATCACAGACACCAATACATTTCACAGTCTGGCCTCCAGGGGGAGCTAAGGGCACTATGCATTAGGCCACTCCTCACAGTCTGGTAAAACTGGGGGTTAGATAGGATGTTAGATGAGAAAGCTGACTGGGTTGGAACCAGGCAACACCTTGTGGCAGAGGGTGTTGTAGGGGAAGATTCAGAGGGGTCCCTGTCAGGGGTGGGATCCTGACAGAGGCCTAGCAACCAGAGAGAACGTTACGGGACCGCGCCTGCACTTGATCGCGGCGGTACCCTAAGAAAGGACAAGAAGCGAGGTATATTGTGCTGAGTGAGAAACGAGATCAACGCAACAAGGAGAAATACCAGTAGGAGTCGTGCTGTAAGATCGAGGCAACATTCTACTGAGGCGCGTAGCCGGTGGCCGGAACGCCGAGGAAGTATCAGGCTCCAAGCAATACTTCAAACCTACGGCAGGACAGTCAGCTATAGGCGGGCTGTCTCACACCAATCACCTATGAAGACATGGGGGGCATACTAGGAGAAGGGCGACACTAGGGTCCAGGAAGAGCTCCGAGCCTACCCGTCATACGGGTGCGTCCTAGCCATATCATCTGGGGGACGAAGAAGAACATCAAAATACAGTTGTGAGGGAACACGAGAAACAGACACAACAGTTGTGGGGACTATCCCGTAAGCACAGCAGGGGAGGACCGCAACACACAAGCGCTAGAAGGTAGGCACAGATTTCCACCTGCAAAGGGAACTCTGGAGGTGCCATCGGACCGGCCGGACTTGCGCAGCCTGGTTAACCGTATTCCGGACTGAGGACCCTGAAGCCTTCAGTAAAGAGGTAAAGAGACTGCAACCTGGTGTCCTCGTTATTTACTGCGACCGGCACTGCACCGCACTACCACCACCACCCACACCTATTATTTGGGCGCCCCTCAGCAGGGTCACGGACCGGGTCTAGCCACCGTGACAACCCCAGAACAGAGACTCAGAGGCCCGGTACCGGGTACCCCTCGGCCCTGCGACAGTGGGGGTGCTGCAAACTTGGCGTCACGAACAGGATCTACTTAAGCCTGAAGAATCGGGTCATGTGTGCCTTGGAACTGTGATTTATTATACTTGGACTGTGACTTATTGCAAAGACTGTGGATTGCCATTTGCCGCCAAAACCAGCCGCCATTACAGCGCTGAGGAGAGCGCAGGAGGAGAAGAGGGGCGTGGAAGTGGGCGTAAACCAGCTGAAAAGCGCGAAAGACGATGGCCGCCCAGTCTAAACATTTTTGCATCCTGAGGACGTGTCCGTCAACAGCCGAGGTCCGCCTTCTCATCCTCTTTGGAGGGTGGAGACCATGGAGACGGGGCCGCCCACGAAAGAGACCGCAGGAAGAAGACACTGGAGAGGAAGTAAAGATGGCGACGCCAGGAGCACCGCGTGGGGACGACCCGACCCAGCATGAGGCTGCACCACCCGACACAGCCCCAGATGCACCATCGTTGCAGGGACTGGCCCTTACGGAGCTACCAATGGGCAGACCCAACTGGCCGCTGTCTGATGAGTGTGTGGCCGCAGCCGAGGCCCGGCAGATAGCACGTCACCTTGAGGCCGACGCACACGTGATCGCTCGACTGGGTCAGCCCACGGAGGTCCGCCTAACTCCGGTGTCCCCTGCTTCCTCCATCCCGGCCGCGGCAGAGTGTGAGCTGCAGGCGCAGGGCCTGAGGATCCTGCCTGAGGTAGAACACCTGCGGTGCCTGATGACAGCCTGGCGGAACAGACCCCAGCCTGCGGCCCAGGTCGATCTGACGAGCGTCAAAGAGACCCCGCTGTCACACTGGGGTGTTGTGGTGTCCTTCAACTCCCGGAAAGGAAGGGGAGTTATCCAAGAGATCGGGGAGCCACTACAGGTCCGTGTTGATCGAAAAGAAGTGGAGCCCTGCGGGGGAAGGTACGATTGCGGCCTGGTGACGCAGTGACCTATACCCGGTAAAGGAGGGAAATTGGCGAAACTAGCTGGATAGCTCGAGGCGTTCAACGGTGCGTCGCACTCCAGGCTGCTGCCGGAACGTCGAGCCTCCTGCAGGGAAGGTGCCGGAGCCCGTCCCCGCGGAACCCCAGGGAATCCAGGCCCACCGTGTGGCTACGGGTCGTGCCCACCCACGAGCGAGGAGGGTGTCCCGACGAGGAATCCTGTCGTTGCTGAATCCAGGACCGGTCCTTGTCACGCCACCACGACCCGTCGGCCTGGTGAGGCCCGGAAGGAGGCCGCCTCCTGCGCAGCCAGAAAACTGAGTAAGCAAGAATGCTTTATTATGTAAATAGTTGATTGTTTGTTTCCCGTTTGCTGCTACAACCCGATCAGGGTTAACTCTTAAAGGGATCCCTTTGTTTACCCGGGATCCCTATTGCTTTTTACTTTTTGTTTTCTACCTGTTTGCACAAGTTATCAAGAACTGCTGAATCATGAACAATGCATAATTACAAACGTTTTGTACATAGTTTGCACCTTCTTAAAGGTGCTCTCTGCTGGTTTTATAAAAGAAAGGACTCTTTGCAAAGAAACTGTTCCTGGAAACAGCATCGGAGTCCTTACTGCAAACACTTGCAGCTTGAGAAGTTGCACTACCTCTTAGAGACTTAGTCCCTCCTTAAAGGGGATGTTCATCAAAAGCACTTAAAGAATGATGATGTTTGAAAGAAAGTACTAATAATGCTGATATGTAAAAGTTAAATGTAACTAACTAGTTGATTGTGAGAAATGTTTAATGATGTTGATAAAAGAATGAGGACAGCAAGTGAACCCGTACGGGGTTAGTCAGTGAGTCCCCCTAGGAGCCATACAGAGATGGCTCAGTAATCCTGAACTGAAAGATGGATGATAAGTTCTATACCGTGTATAGTAGCAGAAAGGCAGTAGGCCCGGGCAGAAAGGGGCGGTCCTGTAACAGAAAGGAGAGGCAGTAGGCCTGGAGCAGATAGGACAGGCTGTCCTGCAGATGTAAAGAAGGAGAATGCAGAAAAGTTGATTAGCCTTATAATGTTCTATAAGAAGGTCTTTAGTGGATTCAGCGAGTACGTCCTTAAAGGCAAAGTTAAATTATTGTTCAAAAATTTTGCACTTAGTAGAATACCCGGTTGGGTAAGAAAAGTTATTTATAGTATGTTATTTAAAATATTTAACCATGTTTGTAACGTTCAAGTGTCCTCACCTCCCTTAAAGGGAAGCTCTGTTAAAAAGTTTACTTGTACTTGCATTTTAAAAATTGTATGTCTTTTTGCTGACATGTATTGTTGTTTTCTTCCCAGTCCAGGAGTACTGGATTTAACTGGGGGGGAGTGCAGCGCCCCAGAGTCCTGGTCGTTGAAGTACTGATGCTCCGCCGCTAAGGGGGGCTATGGTACGTCTGATGGCACTGAAGGAGTTCATCTGACCAGGTATCACAGACACCAATACATTTCACAGTCTGGCCTCCAGGGGGAGCTAAGGGCACTATGCATTAGGCCACTCCTCACAGTCTGGTAAAACTGGGGGTTAGATAGGAAGTTAGATGAGAAAGCTGACTGGGTTGGAACCAGGCAACACCTTGTGGCAGAGGGTGTTGTAGGGGAAGATTCAGAGGGGTCCCTGTCAGGGGTGGGATCCTGACAGAGGCCTAGCAACCAGAGAGAACGTTACAGGACCGCGCCTGCACTTGATCGCGGCGGTACCCTAAGAAAGGACAAGAAGCGAGGTATATTGTGCTGAGTGAGAAACGAGATCAACACAACAAGGAGAAATACCAGTAGGAGTCGTGCTGTAAGATCGAGGCAACATTCTACTGAGGCGCGTAGCCGGTGGCCGGAACGCCGAGGAAGTATCGGGCTCCAAGCAATACTTCAAACCTACGGCAGGACAGTCAGCTATAGGCGGGCTGTCTCACACCAATCACCTATGAAGACATGGGGGGCATACTAGGAGAAGGGCGACACTAGGGTCCAGGAAGAGCTCCGAGCCTACCCGTCATACGGGTGCGTCCTAGCCATATCATCTGGGGGACGAAGAAGAACATCAAAATACAGTTGTGAGGGAACACGAGAAACAGACACAACAGTTGTGGGGACTATCCCGTAAGCACAGCAGGGGAGGACCGCAACACACAAGCGCTAGAAGGTAGGCACAGATTTCCACCTGCAAAGGGAACTCTGGAGGTGCCATCGGACCGGCCGGACTTGCGCAGCCTGGTTAACCGTATTCCGGACTGAGGACCCTGAAGCCTTCAGTAAAGAGGTAAAGAGACTGCGACCTGGTGTCCTCGTTATTTACTGCGACCGGCACTGCACCGCACTACCACCACCACCCACACCTATTATTTGGGCGCCCCTCAGCAGGGTCACGGACCGGGTCTAGCCACCGTGACAACCCCAGAACAGAGACTCAGAGGCCCGGTACCGGGTACCCCTTGGCCCTGCGACAGTGGGGGCGCTGCAATTGTGTACAGGGATAATCTCCCTCAGCAAACCCCCATCCCTCCTCCATTTCACTGTGCTGGAAGGAATGCTGTATACTCCTGTGCTTTTTTAAAGAGTCTTGTGCGGAACTGTGCTATTTAAAGAGACTGTTAGTCAATGTGCCTCTAAGGCTAGGTTCACATTGCGTTAATGCAGCCCGTTCAACACATGCGTTAAACGGGCTGCGTTAACGCAAGTGCCGAAATGTGATCGCGCTAGCGCAGATAGAGCTAGCGGATGCTCTATCTGCGCTAGCGGTGACGGACCCGGAAATGCTGCAGCCCGCGTCCCAGGGTCCGTCACTCAATGACGGCTCATCGCTACCGCACGCCCACTATGGGCGTGCGCTAGCGATGCGTCCTCCATAGGGCTTAATGGCCGCGTTAACGGACTGCGTTACACCGCGTTATGCCGCAGTGTAGCGCAGTCCATCTAATGGACTGGGGGGACGCAATGTGAACCTGGCCTAAGAAGCAGCTGTCCTGTTTATGAAGCCTGTGCTTAAGAGATTTGGATTGCACTGAATGTGGTGACATTAAACTACACTGTTCATCTGTTCATAAGTACATGTAACAAGCGCAGTCATCTCCTACATCCACTATTAGGGTGCATCACCGAGTTGTAATCAAGGTTACCTGGTTGGGGGCCCACTCAGAAGTTTTGCCCCCCCTGAACCAAAACCCTAGCTACGCCTCTGGCAGACAGTTATGTTAAAAATGAATGAATTACAGATTTTTTTGCTTTAAAAAATAAATAAATGATTGCTTACCCATCTTACAATCCAGGAAGCACACCTTCTGTGATACACTGGTTCAGGATTTTAGTTTAGTAGCAAAATTGAAACAGAGGGGTATTAAAATGTCCCTGTTTGCAGTGTGAAAAGCAAATTGCTGCTACTAAGGTGTTGTTGTTGCAGTATATCACAGATCAATCAATTCACAGTCAGGCTGTGTGCACACGTAGCATATTTTTCGCGTTTTTTTCGCGGTTTTTCGCTATAAAAACGCTATAAAACTGCGAAAAAAACGCTTACATTAAGCATCCTATGTAATAGAATGCATTCCGCATTTTTTGTGCACATGCTGCATTTTTTTCCTGAGCGGAATCGCATTCCAGAAAAAAACGCAGCATGTTCATTAAAATTGCGGAATCGCGGCGATTCTGCACCCATAGGAGTGCATTGATCTGCTTACTTCCCGCACGGGGCTGTGCACACCATGCGGGAAGTAAGCAGATTATGTGCGGTTGGTACCCAGGGTGGAGGAGAGGAGACTCTCCTCCACGGACTGGGCACCATATAATTGGTAAAAAATAAAGAATTAAAATAAAAAATAGTCCTATACTCACCCTCTGATGGCCCCTGAAGTGTTCCCGCCTCTCCGGTGCATGCTCTCTCTTCCGTTCCTATAGATGATGTGGTTCAGGACCTGTGATGACGTCACTGTCTTGTGATTGGTCGCGTGACCGCTCATGTGACTCACGCGACCAATCACAAGACAGTGACGTCATCGCAGGCCCTTCACTGCACTCCAGCTATAGGAACGGACGCCGCTGAGGTCTGCAGGTGAGTATAACCATGTTTTTTATTTTTTTAATTATTTTTAAACATTCGATCTTTTACTATAGATGCTGCATAGGCTGCATCTATAGTAAAAAGTTGGTCACACTTGTCAAACACTATGTTTGACGAGTGTGACCAACCTGTCAGTCAGTTTTCCAAGCGATGCTACAGATCGCTTGGAAAACTCTAGCATTCTGCAAGCTAATTATGCTTGCAAAACGCTAGTTTTCTGCGGGTATATGCATGCTAATTCTGCATGCGATATACCCGCGGCAGGAGGCGCAGAAATTTCCGCGACAAATCTGCAACGTGTGAACTTAGCCTCACACTGAATGACTATGTAGGTACCGCACCTCCCTATACTACTTAAATCTTTTGCTTATCAAGCACAGACTGAGAATACCTGTCTCACTCATAGTGTCCCATGGACACTGTGAATGACAGCTCTGCCACCCTATGGGATTGAGGGCTTGCTGAGTTGCTAGGATTGTGAGTGACAGCTCAACCACCCTATCTGAGGCAGAAGTTTGAGTATTGTTCAAGGTTCCTATCTGGCTCTGGGTCTTTGGGATCTCCTCCTGGTGTCATCTGTTCTGGGTGATTACAGGTCTATTTAGCACTCTGACAATGGTCAGATCATTCCCAGTTGTAGCTTTGCTCAAGTGGTGTGTGCTAGTGCAGTGCCCCAGAGTCCTGGTCGTTGCAGTACTGATGCTCCGCCGCTAAGGGGGGCTATGGTACGTCTGATGGCACTGAAGGAGTTCATCTGACCAGGTATCACAGACACCAATACACTTCACAGTCTGGCCTCCAGGGGGAGCTAAGGGTACTATTAGGCCACTCCTCACAATCTGGTAAAACTGGGGGTTAGGCAGGAAGTTGAGAGAGAAAGCTGACTGGGTTGGAACCAGGCAACAACTTGTGGCAGAGGGTGTTGTAGGGGAAGATTCAGAGGGGTCCCTGCCAGGGGTGGGATCCTGGCAGAGGCCTAGCAAACAGAGAAGAACGTTACGGGACCGCGCCTGCACGATATAGCGGCGGTACCCCAAGAAAGGATAAGAAGCGAGGTTTATTGTGCTGAGTGAGAAACGAGATCAACGCAACAAGGAGAATACCAGTAGGAGTCGTGCTGTAAGACGAGGCAACATCCTATTGAGGCGCATAACCGGTGGCCGGAACGCCGAGGAAGTATAGAGCTCCAGGCCAAACTTCAAACCTATGGCAGGACAGTCAGTTATAGGCGGGCTGTCTCACCCAATTGACCTAGGAAGACACAGGGGGGTAACAACAGGAGTGGGGCGACGCTAGAGTCCCGGAAGAGCTCCGAGCCTCCCCGTCATACGGGTGCGTCCTAACCATAAGATCTGGGGGACGTGGAAGAACATCAGAATCGAGTTGTGAGGGAACACGAGAAACAGACACAACAGTTGTGAAGACTATCCCGTGGTGCTTAGCAGGGAAGGACTACAACACACAAGCGCTAGAAGGTAGGCACAGATTTCCACCTGCAAAGGGAACTCTGGAGGTGCCATCGGACCGGCCGGACTTGCGCAGCCTGGTTAACCGTATTCCGGACTGAGGACCCTGAAGCCTTCAGTAAAGAGGTAAAGAGACTGCAACCTGGTGTCCTCGTTATTTGCTGCAACCTGCACCGCACCACCACAACATCATCACCACCTCGAACACCTTTATTGTACGCCCCTCAGCAGGGTCACGGACCGGGTCTAGCCACCGTGACAACCCCAGAACAGAGACTCAGAGGCCCGGTACCGGGTACCCCTCGGCCCTGCGGCAGTGGGGGCGCTACACTTGTTTTGTGTTCTGAGTTGTATTCTGATAGTCCAACCTTGGACTGTGATCTGACTACACTTTTGTCTTTTCCTTTTGTCTATTATGAGCCTTCTTGGTGTTGACCCCGGATCTCTTGACTATCCTGCCTCATAGCAAGACCATGAGTGGTGACTAGCATTACATTAAGTAGTGAATAGTGTTACCTTATCATTCCCATTTTCAATATGCTTTTCTAGTACTCCACAATCAGATAAGGCCTTTTTCATAGAATCATAGAATAGTAGAGTTGGAAGGGACCTCCAGTGTCATCGCGTCCAACTCCCTGCTCAATGCAGGATTCACTAAACCCTCTCAAGACGGTTGCCTGTCCAGCCTCTGTTTGACGACTTCCGTTGAAGCCGAACTCACCACCTCTCATGGCAGCCTATTTCACTTATTGATCACCCTCACTGTCAAAAAGATTTTTCTAATATATAATGTGTAATTTCTACCTTTCAGTTTCATTCCATTGCTTCTCATGTTTCTATGTGCAAATGAGAAAAAGGATGATCGCTCTACGCTCTGATATTCCTTCTGAAATTTGTAGACAACAATTAAGTCTCCTTTTAGCTTTCTTTTTTGCAAGCTAAATATTCCCAGATAATTTAATCGTTCCTAGTATGACACACTTTGCAGTTTGCTCACCATCCTGGTAGCTCTTCTCTGAATTTGATCCAGTTTTTCGATGTCTTTCTTAAAATGTGGTGCCCAAAACTGGGCACAGAATTCCAGATGAGGCCTGACCAAGGATGAGTAGATGATGATAATTGCTTCATGTGATCTAGACTCTATGCTTCTCTTAATACATCATAGAACTGTGTTTGTTTGTTTTTTGCTGCTGCATTACACTGTTGACTCATGTGAAGTCTGTGATCTTTTAGTATACCTATAAAGATATGAGGTTGCGGGTTACACAAAATCCCAATCCAGGGTCAGTAGTTCCTGCACCTGGTGATACTCACTGTCTCCCAACTTTTGTTTGGCCCACAGCTTTTGTATCTCCCGCCAGTGTAGTCTGTATTCACAGTCCATGCTCCTCCAGATGATGGATTCCAAGATCGAAATGTTACTCCTCTTCTCTACAGGCATATAGACACTACTCATGAAATCCTTGTGCAATATGCCAACATGTGCTTGCTATTGCGGTGCATTATCTCATGGTGCACAGCTTAATTATAATATAGACTTGAAATTCACAAAATTAGAAATGAAATTGTGGCACTCACCAGATTATAAAACAGCTAAAAGTCCCTACCTGTGCACTAATCAGAAAATATAATTTGAGCTGTTTTATGAACTGATGAGTGCTGCAATTACATTCCTTGGACTGGTATATACAGATAGTTATATACAAAACCATGAAAATATCAGGGTTTACCACTGTTGCAACCCTGTTGCCTTTTGATATTGACAGAAACTAGTTTCAGGATATGGGAGTGACATTTAAAGTTGCAGACCATCAACTGGATTAATAAAAGGTAGGAAAACCTGCACGTTCCAATTCCTTGTCCAAGTTTGATGCTATCTTGACTGATATGTTTGCACATCTGTGGTTTTGGTCAGGTTTTCGTTGGCATTTGTGCGCTCGAGTTGGGAGTGTCTCCAGGACACAGAACAGGTGCTCACTGTATTCTGCTCCTGGTTTTGGCATGCAGACACTGATCAGATTGCTGGCCAGGTGCTGACACGTGAATTTAGTGATTTTAGCGTGGTGCAATGGTTGTTACGTATGTGCTTCCAGTTGTCACGCCAGTGTTTGCTATTGTGTGTGTATAATACTAAGTTATGCTGTTTGTTTGTTTTTTAATCAAGATGGTATAAAATTTGAATGTTTTTCTACAAGGAATCGGGACGTGCAGTTTTCAATACTTTTTTTTATTATACACAGATACAGTATATACTGTACCAACACATTATAGGAAAATAAAGTTACTCAAAAAACATGAAGCAAAAGCAATTACAAGTGTAATTGTATATATATATATATATATATATATATATATATATATATATATATATATATATATATATATATATACCCAGACACACAGGGCCCTCCGCTATCATTATCTGCTCTTAATTGAAAGTAATTAATTATCAGAAGTCCTTTGAAAAATTAAAGCATTTTTTTAACTACAACAATTTAGCTTTAAAAGTTAAAGGGAACCACATTTCAGTCCATATGACAGTATACTATAATCAGGGCCGGACTGGCCATCGGGCACTTCTGGCAAATGACAGAAGGGCCGGTGCCAGTAGTGGGCCGCTGCCGCAATCAGCGGCGCCAGGGCCGACTCCTCCCGCCAGCGCCGACTAACCCCTCCGATCGCCCGCCCCGCATTCAACTTTACCGGCGTCTATGACGCTGGTACAGTTGAATGCAATGATGGAGGAGAGAGAGCATACACACCCCCTCCCATCATTCCCTGCTCTGTCTCGCTCTGACACTGCGGGTGGCCAGGCACTGCGGGCAGACTGCAGCTGCTGAGAACGGAGCCGGGAGCAGTGCGGGGCACGAGGAGAGGTGAGGAGAGTGTTTGTTTTTTTTTAATATATCAATGAGTGATAATTGGATTGTGGGGCAATTGGGGGGGCTGTATTACATTCTATGAGGGCTGTGCTGTATTACATTCTATGGGGGGCTTTATTACATTCTATGGGGGCTGGCTGCATTATATTCTATGGGGGCTGGCTGCATTACATTCTATGGGGGCTGGCTGCATTACATTCTATGGGGGCTGGCTGCATTACATTCTATGGGGGCTGGCTGCATTACATTCTATGGGGGCTGGCTGCATTACATTCTATGGGGGCTGGCTGCATTACATTCTATGGGGCTGGCTGCATTACATTCTATGGGGGCTGGCTGCATTACATTCTATGGGGGTTGGCTGCATTACATTCTATGGGGGCTGGCTGCATTACATTCTATGGAGGCTGTGCTGTATTACATTCTTTGGGGGCTGTGCTGTATTACATTCTATGGGGGCTTTATTACATTCTATGGGGGCTGGCTGCATTACAGTCTATGGGGGCTGGCTGCATTACATTCTATGGGGGCTGGCTGCATTACATTCTATGGGGACTGGCTGCATTACATTCTATGGGGCTGGCTGCATTACATTCTATGGGGGCTGGCGGCATTACATTCTATGGGGACTGTGCTGTATTACATTCTATGGGAGCTGGCTGCATTACATCCTATGGGGGCTGGCTGCATTACATTCTATGGGGGCTGGCGGCATTATATTCTATGGGGGCTGTGCTGTATTCCATTCTATGGGGGGCTGTATTACATTCTATGGGGGCTGCATTATATTCCATGGGGGGTTGTATTATATTCTGTGGGGAGGTGGGCTGTATTACATTCTATGGGGCTTGCTGCATTACATTCTATGGGGGCTGGCTGCATTACATTCTATGGGGGCTGTGCTGTATTACATTCTTTGGGGGCTGTGCTGTATTACATTCTATGGGGGCTCTCTGCATTACATTCTATGGGGGCTGGCTGCATTACATTCTATGGGGACTGGCTGCATTACATTCTATGGGGGCTGGCTGCATTACATTCTATGGGGGCTGGCTGCATTACATTCTATGGGGCTGGCTGCATTACATTCTATGGGGGCTGGCAGCATTACATTTTATGGGGGCTGTGCTGTATTACATTCTATGGGAGCTGGCTGCATTACATTCTATGGGGGCTGGCTGTATTACATTCTATGGGGGCTGGCTGCATTACATTCTATGGGGGCTGTGCTGCATTACATTCTATTGGGGGGCTTTATTACATTCTATGGGGGCTGGCTGCATTACATTCTATGGGGGCTGGCGGCATTACATTCTATGGGGGCTGGGCTGTATTACATTCTATGGGGGCTGTGCTGTATTACATTCTATGGGGGCTACATTATGTTCCATGGGGGGTTGTAATATATTCTGTGGGGAGGTGGCATGTATTACATTCTATGGGGTGCTGTATTATATTCTATGGGGGGCTGTATTACATTCTAGATAAGGGGTGATTGCATCATACTCTATGAGGGGGCTACATTATTTTCTATGGGGAGCTGCATTATACTATATGAGGAGGGCTGGATTGTATTCTATGGAGGGGCTACTTTATATTCTACGGGGGCTGCATTATGCTCTATGAGGGGCTATCACATATATATGCAGGGGCTGCATTATATTATCTAGGGGGTTACATTATACTCAAAGGGCTACAATATGTTCTGTGGGGTGGCTGCATTATACTCTGGAGTGGCATCATTATACTATATGTGGGCTGCATTATACTGTATTGAGGACTATGGGGAATACATTATACTATATGAAGAACTATGGGGTGCATTATACTATGGGAAGTGAATTGTACTACATGGATGACAATGGCGGTGCATTATACTATATGGAGCACTATGAGGAATGTATTTTACTATTTGGAGGACTGTGGCAGTACATTATACTATATGGAGGACTGAGGAGTGTATTATACTATATGGAGGACTGAGCAGTGTATTTTAATATATGTAGGACTATGAGGAGTGCATTATACTATATGGAGGACTATGAGGAGTGTATTATACTATATGGAGGACTGAGGAGTGTATTATACTATATTGAGAACTGAGGAGTGTATTATACTATATGGAGGACTGAGGAGTGTATTATACTATACGGAGGACTAAGGTGCACATTATAATATATGGAGGACTATGTGGTGTATTATACTAAACAAGCAAAATGCTGCCTATTCATCGAGTGATTGGATTGTTTATGTGGGAACAGAAATCCTTGTTCTCAGCAGCACATCGCCAGTGTAAACTGCAGATGTGCCGCTGATAACATGATACTGTATGGGGACAGATTGATTTAATTGTGATTGTTCTGTCCCCATCATTCTTTCTCACTTGGTGTAAAGAGGCCGGGAAACAAGCGAACGACTTCAGTATTGTCGATCACACTCGTTTAGCAACCTGAGATCAGCGCATGTAAATACAACAGAAATGCTTCGCAGTCAGACCAAGCAAGAATGATGACAGTTGTAGTTAGCACCCGACAACTGGGAATAGCGCTAACTCTACTGCTTTCCCAGCCGCCAAAGCATTTAATTCTGGTATGTGTAATGATTTTTAGGGTTGATGTCAGCTGTGTAATGTCAGCTGCTATCAATCTCTGGTGTAAGTAATGGCGAGGTGTCTATCAGACACCCTCACTACTAGCCCAGACCTGGCGAGACCCTGCGACTCTGAAGAGCGGTGACGATAGTAACAGTACCACTCTTCACAGTCGCCGAGCTCAGAGCAAGACCCAGAATATCTGAAGAGCGGTGACGTTACAGATGTCACCGCTTTACAGAGTCACCGGGTCTCATGCTGCGCAGCGGAACCAAAAGTGGCTGTAGGCAAAGTTTATGGAGCATCAGAATGTGGTTCCATAGCCTTTGGTCGTCTCATCCCTTCATTATCTACGAGATCCAGTTATGTAGGTAAAGTAGCAGCTTTTCTTGGTAATGCAACTAAAAGCCATAAATAGGACTGAGCTGTAATGCTGGATACAGCTGTGATTATATGTTATATAGTTGTGTTACACTCCCCTCACTTCTTGTAACCTACAAGTGTACAAAGATATTATACAGTCACCATGTGACAAGTGGGCCTGTGTAACTTCAAATGCCAGGGCTGAATTTTAGTACCAGTCATGCCCTGACTATAATGGTGTATATATGACTCCAATGCCCTGCAAGGCAAAAAAATGACCTTTTATTATACTCACCACTCACCAGTAGCAAAGTTCAGTCCGATGGGAGTCTATGGTGTTCATCCTGCACCTCCTCTCTTCTTCCAATGCCATCCTCCTTCACTGCTTTATGTGGATGACGTGTTTCACATCATCCACGCAGTGCCACCCTTCGCGTTCCTGCACATGGCACTTCACTCTGCCCTGCTGACAGCAGAACAAAGTACTGTTCTGCGCATGCGTTAGCGCACTTTGGCCCTTTCCAGCGCATGCGCAGAACAGTACTTTGCCCTCAGCATGGCAGAGAGAAGTGCGCTTGTGCAGAAGAGCAAAAGAGGAGACTGTGTGAATGATGTGAGACACCTCATCCAAATGAAGCAGAGGAGGACGGCGTCGCAGGAAGAGAGGAGGCACCAGATGAAGAACAGCGACACCCATCGTACTGGACCGTACCGCAGGTGATTGTAATTAAAGCCTTTTTTTTGCCTTGCAGGGCGAATTGGAGTCATATGTACAGCATCATAGAATACTATCACATGGGGTTGAAAAGTGGTGGCTGTAGGTTATATCGGAAAAAACTGGTGACAGGTTCTAATGCAGAGCGAACAATGGAACAGGGCTCACAAGTCCCACCACCTTCATCCCTGTGTTTTTTAGTTACCTGCAGCTCATTCACCATTTAAAAGATATGACATATCCTGTAGACTGACTGGCAGGCCAATATGAATAAGTCTCTCCCTCTGAGTACTGAGCCCCTTCCTCCTACTGTGGTCTTCACAGGACGCCATTACTGACCACATGTGTTTCAATGTTAGAGGAGGAAATAAAATGCAGAAAGTAAACAGCTGATGGAAAACGTGCCAAACGTCAGAATGACACAAGACAGTAACGTAATGAATTTATTATTTCTGCACGAAGATTGTTCATACAGACATTTAAAAAAACTTTTCATTACAACATTTTTCCCTGCAGAGAGTAAATGTTTTGTTTGGCAGAGGTCTAGGCTGATGCTATGAAACAGCTGATACTGCATCTTTTGTCCAGGAGATTGTATTAGCACTGCTATTTTTAGATTTCCTTTTGCAAACAATTGATTTCAAGACTATAATGTCAGTCGTGAAATCTGAATCATCCATAAAAAAATCAATAAATAAGATAAAACTATAAACAAATAAACATGCAATCATGGTCTAGGTTATTTTTGTTGTAGTTTTTCCACTGTAGCCTAAAAAGAAAAGTCACCAGGTTTTTTTTTTCCCAATGGAGAGCAGCATGATGTAGGGGCAGAGACCCTGATTCTAGTGATGTATCACTTACTGGTTTGCTTTCTACAGTTTTGATGATCCTCAAGGGATAGCACTACAAGCACTCACCCTGCCTCTATCACCGCTCCTGGTGACGATTTATATCAGGGAAAGAAGCACTTGTATCAGAAGCAGGGACTGTGGCAATGTTGACTGAAGATGTTGTCTCCTCTTAATCACTCCAACCCCTCCCCACCAAACACGATGTCATCAGTGGATGGTAGTGATATAAGCTGTGGTAATCCTATTTTAGTGGGGATGATAGAAGCTGCAGAGAAGTGACTGCATGGATATCCTCCTGTGACATCCCATTTGAGACTCCCTGTCACAACTCTGTTGTCGGGTGACCCTTGACCAAGGGCTCCTTTCCTCTCCCTAACTCTAGGTGGCTCCCATTCTCCCCATGTTCCCTGGGTTACTTCTGAAGGTGAAGATGCCAGGGCCACGTACCTCACCTTATCTTCTGAATCCACCCTCATTTTCCATTCTTTCGTTTTTTCTCCCCTCCTTCATAGAGCCATAACGTTTTTATTTTTCCACAAATATGGCCATGTGAGGGTTTGTTTTTTCGCAGGACAAGTTATACTTTTGAACTACTCCACTGATTTTACCATATAATGGAACACGGGAAAAAAATTCCAGGTGCGTTGAAATTGCAAAAAAAGTGTAATTCCACAATTTTTTTTTACCATGTTCACTAAATGCTAAAAGTGACCAGCCATTATGATTCTCCAGGTCATTACAAGTTTGCAGATACCAAGCGTGCAGGGCCGGACTGGGACTAAAATTCAGCCCTGGCATTTGAAGTTACACAGGCCCACTTGTCACATGGTGACTGTATAATATCTTTGTACACTTGTAGGCAGGGCCGGTTTTAGGCAAAGTGGGGCCCTAGGCAAAGTTTAAAATGGGGCCCCAAATGCTAACATATTGCACATCACACAGAAGCCTTTCTGTTGTATTTACGTGCGCTGAGTTCAGGCCGCTAAACGAGTTTGATCGACAATACTGAAGTTGTTCAACGCTTGTTTCCCGGCCTCTTTCCACCAGCTGAGGAATAATGATGAGACAGAACGATCACTAATAGATCACCATACAGTATCATGTTTTCAGCAGCACATCTACAGTTTACACTGGCAATGTGCTGCTGACAACAAGGCTTTTTGTTCCAGCAAAAACAATCCGAATATGCAGCATTTTACTTGTTTAGTAAAATACACCCCATAGTCCTCCATATATTATAATGTGCTCCATAGTCCTCCATATAGTATAATACACTCCCTATAGTCCTCCATATATTAAAATACACTGCTCAGTCCTCCACATAGTATAATACACTCCTCATAGTCCTCCATATAGCATAATACAATCCTCATAGTCCTCCATATAGCATAATACAATCCTCATAGTGCTCCATATAGTATAATGCACCGCCACAGTCATCCATGTAGTACAATTCACTTCCCATAGTATAATGCACCCCATAGTTCTTCATATAGTATAACGTATTCCCCATAGTCCTCGATACAGTATAATGCAGCCCACATATAGTATAATGCAGCCACCCCAGAGTATAATGCAGCCACCCCAGAGTATAATGCAGCCACCCCAGAGTATAATGCAGCCACCCCACAGAGTATAATGCAGCCACCCCAGAGTATGTAACCCCCATAGAATATAATACAGCCCACCTCCCCATAATATATAATGTAGCCCCCCCATAGAATATAATGCAGCCCCCCATAGTATATAACGCAGCCTCCCCCATAGAATATAATATACCCCCACAATAGTATATAACACAGCCACATAGTACATAACATGGCCTCCCCCATAGAATATAATATACTCCCCACAGTATATAGCAAAGCCCGCATATTATATAGCACAAACCGCATAGTATACAGCACAGCCTGCATACTATAGCACAGCTCGCGTAGTAGATAACACAGCCCACACAGCAGTATTCAGCACAGACCACACAGTAGTATACAGCACAGACCACACACTAGTATACAGCACAGCCCACGTAGAAGTATACAGCACAGTCCACACAGTAGTATACAGCACAGCCCACAGAGTAATATATACAGCACAGCCCACAAAGTAATATATACAGCACAGCCCACAAAGTAATATATACAGCACAGCCCACAGAGAACTATATACAGCACAGCCCACAGAGAACTATATACAGCACAGCCCACAGAGAACTATATAAAGCACAGCCCAGAGTACTATATACAGCACAGCCCAGAGTACTATATAAAGCACAGCCCAGAGAGTACTATATACAGCACAGCCCAGAGAGTACTATATACAGCACAGCCCAGAGAGTACTATATACAGCACAGCCCACAGAGTACTATATACAGCACAGCCCACAGAGTACTATATACAGCACAGCCCACAGAGTACTATATACAGCACAGCCCACAGAGTACTATATACAGCACAGCCCACAGAGAACTATATACAGCACACAGTAGTATACAGCACAGAGCACAGCCCACAGAGAACTATATACAGCCCACAGCAGTATACAGCAGAGCACAGCCCACAGAGAACTATATATAGCACAGAGCACACAGTAGTATACAGCACAGAGCACAGCCCACAGAGAGCTATATACAGCCCACAGCAGTATACAGCACAGAGCACAGCCCACAGAGAACTATATACAGCCCACAGCAGTATACAGCACAGAGCACAGCCCACAGAGAACTATATATAGCACAGAGCACACAGTAGTATACAGCACAGAGCACAGCCCACAGAGAACTATATACAGCCCACAGTAGTATACAGCACAGAGCACAGCCCACAGAGAGCTATATACAGCCCACAGTGGTATACAGCACAGAGCACAGCCCACAGAGAACTATATACAGCCCACAGTAGTATACAGCACAGAGCACAGCCCACAGAGAACTATATACAGCCCACAGCAGTATACAGCACAGAGCACAGCCCACAGAGAACTATATACAGCCCACAGCAGTATACAGCACAGAGCACAGCCCACAGAGAACTATATACAGCCCACAGCAGTATACAGCACAGAGCACAGCCCACAGAGAACTATATACAGCCCACAGCAGTATACAGCACAGAGCACAGCCCACAGAGAACTATATATAGCACAGAGCACACAGTAGTATACAGCACAGAGCACAGCCCACAGAGAGCTATATACAGCCCACAGCAGTATACAGCACAGAGCACAGCCCACAGAGAACTATATACAGCCCACAATAGTATACAGCACAGAGCACAGCCCACAGAGAACTATATACAGCCCACAGCAGTATACAGCACAGAGCACAGCCCACAGAGAACTATATATAGCACAGAGCACACAGTAGTATACAGCACAGAGCACAGCCCACAGAGAACTATATACAGCCCACAGTAGTATACAGCACAGAGCACAGCCCACAGAGAGCTATATACAGCCCACAGTGGTATACAGCACAGAGCACAGCCCACAGAGAACTATATACAGCCCACAGTAGTATACAGCACAGAGCACAGCCCACAGAGAACTATATACAGCCCACAGCAGTATACAGCACAGAGCACAGCCCACAGAGAACTATATACAGCCCACAATAGTATACAGCACAGAGCACAGCCCACAGAGAACTATATACAGCCCACAGCAGTATACAGCACAGAGCACAGCCCACAGAGAACTATATATAGCACAGAGCACACAGTAGTATACAGCACAGAGCACAGCCCACAGAGAACTATATACAGCCCACAGTAGTATACAGCACAGAGCACAGCCCACAGAGAGCTATATACAGCCCACAGTGGTATACAGCACAGAGCACAGCCCACAGAGAACTATATACAGCCCACAGTAGTATACAGCACAGAGCACAGCCCACAGAGAACTATATACAGCCCACAGCAGTATACAGCACAGAGCACAGCCCACAGAGAACTATATACAGCCCACAGCAGTATACAGCACAGAGCACAGCCCACAGAGAACTATATATAGCACAGAGCACACAGTAGTATACAGAACAGAACACAGCCCACAGAGAGCTATATACAGCCCACAGCAGTATACAGCACAGAGCACAGCCCACAGAGAACTATATACAGCCCACAGTAGTATACAGCACAGAGCACAGCCCACAGAGAACTATATACAGCCCACAGCAGTATACAGCAGAGCACAGCCCACAGAGAACTATATACAGCCCACAGCAGTATACAGCACAGAGCACAGCCCACAGAGAACTATATACAGCCCACAGCAGTATACAGCACAGAGCACAGCCCACAGAGAACTATATATAGCACAGAGCACACAGTAGTATACAGCACAGAGCACAGCCCACAGAGAGCTATATACAGCCCACAGCAGTATACAGCACAGAGCACAGTCAACAGAGAACTATATATAGCACAGAGCAGTATACAGCACAGAGCACAGCCCACAGAGAACTATATACAGCCCACAGTAGTATACAGCACAGAGCACAGCCCAGAGAACTATATACAGCCCACAGCAGTATACAGCACAGAGCACAGCCCACAGAGAACTATATACAGCCCACAGCAGTATACAGCACAGAGCACAGCCCACAGAGAGCTATATACAGCCCACAGTAGTATACAGCACAGAGCACAGCCCACAGAGAACTATATATAGCACAGAGCAGTATACAGCACAGAGCACAGCCCACAGAGAACTATATACAGCCCACAGTGGTATACAGCACAGAGCACAGCCCACAGAGAGCTATATACAGCCCACAGTAGTATACAGCACAGAGCACAGCCCACAGAGAACTATATACAGCCCACAGTAGTATACAGCACAGAGCACAGCCCACAGATAACTATATACAGCCCACAGCAGTATACAGCACAGAGCACAGCCCAGAGAACTATATACAGCCCACAGTAGTATACAGCACAGAGCACAGCCCACAGAGAACTATATACAGCCCACAGTAGTATACAGCACAGAGCACAGCCCACAGAGAACTATATACAGCCCACAGCAGTATACAGCACAGAGCACAGCCCACAGAGAACTATATACAGCCCACATCTCTTCTCTTCCTCCCCTCCCCTCCTCCGAGAATGGCCCCACAGTCCAGAAAAAAAAAAAAACTCTCCTCACCTCTCCTCGTGCCCAGCGTTGCTTCCTGGTTCCTGCTCCTGTCTCAGCAGCTGCAGTCTGCCCGGGACACAGCAGGTGCGCGATGATATGACATCATCGCGCACCCGCAGTGTCAGAGGCAGAGCGGGGAATGATGGGAGAGGAGCGTCTGTAGACGCTCTCCTCCATCATTGCATTCAACTGTACCGGCGTCTATACGCCGGTATAGTTGAATGCGACGGCGGGGGCGGCGGATTGAGCGGCCCACCACTGGCACCGGCCCTTCTGGCATTTGCCAGAAGTGCCCTATGGCCAGTCCGGCCCTGCAAGCGTGTATAGGTTCTTTTTTTATTTAAGTGGTGGAACAAAAATACAAAGTTTGTTAAAAAAAAATTGTGCCATTTTCCAAGGCCTGTAGTGTCTCCATTTTCAGTATTTCGGGCAGGGTGAGAGATTATGCTTTGTGTGCCAAGCTGATGTTTTTATTGATACAATTTTGGAGTAGATACGATGTTTTGATCGCATGTTATCGCAATACTGTGGCAACTAAAAAAATTGAATTCTGGAATTTTGAATTTTTTTTATTACACAGTTTACTAATTGGATTCATTCTTTTTATATTTTGCTAGATCGGGGGTTTGTGAACTCGGCGATAACAAATATGTGTGCAATTCCACCCACGGCTGTTAGGGGCACATGACAGCTGAATAAATCAGTTATGTGCCGTAAAGAAGCAGGCTCAGGGACAACGCCCGCATCAAAGGGGGAGACATGACATATGACATCCCTATACGTCATATGTTGGGAAGGGCTTAAATAACATTTCGGGATTTTTAAACTACTGGTGCTGATGGTGGTTATACATCCCTGGAACTCAATACATGCTTTTTAACTCAACTACCGTATATAAAAAAAAGTGTACACACACATCGCAGATATACACCATCATACTATATACTCTATGTACATGCATACAGTACAGACGAAAAGTTTGGACACACCTTCTCATTTAAAGATTTTTCTGTATTTCCATGACTATGAAAATTGTACATTCACACTGAAGGCATCAAAACTATGAATTAACACATGTGGAATTATATACTTAACAAAAAAGTGTGAAACAACTGAAAATATGTCTTATATTCTAGGTTCTTCAAAGTAGCCACCTTTTGCTTTGATGACTACTTTACACACTCTTGGCATTCTCTTGATGAGCTGTGCTCAAATGTTTACATACCCTGGCAGAATTTTTTCTTTATTGGCCTTTTTTCAGAGAATATGAAGGATAACACCAACAATTTTTCTCCACTCATGGTTAGTGGTTGGGTGAAGCCATTTATTGTCCAACTACTGTGTTTTCTCTTTTTAAATCATAATGACAACCCAAAACACTAAAATGATCCTAATCAAAAGTTCACATACCCTGGTGATTTTGGCCTGGTAACATGCACAGAAGTTGACACAAATGGGTTTGAATGGCTCCTAAAGGTAGCATCCTCAACTGTGACCTGTTTGCTTGTAATCAGTGTATATGCATAAAAGCTGAGTGAGTTTCTTGGATCCAGACAGACTCTGGCATCTTTCATCCAGCCACTGACGTGTCTGAATTATAAGTCATGGAGAAAGCAAAAGAATTGTCAATGGATCTATGGGAAAAGGTAGTTGAACTGTATAAAACAGGAAAGGGATACAGAAAAATATCCAAGGAATTGATAATGCCAGTCAGGAGCGTTCAAACTGGGATTAGAAATGGAAAACCGGGGGCTCTGTAAAAAGAAAACCACGGTCAGGTAGACCAACAAAAATTTCATCCACAACTATGGAAAATTGTTGTTTGGGATGCAAAGAAAAACCCACAATAACATCAGCTGAAATACAGGACTCTCTGAAAACTAGTGGTGTGGCTGTTTCAAGATGCACAATAAGGAGACACTTAAAGAAAAATAGGCTGCATGGTCGAGTCGCCAGATGAAAGCCATTACTGCGCAAATGCCACAAAGTATCTCATCCTACAATACGCAAAACGGCACAGAGACAAGCATCAAAACTTCTGGAACAAGGTAATTTGGAGTGATGAGACCAAAATTGAACTTTTTAGCCACAACTATAAACGTTACATTTGGAGAGAGGTGAACGAGGCCTATGATGAAAGGAACATCATTTCTACTGTAAAGCACGGAGGTGGATCGCTGATGTTTTGGGGATGTGTGAGCTACAAAGGCACAGGAAACTTGGTCAAAGTTGAAGGAAAGATGAATGCAGCACGTTATCAGCAAATACTGGAGGCAAATTTGCAATCATCAGCCCAGAAGCTGGGCATTGGACGTAGTTGGACGTTCCAACATGACAACAATCCAAAACACAAGGCCAAGTTGACCTGTCATTGGCTTCAGCAGAACAAAGTGAAGGTTCTGGAGTGGCCATCTCAGTCTCCGGACCTCAATATCATCGAGTCTCTCTGGGGAGCTCTCAAGTGCGCAGTTCATGCAAGACAGCCCAGGAATTTACAGGAACTGGAGGCTTTTTGCCAAGAAGAGTGGGCAGCTTTACCGTCTGAGAAAATAAAGAACCTCATCCACAACTACAAAAAAAGACTTCAAGCTGTCATTGATATTAGAGGGGGCAAGACACGGTATTAAGAAATGGGGTATGTGAACTTTTGATCAGGGTCATTTGGATGCTTTGGGTTGTCATTATGATTTAAAAAGAGAAACCACAGTAGTTTGACAATAAATGGCTTCACCCAATCACTAACCATGAGTGGAGAAAAAGTTTTGGTGTTATCATTCATATTCTCTGAAGAAAGCAAAAATTCTGCAGAGGTATGTAAACTTTTGAGCACAACAGTATTATATATAGTCACTTTTCTAGAAAGTGATTAAATAAATATAGTGATATCTACAAAACCGTAATAATGGGGACATATTAAATAAGGGTTGAACTGTATAAGGAGTAGTTAGGTAGTTCTCCATGTCCTTGAAACTGCTTCATATGATCAATACCTTATCCTTCTAGAATGTGATTGGCCAATAAACATCATACTACTCAGGTAATACTATTATTAATAGCTTATTATGCAATACTGTGAGGGGACTGATATAATTTCAATCTGAGCAAGCTGGCCCATTTAGATTTATAACAATTTCTCTACTACTATTACACAATAACAAAGGAGCCAAATTAATGGAAGGCCAGAAAACTTGCCAATATTATTTTTAGAAGAAAGAATCTGACTAACCAGAGGAAGCTCCCCAGTCACCGAGGACAAACAAGCTCCATGCAGATGTCCTGGATGAAAGGATTCTACAGGCCCAACCTTGCACAATGGCTTTTCTATGAGAACACTGTTTTGGAGCCATGAGAGCTGTAATAAGACTTTAGCAGATGCTGATATTTTAAGTGATCAGTGATTTAATTTATAAACATTTGCCTAGATAATGGTAAATAAAGTTTATTAATTGATTATCTGATTAGAATTAAACTATGTATGGTTTTCTTGAAAATACCTAATCTTTGATACCCCCCCCCAAAAAAAAATAAAATAAAGAAGTCCGTCTGGGTAAGGTCTGGTGGGCATTGTGACCATTCAACCAGGTCTCATCTAATAAAAAAATATGAATAGACACTGTATGCCTACATATGCACCCCCTTGAATAGCGGAAAGTAGCCACTGACAGCACGGGCTACCAAAGTAGAAGGCACACCACTTACTAAAGTTGCTCATTACATACTGTAGCTCACAGATAGCTGTTGGCTAAATAGTCAAATCACAATAAAAGCTTGGAGGGAATGTCCCATGAACCAAGCACATTTGAATCTATATTATTTGGAATAATAATTTCCACACTTGGATGTTTAAAAGAAATGTTCCTGTGCTGTGATAATCTTATAAATGTGCCCCTGCTGTGTACTGTGTCCATTTTTAAAGGGCCACAAATACGGACACACGCACAGCCATTGTGCTCAATGTATCTTTAACTTCTACTGTGCATTTCATTCCATACTAGTCACACTGACAAAACATGGACGCCACAAGGATGTGACACACAGACAGCAAACGGATACACGGATATTACATACGTACATACAGATGGCACAGGGACCACGGATCTCACTACTACTGGTTTTTCCAGGACAGGAATCACCAGGACATGTGAAGGGGGCCTAATGGTTGTGTCTGCCATTGTAGGAACATGGTCTGATCATACCACATCTCCTGGGCAGGGGATGAAGCAAAAGAGTATACAGACATTACAGCATGGGATCACAGCTGATACTTTCTGTGAGGTAAAACATTTCACAGAGAAAAAAGCAGAGATGATTACCTGCTGAAGCCTCCAAACAAATGCACCAGCAGGTATTGGTATTTTTTGCACCTGTTTTTTGCCATCATTAATCGGGTCCGATGCTCCCTGCTGGTGCATTTGTTTGGAGGCTTCAGCAGGTAATCATCTCTGCTTTTATCTCTGTGATTTTTTTCAATTTTCTGGAGGATTTTTAAGTCCTCTTTTTGTGTCTGTGAGGTAAAACATTTCACTGACTTTTTTTAAGCAATGTTTTACCTCACAGAAAAAGCATAATAGAAACAGTCAGCTGGGACTTGTTGTTCAAACAGAGATCACCTTTTTACAGGCAAGAACAATGCGCAGCAACACAGAGCCAGCAAAATTCTGAATGCAAGCAGATAACCCCTTGTATAAACTACAAACTGTGAATCCTTCTGGGATGTGTTTGTATAGTAAAATGCTTGTAACACAAGAAGTTAATTCCAAAATCAGTCCACAGACACTGCAATGTCTATGTATATGTGGAGCGCCCCCACACCGCCGCAGGGCCGAGGGATACCCGGAGCCGGGCCTCTGAGAGTCTCTGTTCAGTTCTGGGGTTGTCACGGTGGCTAGACCCGGTCCGTGGCCCTGTCTGTCAGTGGGGGACGTCCGGTGCAATAAGTGGTGGTGTAACGGTGCAGTTGTGAGGTGCAGGTCGCGGTAAATAACGAGGACACCAGGTTGCAGTCTCTTTACCTCTTTACTGAAGATCTCTGAGTCCTCAGTCCAGAATACGGTTCACCAGGCTGCGCAAGTCCGGCCGGTCCAATGGCACTTCCAGAGTTCTCTTCACAGGAGGAAATCTGTGCCTTCCCCCTAGCGCTATGTGTTGCAGTCCTTCCCTGCTGTGCTTACGGAAAGTCCCCACAACTGTTGTGTCTGTTTCTTAAGTTCCCTCACAACTCGACTAGATGATGTTCTGCTAATCCTCCGTCCCTTCCTGAGGTTCGGGTAGGAACGGCACCCATTTGACGGGTAGGCTCGGAGCTCTTCCGGGACCCTAGAGACGCCCCTCTCCACAAGTTGCCCCCCAAGACTTCATAGGTGATTTGAGTTAGACAGCCCGCCTAAGACTGACTGTCCTGCCGCTGTTTGGAGTATTGCTTGAAGCTGAATGTTATTCTACTCCCTCGGCGTTCCGGCCACCGGTTGTGCGCCTCAGTAGGATGTTGCTCCGGTCTTACAGCACGACTCCTACTGGTATTTCTTCTTTGCGTGATCCCGTTTCTCACTCAGCACAATCTATCTCTCTTCTAATCCTTTCTTGGGCACCGCCGCTACCCGGAGCAGGCACGGTCCCGTTACGTTCGTTCTTGTTGCCAAGCCTCTGTCAGGATCCCACCCCTGACAGAGACCCTACTGTCTCTTCCCCTACAACACCCTCTGCTACAAGGTGTTGCCTGGTTCCAACCCAGTCAGCTTTCTCCTCTAACTTCCTGCCTGACCCCCAGTTTACCCACTATGGTGGGGAGTGGCCTAATGAATAGCACCCTTAGCTCCCCCCGGAGGCCCGGCTGTGAAATGTATTGGTGTCTGTGATACCTGATCCGATGAACTCCTTCAGTGCCATCGGACGCACCATAGCTCCCCATAGTGGCGGAGCCACAGTACTGCAACGACCAGGACTCTGGGGCGCTGCATATGGATTTTGTGAAAAAAAGCATGATTTTCTAATTCAATAAATTTAGATAAATGAATAGTACAAGCAAATATACGTAACTGTTTAGCATATGTTATCAGGGAAATAAATTACCCTTTCTCTCTTCTTTCTCCACTCATCTTTATAGATGGATATTGTTGGATGGTGCTCTGAAAAACAATCACTTTTACAATTTACTGTTTAGTAAAATTTGCAACCGTTTTTGGGATATTAACACTTTTTTTTCCAGTTTGTTGCCTTGGAGACAGACCACTGCTGCTACCTAGCTTGTAAGTACGGCACTGAAGCTGGCCAGGATTAGATGGTAACACAAAGCTCCAGCAATCTTGGCCAGGTTCAAAACAGTGCTTACACTCAGGTCAAAAGAAAAGACTTTGTAAGCTTTCTAGTAGTGGAGGTCGGTCTCCAAGGCAACGAGCTGTTAACAAAAGAAAAAATCTTAGTATCTCAAGAAGTTCTGAAAATATTAATAACATGTAAATTACAAAATTGCTTGTATTTACAAGCACTATTAGCCAACACCCATTTGTGAAGATGAGAATAACATTTTAAAAGCCGCTTCTCCTCCCGCTGCCTCCTCATTTCATCATTCACTCAGAAAAACAGCTAAAATATGTCTTGGTCAAAATAAGATGGAATTGCACGCTCTCTGAGTGATCATATAATATCTACCTATTAAAGTTTATGGAAAGGGGACATGGGGTGAGGAAGAGGGTTACAGAAGTAAAAGGCACAGAGAGAGACAGAGACAGATACAGTTGCAGAAGTTTTTACTTCATCCCTGTTCTAGATTCACAGATACACTGCTCATTACTACTGTATAATGTCTTCCATGATGCTGCTGCTTCTAAACATGCACTACATAGTAAAAATCCCTCAAGTCTGTATGTGCATACTATGGTGACAGGTCCTCTTTAAAGCATGTTGCATGTATGCTCTGTGTTATATCTAGAACATCATGGCCCCTGATTTATCAAAGCATTCAGAAAACTAGAGTCAAATGCTATGAAAAGTTGCTAAGTTTTTGTACAGTGCTGCACAAAATTTTAGCAACTTTTGGCATTTTAACTCCAGTTTTGGGCGGGCAGGTCCACCAAGATGAGTGGAGCTGATGAGACTCTTGGCAAGACAGAGCATGGCTTTACCTGCTCATCAAATTTATCAATAATAGAGGTACTGCTTATGCTAGAAATGTTACTCTACTGCCCTGCAGATGGAGCAGAGCTCGGAGTGCTGAGCCCTGTATAAACCCACCCACAACACTGGCAGTGGTGGGGCGGGGTTTCACAGAACAAGATGAATTGGAGGCACGAGACACCTAATCCTGTAGTGATAATCTCCTGCTGATAAAACATTTATTTTATTGAAATAATGGCACACAACCTAGTAAGTTACATTGCAGGAGTCAGGCTTTCAGCCCCCACAATATGCTGTTCTGATTACATAGCAAAAACCTGCTGACAGATCCACTTTAAAACATTTCTGAACGCTCTGAGGGATATTGTTTTTTCATGGATACAGGTAGAATTTCAATGACTGAAAAGATCACTATACACTAAAGTTGAATAAAACAAGTCTCAAATCCAGGTAAAGCGGCCATATCGGCCTCCTTTAAGAGTAAAACCAGAGCACTGCAAACGTCTTCCTATCTGCCAGCATCTTGGACACTTCTTCTAAATTAGGTCCTGCAATGTATGGGGGATTTCTAAAAACGTGTGGCAAAAATGCAACAAATAACCATAATGTGACCCCCAGCCGGAAATATTTATATACCAAAACATACAGTATATATGCTGTATATAGAGATTTTTTTACATGGCTTGTGAGAAAGAAGGCTAATATAAGGCCCCGTGCACATGGCAAAGACTGTACATTCAGGAGGTTGTGCTGTCCATGTTTTTACAAGTAGCCTAACTTAACGCTATCTAGTACGTCTAGACATAGACACTGAGCTACTTCTTACACCCCCGGGCACCATAAGAGACCATGAGAACGGAGATTTCAGTTCAGCAAGGTTTGTATAAGTATTGAAAATCTGTTCTGAGACAAGCTCAAGAGAAGAACGTCAGGCCGACAGTCGGTGTGAAATGCTATTCTGCATCCCCCAAGGTATGAGTGATATCCTATTTACATGGGTCTAATTAATATGACCTCAGCATATGCTTGTACAGGAGCACAGTGTTTCTGAATCCTAAAGTAATGGAACAAAAAAAAAAACAATTTGTCACTGTTCACAACAAGCGTACTCATTCTTTCTGTGCCCTCTCGTCTCTCCCTCCATCTGGCGCTACATTCATCCTCATCATTAGGCTGAGCTACCATTTAGAGCCAAGGTAAGACAATTTTCGAGGCGCGTTTGGGGTAAAACAATTTACATTATTCCAATAAGATTAAAATAAAATGAAATGTTACAATTCATTCAATAGGGATATTCAACTTTCCTACGCGTTTCAGACTGCGACTTAGTCCTTATTCATGGATAATGTTAATAACAAAACACTGCCTGCTTAAATAGACAAGGTTGCTACCATTTTGAGGTGGAGTTTCCAATCAATTAATTGTTAGCATGTGTAGAACAAAGTGGAACATACAGTATGACTACAAGGAATGTAAACCCCAAAGAGGTGCAGAAATCTCTATAAAAGCCTTATGTGTGTGAAAATTTTAATTTGCAATATGACTAAACAGAATAAAGAAGTATGATATAACTTAACTGTAATTAAAAACAAAATAAATAAATGTATTAGGCTAGGTTCACATTGCGTTTACAGCAGCCCGTTCAACACATACGGTAACGGGCTGCTGTAAACGCAAGTGCCGGTATGGCTGTCCGCTAGCACAGATAGAGCATCTGCTAGCTCTATCTGCGCTAGTTGTGACGGACCCGGAAATGCTGCAGCCCGCGTTCCAGGGTCCGTCACTCAATGACGGCACATGGCTAGCGCACGCCCAATGTGGGAGTGAGCTAGTGATGCGTCCGACATTGGCGTCAATGGCGGCATTAAACAGACTACCTTACACCGCGTTATGCCGCTGTGTAATGTAGTCCGTCTAACGGACGCCACTAACGTAATGTGAACCCAGCCTTATAGAAAACAAAGGACAAATTCATTCAATAGGGAAAACAAAATATCATATACAAACAAAACAATCAAAATGATGATATAACTTAAGACACTGAAAACATATATTCTGGAAAAAAATAATAAAGACCCTTTATGTAAAAAATACCATCCCATCATATACCGTACTTTAATCACAGGAAGCAAATTGTGGATATTGCTGGATTTAGCAAAACCCATGGTTTGGGATTTCCAGAATGAAGAATCATTCTCAATACCAAACAATCATAAGGTTTGACTAAAGCCATCCCTCCGCAACAAGGTGTACCCAATCGGGATGGTTCTAATATTAATACCTCACCTTGTGTCAGCTGACCAGAACATAGATGGGGCAGAATAAGACCCAAGTCCAACTGTGCAGACACCTGGCCATGGTAAGCTGTGTAGATGAAATACCAGAAAGGGGAGCCATGCCCCTGTTCGCATAAAGTTCAAGAAACTACAGCAAAAACAAAAAAAATGAACCGGTGCATCAGTTAGTACACATGCAATGTGCAGAAGCACGTTCACCCTGTGCCCACTCAACAGACAACACCCAAGACTAAAACAAAATGAGCACATACCCTATAGTAAGTAAATAGTAACAGTACATGTAAATTACATAGAACATTGAGTTAATACTATTTTGATCAAAAAAGTGTAAAAAGCCATCCTACCGTGAAAATATGTACCCAGTCGGGATGGATCTATCCAACATTAAAACATCACCTTCTGTCAGCCGACCTCAATATAGATAGGGGCAGAAAAGGATGCAGGTCCAACTGTGATGACCCCTTCCCAAGCTAGGCATTTCATTTTTATAGCTTCCAAAGACCAGGTGTATGGACAGTCGGACCTGGGTCCTCTTCTGCCCCATCTATATTGAAGTTGGCTGAAACAATGTAAAGCTTTAATATTGGACTGTCCCGACTGGGTACACCATGTTGCAGTGGAACGGCTTTTATGCTTTTTAATCAAAACAGTGTTAACAACGTACCCTATGTGAGTTACATGTACAATGATTGTTTACTTATTTACTTACTAGAGGGTAAATGCTCATTTTGTTTTTGGCTTGGCCTTTATTGGCACATGCGCACTAGAGTACTTTGTTCTGCCCTCGGCAGGGCAGATAGATGTGCAAGAACGTGATGGAGGACTCTGTGTGGATGATGGACGCGTCATCCACACGAAGCACGGAAGGAGGATAGTGATTGCAAGAGAGAAGGAGCTGGATCAAGACCAGTGACCCCAATCGGACCTGACCGCCCCATCTGTAAGTATAATAAAAGCTACATTTTGGGATCTGCATACTGGAATTGGGACTTTTTTTTTACAGGATACCAGTATGCTGTAAAAAAGGCTCTAATGGTGGTGGTCTTACTTTATTTGGGAAAAACTGGTGACAGATTCACTACGAGGCATGCTCTAATATTTTTATCCATACAGTATATAATGAGAGCTCACCAGCAATATTGTAGTAATATAATTCATTTCATCCCAGCTCAGTTACATCCATATATTTTGAACTTCATTATGCGATGTCCAGTCAAACTACTAGCCCAGTGCTTTGTGCTCTCTTGGATACAGGATGTAATTCTAGGGCTTCCTGCCAAGTCAATGGTTTTACGTATCAGGACATAATAAAAAAAAAACCTCAGGTCCTTAGAAGGTCTTTAAAGCAAGGTAATGACAACCTCGGATGAACAACAACACATGACAAATTATACTCTTGTTATTAATTCATCAAAAACTAGGCAGGGAAAGTGCAGAAGCAGTGTGTGAAGAATAACATACACCATTACTGCTTCTAAAGGAATAAAAAGGATAAGTAGCAGACAAGTACTGCTAATGAAATGACCTTAGTTAATTGTTCGTCAGCAATTATGACTGACCACCTATATAAAAACAGCAGTTTGGGCAGTTTTCTGGTCTGTAGCATTCAGGCATGTCTTACAATGTAATGGAGGAAAAACATCAACTAGGATCATAGACAATTAATAGTTGCTGCCCATCAATCTGTGAAGTGTTATAAGGACATTTCCAAACAAATTGAAGTCCAGTAATCTACAGTGAGAAAGATTATTCAGAAGTGGAAACCATTCAAGACACTTGACAATCTTTCCAGGAGTGTACGTCCCAGCAAATTCATTCCAAGGTCAGGCCGTGCAATGTTCATAGAAATTGTACAAAACCCTAAAACTACAGCTCAGACTTCAAAGGCATCATTTAGTATGGTAAATGTTCAAGTTCATGAAAGAACAATTAGAAAAACACTGAACAAGTATTGTTTGTTTGGAACGGTTGCCAGGAGAAAGCCTCTTCTTACCAAAAAGAACTTGGCAGCACAGCTAAAGTTTGGAAAGTTGCATCTCAACAAACCTCAAGACCTCAATAACAATGTCCTTTGGACAGTTGAGATCAGATTGGAGATGTTTGGCCATAATGCCTTGTGAAAAACAAATACAACCTATCAGCACAAATACCTCATAACAACTGTCAAGCATGCTGATGCAGGGGAAATGATCTGCACTTGCTTTGCAGCCACAAGACCTGGCAACTTGCAGACAAAGTTGGCCATAAACTCTCCTGTATATCAAATTTGTAATGCTGGTAGAAGTTGACCCACTGCGCCACGAGCCGGAGCCCGGGCGGACGTGACTAAGTGTCTACTGGGTCTTTACTAGGGCCTCTGATGGTGAGGATAGTCTGGGCTGCTGGTAGAAACCAGGTACCGCTCCAGGGCAGTCCACGGGACTGCAGCAGCTGACCGGAGGGACAGAGACGTGAGTATCAGTAGTATAGCTACCAAGGGCTGCACTACCCTTAACTTTATCAGCGTGCACAGACCGCTGATATAGTTAAGCTCCGAGGTAGAGCAGGGAGACGTGATCTCCCTGCACTACCGCAGGCAGTGGCTGGGGAGAGGCAGAGGAGCATATGCCACAGAACACCAGGATTGGCAAATTCGGCACTGGCGCCCTGTGCTCTTCACAGATGAAAGCAGGTTCACACTGAGCACATGTGACAGACGTGACAGAGTCTGGAGACGCCGTGGAGAGTGATCTGCTGCCTGCAACATCCTTCAGCATGACCGGTTTGGCAGTGGGTCAGTAATGGTGTGGGGTGGCATTTCTTTGGAGGGCCGCACAGCCCTCCATGTGCTCGCCAGAGGTAGCCTGTCTGCCATTAGGTACCGAGATGAGATCCTCAGACCTCTTGTGAGACCACATGCTGGTGCGGTTGGCCCTGGGTTCCTCCTAATGCAGGACAATGCCAGACCTCATGTGGCTAGAGTGTGTCAGCAGTTCCTGCAAGATGTACGCATTGAAGCTATGGACTGGCCTGTCCATTACCCAGACCTTTAAATCGATTGAACACATCTGGGACATCATGTCTCCCACCATCCACCAACGTCACATTGCACCACAGACTGTCCAGGAGTTGGCGGATGCTTTAGTCCAGGTTTGGGAGGAGATCCATCAGGATACCATCCACCACCTCATCAGGAGCTTGCCCAGGTATTGTAGGAAGGTCATACAGGCACGTGGAGGCCACACACACACTCTGAGCTTCATTTCCTTGTCTTGAGGCATTTCCACTGAAGTTGGATCAGCCTGTAACTTAATTTTTCACTTTGATTTTGAGCATCATTCCAACTCCAGACATCCGTGGATTATTAGTTGTGATTTACGTTGATCATTTTTATGTTTTATTGTTCTCAACACATTCCACTATGTAATGAATAAAGATTTACAACTTGAATATTTCATTCAGTGATATCTAGCATGTGGGATTTTAGTGTTCCCTCTATTTTTTTGAGCAGTGTATATATACCATATATACTCAAGTATAAGCCGAGATTTTCAGCCCATTTTTTTTGGTTGAAAGCGCCCCTCTCGGCTTATACTTGAGTCATTGTCCCAGGGAGTCGGTGGGGGAGGGGGAGCGGCAGGAGTGGCGGCTGTCACATCATACTCACCTGCTCCCGGTGCGGTCTTTGCATGTCCCTGCTTCTCCGATAGTCTCCGGGGCCCGCAGCTCTTCCTGTGCTCAGAGGTCACATGGTACGGCTCATTAAAGTAATGAATATGGACGCGACTCCACTCCCATAGGCGGAGCGCATTACTTTAATGAGTGGTACCATGTGACCGCTGAACACAGGAACAAGCTGCCGGTGCACGCCGGAGACCATCGGAGAAGCAGGGACCACGCCAGGAAGGGGTGAGTATGAGGAGGGAGAGTGAGCCAGGCGATATTTACCTGTCCCCGTTCCACCTCCGCGCTGTATCTCCACGTCCTCTGGCTGTGATGTTCAGGTCAGAGGGCGCGATGAACAGTCACTGCAGAGACAAGGAAGACACAGCGGCACGGGGCGGTGAACGGGGACAGGTGAATATCGCAAGTGCCGGGGGCCTGAGCCAGCAGCGACTCCCGCACCTGACCCCCATAGCGTGCCGGTGTCCCCGTCTGCTCATGCCCCCGGCACCAGACCCCAGCGATGAGAGGTATGTCATTTTTTTTTTTTAATCGCATCAGCAGCAGCATGCGGGGCATATTATTCAATGGAGCATCTTATGGGGCCATCAACCTTTATGGAGCAGCATATGGGGCATAATATTCCATTGGGCCATCAACCTTTGTGCAGCATTATATGGGGCATAATATTCTATTGGGCCATCAACCTTTGTGCAGCATTATATGGGGCATTATATTCTATGGAGCATCTTATGGGGCCATCAACCTTTGTGCAGCATTATATGGGGCATAATATTCTATTGGGCCATCAACCTTTGTGCAGCATTATATGGGGCATTATATTCTATGGAGCATCTTATGGGGCCATCAACCTTTGTGCAGCATTATATGGGGCATAATATTCTATGGAGCATCTTATGGGGCCATCAACCTTTGTGCAGCGTTATATGGGGCACAATATTCCACGGAGTATCTTATGGGGTCATCAACCTTTGTGCACCATTATATGGGGCATATTATTCTATGGAGCATCTTATGGGGCCATCAACCTGTGCAGCATTATATGGGGCATAATATTCTATTGAGCATCTTATGGGGCCATCAACCTTTGTGCAGCATCATATGGGGCATAATATTCTATTGAGCATCTTATGGGGCCATCAACCTTTGTGCAGCATTATATGGGGCATAATATTTTATGGTGCATCTTATGGGGCCATCATTAACCTTTTATATGCAGCATTATATGGGGCATATTTTAATATTGAGTAACTTATGGGGCCCATCATGAACTTTATGGAGCATTATATGGGGCTCCTGATTCAATATGGATATTCAAAAAAACTTAACCTACTGATGTCTCAATTAATTTTACTTTTACTGGTATCTATTTTTATTTTTGAATTTTACCAGTAGCTGCTGCACTTCCCACCCTAGGCTTATACTCGAGTCAATAAGTTTTCCCAGTTTTTTGTGGCAAAATTAGGGGTCTCGGCTTATACTCGGGTCAGCTTATACTCGATTATATACGATATATATATATATATATATATATATATATATATATATATATATATATATATGTAGCAAAAAGAAAAAACTGAGCGGCACTGCCCCAAGAACCAAGGAAAACCGACTGCGGACTCTGCGTGGGAAACACAAATGGAAGGCTCCTTATTGCAAAATCAAGTGTGACCCCGGTGCTCCTCAACAGAAACAAAGTCCATGTATAAATGTTGTAGATGAGATAAAGTAATGAGGGCACTCACCGGTCTTCTGTAAAATCACTTCTTTATTTAGAACGTAACATCCAGAGTAAAGGCAGCGGCCGGGGGAGAGAGAGGGAGCAGGGGTGGACGACGGCCGTTTCGCGCTTGTCCTGCGCTTCTACGGGTCGATTAGTGTTCAGGGCTGGCAGCAGATATAGTGCACCGGACTGGACACCTCCCACCGCTCAGTCCCTCCCACCAACCGGAAACTACACTAAGCACACACTTAAAAAACATTAAAAGGACAATGTTAAAAACAAACAATAGTGGAGTATACACATTACGGGAAATACATTACAGCCGAAAATAAATGTATTATACAGAAAGAATTCAAAAATGCCGCGCTCAGCAGAAACCAATCCTATCAATTCAATGGACCAGAAACTCCTACGCCGCCTACAGGAAGATGGACATATCAACCCTGTCATTGAAGCCAAGCGGACCCATGGCGCCGCTGCGCAGGATCCACCTGGCTTCACACCTCAAGAGGAGATTATCCAAATCGCCACCCTGAATAGGCAGGACAACCTTCTCAATGCCAGCAAAGGTAAGGCAATCGGTCCTGCCTCCATGTTTCTCCTTCATGTGAGTGATGAGACGCGGGACCCCTTTGCCGGACACTACAGACCTGCAATGTTCCCGAAAACGAATATACATCGGCCGTATGGTTTTGCCGATGTAAAAATACCTGCAGGGGCAAAAAACAATATACACTATGTGGTCAGTCTTACAGGTAATGAAATCATTGACCATATGGGATATGGGTCCTATCTGGAGATATCGATCTGTGAGATGTTGCGGACAACAAGGGCAATGGCCGCACCTGAAATTCCCCTTAAGAGATACCCCTTTAAGCCAATTAGTACTAGGTTTAACTACCCGATTTCTTACTAATTTGTCCCGCAATCTGACACTCCTCCTGTTGGCTATAAGTGGGCCTCTAACAGCTATATCGGTTAGGTCTTTATCTCTTTCTAAAAGGTGCCAATTCTTTTTAATTGCCAGTCTAATTTGCTGATCCATGTTACCAAATTTAAAACAGAAGTTAAATCTTCTATTGTTCTCTTTTTTATGTGTTTGGTGTGGAGGCGGTTTATTAACCTTAGGTATTATCCTTTCATTCGTTACTCTAGCTAGGGCTGATGTTAACACGCTCTCCGGGTAACCTCTATTTCTGAATCTCACCCTCATTTCCTCTGCTTGACGAGCGAACCCTTCATCAGTATTGTTCACCCTACTGGTCCTCAAAAATTGGCTGTATGGCACAGCCCGTTTGGTGTGCAGGGGGTGATAGCTGTTGTAGTGCATGAGTGTATTTACTGCAACCGGTTTTCGGAAAAGGGAGGTGCATATCCTACCATCTTTAATTTCTGCCAGGACATCTAAAAACTCTAAACGTTCACCTCCGAACACCGATGTAAAGGTCATATTAAGATCATTATATAAGATATATATATATATATATATGATATATGAGACAAATATCCCCATCTGTGGGGTCCTGCAGCCGGGGTCACGTCTATCAGTGCACATTGCTGACCAGTCTTGTCAGTATATATACCTTGGATTTACTGATATGAGATCATACAGACACTGATCTGATAGTCTAATAAGATATAGATATATTATATATAATGTGATGCAGTCTTGTAGCCGGGGATCAGTCCAGTGTCTTCATGATCTCATATCACTAAATCCAAGGTGGTAAACACGAAAACCCCATTATAAAACCTTTTATTAAAAAAAAGTTGAGGATGAATATATATATAATAAATGGCCAGACAGAAGAAAATAGAAACAGCAAATATGTGCATATAGAAAATCACATATGGGTGCAGGCCCATGAACATATACTCAGTCTAGACAACAAGGCCCCCAAAGGGGGAGAGGGGGAAAAAGAGAGGAACAGACGAACCAAGGGGTGCTAGTTTTTCTTTAGATTGGTAATAATCTACCTCCCTCTCTTTCTCTGGATCCATCGATTCCATTTCTCTCTTTGTGGTCTTGTCCAGACAAGAGTAATTTTTTTAGGGTTACCTGAATACATTCAGGGAGCTGTACCCACATGTTGCCTCTATGCGCACCTACTAGCTGTTTCTATTTTCTTCTATTTAGCTCTTTGTCATATATATCAGGGCTGTGCAAGTAACAGACCACAGAAAGGGATGGACAGAGACCAGAATCTAAGGAGTGGGAGCTATTGCGGGGGGCCATTATACAGTGTGGGAGCTAAAGAAAGGGCCATTATACAGTTTGAAGGCTGCTGTCGGGCCATCATACAGTGTAGGGGCTTATTTACAGTGTGGGGACTACTGTGGGGGCCTGTAAAGAGTTTGGGGCTACTGTGAGGGCACAAAAGAGACATTTTACTATGTAAAAGCACAGTGGTGGCATTACTATGTGACGCAGTAAGAGGAGCATTGCATTTGTACCACCCAGCAGATGCAGTAATAGAGACACAACAGCAGCGGCTCAGTATTTGGGATATCAGTAGGATAAGCAGTTTGTGCAGGTTGGGAATTGATGGGAATGATGCTGAAAATGTGAGAAGTGAAATGTGTCTTTGTTGTAATCTCTGCAGCTGAGTCCTGGCTGGAAGAAGTTGTCAAGTCGGTCTGAGCCAGATAGAGAAGACGGGGAAAGTGAACGATTCCATCAGAAATAATGTCCTCTGTAAGTCGCTATCTATAACTGTGCTGTAATCACTTGTATGATCTGTAGGACTGGTTTTTATCACTATATGGTCACAATATGGCGGTAATATCAGTGTTGGTCTTTGTGGAGATTTTTTTTAGTTACAGCAAGATCATCTGCTGAGGTTCTCCTACATCCACAATTAGGATGCGCCACCATAGTTGTAATCAGAGGTTAGGGGCCCACTCAGATGTCTCGCCCCCCCCTGAGCTGAACCCCTCATTATGGGTGTCAGGCAGGGCCGGACTGGCCATCGGGCACTTCTGGCAAATGCCAGAAGGGCCAGTGACAGGAGTGAGCCGCTGCCGCTATCAGCGGCGCGAGGGCCGACTCCTCTCGCCAGCTCCGACTCACCCCCCCGATCGCCCGCCCCGCATTCAACTATACTGGCGTCTATGACGCTGGTACAGTTGAATGCAGTGATGGAGGAGAGAGAGCGTCCGCTGTCGCACCCTCTCCCATCATTCCCCGCTCTGTCTTGCTCTGACACTGTGGGTGCGCGATGACGTCATATCATCGCGCACCTGCTGTGTGGCCGGGCACTGCGAGCAGACTGCAGCTGCTGGGACCGGAGCCGGGAGCAGCGCGGGGCACGAGGAGAGGTGAGGAGAGTGTTTTTTTTTAAATATATCAATGAGTGATAATTGGATTGTGGGACAATTGGGGGGGGGGCTGTATTATATTCTATGGGGGCTTTGCTGTATTACATTCTATGGGGGGGGCTTTATTACATTCTATGGGGGCTGGCTGCATTACAGTCTATGGGGGCTGGCTGCATTACATTCTATGGGGGCTGGCTGCATTACATTCTATTGGGCTGGCTGCATTACATTCTATGGGGGCTGGCTGCATTACATTCTATGGGGCTGGCTGCATTACATTCTATGGGGGATGGCTGCATTACATTCTATGAGGGCTGTGCTGTATTACATTCTTTGGGGGCTGTGCTGTATTACATTCTATTGGGGCTCTCTGCATTACATTCTATGGGGGCTGGCTGCATTATATTCTATGGGGACTGGCCGCATTATATTCTATGGGGCTGGCTGCATTACATTCTATGGGGGCTGGCTGCATTACAGTCTATGGGGGCTGGCTGCATTACATTCTATGGGGAGTGGCTGCATTACATTCTCTGGGGGCTGGCTGCATTACATTCTATGGGGGCTGGTGGCATTACATTCTATGGGGTCTGTGCTGTATTACATTCTATAGGAGCTGGCTGCATTACGTTCTATGGGGGCTGGCTGCATTACATTCTATGGGGGCTGTGCTGTATTACATTCTATTGGGGGGCTTTATTACATTCTATTGGGGCTGGCTGCATTACATTCTATGGGGGCTGGCTGCATTACATTCTATGGGGGCTGGCTGCATTACATTCTATGGGGGCTGTGCTGTATTACATTCTATGGGGGCTGGGCTGTATTACATTCTATGGGGGCTGTGCTGTATTACTTTCTATGGGGCTGTATTACATTCTATGGGGGCTACATTATATTCCATGAGGGTTGTATTATATTGTGTGGGGAGGTGGGCTGTATTACATTCTATTGGGTGCTGTATTATATTCTATGGGGGGCTGTATTATATTCTATGGGGGCTGTATTACATTCTAGATGAGGGGTGATTGTGCAGCGCCCCAGAGTCCTGGTTGCTGCAGTAATATTATTCCTCCACCAGGGGGAGTGATATTACGTCTGGAGGCAATAAAGGAGATCTCCTGTCCAAGTATCACAAACACACCACACACTTCACACTCCAGTCCACCAGGGGGAGCAAAGGTTCTATCTATTAGGCCACTCCTCACAGTTAGGTAAAACTGGTGGGTGGGTTGGTTAGGAAGTTAGAGAGTTCCTGGCAGGAGACTGAGAGAGAAAGGTCTCCAGGCCGAGCTGTCTGGACTGATCTCCAGCAGATCCAGACTTCGGTCTGAGGAGGACGAGGGTACACGGAGCTGTTCCTGCTCCCCATGCGGCAGCATCCAAAGGAAGAGATATTAAAAGGAAGCATGTTCTAGTGAGTAAGAAACGAAGGCATAGCAACAAGTGGATACCAGAGAGGATAGTAGACGTGAGGAGCTGCATCCTTCTGGTGCGCGTTTCGGTAGCCAGGATACCGAGGGAGTAAAGTGCTCTACGCCATTGCTTCAGAGACTGGCAGGACAGTCAATTCCAAGTTGGGCTGCCCGACCTAAAATACCTAAGAAGACACGGTGGCAACTTGTGGGGGTCGGGGCGTCTCTAGGGTCCCTATAAACAAGCCTCAGGCCATCAGTCATAAAAGTTTTGTTCTATCCGACCACGGGGCACAGAGAGAGAAGAGTAATAACAGTGAGGACTTCATTAGAGCTTAAGCAAGTGAGGACCTACTGTGTTACTGTGCGCATAGGAAGGCTATTGCATTCCACCTGGATAAGGAGACTCTGGATTTGCCTTCAGACCAGCCGGACTCTGCCTACCCCGTGATCCGGCGCCCAGGACAGTGGACACTGAAGCCTTCAGTAAAAGGTAAAGAGACTGCAACCTTGTGTCCTCATTATTCACTGCGCCTTACACCATCACCATCTACACTTCTGGGAAGCCCTGGGGATACACTTCACCTGTGGGAAGGTATACCATTTAGCTGCCATAACATCACCCCAGCGGACCCCTAAGCAGCGTTGGTCACCCTGACCAAATACCACAGGTGGCGTCACGAACATCATATAAACTTCAGCTTTAATTGGACGCCCCTCAAAGGGCCACGGACCGGGTCGGGCCACCGTGACATTCCCCCGAACCGAAGGACCCGGTACCGAGTACCCCATTGCCCTTAACGTGGGGGCGCTCCAAAATCTTGGCGTCAGGAACAGGATGTACTTAAGCCTGAAGAATCGGGTCATGTGTGCCTAAGAACTGTGTTGGAACTGTGATTTGCTTAAGGACTGTGTATCGCCATTACCGCAAAGATTCCCGCCAAAATTGCCACCATTATAGCGCCACGAGGAGCGCAGGAGAAGAAGGGCATGCCATGGGCGGAGACTACAAAAGCGGCACCAAAAGTGACGACCGCCCCCTCCGACTACTGCTACGGGATGACGACGTGCCCAGGAGCCAAGGAGGACCGCCCCCTGATTTGCAACGGCAGGAACCGGGTGGAGAAGGAGCTCCACCCCCAGAAAATGGAGGAGCAGCGTGCGCATGTGGCCGCAGAGAACCGGTAGTCGAGATGGCAGAGGGAGGTGAGCGGACCCCGGAGCATGGGATGGAGCACGAGGACTCTCCCAGCCAGGGCCTGCAAGAACTGTACCCTTCACCGACGATGAATCCGGACCTCCTGCGGAAGAAAGAGGAAGAACGCACCTGTCAGCTCGTGTGCCAGGAGCTGGAAGCTGTGGACGGGTGGAAGACCTTCATCGGGAGCCACGCCAGACGTCTGTCGGCAGCCTCGTCTGGTCCGGAGCAAGAAAGAAGTTCCAGCGCTCCGAAGCCAGAAAGCAAGGCCCTGCCGGAAAGCGAGATGCTGCAAACAGAGATGACAACGCCGCAGAACAAGGCCCTGCAACCAGCGTTCCAGACCCCAGCGGAGACGGAGCAGACCGGCACCGGAGGGACCGCATCTGAAGCAGGTATGAAGAACAACCCTGCCCTGATGACCGACACTACTCCAGCGACTGCTCGTGCCACCGCTGCTGACTCCGTTCCAGCGACTGATCTTGCAGCAGCCGCTACCTCTGCTGCAGCAAATGACCATATTCAAGCTACGCAGACTTCCATCGCTGCGCATGATATGACAATCCACGAAAGACAAACCAATGGTGTTTATCCCGCGCCAGGTGTGACCCTGGATCCTACCCTTCCCAGGCTAAGAAGAGTTATGTGCCAGGTAAAGCCCTGGAAACCACTCCAATAAACCTCGAAACCCTGAAGAAGGAATGTAAATAGTTCTCTTTAAAAACTGTTCTTTGTTCTGCTGCTTAAACCCGTTTAATGATGTACTTTGAATAAAATTGAAGTTAAAGTAATTGCTAGGTTTTATAGAAATAGACTGAAGAAAAATGCAGTAGGCCCGTGAGGGGTAGACAGATAGTCCTGCATATGTAGAAGAAGTGAGAATAAGGCACTTTGAAGTTTTATAGTATGCCCTTAGAGGGTACTCGCACTTAAAGGAAAAATACTGTTTTGTACTTGCACTTAGTAGATAGCATACCCGTATGGGTAATGGTCATTCATAGTTAGTTAGTTAATAATTGTTATTTAAAGTCGCGCGCGCACAATGTAAATATGTTCTTAAATGTTTGCAACGTTCAAGTGTTCTCACCTCCCATAAAGGGAAGCACTGTTATATTAATTTGTTTTAAAAACATTTCAAAAATTTTGTATATCTTTTTGCTTATGTATTGATGTTTTCTTTTCCCAGCCCGGGAGTGCTGGATTTAACGGGGGGAGTGCAGCGCCCCAGAGTCCTGGTTGCTGCAGTAATATTATTCCTCCACCAGGGGGAGTGATATTACGTCTGGAGGCAATAAAGGTGATCTCCTGTCCAGGTATCATAAACACACCACACACTTCACACTCCAGTCCACCAGGGGGAGCAAAGGTTCTATCTATTAGGACACTCCTCACAGTTAGGTAAAACTGGTGGGTTAGTTTGGAAGTTAGAGAGTTCCTGGCTGGAGACTGAAAGGTCTCCAGGCCGAGCTGTCTGGAGTGATCTCCAGCAGATCCAGACTTCGGTCTGAGGAGGACGAGGGTACACGGAGCTGCGCCTGCACCCCATGCGGCAGCATCCAAAGGAAGAGATATTAAAAGGAAGCATGTTCTAGTGAGTGAGAAACTAAGGCATAGCGACAAGTGGATACCAGAGAGGATAGTAGACGTGAGGAGCTGCATCCTTCTGGTGCGCGTTCCGGTAGCCAGGATACCGAGGGAGTAAAGTGCTCTACGCCATTGCTTCAGAGACTGGCAGGACAGTCAATTCCAAGTTGGCTGCCCGACCTAAAATACCTAAGAAGACACGGTGGCAACTTGTGGGGGTTGGGGCATCTCTAGGGTCCCTATAAACAAGCCTCACGCCATCAGTCATACGGGTTTTGTTCTATCCGACCACGCGGAAAAGAGAGAGAGAATAGAGTAATAACAGTGAGGACTTCATTAGAGCTTAAAGGGAACCTATCACCCCGTTTTTTAAAGATTAGATAAAAATAGTGTGAAATAGGGGCAGAGCTGGGCTTTACATTAGTGCCTCTTTGGTGCCTTTACACCCCCGTTAGGCTGCCGAAATACCTTAGTGAAGTGTCCGTTTTGTCCTGTCACTCAAGCTGGTCAGGTCATATGGGCGTGGTCACAGCGCTGTTTGTCCCCCAGGATCCTGCTCATCATTACGTTGGTGGCGTAGTGGTGTGCGCATGTCCAGCAGATGAATCCACTGCCCAGGAGATGAATAACGGCGCGGTCTTCGCTATTCAGCCGTTTACCGGTGGGCGCGGCCATCTTTCCTGTGGCCGCGCCTGCGCAGATGGAGCGCTCTGCTGCCCGGGGCTTCAGGAAAATGGCCGCCGCGATCTCCATCTGCGCACGCGCGGAATCCCGCGGCCATTTTCCTGAAGCCCCGGGCAGCAGAGCGCTCCATCTGCGCAGGCGCGGCCACAGGAAAGATGGCCGCGCCCACCGGTAAACGGCTGAATAGCGAAGACCGCGCCGTTATTCATCTCCTGGGCAGTGGATTCATCTGCTGGACATGCGCACACCACTACGCCACCAACGTAATGATGAGCAGGATCCTGGGGGACAAACAGCGCTGTGACCACGCCCATCCGACCTGACCAGCTTGAGTGACAGGACAAAACGGACACTTCACTAAGGTATTTCGGCAGCCTAACGGGGGTATAAAGGCACCAAAGAGGCACTAATGTAAAGCCCAGCTCTGCCCCTATTTCACACTATTTTTATCTAATCTTTAAAAAACGGGGTGATAGGTTCCCTTTAAGCAAGTGAGGACCTACTGTGTTACTGTGCGTATAGGAAGGCTATTGAATTCCACCTGGATAAGGAGACTCTGGATTTGCCTTCAGACCAGCCGGACTCTGCCTACCCCGTGATCCGGCGCCCAGGACTGTGGACACTGAAGCCTTCAGTAAAAGGTAAAGAGACTGCAACCTTGTGTCCTCATTATTCACCCTGCCTTACACCATCACCATCTACACTTCTGGGAAGCCCTGGGGATACACTTCACCTGTGGGAAGGTATACCATCTAGCTGCCATAACATCACCCCAGCGGACCCCTAAGCAGCGTCGGTCACCCTGACCGAATACCACAGGTGGCGTCACGAACATCATACAAACTTCACCTTTAATTGGACGCCCCTCAAAGGGCCACGGACTGGGTCGGGCCACCGTGACATTCCCCCGAACCGAAGGACCCGGTACCGAGTACCCCATTGCCCTTAACATGGGGGCACTCCAACTGCATCATACTCTATGAGGGGGCTACATTATTTCTATGGGGAGCTGCATTATACTATATGAGGAGGGCTGCATTGTATTCTATTCTCAAAGGGCTACAATATATTTTGTGGGGTGGCTGAATTATACTCTGGAGTGGCATCATTATACTATATGTGGCTGCATTATACTGTATCGAGGACTATGGGGAATACATTATACTATATGAAGAACTATGGGGTACATTATACTATGGGAAGTGAATTGTACTACATGGATGACAATGGCGGTGCATTATACTATATGGAGCACTATGAGAAGTGTATTATACTATTTGGAGGACTGTGGCAGTACGTTATACTATATGGAGGACTGAGGAGTGTATTATACTATATGGAGGACTGAGCACTGTATTTTAATATATGGAGGACTATGAGGAGTGTATTATACTATATGGAGGACTGAGGAGTGTATTATACTATATGGAGGACTGAGGAGTATATTATACTATATGGAGGACTGAGGAGTGTATTATACTATATGGAGGACTGAGGAGTGCATTATACTATATGAAGGACTGAGGTGTACATTATAATATATGGAGGACTATGGGGTGTATTATACAAAACAAGCAAAATGTGGCCTATTCATCGAGTGATTGGATTGTTTATGTGGGAACAGAAATCCTTGTTCTCAGCAGCATATCGCCGGTGTAAACTGCAGATGTGCTGCTGATAACATGATACTGTATGGGGACAGATTGATCTAATTGTGATTGTTCTGTTCCCTTCATTCTTTCTCAGTTGGTGTAAAGAGGCCGGGAAACAAATGAACGACTTCAGTATTGTCGATCACACTCGTTTAGCGGCCTGAGATCAGCGCATGTAAATACAGCAGAAATGCTTCGCAGCGAGACCAGGCAAGGATGATGACAGTTGTAGTTAGCACCCGACACCTGGGAATAGCGCTAACTCTACTGCTTTTCCCAGCCGCCAGAGCATTTAATTCTGGTATGTGTAATGATTTTTAGGGTTGATGTCAGCTGCCTAATGTCAGCTGCTATCAATCCCTGGTGTAAGTAATGGCGAGGTGTCTATCAGACACCCCCACTACTAGCCCAGACCTGGTGAGATCCAGCGACTCTGAAGAGCGGTGACGGACGGTAGTAACAATACCGCTCATCACAGTCGCCGAGCTCAGAGCAAGACCCGGAATATATGAAGAGCAGTAACGTTACTGATGTCACCGCTCTTCAGAGTCACCGGGTCTCGTGCTGCGCAGCGGAACCAAAAGTGGCTGTAGGCAAAGTTTATGGAGCATCAGAATGAGGTTCCATAGCCTTTGGTCGTCTCATCCCTTCGTTATCTACGAGATCAAGTTATGTAGGTAAAGTAGCGGCTTTTCTTGGTACTGCAACTAAAAGCAATAAATAGAACTGAGCTGTAATGCTGCATACAGCTGTGATTATATGTTATTTAGTTGTCTTACACTCCCCTCACTTCTTGTAACCTACAAGTGTACAAAGATATTATACAGTCACCATGTGACAAGTGGGCCTGTGTAACTTCAAATGTCAGGGCTGAATTTTAGTCCCAGTCCGGCCCTGGTCAGGTCATCGTGGCCAGTTGAATTGCCACCAAGGTCTCCCAATCTTAAACTTTTATCTTGGGGGTCATCTGAAAGCAATTGTCTATGCTGTGAACATACGAGATGTGTAGCATCTGGCACAATGGATACTGGAAGCCTGTGCTAGCATTTCTTCTGTGGTGTTGCTATCAGTGTGTCAAAAGTGGGAGTAGAGGGTTGCATTGACAATCCAACACAATGGGCAGCACTCTGAACACATTTTATAAGCGGTAATAAACTTGTAAATAACTCATGAAAGAATAAAGTTACGTTAAACCAAGCACACCATTGTTTTCTTGTGAAATTCTCAATAAGTTTGATGTGTCACATGAACCTCTTCCCATTGAAAAAAAATAAAGTTGGATCCAAAATGTCCAACTTCAAAATGGCCACCATGGTCATCACCCATCTTGAAAAGTTTTCCACCTTCCATATACTAATGTGCCACAATTCTATTGGTGAAAGGTCTTGGCTGCAGGCAATCAGTTCATCACCTAAATTTTTATGATGTGAAGCAATACTACTGTTATGGACACAGTATGTGGTTTACCATTGTCTTACTGAAACATTCAAAGCCTTCCCTGTAATGAACATTGTGTGGAGGGAACAGATGTTGTTCTAAAACCTCTATATAATGCTCAGTATTGATAGTGCCTTTCAAGATGTGTAAGTTGCTGATGTCATAGGCACCAATGCAACCTGACATTATCAGAGATGGAGGCTTTTGAACTGTATGCTGATGAAGAAGCTGGCTATTCCTGCTCCTCTTGAGACTGCAGGACACGACATTGGTGGTTTCCATAAAGAATGTCAAATTTTAATTAATCCAAAAACAGAACAGTTTTCCACTTTACCTCAGTCCATGTTAAATAAGCTTTGTCTCAGAGAAGACAGCAACATTTCTGGATTGTGTTGATATATGGCTTCTTCTTTGCATAATCGAGCTTTTACTTGCATCTGTGGGTTGTACAGAGAACTGTGTTCACAGACAATGATATCTGGATGTATTCGTGAGCCCATGTGTTATGTATGCAGGTGGCATACCTGGTTTTGCGGATCCACTGTGCCATGAGGCCAGGCTTACCTAGGAGGGGCATAGCTAAGCAACTACCAGGTGTTAACTGGAGCTCCTGATAGTGGCTACAGGTAGCCTCCAAGTACCACTCCTAGGCAGTCCCCGTTACTGCAGCTACTGACCCTAGGGGTCAGGTACGCAGACACGGATAGGACTAGGGCTCCATTCAGACTACTAAGTTATTATTATTATTATGTATAATTATAGCGCCATTTATTCCATGGCACTTTACATGTGAGGAGGGGTATACATAATAAAAAACAAGTACAATAATCTTAATCAATACAGGTCACGACTGGTACCTGAGGAGAGAGGACCCGGCCCATGAGGGCTCACAATCTACAAGGGATGGGGGAGAATACAGTAGGCGAGGGTAGAGCTGGTTGTGCAGGGGTTTGGTTGATCGGTGATTACTGCAGGGTGTAGGCTTGTAGGAAGAGGTAGGTGTTCAGGTTCTTTTTGAAGGTTTCCATAGTAGGGGAGAGTCTGATGTGTTGGTGTAGAGAGTTCCAGAGTAGGGTGGATGCTGGGGAAAAATCTTGTATGCGATTGTGGGAAGAGGAGATAAGAGGGGAGTAGAGAAGGAGATCTTATGAGGATCGGAGGTTGCGTGCAGGTAAGTACCGGGAGACGAGGTCACAGATGTATGGAGGATACAGATTGCGGATGGCTTTGTATGTCATGGTTAGGGTTTTGAACTGGAGTCGTTGGATAATGAGGAGCAAATGCGGGGATTGACAGAGGAGGGAGGCTGGGGAATAGCGGGGGGACAGGTAGATTAGTCCGGCAGCAGAGTTTAGAATAGATTAGAGGGGTGCAAGAGTGTTAGAGGGGAGGCCACAGAGCAGGAGGTTGCAGTAGTCAAGGCGGGAGATGATGAGTAGTGATGAGCGAGTGTACTCGTTGCTCGGGTTTTCCACGCCCCCGGAAGAAGCTAGGGCGAAACGCGCGTTGGGGTGAGGAGGGTCCCTTGGTCGGCGTTGACTCCTCTACCAGGTACAGGCATCGGTTGCTGATTTATTTTGATTCCTTAGTTCACACATCCACCCTCATTGTGGTTTTTGGTATATGTATTGTCTGGATGGGTCACCTTTATTTAGAGATTAGATATTTTTCTAGTTATTACATATACAGCACCTTTGTCCGTGGTTTTCAGCTCTTGATGTTGTAGTATATTACATTATATAATATTCTTAGTGTTACAAATATTTATTATTTTACTGACCAATGTGGAGCTGCATTACATTTTATTGAGTCGTTTTATGCCATACTTAGGTCCCCTCCTACTGGACTCTCCTGTTTTATTACCTAGATCCTTATTATTTTTCTCTTTATTCTTAATAAAGCTATTTGTTTTTACATTGATGGTTCGCTTCTTTTTGGACTACAATGCTATAAGTCCTTCAGTGTGCATAGTTTAGTCGGGCAGCAGAGTTTAGAATAGATTGGAGGGGTGCGAGAGTGTTAGAGGGGAGGCCACAGAGCAGGAGGTTGCAGTAGTCAAGGCGGGAGATGATGAGTAGTGATGAGCGAGTATACTCGTTGCTCGGGTTTTCCCGAGCACGCTCGGTGGTCTCCGAGTATTTGTGAGTGCTTGGAGATTTAGCTTTTGTCGACGCAGCTGCATGATTTACAGCTGATAGCCAGCCTCAGTACATGTGGGGGTTGCCTGGTTGCTAGGGAATCCCCACATGTATTCAAACTGTCTAGCAGGCGCAAATCATGCAGCTGCGTCAACAAAAACCAATGGTATGTGCACACGCTGCGGATTTTGCTGCGGATCCACAGCGTTTCCGCAGCTGCGGATCCGCAGCGGTTTCCCATGCATTTACAGTACCATGTAATGCTATGGGAAATGAAATCTGCAGTGCAAATGCTGCAGAAAAAAACGCGCAGAAACGCAGCGGTTTATTTTCCGCAGCATGTCAATTCTTTGTGCGGAATCCGCAGCGGTTTTTCACCTGCTCCAATAGGAAACTGCAGGTGAAAACCCGCAGCGGAAACCGCAATAAAAACCGCGATAAATCCGCAATAAAAACCGCAGCGGTTTTGCACTGCGGATTTATCAAAACCGCTGCGGAAAATTCCGCAATGGAATCCGCAGCGTGTGCACATGGCCTAAATCTCCGAGCACTCATAGATACTCGGAGACCACCTGAGTGTGCTCGAGAAAACCTGAGCAACGAGTATACTCGCTCATCACTAATGCTGAGGTCATGGACTAGGGGTTTTGCAGATTCTTGGTTTAGTAATGTATGGATCCGGGAAATATTTTTGAGTTGAAGTCGGCTGGAAGTGCTTGGATATGTGGTCTGAAGGAAAGATCAGTGTCAAGGATTACCCTGAGGCAGCGAGCTTGTGGGACTGGGGAGAGTGAGCAGCCATTTACTTTAATGGATAGGTTGTTGGGGGAGTCGAGTGAGATGGGGGAAAGATGATGAATTCTGTTTTGTCCATATTAAGTTTTAGAAACCTAGTGGAGAAGAAGGATGAAATAGCAGACAGACATTGTGGGATTCTGGTTAGTAGGGTGGTGATATCTGTCCAGAGATGTAGATCTGTGTGTCGTCGGCATAGAGATGATACTGAAAGCCATGGAACTCTATGAGCTGTCCGAGGCCAAAGGTATAGATGGAGAAGAGCAGAGGCCCTAGGACTGAACCTTGCGGGACTCCGACAGATAGGGGGCGAGGTGAGGAGGTGGTGTGCGAGTGGGAGACGCTGAATGTCTGTGCTGTTCCATGTATGTTGTTATATTTTACTCTGCTGCCACCCAATGGCCTTTTTCCATATGGCAGCTAGTTATTCATTTATTCTTGTGGGCATGTCTTTCACTTCCGGTTCAGGGGTCAAGTCTTCTCTTCCTCTGGCAGCCATTTCATTTTCAGTTTACTTGCTGTTGTGAGAGGACACGTTTGAACCGGGCTTAGGAAGGCATCAGTCTTTCGACCTCTTGCTGTTCACTCTTGCTGCTGACACTTGCAGTCATACTTGGTGCTACATCTTAGTGTACCTTGTCTACACCTGCATTTCTGGAGAAAGTACTGTATTACCAGTTATACGCTGTATGTCCAGATTTCCAAATAAACAAGTCTGGACTGCACAATCCCTGGTTTGCATCATCTCTTCGGACGCTGAGCAGCATTGGTCCTGTCTGCCTCATATCGAGGAAAATACTGAAGGTACGATTCTCTCTCTCTCACAACCCTTATTAGTCAACGACACCTCCATTCGCCTCATGTGGGGACAGAACAATGTCTGCTCTGTAAGGTACGATTAAATCCAAGATAGGGCTAAGTCAGTGATGCCAGGAGATTAGAGGGTCTGTAATAGTAGGGAATGGTCCTCTGTGTCAAAGTCAGAGGACAGGTCTAGGAGGAGGAGGATAGAGTAGTGTCGCTTGGCTTTGGCAGTTAATAGGTCATTGGTGACTTTAGTTAGGCAGTTTCAGTGGAGTGATGGGGCCGGAAGCCAGATTGAAAGTGGTCGAAGAGGGAGCAGGAAGAGAGGTGGAAGAACAGTTCAAGATGGACGTGTTGTTCCAGTAGTATGAAGCATAGGGGAGAAGTGATATGGGGTGATAGCTAGATGCAGAGGATGAGTCAAGAGAGGGCTTTTTGAGGATAGGTGTGATTGAGGCATGTTTAAAGCTTGAGGGGAAAACACCAGTTAGTTATAGGTTGAAGAGATGGGTTAGGGTTGGGATGAAGACTGTGGTGAGGTTTGGGATGAAGTGGGATGGGATCAAGTCAAGTCCACAAGTGGTGAGATGTGATCTTAAGATTAGAGTGGAGAGTCAATCTTCTGTAATGGTGGAGAAGTTGGTTTTGGAGGAGAAGGGCTGAGCAGTTAGAAGGAAGGGCTCTGGGGGTTGCTGACCAAGACTGTCTCTGATGTTATCAGTTCTGGATCCTCTGTAGAATGATTACTTACACAGACATGGGATCCGTCTCTGTTCAGTCTACTAGGTTCAGGATCCTCTGCAGAACGGTAACTGACATGTTGTCTCAGACACGGCTAATTCGGAGACTGGTCTTAGCAGTCCGGATATATGGGGCACTAAGATAGTCACATGTTTAAACACAAGGGTCTTGGATACTGATTCAGGGACTGACCGAACATGTACAGTGCGACAAGGTTCAGGCACTGGCCGCACAAGGACCAGGGACTTCTGGTTCAGGACTGGTCGCACAAGGACCAGGGACTTCTGGTTCAGGACTGGCCGCACAAGGACCAAGGACTTCCGGTTCAGGACTAACCACACAAGGACCAGGGACTTCGGGTTCCGGACTGGACGCACAAGGACCAGGGACTTTGGGTTCAGGACTCTGGCCACACCAGGACCAGAGAAACTCATTACTTCACTAGGAGACCACCTCACTCTCTAATGAAACTTTGGTTAGTTGGAGCCTCCCTTATGTACAAGATGCCTCCCAGCTATTGGCCCGGGTCCCTGCAAGGAGGTGGGAAGGGAACCGTGCAGGGGCGCTAGCAATAGCATTTCACTATGCAGTGAATTGCACAACCAAATAATCATGTTTCTAAGGCGGTGCTGCCTGACAGCCTGTAGATCACGAGCATCCAATATCGACCTTTGGCTTTGTCCCTTGTGCACATGGATTTCTCCAGAATCTCTGAATCTTTTGATGATATTACATATTGTAGATTCTGGGATATTCAAAATCTTTGATATTTTACGTTAAGGAACATTTTTCTGAAATTGTTCTGCAATTTTTAGATACAACTGTTCACAGATTGGTGAACCTCTGACCATGACTGCTTCTGAGAGATTTGAAAATTGTATTTAACACCAACCGCAGGCTATTTTACATTTTTTAGGCTATGTGCACACGTCAGAATTTCTTGCAGAAATTTAATGAAAAAAAAACCGGACAATTTCTGCAAGAAATCCGCATGCATTTTTTTTGCGTTTTTCTCGCGTTTTTCCGGAGATTTCCCAATGCAATAATATAGTGGGAAATCCGCAAAATTATTCAACATGTTGCGTTTTTTACCGCGATGTATTTTTTCGCGGAAAAAATGCAACATATGCACCAAAATTGCGGAATGCATTATAAATGATAGGATGCATATGTATGCGTTTTTTAAGCGTTTTTATTGCGAAGAATCCTGATTCACCCACACCCTTCCTTTTCTTCCCCCATTGCCTTTGAGCCCTGATCTGGAGCTGGAATCAACACAACCTTACTCTGCATATTAGCAGGTTTATTTGATTGTGGGCGGTTGTGCTTTTGGTGCTTGTCTATCCGGGATATGCTGGTTAGCATTTGATATATTTAAGGCCCCGTCACACATAGCGAGGTCGCTAGCGAGATCGCTACTGAGTCACAAGTTTTGTGACGCAACAGCGACCTCAGTAGCGATCTCGCTATGTGTGACACGTACCAGCGACCAGGCCCCTGCTGCGAGATCGCTGGTCGTGTCGGAATGGCCTGGACCTTTGTTTGGTCGTTGAGGTCCCGCTGACATCGCTGAATCGGTGTGTGACACCGATCCAGCGATGTCTTCACTGGTAACCAGGGTAAACATCGGGTTACTAAGCGCAGGGCCGCGCTTAGTAACCCGATGTTTACCCTGGTTACCAGCGTAAATGTAAAAAAAAAAAAACAGTACATACTCACCATCTGATGTCCGTCAGGTCCCTTGCCGTCCGCTTCCTGCTCTGACTGAGTGCCGCCGTACAGTGAGAGCACAGCACAGCAGTGACGTCACCGCTGTGCTGTGCTCTCACTGTATGGCGGCACTCAGTCAGAGCAGGAAGCGGACGGCAAGGGACCTGACGGACATCAGATGGTGAGTATGTACTGTTTGTTTTTTTTGGTAACCAGGGTAAACATCGGGTTACTAAGCGCGGCCCTGTGCTTAGTAACCCGATGTTTACCCTGGTTACCCGGGTGCTGCAGGGGGACTTCGGCATCGTTGAAGACAGTTTCAACGATGCCGAAGTCGTTCCCCTGATCGTTGGTCGCTGGAGAGAGCTGTCTGTGTGACAGCTCCCCAGCAACCACACAACGACTTACCAACGATCACGGCCAGGTCGTATCGCTGGTCGTGATCGTTGGTAAATCGCTATGTGAGACGGGGCCTTTAGTCTATCTTTTACCTCCTGGAACTATTTATTTACACCAGCAATATATCCTATAGGTAGGGCTATTTCAGGGGGCTTTTATACAGTATATTCCCCTCTCCAACTCCAGCAGAGGCTTATCACGTATGCATTTTCCCTTTATATCTTTATGGGTTATAACTATTTTGAGCAGATTTGGGGACGCCCTTATCTTGTTCTTGGACATAGGATCAGGTATTTGGCTATTGATATATTTTGATATGCTTATCTTGTTACCCTTTAGGGATATACTTATGGAATTGTTGATCATTATCTAAATGGGATTATTCCTTTATCTGTTACAGTTCCATATATACACACATATATAGGGGGTTTTGTATTGTGTATTTTCATATATATAAGGGTGTATGGTTGTTATTGTTTTTAATTGGTTTTATACCTTGTGTTTTGGTGTTTATATTAATAAAAATTTGGATATTTTCTCATACTTTTGTAGTAGGTGTGCACATATTTATGCATGGGCTTTTCTCCTTTTTTTGTCTGATACTGCATATTCTGTGCATTTGGTAGCACCCTGCTATAGGGATAGTGGAATCATATATTATTACAAAATAGTAGTGCACCTGTTACTTTAATTATCGGGAATCCTGAACGTGTGCACACAGCCTTAGTTTTTGTTTTGACGTCCCATTTTTCCTTCCAAAAGGCATAACCTTTTTATTTTTCTATCCACATAGCTGTTTGGGGGCTTATTTTTTCATGACAAGTTATACTTTAGAATTACATCCTTCATTTTATCATGTAATGCACTGGAAAGTGAGGGGGGAGGTTCCAAATGCGTTGAAATAGCAAAAGCAATTTCACAATCTGATCGGATTCATTTATTTTATATTTTGAAAGATAGGACTTTTATGAATGCGGTGAAACCAAATGTGTGTATTTTTTTATTGTTTTATTTTTAGCCTCTTCACCCCGAAGTCTGTTTTCACCTTCCTGACCAGGCCATTTTTTTAATTACAACCACTGTCACTTTATGAGGTCATAACTCTGGAAAGCTTCAATGGATTCCACTGATTCTGAGAATGTGACACGTGACATGTTGTGCTTTATGAAAGTGGCAAAGTTTCTTCAATATAACTTGCGTTTATTTATAAAAAAAATTGGAAATTTGGCAAAAATTTAGAAAATTTTTCAATTTTTGAAACTTAAATTTTTATGCCCTTATATCAGAGAGTTACCTCACATAAAATAGTTAATAAATAACATGTCCCACATATCTACTTTACATCAGCACAATTTTGGAACCCAAATTTTTTTTTTAGGAAGTTATAAGGGTTAAAAGTTGACCAGCGATTTTTCATTTTTTCAACAAAATTTGCAAAACCATTTTTTTTAGGCACCCCATCACATTTGAAGTCACTTTGAGTGGTCTATATGACAGAAAATACCCCAAAGTGACACCATTCTAAAAACTGCACCCCTCTAGGCGCACAAAACCACATTCAAGAAGTTTATCAACCCTTCAGGTGCTTCACAGTAGCTCAAGGTACGTGTAAGGAAAATATGAACATTTAACTTTTTAGTGACAAAAATGATCTTTCAGCAGCGATTTTTTTATTTTCACAAGGGTAAAATGAGAAAATAGACAGCAAAAAATATTGCGCAATTTCTCCTGAGTATGCCGATACCCCATATTTGGGGGAAAACCACTGTTTGAGCGCACGGTAGGGCTCAGAAGGGAAGGAGCACTTTTTGAATGCAAAATTGGCTGGAATTGAGAGCGGACACCATGTCATGTATGAAGAGCCCCTGATGTGTCTAAACACTGGAAAAACCCCTCAAGTGACCCTATTTTGGAAACTAGACCTTTCAATGAACCTAACTAGCTGTGAGGTGAGCATTTGACCTGCCAAGGGGCTTCACAGAAATTTATAATGTAAAGCTGTGAAAATAAAAAAAAAATCAAATTTTTCCCCCAAAAATGATCTTTTAGCAACGTGTTTATTATTCTCACAAGGCTAACAGGAAGAAATTGACCTCTAAAGTTGTTGTGCAATTTCTCCTGAGTACGCCAATTGTTGTGAACTCTATTTTTGGGCTCCCTCTAGTGGTCACAAGCGGTACTGTGTAGTGTTGTCTTTCTGCAGGTTGCAGCATCAGCTGGTTCGTTATCCTTGGTTGGTTTCCTATTTAGCCCACCTGGATATTCAGTTCCTTGCCTGCTATCAATGTATTCAGTGCTCTTCAGATTCCTTGTGCCTACCTTGCTCCCAGTCTCTCCAAGACAAGCTAAGTTTTTGTTTGATCATTTTTTGATTATCAGCGTTCATTATGTTTTTAGTCCAGCTCGCTAAAATGTGATTTCCTCGCTTGCTGGTTGCTCTAGGGGACTGAGTTTCTCCCCCCACACCGTTAGTTGGTGTGGGGGTTCTTGAAATCTCAGAGTGGATATTTTTTAAGGGTTTTTTACTGACCGCATAGATTCCCTTTTCTATTTTCTGCTATCTAGTATTAGTGGGCCTCATTTGCTGAATCTGCTTTCACCCCTGTGTATGTGCCTTCCTCTTACCTCACCGTTATTATTTGTTGGGGGCTTCTATATCTTTGGGGATTATTTCTCTGGAGGCAAGAGAGGTCTTTCTTTCTCTCTAGGGGTAGTTAGTTCCTCAGGCTGGCTCGAGACGTCTAGGATTTTTAGGCACGTTCACGGCTACTTCTAGTGTGTTTGGATAGGTTCAGATTTGCGGTCAGTCCAGTTTGCCACCTCCCTAGAGCTTGTCCTATGTTTGTTACTTAGCTGGAGTAATTTGTGATCCTCAACCACTAAGGATCATAACAGTATAGCAGGCCAAAAAGTGTTTAATGCGTCGCAGAAGTGGGATAAAAAGAAGACCTGAGTACATTTTTTTTTTTTTTCCTCCCGCTTTTCCTTTGCTGCAGTCTGTTTAGCTTCTTTCATCCCCTTGAACTCTGGGTGGTTTTGAGCTCAGCTGCAGACATGAATGTTCAGACTCTGACTTCTAGTGTAGATCATCTTACTGCACGGGTGCAAAGTATTCAGGATTTTGTTATTCATAGCCCTATGTCAGAACCAAAGATACCCATTCCTGAATTGTTTTCTGGAGATAGATCTAGGTTTCTAAATTTTAAGAATAATTGTAAGTTATTTCTATCTCTGAGACCTCGTTCCTCTGGTGATTCCGCTCAGCAAGTTAAAATTGTTATCTCCTTGTTGCGTGGCGACCCTCAAGATTGGGCTTTCTCTCTGGCGCCAGGAGATCCTGCATTGCTTAATGTAGATGCATTTTTTCTGGCTCTTGGACTGCTTGAGGCCATGTGCACACGTTCAGGATTGTTAGCGTTTTTTTCGCGTTTTTTCGCTATAAAAACGTGATAAAAACGCGAAAAAAAACGCTTACATAAGCCTCCTATTATTTACAGGGTATTCCGCATTTTTGGTGCAAATGTTGCGATTTTTTCCGCGAAAAAATCGCATAGCGGAAAAAAAGCAACATGTTCATTAAAAATGCGGAATTGCAGGGATTCCGCACACCTAGGGGTCCATTGATCTGCTTACTTCCCGCACGGGGCTGTGCACACCATGCGGGAAGTAAGCAGATTATATGCGGTTGGTACCCAGGGTGGAGGAGAGGAGACTCTCCTCCACGCACTGGGCACCATATAAGTGGTCAAAAAATAAGAAATAAAATAATAAACAGTCCTATACTCACCCTCGATGTCTTGCCGCCTCCTCGCACGCTGCCGTTCGGTTTCTGTACCTGGTGTGCGCTGAAGGACCTCGCCGAATGACGTCACTGTCCTGTGATTGGTCGTGAGCGGTCATGTGACCGCTCACGTGACCGTGACATCACGGGAGGTCCTGTGCGCACAGACCAGCTATACGGAACGGACGCCGGTGAGATGTCTGGGTGAGTATAAGCATTTTTTTATTTTTTTTATTATTTTTAAACATTCTATCTTTTACTATAGATGCTGCATAGGCAGCATCTATAGTAAAAAGTTGGTCACACTTGTCAAACGCTATGTTTGACAAGTGTGACCAACCTGTCAGTCAGTTTTCCAAGCGATGCTACAGATCGCAGGGAAAACTTTAGCATTCTGCAAGCTAATTACGCTTGCAGAATGCTAAAAAAACGCGAAAAAAACGGAAAAAAAACGCAAAAAAAAAAATGCGGATTTCTTGCAGAAAATTTCCGGTTTTCTTCAGGAATTTTCTGCAAGAAATCCGCAACGTGTGCACATACCCTTATGAGGAGCCTAATCTTGAGAATCAGGCAGAAAAAGCGTTGCTGGCTATCTCTCAAGGTCAGGATGAAGCAGAGGTGTATTGTCAAAAATTTCGGAAATGGTCGGTGCTTACTCAATGGAATGAGTGTGCCCTGGCTGCAAATTTCAGAGAAGGTCTTTCTGAGGCCGTTAAGAATGTTATGGTGGGGTTTCCCACCCCTACAAGTCTGAGTGATTCTATGGCTTTAGCCATTCAGGTTGATCGGCGTTTGCGGGAGCGCAAATCTGCTCATCCTTTGGCGGTATTTTCTGGACAGAGACCTGAGCCTATGCAATGTGACCGAACTCTGACCAGAAATGAGCGACAAAGTCATAGACGTCAAAATGGGTTGTGCTTTTACTGTGGTGATTCTACTCATGTTATCTCAGCATGCTCTAAACGCTTAAAAAAAATCGCTAAACCTGTCACCATTGGTACTATACAGCCTAAATTTATTTTGTCTGTTACTTTGATTTGTTCTTTGTCGTCCTACCCGGTTATGGCTTTTGTGGATTCGGGTGCTGCCCTGAATCTGATGGATTTGTCGTTTGCCAGGCGCTGTGGTTTTGTCCTGGAGCCTTTGGAATTTCCTATTCCTCTGAGGGGAATTGATGCTACGCCATTGGCTGAGAATAAGCCTCAGTATTGGACGCAAATGACCATGTGCATGACTCCTGTACATCAGGAGGTGATTCGCTTTCTTGTTCTGCATAATTTGCATGATGTTGTCGTTTTGGGTCTGCCATGGCTGCAAGCTCATAATCCAGTTTTAGATTGGAAAGCTATGTCTGTGTCGAGTTGGGGTTGTCAGGGAATTTATGGCGATACTCCGTTGGTGTCTATTGCTTCTTCCACTCCTTCTGAAGTCCCTGAGTTTTTGTCTGACTTCCAGGATGTATTTGATGAGCCCAGGTCCAGTGCCCTGCCCCCTCATAGGGATTGTGACTGTGCTATAAATTTAATTCCTGGTAGTAAATTCCCTAAGGGACGACTTTTTAATTTGTCTATACCAGAGCATGCCGCGATGCGGAGTTATATAAAGGAGTCTTTGGAGAAGGGACATATTCGCCCATCCTCTTCCCCTCTTGGTGCAGGATTTTTTTTTGTGGCCAAGAAGGACGGTTCTTTGAGACCTTGTATAGATTATCGTCTTCTGAATAAAATTACAGTCAAATTTCAGTATCCTTTGCCACTATTGTCTGATTTGTTTGCTCGGATTAAGGGTGCCAGTTGGTTCACCAAGATAGATCTCCGTGGTGCGTATAACCTTGTGCGCATTAAGCAGGGAGATGAATGGAAAACAGCATTTAATACGCCCGAAGGCCATTTTGAGTACTTAGTGATGCCTTTTGGACTCTCTAATGCTCCTTCTGTGTTTCAGTCCTTCATGCATGACATCTTCCGAGAATATCTGGATAAATTTATGATTGTTTATCTGGATGACATTTTGGTCTTTTCTGATGATTGGGAGTCCCATGTGAAGCAGGTCAGGATGGTGTTTCAGGTCCTGCGTGCTAATGCTTTATTTGTGAAGGGCTCAAAATGCCTCTTCGGAGTACAGAAGGTCTCCTTTTTGGGTTTTATTTTTTCTCCTTCTACTGTGGAGATGGACCCAGTCAAGGTCCAGGCTATTCATGACTGGACTCAGCCCACGTCTGTTAAGAGTCTTCAGAAGTTCTTGGGTTTTGCTAATTTTTACCGTCGTTTCATCGCTAATTTTTCTAGCGTGGTTAAACCTTTGACGGATTTGACCAAGAAGGGTTCTGATGTGACTAATTGGTCTCCTGCGGCCGTGGAGGCCTTTCGGGAGCTGAAGCACCGGTTTTCTTCAGCTCCAGTCTTATGTCAGCCAGATGTCTCTCTCCCCTTCCAGGTCGAGGTTGATGCTTCTGAGATTGGAGCAGGGGCTGTTTTGTCGCAGAGAAGCTCTGATGGCTCTGTGATGAAGCCATGTGCTTTCTTTTCAAGAAAGTTTTCGCCTGCCGAGCGGAATTATGATGTTGGTAATCGGGAGTTGTTGGCTTTGAAGTGGGCATTTGAGGAGTGGCGACATTGGCTCGAAGGAGCTAAACATCGTGTGGTGGTCTTGACGGATCACAAAAATCTGATTTATCTTGAATCTGCCAAGCGCCTGAATCCTAGACAGGCTCGTTGGTCGTTGTTTTTCTCCCGTTTCAACTTCGTGGTCTCATACCTGCCCGGTTCGAAGAACGTGAAAGCTGATGCACTTTCTAGGAGTTTTGTGCCTGACTCTCCGGGAGTTTCTGAGCCGGCTGGTATTCTCAGAGAGGGAGTTATTTTGTCTGCCATTTCCCCAGATTTGCGACGACTGCTGCAGAAATTTCAGGCGGATAGACCTGACCGTTGTCCACCAGAGAGACTGTTTGTCCCGGATAGATGGACCAGCAGAGTTATTTCCGAGGTTCATTCTTCGGTGTTGGCGGGTCATCCTGGGATTTTTGGTACCAGAGATTTGGTGGCTAGGTCCTTCTGGTGGCCTTCCTTGTCGCGGGATGTGCGTTCCTTTGTGCAGTCTTGTGGGATTTGTGCTCGGGCTAAGCCTTGCTGTTCTCATGCCAGCCGTTTGCTTTTGCCTTTGCCTGTTCCGAAAAGGCCTTGGACGCACATTACCATGGATTTTATTTCGGATCTTCCAGTATCTCAGAAAATGTCTGTCATCTGGGTGGTGTGTGATCGTTTTTCCAAGATGGTCCATTTGGTGCCCTTGCCTAAGTTGCCTTCTTCCTCCGATTTGGTTCCTGTATTTTTTCAGAATGTGGTTCGCTTGCACGGCATTCCTGAAAATATTGTGTCTGATAGAGGATCCCAGTTTGTGTTCAGGTTTTGGCGGACTTTTTGTGCTAAGATGGGCATTGATTTGTCTTTTTCGTCAGCCTTCCATCCTCAGACTAATGGCCAAACCGAGCGAACTAATCAGACGTTGGAAACTTACTTGAGATGTTTTGTTTCTGCTGATCAGGATGATTGGGTGACTTTTTTGCCTTTGGCCGAGTTTGCCCTTAATAATCGGGCTAGTTCTGCTACTTTGGTTTCGCCTTTTTTCTGCAATTCTGGTTTCCATCCTCGTTTTTCCTCGGGTCAGGTTGAGCCTTCTGACTGTCCTGGGGTGGATTCTGTGGTGGATAGGTTGCAGCAGATTTGGAACCATGTGGTGGACAATTTGAGGTTGTCACAGGAGAAGGCTCAGCGCTTTGCCAACCGCCGCCGCGGTGTGGGTCCCCGACTTCGTGTTGGGGATTTGGTGTGGCTGTCTTCTCGGTATGTTCCTATGAAGGTCTCCTCTCCTAAATTCAAGCCTCGCTTCATCGGTCCTTATAAGATCTTGGAAATCCTTAACCCGGTGTCTTTTCGTTTGGATCTCCCAGCATCGTTTGCCATTCATAATGTGTTCCATAGGTCTTTGTTGCGGAGGTATGTGGTACCTGTGGTTCTTTCTGTTGAGCCTCCTGCTCCGGTGCTGGTCGAGGGCGAATTGGAGTACATGGTGGAGAAGATTTTGGATTCTCGCATCTCTAGATGGAGGCTGCAGTATTTGGTTAAGTGGAAGGGCTATGGTCAGGAGGATAATTCCTGGGTTGTCGCCTCTGATGTTCATGCGGCCGATTTGGTTCGTGCCTTCCACGTGGCTCATCCTGATCGCCCTGGGGGTCTTGATGAGGGTTCGGTGACCCCTCCTCAAGGGGGGGTACTGTTGTGAACTCTATTTTTGGGCTCCCTCTAGTGGTCACAAGCGGTACTGTGTAGTGTTGTCTTTCTGCAGGTTGCAGCATCAGCTGGTTCGTTATCCTTGGTTGGTTTCCTATTTAGCCCACCTGGATATTCAGTTCCTTGCCTGCTATCAATGTATTCAGTGCTCTTCAGATTCCTTGTGTCTACCTTGCTCCCAGTCTCTCCAAGACAAGCTAAGTTTTTGTTTGATCATTTTTTGATTATCAGCGTTCATTATGTTTTTAGTCCAGCTCGCTAAAATGTGATTTCCTCGCTTGCTGGTTGCTCTAGGGGACTGAGTTTCTCCCCCCACACCGTTAGTTGGTGTGGGGGTTCTTGAAATCTCAGAGTGGATATTTTGTAAGGGTTTTTTACTGACCGCATAGATTCCCTTTTCTATTTTCTGCTATCTAGTATTAGTGGGCCTCATTTGCTGAATCTGCTTTCACCCCTGTGTATGTGCCTTCCTCTTACCTCACCGTTATTATTTGTTGGGGGCTTCTATATCTTTGGGGATTATTTCTCTGGAGGCAAGAGAGGTCTTTCTTTCTCTCTAGGTGTAGTTAGTTCCTCAGGCTGGCTCGAGACGTCTAGGATTTTTAGGCACGTTCACCGGCTACTTCTAGTGTGTTTGGATAGGTTCAGATTTGCGGTCAGTCCAGTTTGCCACCTCCCTAGAGCTTGTCCTATGTTTGTTACTTAGCTGGAGTAATTTGTGATCCTCAACCACTAAGGATCATAACAGCCAATACCCCATATGTGGGGTAAAACTACTGTTTGGGCGCATGGCAGGGAAGGAAAGGGAAGGAGCATCTTTTGACTTTTTGAATGCAAAATTGGCTGGAATTAAGAGCAGACACCATGTCGCATTTGAAGACTCCTTGATGTGCCTAAACAATGGAAAACCCCCACAAGTGACCCCATTTTGGAAGCTAGACCTCTGAAGGAAGTTATTTAGATATGTGGTGAATGCTGTGAGCCTCCAAGTGCCTCACAGAAAAATATAACGTTGAGTCGTGAAAATAAAAAAATAAATTTAGCCCAAATTTTTTATTTTCATGAGGGTAACAGGCGAAAATGGACCTCTAGTGTTGTGCAATGTCTCCCGAGTACCTCATACCTCATATGTGGAGGAAAACCACTGTTTGGGCAAATGGGATGGCTTGGAAGGGAAGAAGTGATGTTTTGGATTGCAGACTTTGATAGAATGGTCTGCGGGCGTCATGTCCCGTTTGCCGAGCCCCTGATGTGCATAAACAGGGGAAATCTCCCACAAGTGACCTCATCATCTCAGGGCATGTTTCACACTGGTAAATTGTGTCCTTTCGGATTCCCCTCTAGGAGCACTTTCTGCACTGTTTTTGTGATCGTCCTTTCCTTGCTGTTTGGGGAACCTCTCCTGGGAAATGTTGACCAGGGACAATACGGGCACTATCAGTTTAAGAAGTACTGGGACCCTCACTTTCCTGAGTGCAAAATCTTAGGACCTTGAGGACTACCTCCTGAAACTGAAGGAAGGTCCCTGTTTTGCCTGCAGATTGGAACAGCACAAAAGCATTGTACAGTGCCATCTGTACAATGTGTCCGGCCAATTTTTCGTACCATACTTTAGCTTTTTGCATGGCACTGTATGGTTTGAGGACAGGCTTGACTGGGCCACCATAGCATTTATTATTTCCTCACTGAAAAATTATTTGAATAAGTCAATTTCCGTGAGGCCAGTGATGTCAAACTGGATTCCTGAGCTGCCGATGAAATCCGGAATGACAGGCTGATAATTTTCAGGGGGTGCAATCCATATGGGATCGATTGCTGCAGGAGTTGCCTGGGTCCTAGGGCGCCTTGCTGGGGGTCCTTCCTCACTAGATGAGGATGATGAGGAGGAGGAAATTAGACGAATTTGGGATCTTCCTCACTGGATGAATCTGTGTATGCCTCCACTGGTGAATAGTGTCTTCTTGACGAATGGGACATTTTTTTTTTTCAAAACCCCGGGGATGTGTGTGTAAGTGATGCTTTTACACGTGTAATGTGTGAGGCTTGTATATAAGGTACTATTTCTTAAAAAAAAAAAAAAAAACAGAGAGAAAAAAAGTTGAGATAAAATGTAGAAAAAACACTTAGTAAAAAAGATGAAAAGAAAAATCATATGGAAAAAAAAAAAATTGTATAAAAATAATTACAGATGTTCACTATGCTAATGCCCTCCCTGTAAATTTACCCAAATAATTATGTTTTACAAAAGAAATATGAACGCCACCAACAATGTGATGTACGCTCCCCTAATGCACTTGCTAAAAATTTACTCAACGCATCTAATTATTCTTTTTCTAAAAGAAAAATGAACGTCACCAACAATGTGACGTACACTCCCCTAACGCACTAGAAATTACCCGGCGATAGCAGTTTTTTTAATTCTCTTTTTTTTTCTCTAAAACAAGATCGGACGTCACCAAACACTAACGCCGGCTACACTAACACACTACCTATATAACTAGTTTGTACAACTTTTTTATCTCTAAAACAAGATCGGCCGTCACTAACACTGTGACGCTGGCTACGCTACCTCGCTACCTCTAAAATTATGCTGTACTCAGTATTATTATTACTTTAAAAAAAAAAACAAACAAAAAAACGGACGTCGCTTATTCTGCAAGGCCCTCTAAGCTAACTAACTAAAAAAAGAAAAAGTCCCATTATGCAGTCTCTGATCAGCAACGATACTGATCAGAGTGCTGCGGACACAGGAAGAGCACAAATGCTCTGCACAGGACGTCATGCACGCGGAAAAAAGTGCCAAAAAGTGCACTAAAAATTCAATTCTAATAGGAGGGTTGGTGGGAGGGGGTACTGGAACAGGGATGGGGGGCCAGGGACAGGGGAGTTGCTGCTGCTGTGATCACTGATGAGTAGTGTTGAGCGATACCGTCCGATACTTGAAAGTATCGGTATCGGATAGTATCGGCCGATACCCGAAAAGTATCGGATATCGCCGATACCCGATACCAATACAAGTCAATGGGACACCAAGTATCGGAAGGTATCCTGATGGTTCCCAGGGTCTGAAGGAGAGGAAACTCTCCTTCAGGCCCTGGGATCCATATTAATGTGTAAAATAAAGAATTAAAATAAAAAATATTGATATACTCACCCGTCCGGAGGCCCCTGCACCTTACCGCTGTTAACCGGCAGCCTGCTTTGCTTAAAATGAGCGCGTTCAGGACCTTCCATGATGTCACGGCTTCTGATGTGACCGCCACGCGACCAATCACAAGCCGCGACGTCATTCTCAGGTCCTAAATTCCTAGAATGAGGAGTTTAGGGCCTGAGAATGACGTCGCGGCTTGTGATTGGTCGCGTGGCGGTCACATGAGCGGCACGCGACCAATCAGAAGCCGTGACGTCATGGAAGGTCCTAAACGTGCTCATTTTAAGCAAAGCAGGCTGCCGGTTAACAGCGGTAAGGTGCAGGGGCCGCCGGAGAGGTGAGTATATCCATATTTTTTATTTTAATTCTTTATTTTACACATGAATATGGTTCCGATACCGATTCCCGATACCACAAAAGTATCGGAACTCGGTATCGGAATTCCGATACCGCAAGTATCGGCCGATACCCGATACTTGCGGTATCGGAATGCTCAACACTACTGATGAGTCACACAGCAGCCAGCACACAGCACAGATTGCAGGAGGATCTCAGCGGAGAAGGATGCAGCACAGGAGGTTGGAGATCGCAGGGGGATCGCAGTGGCCACCAAGTAATCTTTTACTCAGGTGACACAGAGGGGCTATACAACTATTCTGCATGCCAAATCTGAGACAAAGATGGCAGGCATGGTGGTGATCGCTATTTTAGATTAACCCATTTGGCGCTGATTGGCTGAACAATAGTTTCTGGTCAATCAGCGCCAACGGGGTTAATCAGGTGAGGTCATGTCATGATTACCCCACCCATTGTGACGGCTGTGATTGGTGCTCACACAGCATGTGACATGTTTTTATTTTTTCTATTAACTTTATTGACATATTGCTGTGATTGGCTGGTCAGAATTGACCAGGCAATCACAGCAATCGCCGATGCGGAGGCAGTACAGACCTCCAGGGCGACCTGCGGGTGATTTGAATTTTTAGATATTTTTAAAATATTTTTAAAAATGTTTGTTTTTTTATGTTTTATCGAATTTATTAGTACGCTTAGGGGACTTGAAACTGTGATCATCTGATCGCTTGCGCTATACATAGAAGTGCATTAGTGGTGTGTATGACCTCACATCTTGGGCCCATGTGCCTGCACAGGTTGCACAAATGGTATGTCCACCCCTTGTCCAAACAGTGCAAAATAGAATGTGCAGAGCAGTTCCACAGCTGATTCATTGTGGACATAATAATGACATATACAGTATTGCCATACAGTGTGTAGAAAAGTGGTATCACTCATAAAGCAAAAGCAAAGCTTTTTTACTGGACAAACAGTAGGATACATCCCAACATTTACAGTATAGAGAGACAAACTATGCGTGGTAAATTTTTGGCGATGCTCCTAACCAAACTCCTAGCCACAGACATTTATCATTTCTCTCTACCTTGACAGGAGGAGATGTCAGAAGGGTGGTGGCAGTGAGGAACGTTCAGCAGAACATCCAGGACTACAGGGCGTAGATTCAAATCCGGGACTGTCCTGCTCTATCCGGAACAGATGGGACCTACGGATTCATTTTTCTACATTCACATAACTTTTTCATTTTTACAAAAGTTGCACTGTAGGAGTTCTTGCTTTTTGAAAGACCAGTTGTAGTTTTTTAAGTGGCATTTTGCCAAACAAGGCTGTAAAGCCGTGCTTACACATCTACATTTTTATCTGTTGTTTTTTATTTCAATGTTTTCTGCAGGGGTCTGTACCAAACTAGGCAACAACAAATTACAATCTTCATTGATTATTGTATATTTGTTAGAATTATTTTTTGCATTTTCCTGCTTATTTTATGTGTTTTTTGTGGCAGATTTAAAGCAGTGTTTTTATTGCTTTCTTATAGTGCAGAAAAGCTTTGATTCTGCAATCAAAAAAGCAACTGTTTTCTTTAAAGGAGTTTTTTCAGGCTCCACAAAGAAGTCTATGGAGAAATGACTCAGACAAAATGGCAGACAAAAAGAAGCAAAACTAAACTGCTTGCATAAAAAAAAGTCTGTTATTATTATTATTTATTATTATAGCGCCATTTATTCCATGGCGCTTTCATTCATCAGATAAATGAATTGTGTGTAAATGATAATCTCTTTGGGCATAACGCAAAATGATAAGTTAATTTGCACCTTTGCATGTCTATTGCCATTACCAACACAAATTGTATGACTTCCATTTTATCTATATCACTAAATCTACTGCCTGAAATTCTGATAGTCCCCTGCTGACACTTTACAGATTAATACAAACTCTGAAGAGCCAATTACGGTACATTTTCTCAGAAAGCCCCTACGCTAACATACACAGCTTGTGATAAGGATTATCCCATAGTTATCCTTAGTTCTCCATTGGAGAGCAATACAAAAAAAACTCACAAACCATTCTCTGATTGGTAGAGTGAATCCCATTTTGAACTGTAGAAAAGCATATTGGTACAAAGTAACATGAAAAATGAAATCTGCTTCAATTATAGAGACCTAGAGTACATCCAGTGAAGTTGTCTTACAGGCAAGGACAGACATATAGGCGTTCTGGTAATGTAACAGTGGGATGATGTACTGGAAAAAAAACCTAGATTAGCTTTATTAAAATGCACCAGTGGCAGTGCTGGCAAACAAAAAGGCAAGCTTGAGTCATAATCCTATACTATGGGGCACAGTAAATCCAGCAATGCATCTTGAACAGTTTGTCCAGCCTTAGGCTAGCCTATCAATATTAGATTGGTGGTGGTCCAACTCTCGACACACCTGCTGATCAGCTGTTTGAAGGGGTTACTGAACATATGTGACTGCAGCGGTCTCTTCATTGTATGTGTAAGTAGGTTATATGGATGCAACAGCGCAGACAATGAGGAGACAGTGGCACAACACTATTTATTTGGCTAACACAGAAAGAAAACCTATCTATCAGTATTTATAAATAGTGATGAGCGAATATACTCGTTACTCAAGATTTCCCGAGCACGCTCAGGTGTCCTCCGAGTATTTTTGTAGCGCTTGGAAATTTAGTTTTTCTTGCCACAGCTGAATGATTTACATCTGTTAGCCAACATAAGTACATGTGGGGGTTGCCTGGTTGCTAGGGAATCCCCACATGTACTTATGCTGGCTAACAGATGTAAATCATTCAGCTGCGGCAATAAAAACTAAATCTCCGAGCACTAAAAAATACTCGGAGGTCACCCAAGCGTGCTCGAGAAATCTCGAGTAACAAGTATATTCGCTCATCACTATTTATAAACTGTTTAAAAAAAGGAAACACTAAAATCCCACATCCTAGATATCGCTGAATGAAATATTCCAGTTGCAAATCTTTATTCATTACGTAGTGGAATGCATGTTATAAAACTTCAAAATGATCAATGTAAATCAAAATTAATATCCCATGGAGGTTTGGATTTGGAATAATACTCAAAATCAAATTGGAAAATCAAATTACAGGCTGACTCAACTTCAGTGGAAATGCATGAAGACAAGGAAATGATGCTCAGTAGTGTGTGTGGTTTCCACATGCCTGTATGACCTCCCTACAACGCCTGGGCATGCTAATGATGAGGTGGCAGATGTTCTCCAGAGGGTTCTCCTACCAGACCTGGATTAAAGCATCAGTCCTGGACAGTCTGTGGATGGAATTAGGCATAATGTCCCAAATGTGATCAATTTGATCCAGGTCTAGGAAACGGCAGGCCAGTCCATAACATTAATACCATCATCATGAAGAGCACAAGGCACCAATGTCGAATCTGCCAATCTTAAAGTTCTCTGGCAAATGCCAACCACCCAGCATAGTGTTGGGCTGTAAGCACAACACCCACTTGCCAATGTCGGGCCCTCACACCACCCTCATAGAGTCTATTTCTGACAGTTTAAGCAAACACATGGATGTTAATGGTCTGCAGGAGGTCATTTTGCATTTTACCTGAGCAACTTCTGTGAGCTGTACAGTAGACACTTCTAGGGGTGAAAGCAATGACAAAATGCTAAAGTGACTAAAACAGTCAAAAAGTATGAGAACATAGAAATGGTCTGTGGTCACCCCTCTGCAGAACCACTCCTTAATAGGGGTTGTCTTGCTAATTGCCTATTATTTCTACCTGCTCTCTGTTGCATTTGTCTGCATTTGCCTGTTGCATATATATATATATATATATATAAAAAAAACTTCCTTCTCACCCCCAATGGGGGTGGTCTTTGTTGTCCTTTCTCATTCTCGGGTCCCGTATCAGAGGCCTGGGAGTATGAGAGTTCTGAGCAGAATCTTGGTTGTTCCCAGTACTGAGCTTTTCTGGACAGAGAGCTTCGATGTTGCTCCTGGGAACTGTTGTAGCCATTCTTCCATCTTAGGGGTCACTGCTCCAAGTGCTCCTATCACCACTGGAATCATTTTTGCCCTCACCTTCCACATCTTCTCCAGTTCTCCTTTGAGACCCTGGTATTTCTCCAGCTTCTCATATTCCTTCTTTCTGATGTTGCTGTCACTTGGCACTGCTACATCTACTATCATTGCTGTCTTCTGATCATTGTCTACTATCACAATGTCTGGTTAGTTAGCCAGCACCTGTTTATCCGTCTGGATCTTGAAGTCCCACAGGATTTTAGCCCTTTCATTCTCCACCACTTTTTCTGGGGTCACCCACTTGGACTTAGGGAAACTTAGCCCATATGCTGTGCAGATGTTCCTGTATACTTGGTTGTGGCGTTCGGTATACGCTGTTCCTGCTTGCCTTTTGCATCCTGCCACTATGTGCTGGACTGTTTCTGAGGTTTCTTTGCATAGTCTGCACCTTGGGTCTTGTCTTGTGTGGTAAATTCCTGCTTCTATGGATCGGGTACTTAGTGCTTGCTCTTGTGCCGCTATGATTAGTGCCTCTGTGCTGTCTCGTAGCCCCACTTTCTCCAGCCATTGGTAGGATTTCTCCATGTCAGCCACCTCCATTATTCCTGTTCTTCCTTCCAGATCTGTTGTTGCTTCCTTAGGCTTTCTCTCAGCATCTCATCTTTAAATCCCACCTTCCTTCTGTTTGTATACAATCTTTGTGTGTTAGACTTAGGATGAAGATCTCCATGCATGGTGAGGAGCATATATATATATATACTGTATATATATATGTAGCTCCCCCACTGCCGCAGGGCCGAGGGGTACCCGGTACCGGGCCTCCGAGTCTCTGCTCTGGGGTTGTCACGGTGGCTAGGCCCGGTCCGTGACCCTGCTGTGGGGCGTACAGTGATAGATATGATGGATGTGGATGGTGGTGGTGGTGCGGTGCAGTAAATAACGAGGACACCAGGTTGCAGTCTCTTTACCTCTTTACTGAAGGTCTCTGGGTCCTCAGTCCGGAATACGGTTCACCAGGCTGCGCAAGTCCGGCCGGTCCAATGGCACCTCCAGAGTTCTCTTTGCAGGTGGAAATCTGTGCCTTCCTGCTAGCGCTATGTGTTGTGGTCCTCCCCTGCTGTGCTTACGGGATAGTCCCCACAACTGTTGTGTCTGTTTCTCGTGTTCCCTCACAACAACTCGATTAGATGATGTTCTGCTAATCCTCCGTCCCTCCCGGTGTTATGGTTGGGACGCACCCGTATGACGGGTAGGCTCGGAGCTCTTCCGGGACCCTAGAGTCGCCCCTCTCCACAGGTTGCCCCCCAAGTCTGCATAGGTGATTTAGGTGAGACAGCCCGCCTGTGACTGACTGTCCTGCCGTTGGTTTGAAGTATTGATTGGAGCTAGATATATGAATACATCCTCGGCGTTCCAGGAGGCCCGACTGTGAAGTGTATTGGTGTACGTGATACCTGGTCAGATGAACTCCTTCAGTGCCATCAGACGTACCATAGCCCCCCTTAGCGGCGGAGCCACAGTACTGCAACGACCAGGACTCTGGGGCACTGCACTCCCCCCCGGTTAAATCCAGTACTCCGGGACTGGGAAGAAAACAACAATACATGTCAGCAAAAAGACATACAATTTTTGTGAGTGCAATAACAATAAGCATATTTGAACAGAGCTTCCCTTTATGGGAGGTGAGGACACTTAAACGTTACAAACATGGTTAAATACTTTCAAATAACTTTTCTTACCCAACCGGGTATTCTACTAAGTGCAAAAAATTTTAAACATTAATTCAACATTGCCTTTAAGGATGTACACTCTGAATCCACTAAAGACCTTCTTATAACACATTATAAGGCTTAAGCAACTGTGCTACATTCTCCTACTTTATGTCTGCAGGATCGCCTGTCCTAATGGCTCCAGACCTACTGCCTCTCCTTTCTATTACAGGACCGCTCCTTTCAGCCCGAGCCTTCTGTCCCTCCACTACTATACACAGTATAGAACATGTTTTTCCTTCAGTTGGAGATTACTGAGCCATCCCTATATGGCTCCTAAGAGGACTCACCACTAACCCCTACGGGTTCACTTCCTGTCCTCATCCTTCTATTAACATTATTGAACATTTCTTACAATTAACTAATTGGTTACATTTAACTTTCACATATCAACATTATTACTTCTTGTTTCAAAGCATCATCATTCCTTAAGTGCTATCGATGAACATCCCCTTTAAGAAGGGACCAAGTCTCTAGGAGGTAGTGCAACTTTTCAAGCTGCCAGTCCGTATGCAGCAAGGACTCCAGTACAAGTTCCAATAACCGTATCTTAGCAAAGAGTCCGTCTTTTATATAAAACCAGTAGGGAGCACCTTTAAGAAGGTGCAACTATGTACAAGAAGTTTGTATCATGCATTGTTCATGATTCAGCAGTTTCTTAGTAACGGAGCAAAAAGTAGAAAAACAAACAAAAGAGCAATAGGGATCCCGGGTCAACAAAGGGAACCCTTTAAGAGTTAACCCTGGACGGGTTTTAGCAGCAACATAGCAGCAAAACAACAGAGAAAACAAGGAACTATTTACAATGGCAAAGTGTTAAGGTATTTACTTAAACCAATCAGGGGGCAGCACCGGCGGAGGCAACCCCTTTGGATATTGCCCACCGCCTGGTACTGCATACGGGGGAGTACTGTCCCATCTGGGGGTCTGGGTACCCACTGTCTTCAATTCTGGAGCAGCACCAGCACCACCCACCTGAAGAGGTGCCTCCTTGGCCACGAGGGTGGTGGAGGTGACAATGCTGCATGTCGTGGTCTTGACCATAGTGCACGTGGGGGTGACCTCGGTGGTCCTGGCAATGACCATGGGCTGACCACAAGGGGGCACCTTCGCTACAGGGGTCAGCTTCACTGGCACCTTAATCGGGGGCATCACAGGGTTCTGCCTCTTGTGGACATTCAGGGCAAACCACCCTTTTTCCCCAAAGTGCCTGGTGTATGAGACTTCATCCCCCGGGTAGAGATCCCGGTCTGGGTGGCCCTCTCTGAGGTGCGACTCGACATCCCTTCGGTTTACAAACACCTCAGCATACAGGCCCGGCTCTTTAATGAAGCCCCAGCCTCCGCGGAGCTTGAAGGTGGTGATGATGCCCTGCCTGCGCGGGGCCTGGTGAGCGGTGGGGTCCTTGCGGGCCCGGTCCTTGACCGCCAGGTCTTTCTGATGGTAGGCCTCCAGCCCGGCCTGGTACTCCTTTTCTCTCTCCTTCCACTGCTGTTCCAGCTGGGCCTGGTATTCTTCCCAGCTCAGAGCCTGCACCATCTCCCCTTCCCGTGTCTTCACCCCGGGGAACCCCATGAGGTCGGATCCTGGATTCACCCAGCGGCATACCGTGCGCTCCGCACGGGTCTCACATGACAGGGTGGTTGGCGCGATCGGGGCCTTCAGGCGGTGTTCCATGCCCGTGGCCTCCTCCCAGGGTAACAGGCGTTGGAGTCTATGGGTCCCAGGGAGAGGGGGTGCTGCAACAGGGCCTATTAACAAGTCCTCTGCCGGCGGGACAGGGTCGACGGACTCACCAGCCGATGCAGGTTTCTCCTCCGCGGCGGGTTCCGCTAACGGTGTCGGCGAGGGCCTCAGCAACAACTCTGGTAGTGGTACAGGATCCGTTGTCAGAGGACTTCCTTCCGGCGCTACCTGATGCGGAGCCTGGGCCTCCGTGTTCAGCTGAAGGAGCTGGTGAATCAGGTCTCCCATCTCAGCCTGCCAAAGATCAGCGTTGTCTGTGGAGTAGTGGCTGCGGTACTCGTCCGGGTAGTTGGGGGAGACTTCTGCTTCCACCCCACATTCGGGTTCCGAGCTGCGGGCCATGGCGTCCTCCACGTGAGTCGCTTCCTGGTCCTTTTCCCGCTCTCTCCTTCGTGGGCGGTTTCGTTTTCTCTGTCTCCGCCCTCCATTGAGGATTAGGAGGCGGATTTCTGCTGCTGATGGACACGTCCTCACGGTGCAGAAATATTTAGACTGGGCGGCCATTGTCGTTCGCGCTCTCCAGCTTGTCCACACCTACTCCACGCCCCTCTTCTTCTCCTGCGCTCTCCTCAGCGCTGTAATGGCGGCGGATTTTGGCGGCAAGTGGCACAGCACAGTCTTTGCAATAAAGTACAGTCCAAGCACAATAAATCACAGTTCCAAGGCACACATGACCCGATTCTTCAGGCTTAAGTAGATCCTGTTCGTGACGCCAAGTTGTAGCGCCCCCACTGCCGCAGGGCCGAGGGGTACCCGGTACCGGGCCTCCGAGTCTCTGCTCTGGGGTTGTCACGGTGGATAGGCCCGGTCCGTGACCCTGCTGTGGGGCGTACAGTGATAGATATGATGGATGTGGATGGTGGTGGTGGTGCGGTGCAGTAAATAACGAGGACACCAGGTTGCAGTCTCTTTACCTCTTTACTGAAGGTCTCTGGGTCCTCAGTCCGGAATACGGTTCACCAGGCTGCGCAAGTCCGGCCGGTCCAATGGCACCTCCAGAGTTCTCTTTGCAGGTGGAAATCTGTGCCTTCCTGCTAGCGCTATGTGTTGTGGTCCTCCCCTGCTGTGCTTACGGGATAGTCTCCACAACTGTTGTGTCTGTTTCTCGTGTTCCCTCACAACAACTCGATTAGATGATGTTCTGCTAATCCTCCGTCCCTCCCGGTGTTATGGTTGGGACGCACCCGTATGACGGGTAGGCTCGGAGCTCTTCCGGGACCCTAGAGTCGCCCCTCTCCACAGGTTGCCCCCCAAGTCTGCATAGGTGATTTAGGTCAGACAGCCCGCCTGTGACTGACTGTCCTGCCGTTGGTTTGAAGTATTGCTTGGAGCTAGATATATGAATACTTCCTCGGCGTTCCGGCCGCCGGTTGTGCGCCTCAGTAGGATGTTGCCTCGATCTTACAGCACGACTCCTACTGGTAATCTCCTTCTTGCTTTGATCTCGTTTCTCACTCAGCACAATATATCTCGCTTCTGATCCTTTCTTAGGGCACCGCCGCTATGCTGAGCAGGCACGGTCCCGTGACGTTCTTTCTTGTTGCCAGGCCTCTGTCAGGGTCCCAAACCTGACAGAGACCCTACCGAATCTTCCCCACAACACCCCCTGCCACAAGGTGTTGCCTGGTTCCAACCCAGTCAGCTTTCTGACTAACTTCCTGCCTGACCCCCAGTTTACCCACACGGTGAGGAGTGGCCTAATAAATAGCACCCTTAGCTCCCCCTGGAGGCCCGACTGTGAAGTGTATTGGTGTACGTGATACCTGGTCAGATGAACTCCTTCAGTGCCATCAGACGTACCATAGCCCCCCTTAGCGGCGGAGCCACAGTACTGCAACGACCAGGACTCTGGGGCGCTGCATATATATATGTATATATATATATATATACAGTATATATATATAGCAGTATAAGCACTATGAGTAATAATAGCAAGGTCAGTAGAGTATGTTATGACATTATCAGACCACAGCGATGCGACTAGATACAATATCTGTGCAACGTTCTATTATATACATTACACTGTTCTTAAAGGGAACCTGTCACCACGTTTTTGGAAGATGGGATAAAAATAGCGTTAAATAGGGGCAGAGGTGGGCGTTACATTAGTGTGTTTGTTATGCGTTTATTACCCACCTAAGTTGCCGAAATACCTTTGCAAAGTCTCCGTTTTCGCCTGTCAATCAGGCTGGTCTGGTCAAAAGGGTGTGTTGTCTTCCCCCAGATTTTGCGTAGTTTTCCGTTGGTGGCGTAGTGGTGTGCGCATGCCCAAGGTCCCGAATCCTCTGCCAGGGGATTTAAAAGAGCGCGCTGTTCGTTATTTCATTGGTGATCGGTGGGCGCGGCCATTTTCCTTTGGCCGCGCGTGCGCAGAAGCGGCGCTCTGCTGGCCGCGGCTTCAGGAAAATGGCCGCGGGATGCCGCGCGTGTGCAGATGGATATCGCGGCGGCCATTTTCCTGAAGCCGCGGCCAGCAGAGCGCCGCTTCTGCGCACGCGCGGCCAAAGGAAAATGGCCGCGCCCACCGATCACCAATGAAATAACGAACAGCGCGCTCTTTTAAATCCCCTGGCAGAGGATTCGGGACCTTGGGCATGCGCACACCACTACGCCACCAACGGAAAACTACGCAAAATCTGGGGGAAGACAACACACCCTTTTGACCAGACCAGCCTGATTGACAGGCGAAAACGGAGACTTTGCAAAGGTATTTCGGCAACTTAGGTGGGTAATAAACGCATAACAAACACACTAATGTAACGCCCACCTCTGCCCCTATTTAACGCTATTTTTATCCCATCTTCCAAAAACGTGGTGACAGGTTCCCTTTAATGCTCTTATTATCTAGCAGTTAAACGACTATTAATGCCGTTATGTTTCAGCTTAATGGGCATCACTCTCAGTACTAGGCCTGTCCCCATTGTAGTCTCTGTAAGCTGGTATTTCCCACTAGGCCGCAAGACCTAGATATGCAAGTCACTAGATATACAGTGTGCTCATCGCACTGGCCATCTCCGTCCCTTAAAGCATGGCTTCAACCCACATCCTGTACCATACGTCTATGCTGGAAGTAACGACCCACAGGATCGGTCTTCTACTGGCGCTGCTTATGGTCTGCTACTGGCACTGCCTATGGTCTTCTACTGGAGCTGCTTATGGTCTTCTACTGGTGCTGGTCACAGTTCTACTGGTGCTGGTCATGGATCTTCCTCACAGCTCAGGCCTTCTCCATCATCTGTCCGCTCTTGGACCCTTCTGTAAGCCCACCTCGCTGCCACACGACCTGCCTGGTGCAGGTTCTGGCTCTAACTCTGCCTTTCTTGGCCCGGCAAGGCCTTTTTATAAAACAAAGTGCACCTATTATACATGGAAATAGATTAAAATCCTTCTAAAGGCTGCTATACACATTAGAGTACAGTCAGACGAACCTGCTGATATCTGCAGTTTCAGTCAACAGTCCAATGTGCCCCAACAGTGCCCGACTCTCCCCAACAGATGATGTAGGTACCATTCTAAATTACATTGTCCAATCCTTTTGTTTACCCTGAGGATAAGCTGTCACCACCTACCGTCTGGCAGCAGCTCTCTCATGGAGAACACAGGAGCGCTTGGCCAAGACGAACATTCCTGTGTATGGAGGAGTCCAGAGAGATAGCTGAACGATTATTGATTTTTTCATTTGTATATTTAAAAGGAACCTTTGACGTCACTTAGTTTGAGGAAATTAAATCACTACTTAGGCCATCTTCACACACTCAGTATTTGGTCAGCATTTTACATCACTATTTGTAAGCCAAAACCAGGAGTTTGTGATAAATGAAGAAGTTGTGACTAGTGATGAGCGAATAACATCGGGTGATCTCTGAGTATTTGTTAGTGCTCGGAGATTTCGTTTTCTCACCTCAGCTGCATGATTTACAGCTGCTTGACAGCCTGAATACATGTGGGAATTCCCTAACAAACAGGCATTCCTCACATGTATTCAGCCTGTCTAGCAGCCATAAATCACGCACCTGAGGTGACGAAAACTAAATCTCCGAGCACTAACAAAATACTGTATATACTTGAGTATAAGCTGAAATTTTCAGCCCATTTTTTAGGCTAAAAGTGCCCCTCTCGGCTTATACTCGAGTCATTGTCCCAGGTGGTCGGCGGGAGAGGGGGAGCGGCGGCTGTCACATCTTACTTACCTGCTCCCGGCGCGGTCCCTGCCTCTCAGATTGTCTCTGACGCCGGCAGCTTGTTCCTGTGTTCAGCGGTCACGTGGTACCACTCATTAAAGTAATGAATATGGACGCGACTCCACTCCCATAGGGGTGGAGCGCATATTCATTACTTTAACCCCTTCACGACATGCGCAGTACTAGTACTGCGCATGTCGTGTCTCCCCCTTTGATGTGGGCTCTGGTGCTGAGCCCACATCAAAGCCGCGACATGTCAGCTATTTTGTACAACTGACATGTGCCCGCAATAGAGGCGGGTGGAATCGCAATCCACCCGCCGCTATTAACTAGATAAATGCCGCTGTCAAACTCTGACAGCGGCATTTAACTAGCGCTTCTGGCCATCGGGCTGGAAATGCGCGCATCGCTGACCCCCGTCACATCATGCGTCAGCATGACACGTCATGCGTCAGCATGACAACCAGAGGTCTCTTGAAGACCTCTATGGTTGTTGATGCCAGATTGCTGTGAGTGCCACCCTGTGGTCGTCGCTCATAGCAATGCAGTAATTCAGCTACATAGGAGCGATCTGAGCATCGCTGCTATGTAGCAGAGCCGCCTCCCATGGAGGCTATTGAAGCATGGCAAAAGTTAAAAAAAATGTTTTAAAAAATATGAAAAAAATAAAAAGAATATACAAATTTAAATCACCCCCCTTTCACCCAATTCAAAATAAAACAATAAAAAAATCAAACATACACATATTTGGTATTGCCGCATTCAGAATTGCCCGATCTATCAATAAAAAAAAAAAGGATTAACCTGATTGCTAAACGGCGTAGCAAGAAAAAAATTGAAACCGCCAGAATTATGTTTTTTTGGTCGCTGCGACATTGCATTAAAATGCAATAACAGGTGATTAATAGAACGTATCTGCACCAAAATGGTATCATTAAAAATGTCAGCTCGGTACACAAAAAATAAGCCCTCACCTGACCCAAGATCCCGAAAAATTGAAACACTACTGGTATTGGAAAATTGTGCAATTTTTTTTTTTTTAAATATGACGGGGGAGGATGAGCATTGCGATATTCACCTGTCCCCGTTCCACCGCCGGGCTCCATCTTCCGTGTCCTCTGGCTGTGATGTTCAGGTCAGAGGGCATGATGACGTGTTTAGTGCGTGCCCTCTACCTGAACAGTCACTGCAGAGAGCCGGAAGACACAGCGGCGCGCGGCGGTGGAATGGGGACAGGTGAATATCGCAAGTGCCGGGGGCCTGAGCGACGAGAGGTGAGTATGTTATTTTTTTTATCGCAGCAGCATATGGGGCATAATATGCTATGGAGCATCTTATGGGGCCATAAACCTTTGTGCAGCATTATATGGGGCATAATATTCTATGGAGCATCCTATGGGGCCATCAACCTTTGTGCAGCTTTATATGGGGCATAATCTATGGAGCATCTTATGGGGCCATCAACCTTTGTGCAGCATTATATGGGGCATAATCTATGGAGCATCTTATGGGGCCATCAACCTTTGTGCAGCATTATATGGGGCATAGTATTCTATGGAACATCTTATGGGGCCATCATTAACCTTTTATGCAGCATTATATGGGGCATATTTTAATATGGAGCATCTTATGGAGCCCATCATGAACTTTATGGAGCATTATATGGGGCATATTTTGTATGGTGCATCTAATGGGGCCCATCATGAACTGTATGGAGCATTATATGGGGCTCCTGATTCAATATCGATATTCAAAAACACTTAACCTACTGATGTCTCAATCAATTTTACTTTTATTGGTATCTATTTTTATTTTTGAAATTTACTAGTAGGTGCTGCATTTCCCACCCTAGGCTTATACTCGAGTCAATACGTTTTCCCAGTTTTTTGTGTCAAAATTAGGGGCCTCTGCTTATACTCGGGTCGGCTTATACTCGAGTATTTACGGTATTTGGAGATCATCCGAGCAACAATGCTATTCGCTCATCACTAGTGGTGACCTGTTTCTATTATAGTTTTCCTCTGGTTGCTCCACTCCTGATTTTGGCTTACAAATATTGATGTGAAATACTGACCAAATACTGAGCGTGTGAACGTGACCTTAATCTTTATCCAGCACGCGCCAGTCAAAAATATGTGTTTTGGCATTAGCTGCTTAGAACTAGAAATTATCCATGATGAGTCCAGCCTATAGTCCTGCAGTATTGCACATACAGTATGTGCTTTGCACAGGAATGTGCATCTTGGCTCACTGCGCATATGTCCAGTGGAGAGGTGATAAGTTACTTACACCAGAATATCTCTTTACACCATAATAGCCCTTTAAAGTCTCACTGGAGAAATGGTTCAAGTCCTTTTCCCTTCCATCATACCCTCAGGGTTCTAGGTAGCCACCAAAGTCAGAGTAGTCATCACTACTAGATTTCTTCTTTTAAATTATTTGCCTAAAGCCAGGTTCACAAAACCATATAAAAAAAATCATCAGTTTCAACCAGAAAACATGGATGTTTTTTATCTCACTTGTCATTTGTGTGCTCTCTTTTTTTTTACCATAGCAGTAATTAATAATTTATAAGACCATTTATAGTTTCCAGCAATGCAATGCATCTGTAAAAAATGGTGCTATACTGTGGCTCCGTAGGGCATGCGATAGACCTGAATGTGCGAGTTTCATCTGATTACTGGAATAAACTAGCGCATGCTGCAATTTTTTTCACACGTAGATTCAGTCAGTAAAAAAATCACTCATTTGCACTGTCCCATTGAACAACACTGGTTCAAGTTTTTTCACAGCACTTAGATTGAAAATACGATTGTGTAAAACTGGCCAAACATTCATTATGGCTTACAGACATCAATCAGGGGAAACGGCGCTCTGTATGCCAGAATGAAGAGCCTGCCATTTAGGAGTAGCGTTCGTTCCAACAGATTCTGCACCTCCATACATTACAAACATGGCTGACTGGCTGACTTGCATGGAATACTACAGTTTACCTGCAATGGATGGTACAGGTGAAATTCAAAGCCATGTGTACGTCCCTCGGTCAATATTAGCTGAAACCTGAGGATTACAGGAAAACCTGCAGCTGATTGCTGCTCCAACAAGGCTTTATCTTCATGAGACAATCCTTTCCACAAAAGAATGGTTCTATAGCAGGGGTGGGCAATTAATTTTCCCGAGGGGCCACATGAGAGACCATGACATCTACTCAATATTAATTTATTAATATTAATTGTATCACTTAATATTGAGCATAATTAAAGGGCCACTGTCACCCCCCCCAGCCGTTATAAACTAAAAGAGCCACCTTGTGCAGCAGTAATGCTGCAGTCTAACAAGGTGGCTCTTTTAGTTTTTTATTCATTTATTACCTCAATAAAGCGTTTTAAAAATTGGCCACAAATACCAGATATTGTACCGGGAGGCGGTCCGAAGCGTCCTGTATGAATCCCCCAACTGCCGTCACTCTTCTCTTCAGGGGCGATGGTCGCCGCCCCCTGAGCGCTGTTGCTTCTTAAATCCGGCGCCTGCGCTGTGCGTGCCTGCCTGGGGCAGGCGCAGTCTTCATTGTCAGTCACAGCTCAGACGCAGGGTGCCTGACTGCGCCTGTGCGGGCAGTGCGGCCACCCTGTTCCTGAATCCCCGCCCCGCACTGTGTTATTCATTATGCACAGTGCGGGGCTGGGGTTCCTGGGCATGCGCACTGCGCTTGTCAGACGCTCCCCCGGTCCCCCGCCTTCCAGCGTTGTTCTTTGTGGCTGTTCAAAACGTCGGCAATGAAACCTGTATATTCCGGCAATGCTGGAAGGCGGGGGACCGGGGGAGCGTCTGACAAGAGCAGTGCGCATGCCCAGGAACCCCAGCCCCGCACTGTGCATAATGAATAACACAGTGCGGGCCCCAGGCAGGCACGCACAGCGCAGGCGCCGGATTTAAGAAGCAACAGCGCTCAGGGGGCGGCGACCATCGCCCCTGAAGAGAAGAGTGACGGCAGTTGGGGGATTCATACAGGACGCTTCGGACCGCCTCCCGGTACAATATCTGGTATTTGTGGCCAATTTTTAAAACGCTTTATTGAGGTAATAAATGAATCAAAAACTAAAAGAGCCACCTTGTTAGACTGCAGCATTACTGCTGCACAAGGTGGCTCTTTTAGTTTATAACGGCTGGGGGGGGTGACAGTGGCCCTTTAAGTATGCTGACACCCCCTTATATATCTTTGAACCCCCTCACAGCCCCTTATATACAGCATGAGCCCTGCACAGCCTCCCTATATATGGCATGAGCCCCACACAGTCTCCCTATTTACGGCATGAGCCCCGCACAGCCTCCCTATATACGGCATGAGCCACGCACAGCCTCCCTATATACAGCATGAGCCCCACACAGCCTCCCTATATACGGCATGAGCCCCGCACAGCCTCCCTATACACGGCATGAGCCCCACACAGCCTCCCTAAATACGGCATGAGCCCCGCACAACCTCCCTATATACAGCATGAGCCCCACACAGCCTCCCTATATACAGCATGAGCCCCACACAGCCTCCCCATGTACAGCATGAGCCCCACACAGCCTCCCCATGTACAGCATGAGCCCCACACAGCCTCCCCATGTGCAGCATGAGCCCCACACAGCCTCTCCATGTACAGCATGAGCCCCACACAGCCTCCTCATGTACAGCATGAGCCCCACACAGCCTCCCCATGTACAGCATGAGCCCCACACAGCCTCCTGATGTACAGCATGAGCCCCACACAGCCTCCCCATGTACAGCATGAGCCCCACACAGCCTCCCGATAAACTGCATGAGTCCCACACAGCCTTCTTATATACAGCATGAGTCCCACAGTCTCTCCACAAACTGAATGAGGCCCCACACAGCCTCCCATATACTGCATGAGGCCCCCACAGCCTCCCCATTTATTGCAAAGCAGTATACAGCCTTCCCATAGCCTCACCATGTGCAGCATGTCACCCCCATAGCCTCCCCATAGTCAGCATGATACCCCATAGCCTCCCCGTGTGCAGTATGACACCCCCATAGCCTCCACGTGTGCAGTATGACACACCCATAGCCTCCACGTGTGCAGTATGACACCCCCATAGCCTCCCCATGTGCAGAATAACACCCCCATAGCCTCCCTATGTGCTGCAGGTCACCCCCATAGAATCCCCATGTTCACCCCATAGAATCCCCATGTTCACCCCCATAAAATCCCAACGTTCACCCCATAGAATCCCCATGTTCACCCCCATAGAATCCCCATGTTCCCAACCATAGAATCCCCAAGTTCACCCCCATAGAATCCCCATGTTCACCCCCATAGAATCCCCACCAGTAACATTGACTTTGGGGGCCCACTTTTCACCTGTATACAAATATTACACGACCCTGGTTAACAAACATATAATAATAAACTGGGTAGTTTGGATAATGAATGATGAGATGCTGCTTTTTTGTGAAAAGAGTGAATCAAGTGAATTATGACAAGTACTGCCCATACACTTAGGTTCGGGGCCCTAATTTGAACAGGGGCCAATGGGATATTCCCCTGTACCCCTATGGGCCAGTCCGAGCCTGTTCACCCCCATAGAATCCCCATGTTCACCCCCATAGAAGCTCCATGTTCACCCCCATAGAATCCCCTTGTTCACCCCCATAGAATCCCCATATTCACCCCCATAGAAGCTCCATGTTCACCCCCATAGAATCCCCATGTTTACCCCCATAGAATCCCCATGTTCACCCCCATAGAATCCCCATGTTCACCCCATGAATCCCCATGTTCACCCCCATAGAAGCCCCATGTTCACGCCCATAGAATCCCCATGTTCACCCCCATAGAATCCCCATGTTCACCCCCATAGAATCCCCATGTTCACCCCCATAGAATCCCCATGTTCACCCCCATAGAATCCCCATGTTCACCCCAGTTCCCAGGCGCCCTGCTTCTGCTTCTGTTGCTGTCTCCGATGTGCTGACTGTCAGGCGGTACACAGCTGACGTGATGACATGACGTCATTGTGTGAGCTGTTTCACATGCTGATTGGTGGAGGAAGTGGTCGGAGGCCCCTCCTCCACCAATGCTGAGTGCGGGAGACAGCAAGCGAGCGGGCAGACATGGTGCGGCCCGCAAACCTCAGGTTTTCAGCCCCACGGCTGTCTCGGACCTTTGCCCAGGTCTGTTCTATAGGAATAATGAGTGAAAAATGTATTTTAAATGTTTTAAACCCTTAACGAGCACCGATCCACTTTGTAGTGGTGCTGAGTAATACGGGAATAGCGCCGCCCGGCGATGGCAATTCCTGCGGATGTCAGCTGCACATGGCAGATGACACCCTGCTGTATCAGCCCCGGACAGTTTTGGAGCTGATTAACCACTTATATACTGCTTTCAATTGTGACAGCAGTACATAATTGATTGCAAGGGGGTCACTAGTTTGGATGTCCCAGTCAATTTTTTGTTATTTGTATGTTAGCTTACAGACCGAGCACTCCGTTCTTCAACATGTGGTGATTTTAATTACAGCAAATTCCTACCTACCCATAAATGCAGACTTTACTGAGAGAGGTGTCCACATTCACCCAGGAATTCAGACATCAGTCTAAAGGTACCTTCACACTAAACGACTTTGCAGCGATAACGATAGCGATCCGTGACGTTGCAGCGTCCTGGATAGCGATATCGTTGTGTTTGACACGCAGCAGCGATCTGGATATCTGTGATATCGCTGGTCGTTGCTGAAAGTTCAGAACTTTATTTGGTCGTCAGATCGGCGTGTTTGACAGCCAAAGCAACGATGCCAGCGATGTTTTACAGTGGTAACCAGGGTAAATATCGGGTTACTAAGCGCAGGGCCGCGCTTAGTAACCTGATGTTTACCCTGGTTACCATTGTAAATGTAAAAAAAACAAACAGTACATACTCACCCTCTGATGTCTGTCACAAGTCCCTCGCCGTCTGCTTCCCGCACTGACTGTGAGCGCCGGCCGTAAAGTGAAAGCAGAGCACAGCAGTGACGTCACCGCTGTGCCCTGCTTTCCGGCCGGCACTCACAGTCAGTGCGGGAAGCAGACGGCGAGGGACGTGTGACAGCAGAAGGTGAGTATGTACTGTTTGTTTTTTTTACATTTACAATGGTAACCAGGGTAAACATCAGGTTACTAAGCGCGGCCCTGCGCTTAGTAACCCGATGTTTACCCTGGTTACCCGGGGACCTCGGCATCGTTGGTCGCTGGAGAGCGGTCTGTGTGACAGCTCTCCAGCGACCAAACAGCGACGCTGCAGCGATCGGCATCGTTGTTGATATCGCTGCAGCGTCGTTTAGTGTGAAGGTACCTTAAGGCTGGAGTCACGCTAGCGATTTTAATATCATTCCGATTTTGATGCAGACAAGTCAGACTAGTGTAATGCGAGTGTCTTGTGTTTTTTATGCAAGTACAAATCAATTTTTCACACCTAGCATCCGTTTTACATCTGAATGCAGTGTGATTGCTATCCAACTGCAATGCGATGTTAAGAATATTAAAGGAGTCTGTGTCTTTCTTTTAATTAAAGGACTTTTTTCTGGGTGTCTGTGTTTTCTTAAAATGTGACTATGGGGTTAGTAATGGGGGTGTCTTATTGACGCCTCTCCATTACTAACCTTGGGGCATGATGTCACCTGACAATACAAAGGGGACAATAACCCCCCCCCAACTATCATCCTACTTGCCACCACTACAGGGTAAGTGGGAAGAGCAAGACTAAGTGCCAGAATTGGCACATCTTACAGATGCGCCTTTTCTGGGGCTGCTGAGAGCTGATGTTTTTAGCCTGGGGGGCCAGTATCCATGGCCCCTTCCTAGGATATTAATATCAGCCCACAGCTGACTGCATAGCCTTTGCTGGTTATTAATTATAGGGGACCCTGCGTCATTTTTTTTTAGGGTCCCCCATTTTAATATCCAGTAATGGCTAAGTATACATTTGTGAGCTGATATTAATAGCCTGGGAAGCTCCATTGGTATTACCCCCTTCCTAGGCTATAAATGGCTTTCCCTCTGCTGGTTACGAAAATTGCGTGGGAGATCACACCATTTTTTTTTTCAGAAAAATAATCTTTTATTAATTAAATACATGTACAGTAAGCTGCATACACACTGAACTAATTGTATTTGTCACAGACATATATATATCTACCTAGAAGTAGGGCTGTAATTTAGGGAATAAAGAGTTGTGCACATGTGTTGCTTTCTATGTTACTGATGAGCCCCCACAATCCATGTTACTGGTGGGCCCCCACAATCTGTTACTGGTGGGCCCCACAATCTATGTTACTGGTGGTGTAGCGCCCCAGAGTCCTGGTCGTTGCAGTAATGTCGTTCTTACACCAGGGGGAGTGATATTGCGTCTGATGGCAATAAAGGAGAACTTCCTACCAGGTATCACAAACCATACACCACACTTCACACTCCAGTCCACCGGGGGAGCCTTGCTCCTATCTACTGGGGCACTCCTCACAATAGGGTAAAACTGGTGGGCTGGATAGAAAGTTTAGGCAGAAGCTGACTGGGCTTTGCCCAGGCAACACCTGTCAGGCAGACAGGGGAAAGGAGGAACATCTGAACTGCAGACAGAGGGTCCCTGACAGGGGTGGGATCCTGTCAGAGGCCTAGATAGAAAGCTACGGAGCTGCGCCTGCCCCACGTGCGGCAGCATCCTAAGAAAGGACACAAAGAGAATTGTATTGTAGCGGGTGAGAAACAAAGTCATAGCACAAGGAGATAAAACCAGAAGGAGTTCTGCCCTGTAGAAGGCTGCCTCCTTCTGAGGTGCAGAAGCCGGTGGCCGGAATACCGAGGGAGCAACCATCTCCAAGCCTTGCTCCAGAGACCGGCAGGACAGTCAATTCCACGTTGGCTGCCCGACCTTATACCCAGGAGGCACGGTGGCAACTTGTGGAGGCCGTGGCGTCTCTAGGGTCCCTTTAAAAAGCCTCAGGCCATCAGTCATACGGGTTTGTCCTATCCATACCATCTGGGGGACAAAGAGGAAGACATAACATCTAGAACATCTACAAGAGTTGTGAGGACCTTACCGAGAAGCTCAGCAGGGAGGCACTACAACACACAGGCGCTAGAGGAAGGCTACTGATTTCCACCTGGATAAGGGGACTCTGGATTTGCCTTCAGACCGGCTGGACTCTGCCTACCCTGTGGTCTGTACCCTGGACTGTGGATACTGAAGTCTTCAGTAAAAGGTAAAGAGACTGCAACCTTGTGTCTTCGTTATTCCCTGCGCCTTACATCATCCACCATCACCATCTACACTTCTGGGAAGCCCTGGGGACACACTTCACCTGTGGGAAGGTACACCATCTAGCTGCCATAACATCACCCCAGCGGACCCCTAAGCAGCGTCGGTCACCCTGACCGAATACCACAGGTGGCGTCACGAACACTTCCCCTTTAAAGGCCTTTCCCAAAACCATAAAAACTCTTTTCTTCATTGGACGTCCCTCAAAGGGCCACGGACCGGGTCGGGCCGCCGTGACATCCCCCGAACCGAAGGACCCGGTACCGAGTACCCCATTGCCCTTACGTGGGGGCGCTCCAGTGGGACCCCACAATCTATGTTACTGGTGGGACCCCACAATCTATGTTACTGGTGGACCCACAGTCTACATTACTGGTGGATCCATAATCTATGTTACTGGTGGAACCCCACAATTTGTTACTAGTGTACCTCCACAATCTTTGGTACCAGCAGACCCCCACATACTATGTTACTGGTGGGCCCCCAAAATCTATGTTACTGGTGGACCCCACAATCTATGTTGCTGGTGGATCCACAATCTATGTTACTGGTGGGCCCCCACAATCCATGTTACTGGTGGATCCACAATCTATGTTACTGGTGGATCCACAAGCTATGTTACTCGTCGGACCCCACAATCTATGTTACTGGCAGACCCCCACAAGCTATGTTACTCGTGGGACCCCACAATCTATGTTACTCGTGGGACCCCACAATCTATGTTACTGGCAGACCCCCACAATCTATGTTACTCGTGGGACCCCACAATCTATGTTACTGGTGGACCCCACAATCTACGTTACTGGTGGGCCCCCACAATCTATGTTACTCGTGGGACCCCACAATCCATGTTACTCGTGGGACCCCACAATCTATGTTACTGGTGTGCACCACAATCTATGTTACTCGTGGGACCCCACAATCTATGTTACTCGTGGGACCCCACAATCTATGTTACTGGTGGACCCCACAATCTACGTTACTGGTGGGCCCCCACAATCTATGTTACTGGTGTGCACCACAATCTATGTTACTCGTGGGACCCCACAATCTATGTTACTGGCAGACCCCACAATCTATGTTACTCGTGGGACCCCACAATTTATGTTACTGGCGGACCCCTGGCACCCCAGTCCGGCACTGACTGTGACTAGCTGAATGTTATTAAGTAATGATAGTCAGTGTACAAGTAATGGTGTCCATAGCCTTTATGCTACATTGTTTTCTTGAGCAGGAGAATGATAACAAGTAGGACACGGAAACCAGGAAGGCAAGAAGCCATCAGAGAAGATGCGCCCGGCCGTCCAGGGGCCGCAAACATGACAGACGGGCATGGACCAGTCTGCTTGAACAGCAGAACTTGTGTTACCATGCCAACAGGATGAAGCTGCACACTCTCACCGCCTCCATCCTGTGTCTTCCCAGAGTCCACCCCTTTGCTTCTATGCAGCAGTCACCTTCCTCCCAGTGACGACACTCCTCCTCTCCTTTCTTCTGCATTGCTCTCTCCTTGGAGCCCTGTTTTCTCTTACACCCCCTCTCTCAGTGTGCGCCCTGCCTTCTCCTCACTCCTCCTCCTCCTCCTAGCACTGGCAGAATGGATATAAATCATAACCACCACCCACTCCCTAAATAAGAAGACTGAAACAAAGGAGCCCTGCAGAGTCCCAGGACTGGAAACCCTGCCAGCTCCTCCTATGTGTTCACATCAGCAGCATCCAGCACAGAGGAAAAGATGGGGATCCCAGTCCAGCGCAGAAGTGGTTAACCCCTACAGTACTGGACATGAAACTCAAAGCAAATGACTTCAGCGTTGGTGCCGTGCCCGAGTTACAGCGCCCCGTACCGAACTGTGCGACCCCCTCCCTATATACACAGGGCACTGGCTCTGCCATCCTATTACCTATGTGGAGTCTCCACTACATTAGTGTAAGTTACAGCATGACACCCACCCAGGACCACTGACACGATTATGTTGCCCCTTTACGTTGCCTGTACATGCACATTTTTGTTTCTTGGTTTGTAAAAAACATGCCATGAATTTCACCTCCCCCCCACCCCAAAAACAGAAGGTAGGACTGTGTTTCATAATTGCATATTCACTTATGACAAACATTTCGCTGCTGCATCTTGTGCTGCAAAATGACTTGGAAAAAAGTGTTTTTATCAAAAGTTCTGTTTCCGGATACTCTTGTACACATATATGACAATGCACCGTGAGAACAGCAATTCCCCTAGTGTCATAACCATGAGTACAAGAACTGCTGCGGCTAAAAAGTGCAGCACTGAAAGGTACCAAGAACAGTAAAGTGAAAAAAAAAAAAAACTATGTGCAGATTTACTGTTCACAGTTACTCTGGCACACATACTATGCACCACATGCATTATGGCCGCAGTCAACAAGGGGACATGACTTAAATGGGTTTCCAGTTTTACAAATCCCATCTACTCCTGCTGCAATTTGTATTAAAAACAGATTTTCACTCATCCTCCCCAGGTCCAGCACTGAGTGTACCATACTGCTCAAGGTGACTGATGTTGTTTGCAGTGATGATGTATCACCTCAGACAAAGCCTCTGTGCTCAGTTACTGGTTGCAGTGCTGGTGACATGTCACCACCTCGGACAGAGCCTCTGAGCTCAGTTACTGGCTGCAGTGCTGGTGACATGTCACCTCAGACAGAGCCTCTGTGCTCAGTTACTGGTTGCAGTGCTGGTGACATGTCACCTCGGACAGAGCCTCTGTGCTCAGTTACTGGCTGCAGTGCTGGTGACATGTCACCTCAGACAGAGCCTCTGTGCTCAGTTACTGGTTGCAGTGCTGGTGGTGACATGTCACCTCAGACAGAGCCTCTGCACTCAGTTACTGGGTGCAGTGCTGGTGACATGTCACCTCAGACAGAGCCTCTGCACTCAGTTACTGGTTGCAGTGCTGGTGACATGTCACCTCGGACAGAGCCTCTGTGCTCAGTTACTGGTTGCAGTGCTGGTGACATGTCACCTCGGACAGAGCCTCTGTGCTCAGTTACTGGCTGCAGGGGTGGTGACATGTCACCTCAGACAGAGCCTCTGTGCTCAGTTACTGGCTGCAGTGCTGGTGACATGTCACCTCAGACAGAGCCTCTGTGCTCAGTTACTGGTTGCAGTGCTGGTGACATGTCACCTCAGACAGAGCCTCTGTGCTCAGTTACTGGCTGCAGTGCTGGTGACATGTCACCTCAGACAGAGCCTCTGTGCTCAGTTACTGGTTGCAGTGCTGGTGGTGACATGTCACCTCAGACAGAGCCTCTGCACTCAGTTACTGGGTGCAGTGCTGGTGACATGTCACCTCAGACAGAGCCTCTGCACTCAGTTACTGGTTGCAGTGCTGGTGACATGTCACCTCGGACAGAGCCTCTGTGCTCAGTTACTGGTTGCAGTGCTGGTGACATGTCACCTCGGACAGAGCCTCTGTGCTCAGTTACTGGCTGCAGGGGTGGTGACATGTCACCTCAGACAGAGCCTCTGTGCTCAGTTACTGGCTGCAGTGCTGGTGACATGTCACCTCAGACAGAGCCTCTGTGCTCAGTTACTGGTTGCAGTGCTGGTGACATGTCACCTCAGACAGAGCCTCTGTGCTCAGTTACTGGTTGCAGTGCTGGTGACATGTCACCTCAGACAGAGCCTCTGTGCTCAGTTACTGGTTGCAGTGCTGGTGACATGTCACCTCGGACAGAGCCTCTGTGCTCAGTTACTGGCTGCAGGGGTGGTGACATGTCACCTCGGACAGAGCCTCTGTGCTCAGTTACTGGCTGCAGTGCTGGTGACATGTCACCTCAGACAGAGCCTCTGTGCTCAGTTACTGGTTGCAGTGCTGGTGACATGTCACCTCAGACAGAGCCTCTGAGCTCAGTTACTGGCTGCAGTGCTGGTGACATGTCACCTCAGACAGAGCCTCTGTGCTCAGTTACTGGTTGCAGTGCTGGTGACATGTCACCTCAGACAGAGCCTCTGCACTCAGTTACTGGGTGCAGTGCTGGTGACATGTCACCTCAGACAGAGCCTCTGCACTCAGTTACTGGTTGCAGTGCTGGTGACATGTCACCTCGGACAGAGCCTCTGCGCTCAGTTACTGGTTGCAGTGCTGGTGACATGTCACCTCGGACAGAGCCTCTGTGCTCAGTTACTGGCTGCAGGGGTGGTGACATGTCACCTCAGACAGAGCCTCTGCACTCAGTTACTGGGTGCAGTGCTGGTGACATGTCACCTCAGACAGAGCCTCTGCACTCAGTTACTGGTTGCAGTGCTGGTCACATGTCACCTCAGACAGAGCCTCTGCACTCAGTTACTGGTTGCAGTGCTGGTGACATGTCACCTCGGACAGAGCCTCTGTGCTCAGTTACTGGTTGCAGTGCTGGTGACATGTCACCTCGGACAGAGCCTCTGTGCTCAGTTACTGGCTGCAGGGGTGGTGACATGTCACCTCAGACAGAGCCTCTGTGCTCAGTTACTGGCTGCAGTGCTGGTGACATGTCACCTCAGACAGAGCCTCTGTGCTCAGTTACTGGTTGCAGTGCTGGTGACATGTCACCTCAGACAGAGCCTCTGTGCTCAGTTACTGGTTGCAGTGCTGGTGACATGTCACCTCAGACAGAGCCTCTGTGCTCAGTTACTGGTTGCAGTGCTGGTGACATGTCACCTCGGACAGAGCCTCTGTGCTCAGTTACTGGCTGCAGGGGTGGTGACATGTCACCTCGGACAGAGCCTCTGTGCTCAGTTACTGGCTGCAGTGCTGGTGACATGTCACCTCAGACAGAGCCTCTGTGCTCAGTTACTGGTTGCAGTGCTGGTGACATGTCACCTCAGACAGAGCCTCTGAGCTCAGTTACTGGCTGCAGTGCTGGTGACATGTCACCTCAGACAGAGCCTCTGTGCTCAGTTACTGGTTGCAGTGCTGGTGACATGTCACCTCAGACAGAGCCTCTGAGCTCAGTTACTGGCTGCAGTGCTGGTGACATGTCACCTCAGACAGAGCCTCTGTGCTCAGTTACTGGCTGCAGTGCTGGTGACATGTCACCTCAGACAGAGCCTCTGAGCTCAGTTACTGGCTGCAGTGCTGGTGACATGTCACCTCAGACAGAGCCTCTGCACTTAGTTACTGGTTGCAGTGCTGGTGACATGTCACCTCGGACAGAGCCTCTGTGCTCAGTTACTGGCTGCAGGGGTGGTGGTGACATGTCACCTCAGACAGAGCCTCTGTGCTCAGTTACTGGCTGCAGGGGTGGTGGTGACATGTCACCTCAGACAGAGCCTCTGTGCTCATTTACTGGTTGCAGTGCTGGTGACATGTCACCTCAGACAGAGCCTCTGCACTCAGTTACTGGCTGCAGTGCTGGTGACATGTCACCTCAGACAGAGCCTCTGTGCTCAGTTACTGGTTGCAGGGGTGGTGACATGTCACCTCGGACAGAGCCTCTGTGCTCAGTTACTGGCTGCAGGGGTGGTGGTGACATGTCACCTCGGACAGAGCCTCTGTGCTCAGTTACTGGTTGCAGGGGTGGTGACATGTCACCTCGGACAGAGCCTCTGTGCTCAGTTACTGGCTGCAGGGGTGGTGGTGACATGTCACCTCAGACAAAGCCTCTGTGCTCAGTTACTGGCTGCAGGGGTGGTGGTGACATGTCACCTCAGACAGAGCCTCTGAGCTCAGTTACTGGCTGCAGCGTTGGTGACATGTCACCTCAGACAAAGCCTCTCTGCTCAGTTACTGGCTGCAGTGCTGGTGACATGTCACCTCGGACAGAGCCTCTGTGCCCAGTTACTGGTTGTGCAGCGCCCCAGAGTCCTGGTCATTGCAGTACTGTGGCTCCGCCGCTAAGGGGGGCTATGGTACGTCTGATGGCACTGAAGGAGTTCATCTAACCAGGTATCACATACACCAATACATTTCACAGTCGGGCCTCCAGGGGGAGCTAAGGGTGCTATTTATTAGGCCACTCCTCACCGTGTGGGTAAACTGGGGGTCAGGCAGGAAGTTAGACAGAAAGCTGACTGGGTTGGAACCAGGCAACACCTTGTGGCAGGGGGTGTTGTGGGGAAGATTCGGTAGGGTCCCTGTCAGGTTTGGGACCCTGACAGAGGCCTGGCAACAAGAAAGAACGTCACGGGACCGTGCCTGCTCAGCATAGCGGCGGTGCCCTAAGAAAGGATCAGAAGCGAGATATATTGTGCTGAGTGAGAAACGAGATCAAAGCAAGAAGGAGAATACCAGTAGGAGTCGTGCTGTAAGACCGAGGCAACATCCTACTGAGGCGCACAACCGGCGGCCGGAACGCCGAGGAAGTATTCATATATCTAGCTCCAGGCAATACTTCAAACCAACGGCAGGACAGTCAGTCACAGGCGGGCTGTCTGACCTAAATCACCTATGCAGACATGGGGGGCAACCTGTGGAGAGGGGCGACTCTAGGGTCCCGGAAGAGCTCCGAGCCTACCCGTCATACGGGTGCGTCCCAACCATAACACCAGGAGGGACGGAGGATTAGCAGAACATCACCTAATCGAGTTGTTGTGAGGGAACACGAGAAACAGACACAACAGTTGTGGGGACTTTCCGTAAGCACAGCAGGGAAGGACCACAACACATAGCGCTAGCAGGAAGGCACAGATTTCCACCTGCAAAGAGAACTCTGGAGGTGCCATTGGACCGGCCGGACTTGCGCAGCCTGGTGATCCATATTCCGGACTGAGGACCCAGAGACCTTCAGTAAAGAGGTAAAGAGACTGCAACCTGGTGTCCTCGTTATTTACTGCACCGCACCACCACAGCCTCATCACTACCACTATCTATCATTCACTGTACGCCCCTCAGCAGGGTCACGGACCGGGCCTAGCCACCGTGACAACCCCCGAGCAGAGGCTCAGAGGCCCGGTACCGGGTACCCCTCGGCCCTGCGGCAGTGGGGGCGCTACAGTTGCAGTGCTGGTGACATGTCACCTCGGACAGAGCCTCTGTGCTCAGATACTGGCTGCAGGGGTGGTGGTGACATGTCACCTCGGACAGAGCCTCTGAGATCAGTTACTGGCTGCAGTGCTGGTGACATGTCACCTCAGACAGAGCCTCTGTGCCCAGTTACTGGTTGCAGTGCTGGTGACATGTCACCTCGGACAGAGCCTCTATGCTCAGTTACTGGCTGCAGGGGTGGTTGGTGACATGTCACCTCTGACAGAGCCTCTGTGCCCAGTTACTGGTTGCAGTGCTGGTGACACGTCACCTCGGACAGAGCCTCTCTGCTCAGTTACTGGTTGCAGTGCTGGTGGTGACATGTCACCTCGGATAGAGCCTCTCTGCTCAGTTACTGGCTGCAGTGCTGGTGACATGTCACCTCGGACAGAGCCTCTGTGCTCAGTTACTGGCTGCAGTGCTGGTGACATGTCACCTCAGACAGAGCCTCTGCTCAGTTACTGGTTGCAGTGCTGGTGACATGTCACCTCAGACAGAGCCTCTGTGCTCAGTTACTGGCTGCAGGGGTGGTGACATGTCACCTCGGACAGAGCCTCTGAGCTCAGTTACTGGTTGCAGTGCTGGTGACATGTCACCTCAGGCAGAGCCTCTGTGCTCAGTTACTGGCTGCAAGGGTGGTGACATGTCACCTCGGACAGAGCCTCTGTGCTCAGTTACTGGCTGCAGTGCTGGTGACATGTCACCTCAGACAGAGCCTCTGAGCTCAGTTACTGGCTGCAGTGCTGGTGACATGTCACCTCAGACAGAGCCTCTGCACTCAGTTACTGGTTGCAGTGCTGGTGACATGTCACCTCGGACAGAGCCTCTGCGCTCAGTTACTGGCTGCAGGGGTGGTGGTGACATGTCACCTCAGACAGAGCCTCTGTGCTCAGTTACTGGCTGCAGGGGTGGTGACATATCACCTCAGACAGAGCCTCTGTGCTCAGTTACTGGCTGCAGTGCTGGTGACATGTCACCTCAGACAGAGCCTCTGTGCTCAGTTACTGGTTGCAGTGCTGGTGACATGTCACCTCAGACAGAGCCTCTGTGCTCAGTTACTGGTTGCAGTGCTGGTGACATGTCACCTCAGACAGAGCCTCTGTGCTCAGTTACTGGTTGCAGTGCTGGTGACATGTCACCTCGGACAGAGCCTCTCTGCTCAGTTACTGGTTGCAGTGCTGGTGACATGTCACCTCGGACAGAGCCTCTCTGCTCAGTTACTGGCTGCAGTGCTGGTGACATGTCACCTCGGACAGAGCCTCTCTGCTCAGTTAGGCTACGTTCACATTTGCGTTGTGCGCCGCAGCGCACAACGCAAACAAAAAACGCGGCAAAACGCACGCTAAAACGCTGCGTTTTGCCCCGCATGCGTCCTTTTTGGCCGAAAGTTGGACGCAGCAAAAATGCAACTTGCTGCGTCCTCTGCGGCCGGACGCGGGCGCCGCAGCGACGCATGCAGCGCAAAACGCAAGTGCGACGCATGTCCATGCGCCCCCATGTTAAATATAGGGGCGCATGACGCATGCGGCGCCGCTGCGGCGCCCGACGCTGCGGCGCCCGCCGCGAATGTGAACGTAGCCTTACTGGCTGCAGGGGTGGTGACATGTCACCTCGGACAGAGCCTCTGTGCTCAGTTACTGGCTGCAGGGGTGGTGACATGTCACCTCGGACAGAGCCTCTGTGCTCAGTTACTGGCTGCAGTGCTGGTGACATGTCACCTCAGACAGAGCCTCTGAGCTCAGTTACTGGCTGCAGTGCTGGTGACATGTCACCTCAGACAGAGCCTCTGCACTCAGTTACTGGTTGCAGTGCTGGTGACATGTCACCTCGGACAGAGCCTCTGTGCTCAGTTACTGGCTGCAGGGGTGGTGGTGACATGTCACCTCAGACAGAGCCTCTGTGCTCAGTTACTGGCTGCAGGGGTGGTGGTGACATGTCACCTCAGACAGAGCCTCTGTGCTCAGTTACTGGCTGCAGGGGTGGTGGTGACATGTCACCTCAGACAGAGCCTCTGTGCTCAGTTACTGGCTGCAGTGCTGGTGACATGTCACCTCAGACAGAGCCTCTGTGCTCAGTTACTGGTTTAGCACAAGAAAATGGAGCAACAGAGTCCCAATCATAATATTAAAAAATAATATTTATTAAACAATAATCATAAAATCGTACAAACATATATAAATACATGTATGTCTGCTGTATGCAGCATACATTTAAGCAGGAGTGTGCAAAATGACAGACATGACGGTACAGCAGGTGAAACAGTATGGCAGGGAAAACACCCCTATAGTGTGCATTGTATTACAAAGCCGATTGCCAGGCTTTGAGGGGCAACATTTAGTAGCTCCGAGAGCATTCACCAAATACATCAGGCTGTTCCCCTATCAATAGCCCTGCAGCAATATCTAAGCCAAAATAAGTGCACACTTACCCATGTGAATAAGGGGTACCCCGCCACACGTCACCTGGAGGCCCTGGACGCGCGTTTCGCGTTGAGCTTTTTCAACAGGAAACGTTGTATTCAGCGTCTTTAATGTTTATATATAGATAATACCGGAAATGGGGCCGGAGAAAGCCGCGCATGCGCAGTCGCGACCCGCATATGAGACTCCTCCCCTCACACGGCCGTCATAGATGGTGCGTCCATAGGGCGGAATACCGCCTGATGACGTCACAATGATATGGGCGCACCACTCATACTGATAGCTGCTAGAGGAATATAAGTGTCAGACGCAAGCAACAGCGCATGCGCACCTCCAGCCACCATTAAACTGGAGACCAGGGGCACAGTCAGAATTGGAAAAGCTACAATACAGGTATGTCGTGCTAATTAGTAAATATAAATAGCGAAAAAACACACATACAATGCCATCATGTGTAATATTACATCTCAAATAAAGTGCAAAAGTGGAATAAAGTGCAAAACGGTAAAAAGAACCGTAGAGTAATAAAACATGTGACTCTGAGTGATAGAGTAAAAAAAAAAAAAAAAAAAAATTGCCAATGATATAATCTGTGTAGACACTTTGGATGAAGCATCTCGATCATTCTTGATGAATGGACCATCTTCGGGTATAAAGTGAACAGTATGACGAAAAAAGAAGAAGAACTCTGTATGTAGCCTGCAGCCTCTGGACACCATCAATTTATAAAAGGAAAAAACTAAAAAACAACAAGACAACATGAAAACACAAATAAAATAACGTTAAAATTGAGTGGAGATTAGGAGACAAAATAGCAGAGAGAGGAACATCATTCTAAAGCAAATTTGCTTAATATGAACCGCTACACAGACGGACGAATAAGGCGGAAAAATATAGAAATAAATGCCAAATTTAGCTGCAAATTTAATCACAAAAAAGGGCTAAAACTTAATTGTTCATTCAGTCCTTTTGGGGTTAGGGTATCAAGGATGACAATCCATCTGCATAATGGCTGTTATTAAAGCCATCCCAGTTGGACAGTTTTTGAGGAACAGGCGGGTCTGCTCCACAGAGGCCCGCTTTGAGAGACAGTCAGCCATCCTCACAAGGCGGTTTGAAGACCGTGGGTACAGCCATCGTTGTATCAGGGCAGGATATAAACGGGCTAAGACAACACGTAGGGAGGATCTACTTTCATGCTCCAAGAAAATTGAGGCATCGAGCGAATCTGAGGTTAGATTCATCTCCACATCTAATTGCCACTGGGGTCGGATCCGTGAGAGCTTTAACAAACATTGGCCTGTGCTGCTTACCGACAAAATCTTGGCAGCAAAACTTCCCAGATCTCCTCTGATGACACAGCGGAGAGGTAGAAACCTCAAAGATGATCTGGTAAGGAGCCACTATGTGGCCAAGAATAGAAGTTTCCTTGGCGGTGGCAAACCACGACAGGGGTGTTTCCCCTGTGGTGATTGTGTCGCGTGTCCTAACATCTTGAGATGTGGGACCTTCAGAACATCGGATGGGAGCAGGGAGTTTAAGATCCGTGAATATATCTCGTGTAGTTCCACATTTGTGGTGTATTACGCTACATGCCCCTGCTCCCTAATATACGTTGGCCTCACGTCAAGAGAACTTAAGGTTAGGACGCGCGAACATATACGTGATATCGCCGCCGCCAAGGGGGCCACAGATTTGTCTAGCTTAAAGACTCTGCCGAGACATTTTCGGATACACCATGGCTCTGACCCCAGCGGCCTGAAGATTAGGGGTATAGATAGAGTCCATGGGGGTATCAGGGGTGGCAATCTTAAAAAGGTTTTGGCACAACGGGAGTGCAGATGGATTGTCATCCTTGATACCCTAACCCCAAAAGGACTGAATGAACAATTAAGTTTTAGCCCTTTTTTGTGATTAAATTTGCAGCTAAATTTGGCATTTATTTCTATATTTTTCCGCCTTATTCGTCCGTCTGTGTAGCGGTTCATATTAAGCAAATTTGCTTTAGAATGATGTTCCTCTCTCTGCTATTTTGTCTCCTAATCTCCACTCAATTTTAACGTTATTTTATTTGTGTTTTCATGTTGTCTTGTTGTTTTTTAGTTTTTTCCTTTTATAAATTGATGGTGTCCAGAGGCTGCAGGCTACATACAGAGTTCTTCTTCTTTTTTCGTCATACTGTTCACTTTATACCCGAAGATGGTCCATTCATCAAGAATGATCGAGATGCTTCATCCAAAGTGTCTACACAGATTATATCATTGGCAATTTTTTTTTTTTTTTTTTTTACTCTATCACTCAGAGTCACATGTTTTATTACTCTACGGTTCTTTTTACCGTTTTGCACTTTATTCCACTTTTGCACTTTATTTGAGATGTAATATTACACATGATGGCATTGTATGTGTGTTTTTTCGCTATTTATATTTACTAATTAGCACGACATACCTGTATTGTAGCTTTTCCAATTCTGACTGTGCCCCTGGTCTCCAGTTTAATGGTGGCTGGAGGTGCGCATGCGCTGTTGCTTGCGTCTGACACTTATATTCCTCTAGCAGCTATCAGTATGAGTGGTGCGCCCATATCATTGTGACGTCATCAGGCGGTATTCCGCCCTATGGACGCACCATCTATGACGGCCGTGTGAGGGGAGGAGTCTCATATGCGGGTCGCGACTGCGCATGCGCGGCTTTCTCCGGCCCCATTTCCGGTATTATCTATATATAAACATTAAAGACGCTGAATACAACGTTCCCTGTTGAAAAAGCTCAACGCGAAACGCGCGTCCAGGGCCTCCAGGTGACGTGTGGCGGGGTACCCCTTATTCACATGGGTAAGTGTGCACTTATTTTGGCTTAGATATTGCTGCAGGGCTATTGATAGGGGAACAGCCTGATGTATTTGGTGAATGCTCTCGGAGCTACTAAATGTTGCCCCTCTAAGCCTGGCAATCGGCTTTGTAATACAATGCACACTATAGGGGTGTTTTCCCTGCCATACTGTTTCACCTGCTGTACCGTCATGTCTGTCATTTTGCACACTCCTGCTTAAATGTATGCTGCATACAGCAGACATACATGTATTTATATATGTTTGTACGATTTTATGATTATTGTTTAATAAATATTATTTTTTAATATTATGATTGGGACTCTGTTGCTCCATTTTCTTGTGCTATACCAGTTTGGGAGTTGTCCCGGAGAGTTGGTGCCCGTGTGGCATCTAGGGAGGGATTTCTTCTCTCAACCCTACTCTATAGGGGTGTTATTGGATTATGTTTATTCAGTTACTGGTTGCAGTGCTGGTGACATGTCACCTCTGACAGAACCTCTGTGCTCAGTTACTGGTTGCAGTGCTGGTGACATGTCACCTCAGACAGAGCCTCTGTGCTCAGTTACTGGTTGCAGTGCTGGTGACATGTCACCTCGGACAGAGCCTCTGTGCTCAGTTACTGGCTGCAGGGGTGGTGACATGTCACCTCGGACAGAGCCTCTGTGCTCAGTTACTGGCTGCAGGGGTGGTGACATGTCACCTCAGACAGAGCCTCTGTGCTCAGTTACTGGTTGCAGTGCTGGTGACATGTCACCTCAGACAGAGCCTCTGAGCTCAGTTACTGGCTGCAGTGCTGGTGACATGTCACCTCAGACAGAGCCTCTGTGCTCAGTTACTGGTTGCAGTGCTGGTGACATGTCACCTCAGACAGAGCCTCTGTGCTCAGTTACTGGCTGCAGGGGTGGTGACATGTCACCTCGGACAGAGCCTCTGTGCTCAGTTACTGGCTGCAGTGCTGGTGACATGTCACCTCGGACAGAGCCTCTCTGCTCAGTTACTGGCTGCAGTGCTGGTGACATGTCACCTCGGACAGAGCCTCTCTGCTCAGTTAGGCTACGTTCACATTTGCGTTGTGCGCCGCAGCGCACAACGCAAACAAAAAACGCGGCAAAACGCACGCTAAAACGCTGCGTTTTGCCCCGCATGCGTCCTTTTTGGCCGAAAGTTGGACGCAGCAAAAATGCAACTTGCTGCGTCCTCTGCGGCCGGACGCGGGCGCCGCAGCGACGCATGCAGCGCAAAACGCAAGTGCGACGCATGTCCATGCGCCCCCATGTTAAATATAGGGGCGCATGACGCATGCGGCGCCGCTGCGGCGCCCGACGCTGCGGCGCCCGCCGCGAATGTGAACGTAGCCTTACTGGCTGCAGGGGTGGTGACATGTCACCTTGGACAGAGCCTCTGTGCTCAGTTACTGGCTGCAGGGGTGGTGGTGACATGTCACCTCGGACAGAGCCTCTGTGCTCAGTTACTGGCTGCAGTGCTGGTGACATGTCACCTCAGACAGAGCCTCTGAGCTCAGTTACTGGCTGCAGTGCTGGTGACATGTCACCTCAGACAGAGCCTCTGCACTCAGTTACTGGTTGCAGTGCTGGTGACATGTCACCTCGGACAGAGCCTCTGTGCTCAGTTACTGGCTGCAGGGGTGGTGGTGACATGTCACCTCAGACAGAGCCTCTGTGCTCAGTTACTGGCTGCAGGGGTGGTGGTGACATGTCACCTCAGACAGAGCCTCTGTGCTCAGTTACTGGCTGCAGGGGTGGTGGTGACATGTCACCTCAGACAGAGCCTCTGTGCTCAGTTACTGGCTGCAGTGCTGGTGACATGTCACCTCAGACAGAGCCTCTGTGCTCAGTTACTGGTTTAGCACAAGAAAATGGAGCAACAGAGTCCCAATCATAATATTAAAAAATAATATTTATTAAACAATAATCATAAAATCGTACAAACATATATAAATACATGTATGTCTGCTGTATGCAGCATACATTTAAGCAGGAGTGTGCAAAATGACAGACATGACGGTACAGCAGGTGAAACAGTATGGCAGGGAAAACACCCCTATAGTGTGCATTGTATTACAAAGCCGATTGCCAGGCTTTGAGGGGCAACATTTAGTAGCTCCGAGAGCATTCACCAAATACATCAGGCTGTTCCCCTATCAATAGCCCTGCAGCAATATCTAAGCCAAAATAAGTGCACACTTACCCATGTGAATAAGGGGTACCCCGCCACACGTCACCTGGAGGCCCTGGACGCGCGTTTCGCGTTGAGCTTTTTCAACAGGGAACGTTGTATTCAGCGTCTTTAATGTTTATATATAGATAATACCGGAAATGGGGCCGGAGAAAGCCGCGCATGCGCAGTCGCGACCCGCATATGAGACTCCTCCCCTCACACGGCCGTCATAGATGGTGCGTCCATAGGGCGGAATACCGCCTGATGACGTCACAATGATATGGGCGCACCACTCATACTGATAGCTGCTAGAGGAATATAAGTGTCAGACGCAAGCAACAGCGCATGCGCACCTCCAGCCACCATTAAACTGGAGACCAGGGGCACAGTCAGAATTGGAAAAGCTACAATACAGGTATGTCGTGCTAATTAGTAAATATAAATAGCGAAAAAACACACATACAATGCCATCATGTGTAATATTACATCTCAAATAAAGTGCAAAAGTGGAATAAAGTGCAAAACGGTAAAAAGAACCGTAGAGTAATAAAACATGTGACTCTGAGTGATAGAGTAAAAAAAAAAAAAAAAAAATTGCCAATGATATAATCTGTGTAGACACTTTGGATGAAGCATCTCGATCATTCTTGATGAATGGACCATCTTCGGGTATAAAGTGAACAGTATGACGAAAAAAGAAGAAGAACTCTGTATGTAGCCTGCAGCCTCTGGACACCATCAATTTATAAAAGGAAAAAACTAAAAAACAACAAGACAACATGAAAACACAAATAAAATAACGTTAAAATTGAGTGGAGATTAGGAGACAAAATAGCAGAGAGAGGAACATCATTCTAAAGCAAATTTGCTTAATATGAACCGCTACACAGACGGACGAATAAGGCGGAAAAATATAGAAATAAATGCCAAATTTAGCTGCAAATTTAATCACAAAAAAGGGCTAAAACTTAATTGTTCATTCAGTCCTTTTGGGGTTAGGGTATCAAGGATGACAATCCATCTGCATAATGGCTGTTATTAAAGCCATCCCAGTTGGACAGTTTTTGAGGAACAGGCGGGTCTGCTCCACAGAGGCCCGCTTTGAGAGACAGTCAGCCATCCTCACAAGGCGGTTTGAAGACCGTGGGTACAGCCATCGTTGTATCAGGGCAGGATATAAACGGGCTAAGACAACACGTAGGGAGGATCTACTTTCATGCTCCAAGAAAATTGAGGCATCGAGCGAATCTGAGGTTAGATTCATCTCCACATCTAATTGCCACTGGGGTCGGATCCGTGAGAGCTTTAACAAACATTGGCCTGTGCTGCTTACCGACAAAATCTTGGCAGCAAAACTTCCCAGATCTCCTCTGATGACACAGCGGAGAGGTAGAAACCTCAAAGATGATCTGGTAAGGAGCCACTATGTGGCCAAGAATAGAAGTTTCCTTGGCGGTGGCAAACCACGACAGGGGTGTTTCCCCTGTGGTGATTGTGTCGCGTGTCCTAACATCTTGAGATGTGGGACCTTCAGAACATCGGATGGGAGCAGGGAGTTTAAGATCCGTGAATATATCTCGTGTAGTTCCACATTTGTGGTGTATTACGCTACATGCCCCTGCTCCCTAATATACGTTGGCCTCACGTCAAGAGAACTTAAGGTTAGGACGCGCGAACATATACGTGATATCGCCGCCGCCAAGGGGGCCACAGATTTGTCTAGCTTAAAGACTCTGCCGAGACATTTTCGGATACACCATGGCTCTGACCCCAGCGGCCTGAAGATTAGGGGTATAGATAGAGTCCATGGGGGTATCAGGGGTGGCAATCTTAAAAAGGTTTTGGCACAACGGGAGTGCAGATGGATTGTCATCCTTGATACCCTAACCCCAAAAGGACTGAATGAACAATTAAGTTTTAGCCCTTTTTTGTGATTAAATTTGCAGCTAAATTTGGCATTTATTTCTATATTTTTCCGCCTTATTCGTCCGTCTGTGTAGCGGTTCATATTAAGCAAATTTGCTTTAGAATGATGTTCCTCTCTCTGCTATTTTGTCTCCTAATCTCCACTCAATTTTAACGTTATTTTATTTGTGTTTTCATGTTGTCTTGTTGTTTTTTAGTTTTTTCCTTTTATAAATTGATGGTGTCCAGAGGCTGCAGGCTACATACAGAGTTCTTCTTCTTTTTTCGTCATACTGTTCACTTTATACCCGAAGATGGTCCATTCATCAAGAATGATCGAGATGCTTCATCCAAAGTGTCTACACAGATTATATCATTGGCAATTTTTTTTTTTTTTTTTTTTTACTCTATCACTCAGAGTCACATGTTTTATTACTCTACGGTTCTTTTTACCGTTTTGCACTTTATTCCACTTTTGCACTTTATTTGAGATGTAATATTACACATGATGGCATTGTATGTGTGTTTTTTCGCTATTTATATTTACTAATTAGCACGACATACCTGTATTGTAGCTTTTCCAATTCTGACTGTGCCCCTGGTCTCCAGTTTAATGGTGGCTGGAGGTGCGCATGCGCTGTTGCTTGCGTCTGACACTTATATTCCTCTAGCAGCTATCAGTATGAGTGGTGCGCCCATATCATTGTGACGTCATCAGGCGGTATTCCGCCCTATGGACGCACCATCTATGACGGCCGTGTGAGGGGAGGAGTCTCATATGCGGGTCGCGACTGCGCATGCGCGGCTTTCTCCGGCCCCATTTCCGGTATTATCTATATATAAACATTAAAGACGCTGAATACAACGTTCCCTGTTGAAAAAGCTCAACGCGAAACGCGCGTCCAGGGCCTCCAGGTGACGTGTGGCGGGGTACCCCTTATTCACATGGGTAAGTGTGCACTTATTTTGGCTTAGATATTGCTGCAGGGCTATTGATAGGGGAACAGCCTGATGTATTTGGTGAATGCTCTCGGAGCTACTAAATGTTGCCCCTCTAAGCCTGGCAATCGGCTTTGTAATACAATGCACACTATAGGGGTGTTTTCCCTGCCATACTGTTTCACCTGCTGTACCGTCATGTCTGTCATTTTGCACACTCCTGCTTAAATGTATGCTGCATACAGCAGACATACATGTATTTATATATGTTTGTACGATTTTATGATTATTGTTTAATAAATATTATTTTTTAATATTATGATTGGGACTCTGTTGCTCCATTTTCTTGTGCTATACCAGTTTGGGAGTTGTCCCGGAGAGTTGGTGCCCGTGTGGCATCTAGGGAGGGATTTCTTCTCTCAACCCTACTCTATAGGGGTGTTATTGGATTATGTTTATTCAGTTACTGGTTGCAGTGCTGGTGACATGTCACCTCTGACAGAACCTCTGTGCTCAGTTACTGGTTGCAGTGCTGGTGACATGTCACCTCAGACAGAGCCTCTGTGCTCAGTTACTGGTTGCAGTGCTGGTGACATGTCACCTCGGACAGAGCCTCTGTGCTCAGTTACTGGCTGCAGGGGTGGTGACATGTCACCTCGGACAGAGCCTCTGTGCTCAGTTACTGGCTGCAGGGGTGGTGACATGTCACCTCAGACAGAGCCTCTGTGCTCAGTTACTGGTTGCAGTGCTGGTGACATGTCACCTCAGACAGAGCCTCTGAGCTCAGTTACTGGCTGCAGTGCTGGTGACATGTCACCTCAGACAGAGCCTCTGTGCTCAGTTACTGGTTGCAGTGCTGGTGACATGTCACCTCAGACAGAGCCTCTGTGCTCAGTTACTGGCTGCAGGGGTGGTGACATGTCACCTCGGACAGAGCCTCTGTGCTCAGTTACTGGCTGCAGTGCTGGTGACATGTCACCTCAGACAGGGCCTCTGAGCTCAGTTACTGGCTGCAGTGCTGGTGACATGTCACCTCAGACAGAGCCTCTGCACTCAGTTACTGGTTGCAGTGCTGGTGACATGTCACCTCGGACAGAGCCTCTGTGCTCAGTTACTGGCTGCAGGGGTGGTGGTGACATGTCACCTCAGACAGAGCCTCTGTGCTCAGTTACTGGCTGCAGGGGTGGTGACATGTCACCTCAGACAGAGCCTCTGTGCTCAGTTACTGGCTGCAGTGCTGGTGACATGTCACCTCAGACAGAGCCTCTGCACTCAGTTACTGGTTGCAGTGCTGGTGACATGTCACCTCGGACAGAGCCTCTGTGCTCAGTTACTGGCTGCAGGGGTGGTGGTGACATGTCACCTCAGACAAAGCCTCTGTGCTCAGTTACTGGCTGCAGGGGTGGTGGTGACATGTCACCTCAGACAGAGCCTCTGAGCTCAGTTACTGGTTGCAGCGTTGGTGACATGTCACCTCAGACAAAGCCTCTCTGCTCAGTTACTGGCTGCAGTGCTGGTGACATGTCACCTCGGACAGAGCCTCTGTGCCCAGTTACTGGTTGTGCAGCGCCCCAGAGTCCTGGTCGTCGCAGTACTGTGGCTCCGCCGCTAAGGGGGGCTATGGTACGTCTGATGGCACTGAAGGAGTTCATCTGACCAGGTATCACATACACCAATACATTTCACAGTTGGGCCTCCAGGGGGAGCTAAGGGTGCTATTTATTAGGCCACTCCTCACCGTGTGGGTAAACTGGGGGTCAGGCAGGAAGTTAGACAGAAAGCTGACTGGGTTGGAACCAGGCAACACCTTGTGGCAGGGGGTGTTGTGGGGAAGATTCGGTAGGGTCCCTGTCAGGTTTGGGACCCTGACAGAGGCCTGGCAACAAGAAAGAACGTCACGGGACCGTGCCTGCTCAGCATAGCGGCGGTGCCCTAAGAAAGGATCAGAAGCGAGATATATTGTGCTGAGTGAGAAACGAGATCAAAGCAAGAAGGAGAATACCAGTAGGAGTCGTGCTGTAAGACCGAGGCAACATCCTACTGAGGCGCACAACCGGTGGCCAGAACGCCGAGGAAGTATTCATATATCTAGGAAGTATTCATATATCGGACAAAGCCTCTGTGCCCAGTTACTGGTGGCAGCGTTGGCGAGGTGACATCATGGCTGCAAATAATAACAGATGTGGCCACCGGGAACCGCAAAAGAGAGTCAGTGCTGGACCTGGGAAGAATGAGTAATGGAAAGATTAATTTTAACCAACTCTAACAGGGGAACAATGTGTTTTTCTTAAACTAGAAAACCCCTTTAAAATGCACCGAAATTGATCGAAAGTAAGCCAACCATGAAATGATGTCAAGTTAGGAATGACTAATATAATAGGCACTAAATTTATCATCCAGCATATAACACTGTGATACATTTGGGGCATCCAGTTTAATGATGCTGCTTTATTATACTTATAAAGAAATATTCACAACCAATATCTATAACAGCAAATATCAAAGCTGATAGACATAAAGAGGTTCAAGCGTCAAGGTAAAAACAGATGTTTATTAAAAATGTGAAAAATATAATAAAACACTGGGCAGAAAACTTCCATAAAAGGGGAGGAAATATGGAGCGCCCCCAGACGCAGGGCCGCGGGGTACTCGGTACTGGGCCTCTCTGTCTCGGTCCTGGGGTTGTCATGGTGGCTAGACCCGGTCCGTGACCCTGCTAAGGGGCGTCCAATGAAAGGTGTGATGATGGTGCGTGGTGCAGGGTGCGATGAATAACGAGGATACAGGGTTGCAGTCTCTTTACCTCTTTACTGAAGGCTTCAGGATCCGCAATCCAGAGTACTGTTAACAGGGCTGGCTAAGACCGGCCGGTCCGAAGGCACATCCAGAGTTCCCTTTGCAGGTGGAAATCAGTGCCTACCTTCTAGCGCCTGTGTGTTGCAGTACCTCCCTGCTGAGCACCACGGGATAGTCCTCACAACTGTTGTGTCTGTTTCTGATGTTCTTTCTCACAACTCTCGTTTCTGTTCTGATGTTCTTCTCCGTCCCCCAGATGATATGGCTAGGACGCACCCGTATGACGGGTAGGCCTGGAGTTCTTCCGGGACCCTAGAGTCGCCCCTCTCCCACAATTGCCTCCTATGTCTGCTTAGGTGATTTAGGGGAGACAGCCAACCTAAAGTCAACTGCCCTGCCGCTGTTTGAAGTAATGCTTGGAGCCCAATACTTCCTCGGCGTTCCGACCACTGGCTACGCGCCTCAGTAGGATGTTGTCACGATCTTAAGGCACGACTCCTACTGGTTCTATTCTCCTTTGTGCTGTGATCTCGTTTCTCACTTCTCCACAATAAACCTCGCTTCTTATCCTTTCTTAAGATACCACCGCAATCAGGTGCAGGCGCGGTTCCGTAACAATCTGTCCTTTTTGCTAGGCCTCTGTCAGGATCCCACCCCTGACAGGGACCCCCCTGAATCTTCCCCTGCAACACCCTCTGCCACAGGATGTTGCCTGGATCAAACCCAGTCAGCTTCTCTCTAACTTCCTATCCAACCCCCAGTTTTACCAGATTGTGAGGAGTGGCCTAATACATAGAACCCTTTGCTCCCCCTGGAGGCCAGAGTGTGAAGTGTAATGTGTGACGGTGATACCGGGTCAGGTGAACTCTAAGTGCCATCAGACATACCATCACTCCCCTTAGTGGCGGAGCGTCAGTACTGCAACAACCAGGACTCTGGGGCGCTGCAAATACAGGTAACAATAAATCGCCAAATTAACAATGAGGGATGGGAGACAATAATTAGAAAATCCAACCCATAAATGCTAAAAGGATAGTACTCAGCTGATCCCAACTGGTATGACATAATAGTAAGTAAGTAGTTTTATACCTGAACAGGAAACCACCAGATGAGAAAATCAGGTGCCGTGTCCTCCCCACACCCGACGCCGTTTCGCCTATGCTTCTTCTGGTGTGTGGTAGATCGGCTTACTCGGCTGCACACGGAGGTAGTCAATGGAACACTGTGCCTTTATGGGTGTGCTTGGTTTATTTAGTACAGCATAAACCAAGGTTTTAAGCAGAAAAATAAACACGGCCCTCTGGGCAAAACAAGACAAAACTGTGGCACTTTGGGATAACAATGTCCTTGCACAACTACTATGTTCTATAAACACTCTCCTGGAGTATTCCTCTCCAGGCCCTATACAGCCCAGACTAACCCTGAAGTTGTTGAGCTATTTAAAGCCAGACCATGTGACTCTCCATCATGTGACTGATCACATGATCCTGACATCACACAGGTCCTGTCAGGACTCTGCATGTGGAGATACAGTGGAACCCCTCCCACCCGCTCTATGTAGGTCCACTAAAACCAGCCCATAACGTAACTCTCATTTCATATTCTCAACACATAGTGCGCTGGAGAAAACTACTCTGGTTTTATATCACTGACGCCGTCATGCACAGTGACACATATCTCCCCTCCATCACTTCACAAGTGACTCTGTCACAGGGGTTATTATCTTTATGCACTTTATATAGAGGCGGCATTTACTTATTATGTGTGATCATCTGGAGGCTTCAGATAGTGTATATACAGTGGGTATGGAAAGTATTCAGACCCCTTTAAATTTTTCCCTTTTTGTTTCATTACAGCCATTTGGTAAATTCAAAAAAGTTCTTTTTTTTTCTCATTAATGTACACTCTGCACCCCATCTTGACCGAAAAAAAACCCCAGAAATGTATAAAATTCTGCAAATGTATTAAAAAAGAAAAACTGAAATATCACATGGTCATAAGTATTCAGACCCTTTGCTCAGACACTCATATTTAAGTCACATGCTGTCCATTTCCTTGTGATGGTTCTACTCCTTCATTGGAGCCCAGCTGTGGTTAAACTGATAGGACTTGATTTGGAAAGGCACACACCTCACAGCTCACAGTGCATGTCAGACCAAATGAGAATCATGAGGTCAAAGGAACTGGTCAAGGAGCTCAGAGACAGAATTGTGGCAAGGCACAGATCTGGCCAAGGCTACAACAGAATTTCTGCAGTATTCAAAGTTCCAGAGGAGCACAGTGGCCTCCATAATCCTTAAATGGAAAACGTTCAGGACCAACAGAAGTTTTCCTAGACCATGCCGTCCAGCCAAACTGAGCAATCATGGGAGAAGAGCCCTGGTGAGAGAGGTAAAGAAGAACCCCAAGATCACTGTGGCTGAGCTCCAGAGATGCAGTAGGGAGATAGAAAGTTCCACAAAGTCAACTATTACTGCAGCCCTGGACCAGTCGGGCCTGTATGGCAGAGTGGCCCGACGGAAGTCTCTCCTGCAAGACATATGAAAGCCCGCATAGAGTTTGCTAAAAATCACATGAAGGACTCCCAGACAATGAGAAATAAGATTCTCTGGTCTGATTAGACAAAGATAGACCTTTTTGGTGATAATTCTAAGTGGTATGTGTGGAGAAAACCAGGCACTGCTCATCACCTGCCCAATACAATCCCAACAGTCAAACATGGTGGTGGCAGCATCATGCTATGGGGGTGTTTTTGAGCTGCAGGGACAGGACAACTGGTTGCCATTGAAGTAAACATGAATGCGGCCAAGTACAGAGATATCCTGGATGAAAACCTCTTCCAGAGTGCTCTGGACCCCAGACCTGGCCAAAGGTTCACCTTCCAACAAGATAATGACCCTAAGCACACAGCTAAAAAAGGAGTGGCTTCAGAAACAACTCTGTGACCATTCTTGACTGGCCCAGCAAGAGCCCTGACCTATACCCAATTGAGCATCTCTGGAGAGACCTAAAAATGGCTGTCCACCAACGTTCACCATCCAACCTGATTGAAGTGGAGAGGATCTGCAAGGAAGAATAGCAGAGGATCCACAAATCCAGGTGTGAAAAACTGGTTGCATCATTCCCAAAAAGTCTCATGGCTGTACTAGCTCAAAACGGTGCTGCTACTCAATACTGAGCAGAGGGTCTGAATACTTATGACCATGTGATATTTCAGTTTTTCTTTTTTAATAAATTTGCAAAAATTACTACATTTCTGTTTTTTTCAGTCAAGATGGGGTGCAGTGTGACACAGCGTATGCGTCATGAAAGTTGGTGCCAATCCGACCTGTGACGCATATGCTGTGTCACAGAATGATCGCGTCCCTGCAGGTCGGGTGAAAGGGTTAACTCCAATTTCACCCGACCTACAGGGACAGGGGGAAAGGTACTTCAGCCCGTGGCTACGATCGCTCTGATTGGCTGTTGAAAATGAAACAGCCAATCAGAGCAATTTGTAATATTTCACCTATGAAAAGTGGTGAAATATTACAATCCAGCCATGGCCGATCCTGCAATATCATCGGCCATAGCTGGAAACCCTGATGTGCCCCCTGCCACCGCCACCGATCTCCTCCCCAGTCCTCCGTTCTGTCCCGTACTCCCCTCCGTCCTCCTGTCCGCTCCCCCGTCCTCCTGTCTGCTCCCCTCGTGCTCCGGTCAACCCCCCCGTGCTCCGATCCACCCCCCGTGCTCCGATCCTCCCCTCATACTTACCGAGCCTCCCGGTGTCCGTCCGTCTTCTCCATGGGCGCCGCCATCTTCCAAAATGGCGGGCACATGCGCAGTGCGCCCGCCGAATCTGCCGGCTGGCAGATTCGTTCCAGGTACATTTTGATCACTGTGATAAAACCTATCACAGTGATCAAAATAAAAAAATAGTAAATGAACCCCCCCTTTATCAAACCCATAGGTAGGGACAATAATAAAATAAAGACATTTTTTTTTTTCTCCACTAGGGTTAGGGTTAGAATTAGGGTTAGAACTAGGGTTAGCGTTAAGGCTAGGGTTAGAATTAGGCTTAGAACTAGGGTTAGGGTTAGAATTAGGCTATGTGCACACTGTGCGGATTTGACTGCGGATCCGCAACGGATTGGCCGCTGCGGATTAATAGCAGTTTTCCATCAGGTTTACAGTACCTTGTAAACCTATGGAAAACCAAATCCACTGTGCCCATGGTGCGAAAAATACCGCGTGGAAACGCTGTTGTATTTTCCGCATAATGTCAATTCTTTGTGCGGATTCCACAACGTTACACCTGTTCTTCAATAGGAATCCGCAGCTGAAATCTGCACAAAAAACACTGGAAATCCGCGGTAAATCCGCAGGTAAAATGCAGTGCCTTTTACCTGCGGATTTTTCAAGAATGGTGCGGAAAAATCTCACACGAATCTGCAACGTGGGCACATAGCCTTAGGGTTAGGGTTGGAATTAGAGTTAGGGTTGGAATTAGGGCTAGGGTTGGAAATAGGGTTAAGATTAGGCTTGTGGTTAGGGTTATGGTTAGGGGTGTGTTGGGGTTAGAGTTGTGGTTAGGGTTGGGATTAGGGTTAGGGTTGGGATTAGGGTTAGGGGTGTGTTGGGGTTAGTGTTGTGGTTAGGGGTGTGTTGAGGTTAGGGTTGTGATTAAGGTTATGGCTAGAGTTGGGAATAGGGTTAGGGGTGTGTTGGGGTTAGTGTTGGAGTTAGAATTGAGGGGCTTCCACTTTTTAGGTACATCAGGGGTCTCCAAACGCAACATCGCGCCACCATTGATTCCAGCCAATCTTGCGTTCAAAAAGTCAAATGGTGCTCCCTCCCTTCCGAACCCTGTCGTGCGCCCAAACAGTGGTTTACCCACACATGCGGGGTACGAGCATACTCAGGACAAACTGGGCAACAATTATTGGGGTCCAACTTCTCCTGTTACCCTTGCGAAAATAAAAAATTGCTTGCTAAAACATAATTTTTGGGGAAAGAAAAATTATTTTTTATTTTCACGGCTCTGCGTTATAAACTTTTGTGAAGCACTTGGGGGTTCAAAGTGCTCACCACACATCTAGATAAGTTCCTTGGGGGGTCGAGTTTCCAAAATGGGGTCACTTGTGGGGGGTTTCTACTGTTTAGGCACACCAGGGGCTCTGCAAATGCAACGTGATGCCCGCAGACCATTCCATCAAAGTCTGCATTTCAAAAGTCACTACTTCCCTTCCGAGCCCCGACGTGTGCCCAAACAGTGGTTTACCCCCACATATGGGGTATCAGCGTACTCAGGAGAAATTGCACAACAACTTTTGAGGTCCAATTTCTCCTGCTACCCTTGCGAAACTAAAAAATTGCTTGCTAAAACATCATTTTTGAGGAAAGAAAAATGATTTCTTTATTTTCACGGCTCTGCGTTGTAAACTTCTGTGAAGCACTTGGAGGTTCAAAGTGCTCACCACATTTCTAGATAAGTTCCTTGGGGGGTCTAGTTTCCAAAATGGGGTCACTTGTGGGGGGTTTCTACTGTTTAGGCACATCATGGGCTCTGCAAACGCAACGTGACGCCCGCAGACCATTCCATCAAAGTCTGCATTTCAAAAGTCACTACTTCCGTTCTGAGCCCTGATGTGTGCCCAAACAGTGGTTTACCCCACATATGGGGTATTAGTATACTCAGGACAAACTGGACAACAACCTTTGGGGTCCAATTTCTCCTGTTACTTTTGTGAAAATAAAACATTGCGGGCTAAAAAATAATTTTTGAGGAAAGAAATTTTATTTTCACAGCTCTGCGTTATAAACTTCTGTGAAGCACTTGGGGGTTTAAAGTGGTGACCGCACATCTAGATTAGTTCCATGGGAGGTCTAGTTTCTAAAATGGGGTCACATGTGGGGGAGCTCCAATGTTTAGGCACACAGGGGCTCTCCAAACGCGACATGGTGTCCGCTAACGATTGGAGCTAATTTTTCATTCAAAAAGTCAAATGGCGCTCCTTCCCTTCCGAGTCCTGCCGTGTGCCCAAACAGTGGTTTACCCCTACCTGTGAGGTATCAGTGTACTCAGTAACAATTGCCCAACACATTTTAGGATCCATTTTATCCTGTTGCCCATGTGAAAATGAAAAAATTGAGGATAAAAGAATTTTTTTGTGAAAAAAAAGTACTTTTTCATTTTTACGGATCAATTTGTGAAGCACCTGAGGGTTCAAAGTGCTCACTATGCATCTAGATAAGCTCCTTGGGGGGTCTAGTTTCCAAAATAGGGTCACTTGTGGGGGAGCTCCAATGTTTAGGCACACAGGGGCTCTCCAAACGCGACATGGTGTCCGCTAAAGATTGGAGCCAATTTTTCATTGAAAAAGTCAAATGGCGCTCCTTCCCTTCCGAGCCCTGTCGTGCGCCCAAACAGTGGTTCCCGCCCCACATATGGGTAATCGGCGTACTCAGGACAAATTGTACAATAACATTTGGGGTCCAGTTTCTCTTTTTACCCTTGGGAAAATAAAAAAAATTGTTGCTAAAAGATCATTTTTGTGACTAAAAAGTTAAATGTTCATTTTTTCCTTCCATGTTGCTTCTGTTGCTGTGAAGCACCTGAAGGGTTAATAAACTTCTTGAATGTGGTTTTGAGCACCTTGAGGGGTGCAGTTTTTAGAATGGTGTCACTTTTGGGTATTTTCAGCCATATAGACCCCTCAAACTGACTTCAAATGTGAGGTGGTCCCTAAAAAAAATGGTTTTGTAAATTTCGTTGTAAAATGAGAAATTGCTGGTCAAATTTTAACCCTTATAACTTCCTAGCAAAAAAAATTTTGTTTCCAAAATTGGGCTGATGTAAAGTAGACATGTGGGTAATGTTATTTATTAACTATTTTGTGTCACATAACTCTCTTGTCTAACAGAATAAAAATTCAAAATTTGAAAATTGCGAAATTTTCAAAATTTTTGCCAAATTTCCATTTTTTTCACAAATAAACGCAAAAATTATCGACCTAAATATACCACTACCATGAAGCCCAATATGTCACGAAAAAACAATCTCAGAACCGCTAGGATCTGTTGAAGCGTTCCTGAGTTATTACCTCATAAAGGGACACTGGTCAGAATTGCAAAAAACCGCCAGGTCATTAAGGTCAAAATAGGCTGGGTCATGAAGGGGTTAATTAGAAAAAAATGAACTTTTTTGAATTTACCAAATGGCTGCAATGAAACAAAGAGTGAAAAATTTAAAGGGGTCTGAATACTTTCCGTACCCACTGTACATACTGCACTTAGCTCTTTATTTTGCCACCTTATGATTATGCATACATAGGTCTTATTCCTTATATATCGGCCTCCTATTGGGCACTATAAATGATTACACATTACAGTTTTATTACAGTTTTGTTCCAGCATCTCTTTTTTGAGTTACAGATTTTGAATAGAACTATATACTGTATATGACTATCCCTCTTTTTTAATATTGTGATTTACTGTTACCCGGGTATTCTCATCCCTTTTTTGGAGGTTTCCTGCCCTGTCTTTTTTTATGGTTGTTTGATTTTTTTAAACATTTTCAATAAACATCTGTTTCTACGATGAAGCTTGAATCTCGTTATATCTATCAGCTTTGATACTTGCTACTATAGATAATGGTTGTGAATTTGTCAAAAGTGTCAAGCATTGTGAACTCTTTTCAGGACATATATGATTATATATATACACTCACTGGCCACTTTATTAGGTACACCTGTCCAACTTCTTGTTAACACTTAATTTCTAATCAGCCAATCACATGGCGGCAACTCAGTGCATTTAGGCATGTAGACATGGTCAAGACAATCTCCTGCAGTTCAAACCGAGCATCAGTATGGGGAAGAAAGGTGATTTGAGTGCCTTTGAACGTGGCATGGTTGTTGGTGCCAGAAGGGCTGGTCTGAGTATTTCAGAAACTGCTGATCTACTGGGATTTTCACGCACAACCATCTCTAGGGTTTACAGAGAATGGTCCGAAAAAGAAAAAAAATCCAGTGAGCGGCAGTTCTGTGGGCGGAAATGCCTTGTTGATGCCAGAGGTCAGAGGAGAATGGGCAGACTGGTTCGAGCTGATAGAAAGGCAACAGTGACTCAAATCGCCACCCGTTACAACCAAGGTAGGCCTAAGAGCATCTCTGAACGCACAGTGCGTCGAACTTTGAGGCAGATGGGCTACAGCAGCAGAAGACCACACCGGGTACCACTCCTTTCAGCTAAGAACAGGAAACTGAGGCTACAATTTGTACAAGCTCATCGAAATTGGACAGTAGAAGATTGGAAAAACGTTGCTTGGTCTGATGAGTCTCGATTTCTGCTGCGACATTCGGATGGTAGGGTCAGAATTTGGCGTAAACAACATGAAAGCATGGATCCATCCTGCCTTGTATGGAGCATCTTTGGGATGTGCAGCCGACAAATCTGCGGCAACTGTGTGATGCCATCATGTCAATATGGACCAAAATCTCTGAGGAATGCTTCCAGCACCTTGTTGAATCTATGCCACGAAGAATTGAGGCAGTTCTGAAGGCAAAAGGGGGTCCAACCCGTTACTAGCATGGTGTACCTAATAAAGTGGCCGGTGAGTGTATATATATATATATATATATATATACACTGCTCAAAAAATAAAGGGAACACTAAAATCCCACATCCTAGATATCACTGAATGAAATATTCCAGTTGTAAATCTTTATTCATTACATAGTGGAATGTGTTGAGAACAATAATACCTAAAAATGATCAACGTAAATCACAACTAATATCCCACGGAGGTCTGGAGTTGGAATGATGCTCAAAATCAAAGTGGAAAATGAAGTTACATGCTGATCCAACTTCAGTGGAAATGATGCTCAGTAGTGTGTGTGGCCTCCATGTGCCTGTATGACCTCCCTACAATGCCTGGGCATGCTCCTGATGAGGCGGTGGATGGTCTCCTGAGGAATCTCTTCCCAGACCTGTACTAAAACATCCGCCAACTCCTGACGTTGGTGGATGGTGCGAGACATGATGTCCCAGATGTGTTCAATCGGATTCAGGTCTGGGGAACGGGCGGGCCAGTCCATAGCTTCAATGCCTTCATCTTGCAGGAACTGCTGACACACTCCAGCCACATGAGGTCTGACATTGTCCTGCATTAGGAGGAACCCAGGGCCAACCGCACCAGCATATGGTCTCACAAGGGGTCTGAGGATCTCATCTCGGTACCTAATGGCAGTCAGGTTACCTCTGGCGAGCACATGGAGGGCTGTGCGGCTCTCCAAAGAAATGCCACCCCATATCATTACTGACCCACTGCCAAACCAGTCATGCTGAAGGATGTTGCAGTCAGCAGATCGCTCTCCACGGCATCTCCAGACTCTGTCACGTCTGTCACATGTGCTCAGTGTGAACCTGCTTTCATCTGTGAAGAGCACAGGGCGCCAGTGGCGAATTTGCCAATCCTGGTGTTCTGTGGCAAATGCTAAGCGTCCTGCACGGTGTTGGGCTGTGAGTACAACCCCCCATCTGTGGACGTCGGGCACTCAGACCATCCTCATGGAGGTGGTTTCTAACCGTTTGTGCAGACACATGCACATTTGTGGCCTCCTGGAACTCATTTTGCAGGGCTCTTGCAGTGCTCCTCCTGTTCCTCCTTGCACAAAGGCTGAGGTAGCGGTCCTGCTGCTGGGTTGTTGCCCTCCTACGGCCCTCTCCACGTCTCCTGGTGTACTGGCCTGTCTCCTGGTAGCGCCTCCAGCCTCTGGACACTACGCTGACAAACACAGCAAACCTTCTTGTCACAGCTTGCATTGATGTGCCATCCTGGAAGAGTTGCACTACCTGAGCCACTTGTGTGGGTTGTAGAGTCCATCTCATGCTACCACGAGTGTGAAAGCACAACCAACATTCAAAAGTGACCAAAACATCAGCCAGAAAGCATTGGTACTGAGATGTGGTCTGTGGTCCCCACCTGCAGAGCCACTCCTTTATTGAAGGTGTCTTGATAATTGCCAATAATTTCCATCTGTTGTCAATTCCATTTGCACAACAGCATGTGAAATTGATTGTCAAAAAGTGTTGCTTCCTAAGTGTTTGTTTTTATTATCTATAAATAAGCTGTTAAGATCTATGGGCTGGACATAGATCCTCATGAAAATCTGCCCCAGAGCTTATTTTAGATGAAAGGGGCGTTACCAGTGTGAGACATGTAGGTCAGGAGAGGAGACTGTCAGTCATTATATGTCTCACACTGGTAACTCCCCCTTTTATTAAAAATAGCCTTTGGGAGCAGAGCCTCATACAGATCAGTGTTCTGTTCATAGTCCTGAACAGCTCATTGACAAATAACAAAAATGTGGATTTCTCTGGAATCAGACATTGGATCACATACAGTACAGAGCAAAAATTTGGACACAACTTCTTATTTAAAGATTTTTCTGTATTTTCATGACTATGAAAATTGTAAATTCACACTGAAGGCATCAAAACTATAAATTACACATGTGGAATTATATACTTAACAAAAAAGTGTGAAACAACTGAAAATATGTCTTATATTCTAGGTTCTTCAAAGTAGCCACCTTTTGCTTTGATGACAGCTTTGCACACTCTTGGCATTCTCTTGATGAGCTTCAAGAGGTAGTCACCGGAAATGGTTTTCACTTTACAGGTGTGCCCTGTCAGGTTTAATAAGTGGGATTTCTTGCCTTATAAATGGGGTTGGGACCATCAGTTGTGTTGAGCAGAAGTCTGGTGGATACACAGCTGATAGTCCTACTGAATAGACTGTTAGAATTTGTATTATGGCAAGAAAAAAGCAGCTAAGTAAAGAAAAACGAGTGGCTATCATTACTTTAAGAAATGAAGGTCAGTCAGTTCGAAAAATTGGGAAAACTTTGAAAGTGTCCCCAAGTGCAGTGGCAAAAACCATCAAGCGCTACAAAGAAACTGGCTCACATGAGGACCGCTCCAGGAAAGGAAAACCAAGAGTCACCTCTGCTTCTGAGGATAAGTTTATCCGAGTCACTAGCCTCAGAAATCGCAGGTTAACAGCAGCTCAGATTAGAGACCATGTCAATGCCACACAGAGTTCTAGCAGCAGACACATCTCTACCACAACTGTTAAGAGGAGACTTTGTGCAGCAGGCCTTCATGGTAAAATAGCTGCTAGGAAACCACTGCTAAGGACAGGCAACAAGCAGAAGAGACTTGTTTGGGCTAAAGAACACAAGGAATGGACATTAGACCAGTGGAAATCTGTGCTTTGGTCTGATGAGTCCAAATTTGAGATCTTTGGTTCCAACCACCGCGTCTTTGTGCGAGGCAGAAAAGGTTAACGGATGGACTCTACATGCCTGGTTCCCACCGTGAAGCATGGAGGAGGTGTGATGGTGTGGGGGTGCTTTGCTGGTGACACTGTTCGGGATTTATTCAAAATTGAAGGAATACTAAACCAGCATGGCTACCACAGCATCTTGCAGTGGCATGCTATTCCATCCGGTTTGCGTTTAGTTGGACCATCATTTCTTTTTCAATGGGACAATGACCCCAAACACACCTCCAGGCTGTGTAAGGGCTTTTTGACCAAGAGGGAGAGTGATGGGGTGCTACGCCAGATGACCTAGCCTCCACAGTCACCAGACCTGAACCCAATCGAGATGGTTTGGGGTGAGCTGGACCGCAGAGCGAAGGCAAAAGGGCCAACAAGTGCTAAGCATCTCTGGGAACTCCTTCAAGATTGTTGGAAGACCATTTCCAGTGACTACCTCTTGAAGCTCATCAAGAGAATGCCAAGAGTGTGAAAAGCAGTCATCAAAGCAAAAGGTGGCTACTTTGAAGAACCTAGAATATAAGACATATTTTCAGTTGTTTCACACTTTTTTGTTAAGTATATAATTCCACATGTGTTAATTCATAGTTTTGATGCCTTCAGTGTGAATTTACAATTTTCATAGTCATGAAAATACAGAAAAATCTTTAAATGAGAAGGTGTGTCCAAACTTTTGCTTTGTACTGTATATCAAGGTATCACTTTATACAGCTTCCTATGAACTACATGCCCATATATACAGCAAAGGAGTGTGATACTACCAACAGATTCCCTTTAAAGACAGCTTCGTTTCATGTGCAGTCACTCCTGACTTTCTGTGCAGGGTACTGTATACTGAATTTGATGCACTGGGATTATTTTATAATGAGGACAAGGTACAAATGCAGTGCACTGTGTGATCTATATGACTGGAGTTATTTTAAAACCTGGTGAATCCAGCTTCAAAATTCTCTTCTTAAAAATGATTTTATGACCAAATATTACAAGCCACGGCATTCATTAATTAGTATAATATTTATTGTCATGTATATTACACTGGTGTGCAGTGATGCCTGGTCCTATATTGCTGCACTGTATAATTCCCTGGATCCCCTGTATAGCAGACACTTGGTGTGCAGTGATGCCTGATCTGATCCTATAGGGCTGCACTGCATAATTCCCTGGATTTCCTGTATAGCACACACTTGGTCCATGTGCAGTGATGCCTGGTCCTATAGGGCTGCCCTTCATAATTCCCTGGATCTCCTGTGCTGCAGACACTTTGTCCATGTGCAGTGATGCCTGGTCCTAGAGGGATGCACTGTATACTTCCCTGGATCTCTTGTATAGCAGACACTTGGTGTGCAGTGATGCCTGGTCCTATAGGGCTTCACTGTATAATTCCCTAGATCACCTGCATTGCAGACACTTGGTTCATGTGCAGTGATGCCTGGTCCTATAGGGCTGCACTGTATAACTCCCTGGATCAACTGTATAGCAGACACTTGGTCCATGTGCAGTGATGCCTGGTCCTATAGGCCTGCACTGTATAATTCCCTGGATCTCCTGTATAGCAGTTATTCTATGTGCAGTGATGTCTGGTCCTATAGGACTGCACTGTATAATTCCCTGGATCTCCAGTATAGCAGACACTTGGTCCAACTGTAGTGATGCCTGGTCCTACAGGGCTGCACTGTATAGTTCCCTAGATCTCCTGTATAGCAGACACTTGGTGTGCAGTGATGCTTGGCCCTATAGGGCTGCACTGTATAATTCCCTGGATCTCCTGTATAGCAGACACTTGGTCCATGAGCAGTGATGCCTGGCCCTATAGGGCTATACTGTATAATTCCCTGTCTCCTGTATAGCAGACACTTGGTGTGCAGTGATGCTTGGTCCTATAGGGCTGCACTGTATAGTTCCCTGGATCTCTCGTATAGCAGACACTTGCTGTGCAGTGATGCCTGGCCCTATAGGGCTGCACTGTACATTTCCCTGGATCCCCTGTATAGGAGACACTTGGTGTGCAGTGATGCCTGGTCCTATAGGGCTGTACTGTATAGTTCCCTGGATCACTTGTACTGCAGACACTTGGTCCATGTGCAGTGATGCCTGGTCCTAGAGGGCTGCACTGTATACTTCCCTGGATCTCTTGTATAGCAGACACTTGGTGTGCAGTGATGCCTGGTCCTATAGGGCTTCACTGTATAATTCCCTAGATCACCTGCATTACAGACAGTTGGTTCATGTGCAGTGATGCCTGGTCCCATAGGGCTGCACTGTATAACTCCCTGGATCAACTGTATAGCAGACACTTGGTCCATGTGCAGTGATGCCTGGTCCTATAGGCCTGCACTGTATAATACCCTGGATCTCCTGTATAGCAGACAGTTATTCTATGTGCAGTGATGTCTGGTCCTATAGGACTGCACTCGATCTCCTGTATAGCAGACACTTGGTGTGCAGTGATGCCTGGTCCTATAGGGCTGCACTGTATAATTCCCTGGATCTCCAGTATAGCAGACACTTGGTCCAACTGTAGTGATGCCTGGTCCTACAGGGCTGCACTGTATAGTTCCCTAGATCTCCTGTATAGCAGACACTTGGTGTGCAGTGATGCCTGGCCCTATAGGGCTGCACTGTATAATTCCCTGGATCTCCTGTATAGCAGACACTTGGTCCATGAGCAGTGATGCCTGGCCCTATAGGGCTGCACTGTATAATTCCCTGTCTCCTGTATAGCAGACACTTGGTGCGCAGTGATGCTTGGTCCTATAAGGCTGCACTGTATAATTGCCTGGATCTCCCGTATAGCAGACACTTGGTGTGCAGTGATGCCTGGTCCTATAGAGCTGCACTGTATAACTCCCTGGCTCTCCCATATAGCAGACACTTGGTGTGCAGTGATGCCTGGTCCTATATTGCTGCTCTGTATAATTCCCTGGATCCCCTGTATAGCAGACACTTGGTGCGCAGTGATGCCTGGCCCTATAGGGCTGCACTGTATAATTCCCTGGATCTCCTGCATAGCAGACACTTGGTGTGCAGTGATGCCTGGTCCTATGGAGCTGCACTGTATAACTCCCTGGCTCTCCCATATAGCAGACACTTGGTGTGCAGTGATGCCTGGTCTTATATTGCTGCACTGTATAATTCCCTGGATCCCCTGTATAGCAGACACTTGGTGTGCTGTGATGCCTGGTCCTACAGGGCTGCACTGTATAATCCCCTGGATCCCCTGTATAGCAGGCACTTGGTGTGCAGTGATGCCTGGTCCTATAGGGCTTCACTGTATAATTCCCTGGATCCCCTGTATAGCAGACACTTGGTGTGCAGCGATGCCTGGTCCTATAGGGCTGCACTGTATAATCCCCTGGATCCCCTGTATAGCAGGCACTTGGTGTGCAGTGATGCCTGGTCCTATAGGGCTTCACTGTATAATTCCCTGGATCCCCTGTATAGCAGACACTTGGTGTGCAGTGATGCCTGGTCCTATATTGCTGCACTGTATAATTCCCTGGATCCCCTGTATAGCAGACACTTGGTGTGCAGCGATGCCTGGTCCTATAGGGCTGCACTGTATAACTCCCTGGCTCTCCCATATAGCAGACACTTGGTGTGCAGTGATGCCTGGTCCTATAGGGCTGCACTGTATAATCCCCTGGATCCCCTGTATAGCAGACACTTGGTGTGCAGTGATGCCTGGCCCTATAGGGCTGCACTGTATAGTTCCCTGGACCCCCTGTATAGCAGACACTTGGTGTGCAGTGATGCCTGGTCCTATATTGCTGCACTCTATAATTCCCTGGATCCCCTGTATAGCAGACACTTGGTGCGCAGTTTTGGATATTGTGGCTTTTAATATTTGGTAATACAATAATTTTTTAATAAGAGGATGCTGGATTTACATTTTTTTTCTATATTATTCCTGGAACTTGAATTGCTGCAAGATTTCCATGCACTTGGTCCTCTCTTTATACAGGTGGGCTGACTTTTACCTGTTTAAATACAGATTTCAATGTGCAGGGGTGGTGCCACAGGATTGGAGGATGGCTCACGTGGTGCCGATATATAAGAAAGGTAAGAAGGTGGATCTGAGCAACCACCGTTCGAGATCTGTGCTAGGACCGATTCTTTTTAACCTCTTTATTAATGCCCTTGTGGATGGGATTGAGAGTAAAATGGCAGTCTTTGCTGTCGACCCTAAACTATGTAGGATACTAAAATCTGACCTTGACATTACAATTTTGACAAACAATCTGGATAAAATGTCTGAATGGGCAAACACTTGGCAAATGAGATTTAATGTTGATAAATGTAGAGTAATGCACCTGGGACGGAGTAATCCTATTGCTGCATATACATTAAATGGGAGTATACTCGGGGCTACAGAACAGGAGAAGGACTTGGGTATTCTGGATACAAGTAAGCTGAGCAGCAGTACCCAGTGTAAGCAGCAGCCGCAAAAGCAAATAAGATTTTAGGGTATATAAAAAGATAAAATCCAGTGATCCCAACATACTGTTACCCCTTTATAACTCACTGGTGAGGCCACATCTAGAATATGGGATCCAGTTGTGGGCTCCATATTTTAAAAAGGATATTCATAAGTTAGAATCAGTGCAAAGACAGGCAACTAGATTATTACAAGGGATGGAAGGCCTCTAATATGATGAGAGGTTGGAAAAGTTGGGCTAGTTTAGCTTAGAAAAAGGACGCCTCAGAGGGGATCTCATTTACATGTGAAAATATATGTGTGGTCAGTACAAAGCACTGGCGCATGACTTATTCCTTCAATGACCATACTAAGGGCCAGAGGGCACTCATTACAGGTGGAAGAAAGGCGATTCCGGCAGCTAAACAGGAGAGGGTTCTTTACAGTTAGAGAAGTCAGACTGTGGAATGCCGACCACAAGAGGTAGTAAAGGTCGACACTATAACAGCTTTTAAAAAAGGGCTGGATGATTTCCATGATACACATAACATTGCAGGTTATAGCTAAATTAGTGAAGAAATGTACAGTTGGTGGAGAAAGGTTGAACTTGATGGACCTAGGTATTTTATCAACCTATGTAACTAGAAGCTTCAATATTTGTGCAGTGACAGCTGAAGGGCTGTACAGTGCACTGCGGGGTGAATTTAATGCACTGGAATTGGAGGCATTTTATAACGTGCACTTGATACTTGAAAATAGGACAAAGTGCACGTTCCAGGAATAATGTGGAGAAAAAATGTGATTTCTCGTAGTGCACTAAGTGATGAATATAACGCCTTGGAATTATTGTATAATGTGCTCTAGGAATATATGCAGTGACAAATAACACAAAATACAGTGCACTGTGTATTGTACATAAAGCACTGGAGCTATTGTACATCAGACACTTGGGATGTCTGCCGTGATTCCTGATTCTTTAAGGGGGTACGGAGGCTAGTTTATGCCCCACACTCCTTGCCCATGTCCCTTAAAAGCTGGTATATCTTATATGGGATACTGTGGAATGCCATGTATATTTGATGTTTTATAATGCTGTCATACTGTGTAATGCAATGTACAGATGTTAATGTGTCAAGTAGATATAGGGAAAGTATAGAATTTTAGCCCACTAAAGGTACCTTCACACGAAGCGACGCTGCAGCGATAGCGACAACGATGCCGATCGCTGCAGCGTCGCTGTTTGATCGCTGGGGAGCTGTCACACAGACCGCTCTCCAGCGACCAACGATGCCGAGGCCCCCGGGTAACCAGGGTAAACATCGGGTTGCTAAGCGCAGGGCCGCGCTTAGTAACCCGATGTTTACCCTGGTTACCAGCGTAAAAGTAAAAAAAACAAACAGTACATGCTCACCTGCGCGTCCCCCAGCGTCTGCTTCCTGACACTGACTGAGCTCCGGCCCTAACAGCAGAGCGGTGACGTCACCGCTGTGCTTTCACTTTCAGTTTAGGGCCGGCGCTCAGTAAGTGTCAGGAAGCAGAGGCTGGGGGACGCGCAGGTGAGCATGTACTGTTTGTTTTTTTTACTTTTACGCTGGTAACCAGGGTAAACATCGGGTTACTAAGCGCGGCCCTGCGCTTGGTAACCTGATGTTTAGCCTGGTTACCAGTGTAAAACATCGCTGGTATCGTTGCTTTTGCTTTCAAACACAACGATACACAGCGATCGGACGACCAAATAAAGTTCTGGACTTTATTCAGCGACCAGCGACATCACAGCAGGATCCTGATCGCTGCTGCGTGTCAAACGAAACGATATCGCTAGCGAGGACGCTGCTAAGTCACGGATCGCTAGCGATGTCGTTTCGTGTGAAGGTACCTTAAGGGAAGCACAATAGAGTAAGATAGGAATTAGATATTCCAATTGGATTAGGTTAGTTAGGAGGGGCTAAGACAAGGTAGTTGGGGGAGCTTCCTGGAGGTAGAGAGAGAGTGAGTGTGAGCCGGGAGCAAGGGCAGGACAGTAGTGTCCAGAGGGGAACGTTTAAGTCGAGGAGCCCAGCAGTCCAGGGCCTAGAGCTGACAGTGACACGTGGTGACTGGTGAGGAATATCTTGGCAGCATCAGAATGGCAGCAGCTAACTTCATGGGAACAACCTTAAGGCCGAGGCCTAGGGCCTGGTAAGGAATGGAAGAGCCATTTCTCGACTTCACCTTCGGAAAGGGAAGTGGGCAGGGAGCTCCTGAAGGAAGCTGTGGGACCGGCGGATATTCTTAGAGGAGTGAGGGACAGTACAGGGAACGGAATGGTGATAGTCTGCGAAGAATTTTGTGCTGTTTCTGTGACTAAACTGGATGAGCTGAGTAAAATTGTTTTGTTGAAGATGAACCTGGACTCTGACTGTCATTGCATGGTGTTAAAGGAAAGGGCTCTCGCCAGTGTAAAATGGACCCTGACTTGCAAGTGAGTGAACTACGTGTGTTAATAGAGAGGAGGGCCAGGGTGTATCAGTGCTGCCACTCCCAACCACGACTACCCCCCTGGCCTCCGTTTCACTCCCATGGTCAGTAAACGCTGCCGCTTGGACGCTGCATACTTGTAGAAAAAGGTCCAGCTCACCGTAGTAGACATCATGGATTTCTCATGCTTTGGCTGTGCACTCATCCACAGCATCCAACCCACAGCGTCCAGATGTTACAGCATAGTGAATGGGATTTCAAGAAATCCCATCTCCACTATGCGTGTACAGACGCACACGAATCACCCTCTGAGATGGATATGCGACGCGTCTCTCTAGACTGCAGCGTGTCTATTTATCTTGCAGACACGTGAGCCTCCGCAAGATACATTTCACCCTTACAATGTATGGGACGCGGTGATTCCGGATGGTTCAGTGATCACATGCGGATTCACCTGCGTTCAATAGCTGGCAGCGCTTTGGACGTAGTGAACATGCTTTGCGTCCAAATAGCTGCTGATTCCTGAACGTGTGCACATACCCTAGAAATGCACTGCTTGGTAATATCACCAATACACTGGAGCTATTTGCAGTGTAGAGAGCAGTGACTCCTGGGGATATCAGCAGTGATTCCTTATTCTATACGGCTGCACTGTATAATTCCATGAATCCCTTGTGTAGCAGACACTGGGGCTATTTGCAGTGACTCCTTATTCTATAGGGCTGCACTGTACAGTTCCCTGGATCTCTTCTATAGCAGATAATAGGGTTATGTGCAGTGGATTACTTACAGTATTCTGTCGGACTGCACTGTATAAGTCCCTGGATCTCTTGTATAGCAGACACTGGTGATATGTGCAGTGATTCCTTAATATATAGGGCTGCACTGTATAATTCACTGGATCTCCTGAACAGCAGACACTGGGGCTATCAGCAGTGATTCCTGCTGCACTGTGTGATAACATCATTCCATGGAGCTATTTTCGGAGGCATCGTATGCCTGGTACTATAAGGTTGCACTGTATAGTTCCCTGGATCTCCCGTATAGCAGACACTTGGTGTGCAGTGATGCCTGATCTGATCCTATAGGGCTGCACTGCATAATTCCCTGGATTTCCTGTATAGCACACACTTGGTCCATGTGCAGTGATGCCTGGTCCTATAGGGCTGCCCTTCATAATTCCCTGGATCTCCTGTACTGCAGACACTTTGTCCATGTGCAGTGATGCCTGGTCCTAGAGGGCTGCACTGTATACTTCCCTGGATCTCTTGTATAGCAGACACTTGGTGTGCAGTGATGCCTGGTCCTATAGGGCTTCACTGTATAATTCCCTAGATCACCTGCATTGCAGACACTTGGTTCATGTGCAGTGATGCCTGGCCCTATAGGGCTGCACTGTATAATTCCCTGGATCTCCTGTATAGCAGACACTTGGTCCATGAGCAGTGATGCCTGGCCCTATAGGGCTACACTGTATAATTCCCTGTCTCCTGTATAGCAGACACTTGGTGTGCAGTGATGCTTGGTCCTATAGGGCTGCACTGTATAGTTCCCTGGATCTCTCGTATAGCAGACACTTGCTGTGCAGTGATGCCTGACCCTATAAGGCTGCACTGTATAAGTGCCTGGATCTCTCGTATAGCAGACACTTGCTGTGCAGTGATGCCTGGCCCTATAGGGCTGCACTGTACATTTCCCTGGATCCCCTGTATAGGAGACACTTGGTGTGCAGTGATGCCTGGTCCTATAGGGCTGCACTGTATAGTTCCCTGGATCACCTGTACTGCAGACACTTGGTCCATGTGCAGTGATGCCTGGTCCTAGAGGGCTGCACTGTATACTTCCCTGGATCTCTTGTATAGCAGACACTTGGTGTGCAGTGATGCCTGGTCCTATAGGGCTTCACTGTATAATTCCCTAGATCACCTGCATTACAGACACTTGGTTCACGTGCAGTGATGCCTGGTCCCATAGGGCTGCACTGTATAACTCCCTGGATCAACTGTATAGCAGACACTTGGTCCATGTGCAGTGATGCCTGGTCCTATAGGCCTGCACTGTATAATACCCTGGATCTCCTGTATAGCAGACAGTTATTCTATGTGCAGTGATGTCTGGTCCTATAGGACTGCACTCGATCTCCTGTATAGCAGACACTTGGTGTGCAGTGATGCCTGGTCCTATAGGGCTGCACTGTATAATTCCCTGGATCTCCAGTATAGCAGACACTTGGTCCAACTGTAGTGATGCCTGGTCCTACAGGGCTGCACTGTATAGTTCCCTAGATCTCCTGTATAGCAGACACTTGGTGTGCAGTGATGCCTGGCCCTATAGGGCTGCACTGTATAATTCCCTGGATGTCCTGTATAGCAGACACTTGGTCCATGAGCAGTGATGCCTGGCCCTATAGGGCTGCACTGTATAATTCCCTGTCTCCTGTATAGCAGACACTTGGTGCGCAGTGATGCTTGGTCCTATAAGGCTGCACTGTATAATTGCCTGGATCTCCCGTATAGCAGACACTTGGTGTGCAGTGATGCCTGGTCCTATAGAGCTGCACTGTATAACTCCCTGGCTCTCCCATATAGCAGACACTTGGTGTGCAGTGATGCCTGGTCCTATATTGCTGCACTGTATAATTCCCTGGATCCCCTGTATAGCAGACACTTGGTGCGCAGTGATGCCTGGCCCTATAGGGCTGCACTGTATAATTCCCTGGATCTCCTGCATAGCAGACACTTGGTGTACAGTGATGCCTGGTCCTATAGAGCTGCACTGTATAACTCCCTGGCTCTCCCATATAGCAGACACTTGGTGTGCAGTGATGCCTGGTCCTATATTGCTGCACTGTATAATTCCCTGGATCCCCTGTATAGCAGACACTTGGTGTGCAGTGATGCCTGGTCCTATATTGCTGCACTGTATAATTCCCTGGATCCCCTGTATAGCAGGCACTTGGTGTGCAGTGATGCCTGGTCCTATAGGGCTGCACTGTATAATTCCCTGGATCCCCTGTATAGCAGAAACTTGGTGTGCAGCGATGCCTGGTCCTATAGGGCTGCACTGTATAACTCCCTGGCTCTCCCATATAGCAGACACTTGGTGTGCAGTGATGCCTGGTCCTATAGGGCTGCACTGTATAATCCCCTGGATCCCCTGTATAGCAGACACTTGGTGTGCAGTGATGCCTGGCCCTATAGGGCTGCACTGTATAGTTCCCTGGACCCCCTGTATAGCAGACACTTGGTGTGCAGTGATGCCTGGTCCTATATTGCTGCACTGTATAATTCCCTGGATCCCCTGTATAGCAGACACTTGGTGCGCAGTGATGCCTGGCCCTATAGGGCTGCACTGTATAATTCCCTGGATCTCCTGCATAGCAGACACTTGGTGTGCAGTGATGCCTGGTCCTATAGAGCTGCACTGTATAACTCCCTGGCTCTCCCATATTGCAGACACTTGGTGTGCAGTGATGCCTGGTCCTATATTGCTGCACTGTATAATTCCCTGGATCCCCTGTATAGCAGACACTTGGTGTGCAGTGATGCCTGGTCCTATAGGGCTGCACTGTATAATCCCCTGGATCCCCTGTATAGCAGGCACTTGGTGTGCAGTGATGCCTGGTCCTATAGGGCTGCACTGTATAATTCCCTGGATCCCCTGTATAGCAGACACTTGGTGTGCAGCGATGCCTGGTACTATAGGGCTGCACTGTATAACTCCCTGGATCCCCTGTATAGCAGACACTTGGTGTGCAGTGTTGCCTGGTCCTATAAGGCTGCACTGTATAATCCCCTGGAACCCCTGTATAGCAGACACTTGGTGTGCAGTGTTGCCTGGTCCTATAGGGCTGCACTGTATAGTTCCCTGGACCCCCTGTATAGCAGACACTTGGTGTGCAGTGATGCCTGGTCCTATAGGGCTGCATTGTATAATTCCCTGGATCCCCTGTATAGCAGATACTTGGTGTGCAGTGATACCTGGTCCTATAAGGCTGCACTGTATAATCCCCTGGATCCCCTGTATAGCAGACACTTGGTGTGCAGTGTTGCCTGGTCCTATAGGGCTGCACTGAATAATTCCCTGGATCCCCTATATAGCAGACACTTGGTGTGCAGTGTTGCCTGGTCCTATAGGGCTGCACTGTATAGTTCCCTGGACCCCCTGTATAGCAGACACTTGGTGTGCAGTGATGCCTGGTCCTATAGGGCTGCACTGTATAATTCCCTGGATCCCCTGTATAGCAGACACTTGGTGTTCAGTGATGCCTGGTCCTATAGCGCTGCACTGTATAGTTCCCTGGACCCCCTGCATAGCAGACACTTGGTGTTCAGTGATGCCTGGTCCTATAGCGCTGCACTGGGTGATACCATCATTCCCTGTATAGCAGATTCTTGGTGTGCAGTGATGCCTGGTCCTACAGGGCTGCACTGTATAACTCCCTGGATCCCCTGTATAGCAGACACTTGGTGTGCAGTGATGCCTCGTCCTATAGCGCTGCACTGTATAGTTCCCTGGACCCCCTGTATAGCAGACACTTGGTGTTCAGTGATGCCTGGTCCTATAGCGCTGCACTGTATAGTTCCCTGGACCCCCTGTATAGCAGACACTTGGTGTTCAGTGATGCCTGGTCCTATAGCGCTGCACTGGGTGATACCATCATTCCCTGTATAGCAGATACTTGGTGTGCAGTGATGCCTGGTCCTATAGGGCTGCACTGTATAACTCCCTGGATCCCCTGTATAGCAGATACTTGGTGTGCAGTGATGCCTGGTCCTATAGAGCTGCACTGTATAACTCCCTGGCTCTCCCATATAGCAGACACTTGGTGTGCAGTGATGCCTGGTCCTATATTGCTGCACTGTATAATTCCCTGGATCCCCTGTATAGCAGACACTTGGTGTGCAGTGATGCCTGATCTGATCCTATAGGGCTGCACTGCATAATTCCCTGGATTTCCTGTATAGCACACACTTGGTCCATGTGCAGTGATGCCTGGTCCTATAGGGCTGCCCTTCATAATTCCCTGGATCTCCTGTACTGCAGACACTTTGTCCATGTGCAGTGATGCCTGGTCCTAGAGGGATGCACTGTATACTTCCCTGGATCTCTTGTATAGCAGACACTTGGTGTGCAGTGATGCCTGGTCCTATAGGGCTTCACTGTATAATTCCCTAGATCACCTGCATTGCAGACACTTGGTTCATGTGCAGTGATGCCTGGTCCTATAGGGCTGCACTGTATAACTCCCTGAATCAACTGTATACCAGACACTTGGTCCATGTGCAGTGATGCCTGGTCCTATAGGCCTGCACTGTATAATTCCCTGGATCTCCTGTATAGCAGTTATTCTATGTGCAGTGATGTCTGGTCCTATAGGACTGCACTGTATAATTCCCTGGATCTACAGTATAGCAGACACTTGGTCCAACTGTAGTGCTGCCTGGTCCTACAGGGCTGCACTGTATAGTTCCCTAGATCTCATGTATAGCAGACACTTGGTGTGCAGTGATGCCTGGCCCTATAGGGCTGCACTGTATAATTCCCTGGATCTCCTGTATAGCAGACACTTGGTCCATGAGCAGTGATGCCTGGCCCTATAGGGCTATACTGTATAATTCCCTGTCTCCTGTATAGCAGACACTTGGTGTGCAGTGATGCTTGGTCCTATAGGGCTGCACTGTATAGTTCCCTGGATCTCTCGTATAGCAGACACTTGCTGTGCAGTGATGCCTGGCCCTATAGGGCTGCACTGTACATTTCCCTGGATCCCCTGTATAGGAGACACTTGGTGTGCAGTGATGCCTGGTCCTATAGGGCTGTACTGTATAGTTCCCTGGATCACTTGTACTGCAGACACTTGGTCCATGTGCAGTGATGCCTGGTCCTAGAGGGCTGCAGTGTATACTTCCCTGGATCTCTTGTATAGCAGACACTTGGTGTGCAGTGATGCCTGGTCCTATAGGGCTTCACTGTATAATTCCCTAGATCACCTGCATTACAGACAGTTGGTTCATGTGCAGTGATGCCTGGTCCTATAGGCCTGCACTGTATAATACCCTGGATCTCCTGTATAGCAGACAGTTATTCTATGTGCAGTGATGTCTGGTCCTATAGGACTGCACTCGATCTCCTGTATAGCAGACACTTGGTGTGCAGTGATGCCTGGTCCTATAGGGCTGTACTGTATAATTCCCTGGATCTCCAGTATAGCAGACACTTGGTCCAACTGTAGTGATGCCTGGTCCTATAGGGCTGCACTGTATAGTTCCCTAGATCTCCTGTATAGCAGACACTTGGTGTGCAGTGATGCCTGGCCCTATAGGGCTGCACTGTATAATTCCCTGGATCTCCTGTATAGCAGACACTTGGTCCATGAGCAGTGATGCCTGGCCCTATAGGGCTGCACTGTATAATTCCCTGTCTCCTGTATAGCAGACACTTGGTGCGCAGTGATGCTTGGTCCTATAAGGCTGCACTGTATAATTGCCTGGATCTCCCGTATAGCAGACACTTGGTGTGCAGTGATGCCTGGTCCTATAGAGCTGCACTGTATAACTCCCTGGCTCTCCCATATAGCAGACACTTGGTGTGCAGTGATGCCTGGTCCTATATTGCTGCACTGTATAATTCCCTGGATCCCCTGTATAGCAGACACTTGGTGCGCAGTGATGCCTGGCCCTATAGGGCTGCACTGTATAATTCCCTGGATCTCCTGCATAGCAGACACTTGGTGTGCAGTGATGCCTGGTCCTATGGAGCTGCACTGTATAACTCCCTGGCTCTCCCATATAGCAGACACTTGGTGTGCAGTGATGCCTGGTCCTATATTGCTGCACTGTATAATTCCCTGGATCCCCTGTATAGCAGACACTTGGTGTGCAGTGATGCCTGGTCCTACAGGGCTGCACTGTATAATCCCCTGGATCCCCTGTATAGCAGACACTTGGTGTGCAGTGATGCCTGGTCCTATAGGGCTGCACTGTATAATCCCCTGGATCCCCTGTATAGCAGACACTTGGTGTGCAGTGATGCCTGGCCCTATAGGGCTGCACTGTATAGTTCCCTGGACCCCCTGTATAGCAGACACTTGGTGTGCAGTGATGCCTGGTCCTATATTGCTGCACTGTATAATTCCCTGGATCCCCTGTATAGCAGACACTTGGTGCGCAGTGATGCCTGGCCCTATAGGGCTGCACTGTATAATTCCCTGGATCTCCTGCATAGCAGACACTTGGTGTGCAGTGATGCCTGGTCCTATATTGCTGCACTGTATAATTCCCTGGATCCCCTGTATAGCAGACACTTGGTGTGCAGTGATGCCTGGTCCTATAGGGCTGCACTGTATAATCCCCTGGATCCCCTGTATAGCAGGCACTTGGTGTGCAGTGATGCCTGGTCCTATAGGGCTGCACTGTATAATTCCCTGGATCCCCTGTATAGCAGACACTTGGTGTGCAGCGATGCCTGGTCCTATAGGGCTGCACTGTATAACTCCCTGGCTCTCCCATATAGCAGACACTTGGTGTGCAGTGATGCCTGGTCCTATAGGGCTGCACTGTATAGTTCCCTGGATCTTCTGTATAGCAGACACTTGGTGTGCAGTGATGCCTGGTCCTATAGGGCTGCACTGTATAACTCCCTGGCTCTCCCATATAGCAGACACTTTGTGTGCAGTGATGCCTGGCCCTATAGGGCTGCACTGTATAACTCCCTGGATCCCCTGTATAGCAAACACTTGGTGTGCAGTGATGCCTGGTCCTATAGGGCTGCACTGTATAATTCCCTGGATCCCCTGTTTAGCAGACACTTGGTGTGCAGTGTTGCCTGGTCCTATAAGTCTGCACTGTATAATCCCCTGGAACCCCTGTATAGCAGACATTTGGTGTGCAGTGTTGCCTGGTCCTATAGGGCTGCACTGTATAGTTCCCTGGACCCCCTGTATAGCAGACACTTGGTGTGCAGTGATGCCTGGTCCTATAGGGCTGCACTGTATAATTCCCTGGATCCCCTGTATAGCAGATACTTGGTGTGCAGTGATACCTGGTCCTATAAGGCTGCACTGTATAATCCCCTGGATCCCCTGTATAGCAGACACTTGGTGTGCAGTGTTGCCTGGTCCTATAGGGCTGCACTGTATAATTCCCTGGATCCCCTATATAGCAGACACTTGGTGTGTAGTGTTGCCTGGTCCTATAGGGCTGCACTGTATAGTTCCCTGGACCCCCTGTATAGCAGACACTTGGTGTGCAGTGATGCCTGGTCCTTTAGGGCTGCACTGTATAATTCCCTGGATCCCCTGTATAGCAGACACTTGGTGTTCAGTGATGCCTGGTCGTATAGCGCTGCACTGTATAGTTCCCTGGACCCCCTGTATAGCAGACACTTGGTGTTCAGTGATGCCTGGTCCTATAGCGCTGCACTGGGTGATACCATCATTCTCTGTATAGCAGATACTTGGTGTGCAGTGATGCCTGGTCCTACAGGGCTGCACTGTATAACTCTCTGGATCCCCTGTATAGCAGACACTTGGTGTGCAGTGATGCCTGGTCCTATAGCGCTGCACTGTATAGTTCCCTGGACCCCCTGTATAGCAGACACTTGGTGTTCAGTGATGCCTGGTCCTATAGTGCTGCACTGTATAGTTCCCTGGACCCCCTGTATAGCAGACACTTGGTGTTCAGTGATGCCTGGTCCTATAGCGCTGCACTGGGTGATACCATCATTCTCTGTATAGCAGATACTTGGTGTGCAGTGATGCCTGGTCCTATAGGGCTGCACTGTATAACTCCCTGGATCCCCTGTATAGCAGATACTTGGTGTGCAGTGATGCCTGGTCCTATAGAGCTGCACTGTATAACTCCCTGGCTCTCCCATATAGCAGACACTTGGTGTGCAGTGATGCCTGGTCCTATATTGCTGCACTGTATAATTCCCTGGATCCCCTGTATAGCAGACACTTGGTGTGCAGTGATGCCTGGTCCTATAGGGCTGCACTGTATAATCCCCTATATAGCAGGCACTTGGTGTGCAGTGATGCCTGGTCCTATAGGGCTGCACTGTATAATTCCCTGGATCCCCTGTATAGCAGACACTTGGTGTTCAGCGATGCCTGGTCCTATAGGGCTGCACTGTATAACTCCCTGGCTCTCCCATATAGCGGACACTTGGTGTGCAGTGATGCCTGGTCCTATAGGGCTGCACTGTATAGTTCCCTGGATCTTCTGTATAGCAGACACTTGGTGTGCAGTGATGCCTGGTCCTATAGGGCTGCACTGTATAACTCCCTGGCTCTCCCATATAGCAGACACTTGGTGTGCAGTGATGCCTGGTCCTATAGGGCTGCACTGTATAACTCTCTGGATCCCCTGTATAGCAGACACTTGGTGTGCAGTGATGCCTGGTCCTATAGGGCTGCACTGTATAATCCCCTGTATAGCAGGCACTTGGTGTGCAGTGATGCCTGGCCCTATAGTGCTGCACTGTAGAACTCCCTGGACCCCCTGTATAGCAGGCACTTGGTGTGCAGTGATGCCTGGTCCTATATTGCTGCACTGTATAATTCCCTGGATCCCCTGTATAGCAGACACTTGGTGTGCAGTGATGCCTGATCTGATCCTATAGGGCTGCACTGCATAATTCCCTGGATTTCCTGTATAGCACACACTTGGTCCATGTGCAGTGATGCCTGGTCCTATAGGGCTGCCCTTCATAATTCCCTGGATCTCCTGTACTGCAGACACTTTGTCCATGTGCAGTGATGCCTGGTCCTAGAGGGATGCACTGTATACTTCCCTGGATCTCTTGTATAGCAGACACTTGGTGTGCAGTGATGCCTGGTCCTATAGGGCTTCACTGTATAATTCCCTAGATCACCTGCATTGCAGACACTTGGTTCATGTGCAGTGATGCCTGGTCCTATAGGGCTGCACTGTATAACTCCCTGGATCAACTGTATAGCAGACACTTGGTCCATGTGCAGTGATGCCTGGTCCTATAGGCCTGCACTGTATAATTCCCTGGATCTCCTGTATAGCAGTTATTCTATGTGCAGTGATGTCTGGTCCTATAGGACTGCACTGTATAATTCCCTGGATCTCCAGTATAGCAGACACTTGGTCCAACTGTAGTGATGCCTGGTCCTACAGGGCTGCACTGTATAGTTCCCTAGATCTCCTGTATAGCAGACACTTGGTGTGCAGTGATGCCTGGCCCTATAGGGCTGCACTGTATAATTCCCTGGATCTCCTGTATAGCAGACACTTGGTCCATGAGCAGTGATGCCTGGCCCTATAGGGCTATACTGTATAATTCCCTGTCTCCTGTATAGCAGACACTTGGTGTGCAGTGATGCTTGGTCCTATAGGGCTGCACTGTATAGTTCCCTGGATCTCTCGTATAGCAGACACTTGCTGTGCAGTGATGCCTGGCCCTATAGGGCTGCACTGTACATTTCCCTGGATCCCCTGTATAGGAGACACTTGGTGTGCAGTGATGCCTGGTCCTATAGGGCTGTACTGTATAGTTCCCTGGATCACTTGTACTGCAGACACTTGGTCCATGTGCAGTGATGCCTGGTCCTAGAGGGCTGCACTGTATACTTCCCTGGATCTCTTGTATAGCAGACACTTGGTGTGCAGTGATGCCTGGTCCTATAGGGCTTCACTGTATAATTCCCTAGATCACCTGCATTACAGACAGTTGGTTCATGTGCAGTGATGCCTGGTCCCATAGGGCTGCACTGTATAACTCCCTGGATCAACTGTATAGCAGACACTTGGTCCATGTGCAGTGATGCCTGGTCCTATAGGCCTGCACTGTATAATACCCTGGATCGCCTGTATAGCAGACAGTTATTCTATGTGCAGTGATGTCTGGTCCTATAGGACTGCACTCGATCTCCTGTATAGCAGACACTTGGTGTGCAGTGATGCCTGGTCCTATAGGGCTGCACTGTATAATTCCCTGGATCTCCAGTATAGCAGACACTTGGTCCAACTGTAGTGATGCCTGGTCCTACAGGGCTGCACTGTATAGTTCCCTAGATCTCCTGTATAGCAGACACTTGGTGTGCAGTGATGCCTGGCCCTATAGGGCTGCACTGTATAATTCCCTGGATCTCCTGTATAGCAGACACTTGGTCCATGAGCAGTGATGCCTGGCCCTATAGGGCTGCACTGTATAATTCCCTGTCTCCTGTATAGCAGACACTTGGTGCGCAGTGATGCTTGGTCCTATAAGGCTGCACTGTATAATTGCCTGGATCTCCCGTATAGCAGACACTTGGTGTGCAGTGATGCCTGGTCCTATAGAGCTGCACTGTATAATTCCCTGGATCCCCTGTATAGCAGACACTTGGTGCGCAGTGATGCCTGGCCCTATAGGGCTGCACTGTATAATTCCCTGGATCTCCTGCATAGCAGACACTTGGTGTGCAGTGATGCCTGGTCCTATGGAGCTGCACTGTATAACTCCCTGGCTCTCCCATATAGCAGACACTTGGTGTGCAGTGATGCCTGGTCTTATATTGCTGCACTGTATAATTCCCTGGATCCCCTGTATAGCAGACACTTGGTGTGCTGTGATGCCTGGTCCTACAGGGCTGCACTGTATAATCCCCTGGATCCCCTGTATAGCAGGCACTTGGTGTGCAGTGATGCCTGGTCCTATAGGGCTGCACTGTATAATTCCCTGGATCCCCTGTATAGCAGACACTTGGTGTGCAGCGATGCCTGGTCCTATAGGGCTGCACTGTATAACTCCCTGGCTCTCCCATATAGCAGACACTTGGTGTGCAGTGATGCCTGGTCCTATAGGGCTGCACTGTATAATCCCCTGGATCCCCTGTATAGCAGACACTTGGTGTGCAGTGATGCCTGGCCCTATAGGGCTGCACTGTATAGTTCCCTGGACCCCCTGTATAGCAGACACTTGGTGTGCAGTGATGCCTGGTCCTATATTGCTGCACTGTATAATTCCCTGGATCCCCTGTATAGCAGACACTTGGTGCGCAGTGATGCCTGGCCCTATAGGGCTGCACTGTATAATTCCCTGGATCTCCTGCATAGCAGACACTTGGTGTGCAGTGATGCCTGGTCCTATAGGGCTGCACTGTATAACTCCCTGGCTCTCCCATATAGCAGACACTTGGTGTGCAGTGATGCCTGGTCCTATAGGGCTGCACTGTATAGTTCCCTGGATCTTCTGTATAGCAGACACTTGGTGTGCAGTGATGCCTGGTCCTATAGGGCTGCACTGTATAACTCCCTGGCTCTCCCATATAGCAGACACTTGGTGTGCAGTGATGCCTGGCCCTATAGGGCTGCACTGTATAACTCCCTGGATCCCCTGTATAGCAGACACTTGGTGTGCAGTGATGCCTGGTCCTATAGAGCTGCACTGTATAGTTCCCTGAATCCCCTGTATAGCAGACACTTGGTGTGCAGTGATGCTTGGTCCTATAGGGCTGCACTGTATAATTCCCTGGATCCCCTGTATAGCAGACACGGTGTGCAGTGATGCCTGGCCCTATAGGGCTGCACTGTATAACTCTCTGGATCCCCTGTATAGCAGACACTTGGTGTGCAGTGATGCCTGGTCCTATAGGGCTGCACTGTATAGTTCCCTGGATCCCCTGTATAGCAGACACTTGGTGTGCAGTGATGCTTGGTCCTATAGGGCTGCACTGTATAACTCCCTGGATCTCCTGTATAGCAGACACTTGGTGTGCAGTGATGCCTGGTCCTATAGGGCTGCACTGTATAGTTCCCTGGATCCCCTGTATAGCAGACACTTGGTGTGCAGTGTTGCCTGGTCCTATAAGGCTGCACTGTATAATCCCCTGGAACCCCTGTATAGCAGACATTTGGTGTGCAGTGTTGCCTGGTCCTATAGGGCTGCACTGTATAGTTCCCTGGACCCCCTGTATAGCAGACACTTGGTGTGCAGTGATGCCTGGTCCTATAGGGCTGCACTGTATAATCCCCTGTATAGCAGGCACTTGGTGTGCAGTGATGCCTGGCCCTATAGGGCTGCACTGTAGAACTCCCTGGACCCCCTGTATAGCAGGCACTTGGTGTGCAGTGATGCCTGGCCCTATAGGGCTGCACTGTATAACTCCCTGGATCCCCTGTATAGCAGACACTTGGTGTGCAGTGATGCCTGGTCCTATAGGGCTGCACTGTATAATCCCCTGTATAGCAGGCACTTGGTGTGCAGTGATGCCTGGTCCTATAGGGCTGCACTGTATAATTCCCTGGATTTCCTGTATAGCAGACACTTGGTGTGCAGTGATGCCTGGCCCTATAGGGCTGCACTGTATAACTCACTGGATCCCCTGTATAGCAGGCACTTGGTGTGCAGTGATGCCTGGTCCTATAGCGCTGCACTGGGTGATACCATCATTCCCTGGAGCTATTTCCTCAGGCAGTTGGCCCATGTGCAGTGACTCCTGACTTTCTGACCAGTCAGTGCACTGTAGGATGAATCTGATGCACTGGGACTATTTTATAACGGGGACTAGGTACATGTGCAGTGACTCCTGACTCTATGTGCGCAGTGATGTACATACAGTAGAGGGGCTATGTGATAAGGGGCTCCGGGCCCCCAGCAGGCCGGTGAGGGCTGTTTCTGGGCCCAGTCCCCGTGCAGTGATTCCAGCACAGCTCACTGTGTGGTAAACTGGTCTCCTGCCGTGGAGGTGTGCCAATGTCCTTCCGCTGCTGCTGGCGGAGGGATCTGTAGCGGCATTAGGGGGAGGGGGGCTACACCCGGGCGCTGTCCTATTTCCTCGGCTTCTCCCGGCTGTCGGAGCTCAGATTATCTCCGGCCGTGACGGAGCCGCTTCATCCCCGTTACCGGCTACCCTCATCCCCGCCCTCACTAACACCGGTACCTTTCGGTCGCCCCTGTCGGTGTCCCCCCCACTGAAGATGTCCGGCTGGCAGGATTACGTGGACATGTTGATGGCCGATGGCAGCTGCCAGGAGGCCGCCATTGTCGGGTACGTGGACGCCAAATACGTCTGGGCAACAACCCCCGGAGGCTTCTTCCAGACACTAACGGTAAGAGCGCCGTGCTATGCGGGCGGGCGGGAGGGCGAGTGACCCGGTGCACCTGCTGCGGGGCGGCACATAACGGACCGTCCTCCTCCGTGAGGCGGCGGTGACCGTGTGCGCTGCCGGCTTATCTACTCGCGGCCGGGCGCAGATTTTGCTCACTGGGGTCTTTTGCGTAGTCCTAAGTCACTGTCATCATCAGATTTACGTATTTGACGTAATCGGCTTTCGAGAATCCCGCCCCCGCCGCTGCTGGCACCATGTTCTCCTGCAAGATGGCGTGCAACCATTGATCATTCCGTGCACAGGGGCCCGTACCGTGCTCGGTGCTGATCCTGCACAGGGGCTCTGCAACAGAGGGTGCTGAATGCTGCTGTGCAGGGGGCGGCCTGAGGGATGGCGCTGTGCAGGGGGCGGCCTGAGGGATGGCGCTGTGCGGGGGGCGGCCTGAGGGATGGCGCTGTGCGGGGGGCGGCCTGAGGGATGGCGCTGTGCGGGGGGCGGCCTGAGGGATGGCGCTGTGCGGGGGGCGGCCTGAGGGATGGCGCTGTGCGGGGGGCGGCCTGAGGGATGGCGCTGTGCGGGGGGCGGCCTGAGGGATGGCGCTGTGCGGGGGGCGGCCTGAGGGATGGCGCTGTGCGGGGGGCGGCCTGAGGGATGGCGCTGTGCGGGGGGCGGCCTGAGGGATGGCGCTGTGCGGGGGGCGGCCTGAGGGATGGCGCTGTGCGGGGGGCGGCCTGAGGGATGGCGCTGTGCGGGGGGCGGCCTGAGGGATGGCGCTGTGCGGGGGGCGGCCTGAGGGATGGCGCTGTGCGGGGGGCGGCCTGAGGGATGGCGGGGGGCGGCCTGAGGGATGGCGGGGGGCGGCCTGAGGGATGGCGGGGGGCGGCCTGAGGGATGGCGGGGGGCGGCCTGAGGGATGGCGCTGTGCGGGGGGCGGCCTGAGGCATGGCGCTGTGCGGGGGGCGGCCTGAGGGATGGCGCTGTGCGGGGGGCGGCCTGAGGCATGGCGCTGTGCAGGGGGCGGCCTGAGGGATGGCGCTGTGCAGGGGGCGGCCTGAGGGATGGCGCTGTGCAGGGGGCGGCCTGAGGGATGGCGCTGTGCAGGGGGCGGCCTGAGGGATGGCGCTGTGCAGGGGGCGGCCTGAGGGATGGCGCTGTGCAGGGGGCGGCCTGAGGGATGGCGCTGTGCAGGGGGCGGCCTGAGGGATGGCGCTGTGCAGGGGGCGGCCTGAGGGATGGCGCTGTGCAGGGGGCGGCCTGAGGGATGGCGCTGTGCAGGGGGCGGCCTGAGGGATGGCGCTGTGCAGGGGGCGGCCTGAGGGATGGCGCTGTGCAGGGGGCGGCCTGAGGGATGGCGCTGTGCAGGGGGCGGCCTGAGGGATGGCGCTGTGCAGGGGGCGGCCTGAGGGATGGCGCTGGGCAGGGGGCGCGGCGTGAGGGATGGCGCTGGGCAGGGGGCGCGGCGTGACGGATGGCGCTCTTCAGGGGGCGGCGTGACGGATGGCGCTCTTCAGGGGGCACTGTGACGGATGGCGCTGTGCAGGGGGCGGCGTGACGGATGGTGCTGTGCAGGGGGCGGACTGACCTCATACATGGACATGATATGTAATAGTTGCCATGTTGGAGTAACTCGCACATCTACATTTCTGAATAGGATATAAACAAAACCAATAACTGGTCCGCGCACTTGTTGAGTCTTAGTTACTTTCAAAATGACTTTTTTCTTTGTTTTTCCGGTGTCAGGCCCTGATCCCACCATATTCCTGCCTGGGTCTCCATACCTAGATTTATATGGGTTGGTGGGGCCATAGACTGCAGTGACACAAATAAAGTTCATTGTTTGTTTATTTTTCTGAAGGTGTCCGTATGTAAGAAATAAATCTACCGTAGTCTGTTTATATTATTGTGCCCCTCTGGGCAGATGGATGCTCGGAAAATGCCCAAAACTAATGACTAACATAGGTCATTTCAACTTCATTCGTGTCACCGTGCATGGCCCATCGAGGGTCCTCCGGAATCCTGTCATTAGGGGGATCCAGGCAGAAGCGCTGTGTGAACAGGGCCTGAGTCTTTATGCACAAGTCCGTTTGTCACGTGCGAGTTCTCTTCTTGTTACGGCTAGGATACGTCCCCATTGATGTCGTAGGCTTGTTCACATGTCTGTTCAAAGATGGATATTATATAAACAAACACTTTTGCAATTTGACTGCTTTTTAAGATTTGCTGCCGTTCTTGAGATGTTTATACTAACATTTTTTTTTTCTAGAATTTACAGCTCGTTGCCTAGGAGACTGACCACCACCGCTGCTGTCTAGAAGTACTCTTAGGCTATGTGCACACGTCAGGATTTTCTGCAGAATTTTCCTGAACAAAACCGGTCTTTTTCTGCAGGAAATCCGCATAAATAACGGTAAAGATGCAAAAAATCTGCAGAATTAATGAACAATGCTGCGTTTTTTTTGCGGAAAAAAACACCACATATGCACAAAAATTGCTGAATGCATTATAAATGACTAGATGGTGGCCCGATTGTAACGCATCGGGTATTCTAGAATATGCATGTCCGCGTAGTATATTGCCCAGCCACGTAGTATATTGCCCAGCCACGTAGTATATTGCACAGCGATGTAGTATACAGCACAGAGCCACCCCGGGCTGGGGTCTCGCACAGACCGGCACCTGTCAGCAGCAGCAGTCAGGCCGTACAGTGCCGGCAGCACTGGGCATCATGCTCTCCGTGGGGACTGAGGCGCCTCACCTTGGCCGCTCTGCTCCTCCTCCCATATTACCTTCCCCCTTCCCAGGCTCACAGCCTCGGCTCCCGTGGGGATTCGCGCCACCTTCCCGCCGCCCTCTTGTTTTTCCTTGTCTCACTCTCGCGAGATGACGTAGCAGTCTCGCGAGACCGCTACGTCATCATCTCGCGAGATCGCAGTGCATGGAGTGGTCACCGGGGCGTCGCGAGGAACTGGAAAGGCGCCGGAAGGTGAGTATATGTTGATTTTTTTAAAATTATTTTTAACATTAGATATTTTTACTATTGATGCCGCAGAGGCAGCATCAATAGTAAAAAGTTGGGGACACACAGGGTTAATAGCAGCGGTTACGGATTGCGTTACCCGCGGCATAACGCGGTCCGTTACCGCTGGCATTAACCCTGTGTGAGCGGTGACTGGAGGGGAGTATGGAGCGGGCGCCGGGCACTGACTGCGGGGAGTAAGGAGCGGCCATTTTCTTCCGGACTGTGGCCGTCGCTGATTGGTCGCGGCAAAACAGCCACGACCAATCAGCGACTTGGATTTCCATGACAGACAGAGGCCGCGACCAATGAATATCCGTGACAGACAGACAGACAGAAAGACGGAAGTACCCCTTAGATAATTATATAGTAGATGGGATGCATATGTATGTGTTTTTATAGCGAAAAAACACAAAAAATCCTGAACGTGTGCACACAGCCTTAAACCTGGCCAGGATTAGGAAGCAACGGCGCACTCCATCGATACTGGCCAGCTTCAAAACCGTGCTTATAAGCTCAATAGAAAAGGGCTGGTAAGTGCTGCACTTGTGCTGCTTTCTAGAAAAGGTGGTCGGCACCATAGGCAACAAGCTCTGAAGAAAAGTGTTAATATTTCAAGAACGGATGAAAAGATAAGTGCGGTAAGCTGTATGTGACATTATTACCCATCTATGAAGGTGGGACTATCCCTCTAAGAAGTTTTGTAGTTTTTCTTCCCATAAAAAGAAAAAAAGGAAACAGCGGACTGGTGTATAGTCAGAGTACTGTTTGCGTCCGTCATGGGATGATTTTGTTTCTGTAACAAGATCCATATTTTTTTTGTTATAGCGAAATAGAAAACCGATCTGTGAAGTCAGCTAATTGGAATAGATAGCCCCTCGATTGCACTCTAACCCCCCATAAAACACGAATTTCTGTCTACAATCCTTCCCTTAATACCTGTGTATATTCTTCACCGTTCTTTCATGCTTTGTGTAGATCCCATCCACATCTGCACAATACCTGTGATGTCAGTGTGACCTGCCGGCACGGACAATGTGCCGACACTGTGCACACACGCAGGCTGACAGCTTGCCGTGACTGATCTCCATTTCTGCAGCATTGACTTCATAAAGAGAATCCACCATGAAAACGGACCTCTCATTCTGAAGGGCTTCATTTCTTTTTTTTTTTTTTTTTCCTTTGCACCCAATAGGGTTTCCGCCCCGTCTGCCGGAGATCACCCTATCGCAGGAGCTTGGCAGAGGATACACTCGGGCAATGTTCACACATCGCAGATTCCGCAAATCTACTGCAATTTGCAGTTCAATAGAAGTAAATGGGTTTATAAAAAATCCCAGTCACATGTTGCTGAAAAATCTGCACGAGAATGAGCTGACGGTGCGGATTTCCAATCTACAGCACGTCCTTATTTTCACCTCAATTCATTGCTTAGTAAATGGAGCAAAGTGAAATGTGGAGTCAAATCTGCAAGTGGCGGAGATGGAATGGTTGTAGACTTCTAGCCAAATTTTTCAGAAATTTTCCGCAAGGTGTGAACATAGCCTTAAAGGAACCGGTCATGTAGAAAATTGGTATCTGATCTGAAGGCGGATGTTATAGAGCAGGATGAGCTGATCAGACTGAAATACATTTGTCATAAAAGTTTCAGTAATGTCAACACTTTTAGTTGAAGTCATTCATTGTTCAGGAAGTGAATGGTCCCAGCATTGTTCCTCTTGCCGGTCATCTGTATAAGTGGTTCTTACCCCTTGACACCGAGGGCTGCATTATAATCGGGCATTTTGGTGTCTGTGTAGCCACCTGTGATCAGGAATTCAACTTGTACTCTTGCATTTCATTGATTGCTTCAATTTTTTGCAGTCTATTTCAATGTTAATTTCTGATTATACGTGTGATGGATCATTCAATGCCTTTTTACTCCAAGTTCCTCCTGATCTTCCTGTTTCATTAATAAACATAATCTCCACTCTACTGGGGCAAAGAAGTGGTGTGTGAGAAGGGTCTGGGGTGGAGGATTTGTGACGGGGACACTTCCTATCGACACTTAAGGCCCCGTCTCACTAAGCGATTTACCAACGATCACGACCAGCGATATGACCTGGCCGTGATCGTTGGTAAGTCGCTGTGTGGTCGCTGGGGAGCTGTCACACAGACAGCTCTCTCCAGCGACCAACGATCAGGGGAACGACTTCGGCATCGTTGAAACTGTCTTCAACGATGCCGAAGTCCCCCTGCAGCACCCGGCTAACCAGGGTAAACATCGGGTTACTAAGCGCAGGGCCGCGCTTAGTAACCCGATGTTTACCCTGGTTACCAAAAAAAACAAACAGTACATACTCGCCTTTCGATGTCCAGGTCCCTTGCCGTCTGCTTCCTGCTCTGACTGAGATCCGGCCGTACAGTGAGAGCAGAGCGCAGCAGTGACGTCACCGCTGTGCTCTCACTCCTCACTGTACGGCGGCTCAGTCAGAGCAGGAAGCAGACGGCAAGGGACCTGGACACCGAAAGGCGAGTATGTACTGTTTGTTTTTTTTGGTAACCAGGGTAAACATCGGGTTACTAAGCGCGGCCCTGCGCTTAGTAACCCGATGTTTACCCTGGTTACCAGTGAAGACATCGCTGGATCGGTGTCACACACACCGATTCAGCGATGTCAGCGGGGCCTCAACGACCAAAAAAAGGTCCAGGCCATTCCGACACGACCAGCGATCTCGCAGCAGGGGCCTGATCGCTGGTACGTGTCACACATAGCGAGATCGCTATGGAGGTCGCTGTTGCGTCACAAAACTTGTGACTCAGCAGCGATCTCGCTAGCGATCTCGCTATGTGAGACGGGGCCTTTACTGGTGGTAATCATAAGTGAGTGTCACCCAGCAGGTTCCCGCTTCGGTCAGAGCACCTCTCAACAATCTCCACAAATTTGATGGAAAGATTTGCACTGTACGAATGCTGTCTCTTGTCAAAATGACAGAAACCACAAGAGAGCTTGGTGGACCCCATAAAGTCTGTAGGGCGCCGGTTGTATCTGTCGTTTTCTGCTGATTCTTCAGTGTTTTGGCTTCTGTTTGGAGCAGAAACAACAACTGGAGTGTGAACAAAGCCTTAAAGCATGCACATTTCATTTGAGCTTTTAGAATAACCATGTGTGCTTACACATGAGGAAAAACACGATTTCCTAATGTTATCTAATATGTACCCTGCATTTTTCACCAGCCTTCCCTTCTGCAGGTTCTCTGGCTACCAGTGGTCAATGAGCTTGTGGGTGGAAATGATCTGCCATGATCTCTTCCATAAGCAGCACCCACAGACATGAGGGATTCCCGCTCTCCTATCCCTTTGTAGCGCATATTCAGAATGAAGACCACTAGGCTATTTGCAGTCTGAGTTTTTGAATCATCAGTACTGAACAGAGTAGCTGTGAATCCAGCACTTGCTAGAAAGCAGCAGCACTGTCTGCGTGTGTCTACCTTTCACTCTGCTTCTCCTTTCTGCCTAATAAACAGACTTCAATGGGCAGCTGTAATCTGAGTGAGCTGACTGTCCATCTTGCCTAGATCAAGATGGCTTTTAAATATATTTTTTTGGAGGGGTTTCATGTCACTCAACCGTTCATTTCTGCAGTTTGTTGAAACGACCGTTTCCATTTAAACTGAGCATATACTTTTGGTTCTTGTTGGTTGAACGCTCATGCTGCTGTTTATAATGCAAGTCCCCCTCCGTACACAAGAGTGCAAAAATTGAGAAGAGGTGGGGAAAGCTGCTATGATGCACCTCAGTTGGTGCTTATCTCCCTTTGGAACAAAGGATCAGGCATGCTGACATGCAGTATGCTCAATCATTATTATTTCCTGATATAAGCTGAATTGATGTTGCCCCAAACATTTTACACAAAATCGAGTTGGTCTGTCTCGCTGAAATCCTCAGATTCAACCTCCCGGAGTCTTGTGTGTGTTTAGATAACAAAGTGACTAATTGAATTAATGCATGTTGCTCGTGTCCATACACACCATGTAAAAGAACTAATTCTACCAAGCAAACAGGCCAGGGATTTTTCTTCAAGACTCCGGTTTGTATTGTGTATAGAATTGCGGGGGCCGGATGCTTCATTATTGTCTGTAAGGTCCAGGGCGGATCATGTGTCCCAGGAAAGCTTCCAACGTATTGGCCAACGTTTTATAGGGCCTTGTGGTCAAAGGATAAGAGATTTCTACCGACATCTCTGCCAGTATATGGCGGTATAATGCAACCAATGTATGACATGGATTAGAAGATTACAATCTTTCATACTTTTGAGTCCTGGAGAAAACAACTTTACCTTGTATGTCCATAATGGATGCCTAACGGTGGCATCCCTCAACCACAGATGAAAATGGCATTCGTTTTACAAATCTGTCATGTGTGACATCCCATATGTTAGGTATCCATCTCAACCTCTGTTTAAAGGGGTCACGTACCTCTGATTATACACTGTGTGCAGAATTATTAGGCAAGTTGTGTTTTGATCACATAATACATTTTATACATGTTGTCCTACTCCAAGCTGTTCAGGCTTGAGCCAACTACCAATTAAGTAAATCAGGTGATGTGCATTTCTGTAATGAGGAGGGGTGTTGTCTAGCGACATCAAAACCCTATATAAGGCCGGTTTCACACGTCAGTGGCTCCGGTACGTGTGGTGACAGTTTTCTCACGTACCGGAGACACTGACTCACGTAGACACATTAAAATCAATGTGTCTCTGCACATGTCAGCGTGTTTTCACGGACCGTGTGTCCATGTGAAAAACACGGAGACATGTCAGTGTTCGTGGGAGCGCACGGATCACACGGACCCATTAAAGTCAATGGGTCCGTGTAAACACGTACCGCACACGGATGCTGTCCATGTGCCGTGCAGGAGACAGCGCTACAGTGGTGCTGAAGCCGCCATTCATTTCTTCTCCCCAGCAGCGTTCGCTGGAGAGAAGGAATGAAAAATCAATGTTTTTTTTTTTAAATTATTTTTGTGTTTAAAATAAAGATCCTTGTCACCTGCCGCCTCCCACCCCCTGTGCGCCCGCCCGCTGGCATTAAAATACTCACCCAGCTCCCTCGATGCTTCCTCTCAGCGTCGCAGCTTGTCCTGTATGAGCGGTCATGTGGTGCCGCTCATTACAGGGATGAATATGCGGCTCCACCTCCCATAGGGGTGGAGCCGCATATTCATCACTGTAATGAGCGGCACCACGTGACCGCTCATACAGGACAAGCTGCGACGCTGAGAGGAAGCATCGAGGGAGCTGGGTGAGTATTTTATTTCCAGCGGGCGGGCGCACAGGGGGTGGGAGGGGGGAGGTTACCGAGAACTTTATTTTAACCATAAAAAAAAAACAATGATTTTTGATTCCTTCTCTCCAGCGAACGCTGCTGGGAAGAAGGAATGAATTCCGGCTTCAGCACCCAAAGCAGGGGACAGCGCTTACTGTAGCGCTGTCTCCTGCACGGTCCGTGTGGTACTCAGTCGGCACACGGCTGCCGCACGTGTGCCACACTGATGTGCCACGTGAGCACACGGACAACTCCGGTACCGATTTTTCCGGTACCGGAAAAAATCTGGACGTGTGAGACTGGCCTCAGGTGTGCTTAATTATTAGGCAACTTCCTTTCCTTTGGCAAAATGGGTCAGAAGAGAGATTTGACGGGCTCTGAAAAGTCCAAAATTGTGAGATGTCTTGCAGAGGGATGCAGCAGTCTTGAAATTGCCAAACTTTTGAAGCGTGATCACCGAACAATCAAGCCTTTCATGGCAAATAGCCAACAGGGTCGCAAGAAGCGTGTTGGGCAAAAAAGGCACAAAATGACTGCCCAAGAATTGAGGAAAATTAAGCGTGAAGCTGCCAAGATGCCATTTGCCACCAGTTTTGCCATATTTCAGAGCTGCAATGTTACTGGAGTAACAAAGCACAAGATGTGCGATACTCAGGGACATGGCCAAGGTAAGGAAGGCTGAAAAATTACCACCTTTGAACAAGAAACATAAGATTAAACGTCAAGACTGGGCCAAGAAATATCTTAAGACTGACTTTTCAAAGGTTTTATAGACTGATGAAATGAGAGTGACTCTTGATGGGCCAGATGGATGGGCCAGAGGCTGGATCAGTAAAGGGCAGAGAGCTCCACTCTGACTCAGACACCAGCAAGGTGGAGGTGGGGTACTGGTATGGGCTAGCATAATCAAAGATGAACTTGTGGGACCTTTTCAGGTTGAGGATGGAGTGAAGCTCAACTCCCAGACCTACTGCCGGTTTCTGGAAGACAACTTCTTCAAGCAGTGGTACTGGAAGAAGTCGGTATCGTTCAAGAAAAACATGATTTTCATGCAGGACAATGCTCCATCACATGCCTCCAACTACTCCACAGCGTGGCTGGCCAGTAAAGGTCTCAAAGAAGAAAAAATGACATGGCCCCCTTGTTCACCTGATCTGAACCCCATAGGGAACCTGTGGTCCCCCATAAAATGTGAGATCTACAGGGAGGGAAAACAGTCCACCTCTCGGAACAGTGTCTGGGAGGCTGTGGTGGCTGCTGCACGCAATGTTGATCGTAACCAGATCAAGCAACTGACAGAATCTATGGATGGAAGGCTGTTGTGTCATCATAAAGAAAGGTGGCTATATTGGTGACTAATTTTTTTGGGTTTTGTTTTTGCATGTCAAATGTTTATTTCTAAATTTTGTGCAGTGATATTGGTTTACCTGGTGAAAATAAACAAGTGAGATGGGAATATATTTGGTTTTTATTAAGTTGCCTATAATTCTGCACAGTAATAGTTACCTGCACAAACAGATATCCTCCTAAGATAGCCAAATCTAAAAACAAAAACAAAAAACACTCCCAACTTCCAAAAATATTAAGCTTTGATATTTGAGTCTTTTGATTTGATTGAGAACATAGTTGTTGATCAATAATAAAAATAATCCTCTAAAATACAACTTGCCTAATAATGCTGCACATAGTCTAGTGTCCAACCCCCGGCACCACCACTGATCATCAGCAGGGCGTACAGTGTGTAGAGGTCGTTCTCGGGTACCGCTGCTCTGCTCCCAGTCACTTCAGTAGGGTGCTATCTGCAGTACCTGAGATCCACCTCTGTACAGTGTACGCGCCACAGTATTAGGGCTCTGTACATCCGGCCCCCACAACACCTGGCACCAAATCTGATATTAGATAATTATAGGAGGAAACTGTCTCAAGGTGACTTGAGACAAGTAAAAAGGTATTGGTGTGGGGTCCTGGAGCCGGGACCACCACTAATTGTTTGAATGTAGCAATAATCCTCATTCTTTCTTGCTTCGTGCCGTCTCTGCTTCTAATACTGGCATATTGGGGGATGGTGGTTAGCATTGCAGCCTTGCAGCGCTGGGGTCCTGGGTTTAAATCCCACCAAGGACACAAACTCCTTGCAGATGTTATGTTCTCCCCGTGTTTGTGTGTGTTTCCTCCGGGTTCTCCGGTTTCCTCCCACATTCCAAAAGACCTACTGGATAGGGAATTTAGATTGTGAGCCTCATCGGGGACAGTGATAGTGTGCAAAACTGTAAAGCCCTGCGGAATGTTAGTGCTATATAAAATAAAGGTTAATAAAATGTGCATGCGATCCTGAGGATGCCTGTCATGGTGGTGGTGGTATCAGTAGTACCCTGTAAATTAAGGGGCTCTAGTGCATATGCGTGCATTAGTGGTCTGCTTTATAGGAGTCGGCCATATTGTGATTGCTTCTCTATGATGAGTCGGGCCACTTACTATCCATATTTGATGAGGCGCTGTATAGTGGAGGGCCTATGTAAATCCTGGACATTGCACCCTTGAAGTCGGCTTTCTCCCTTATGATCTTTAGCTTTTCTTTCATAAACCATGATTTGAGGGTCCGAATAATTTCTCTATTCACATCTGCACTATGGGATTAATGCAAGACCTTCTATGTAATGAATCTGTGTGGTGACCTTCTTAGATCTGCGGTCAGGGATGTTCGTCCTCCACAGTGGGGTAGATGTGGCGGTCCTTGTTTATGATGAGCAGATGCCTTGGTCGCTGATTTTTCTTTCATTGAATAATGACCACTTTCAGCTTAAAAAGGAGAATTGATTCTGGCTTGGCGTGCGTCACAATGAGTCAGTGCAGCGCTCCTCCCTCACAGATGAGACCCACGCATGCAGACACGTTTACCGGGGCTGGAGTGACTCTGCAGATATTCGGGAAGCCCACGCTTTCTCCTCCAAGACTCAGGCAGGGCTGTGCATCGCTGTGCAGGGTGTTCTCTGATGCCTCATCTGAGGTGGTCCACAGTACTCTGCATTCTACATCATTGGCGTTAACTGCAGTAGAGCAGGAATCCTACACGTGTAACGGTCAACCTATATCTTGGCTTTGCTGCATTTTCACCGGCATACTCTGCAATTTTTCTAATTTGAAGGAAACCATGTCCTGTATAGGCAGTGCAATCTGCAGCACGGTGTGAAGGAGAATCTGAGCAGAATGAGATTAGATGGAGACCTATTTACATTTTTGTTGAAAAATGACCTGGTGTTCATATGTTCAATTTTGAGCGTTTCTAATTTGTTACGATATGACCTGTCATAAGCCTTCAGTATGAATAGCTAATTCGAGTACCACATGAAGATGCCGCCCCGGAGCACGAGCATATCATCATTAGCTGAAAACTACAAATAAAGGGCATCATAATGTAGAGAAAGAGACCCTCAGTTCATTGATGTCACTAAGGCTGCTTTCACACATCAGGTTTTTGCTGTCAGGCACAATCCAGCAAACTTTGAAGAAAAAAAACCGGATCCGGCAAAAGTTGCCGTCGGATCCGTTTTTTTCTCATAGACTTTTATTAGCGCCGCATGGCCTCACATTAAATCCCTTTTGCCGGATCCGTCAAATTTGTTTTCCGGCGGCCGGAGAAAACTGACATAGGAACGTTTTTTTCTGTCCATTGGAAAAACGGACAGCAATGGATGAAACGTGACGTGAGGTGAAATGATGGAATCCGGCGACAGATTCCCTCTTTTTTTTTTTTTTTTTTTTTTTTTTTTTTTTAAACCATGCATTTTCCATTCTGGGGTCTGAGTCTCTCTCTGTGTCTATTAAAAAACCGGATCCGGTTCAGTTTTTCACAAATTTCCACGGATCTGTTCTTTCCAAAATTTGCCAGATTGTGCCTGACTGCAAAAACCTGATGTGTGAAAACAGCCTTAGCCCTCTTTCACAGCTCTGTTTTACAATCAGTCACAACTTGTCAAAATGTTGAAAAGACGGATCCTGTGCAGATTGAAAAAAAAAAAAAAAAAAAGTATGCACTGGGTCCGTTTTATTTTTTTTATGGATCCGTCAAGGCTATGTGCACACGTTGTGTATGCGTCTTCGCCACATTTTTCCGCTGCGAAAACACATACACAACACAACCCAGGTTAAAAATTAATTAAAAAAATCATGATATTCTTACCTTCCGGCGTCCCCCGCAGCCTTCCAGATGCTGCCGGCACCACCCGTTCCCAGTAATGCCTTGCGAGACAATGACCTGTGATGACGTAGCAGTCTTGCGAGACCACTGCGTCATCGGGTCATTGTCTCGTAAGGTATTACTGGGAACGGGAGCTGCCGGCAGCATCGGGAAGGCTGCGGGGGACTCCGGAAGGTAAGAGTATCACGATTTTTTTTCTTTTTTTGAGAGAGATTCCACGCATGATCAGTTTCAAGTCAGCGATTTTCCGACGTACAGAAAAAACGTTCCTCTGTGCGTTGTCTCCGGCCGATGGACAGCAATTTTACGACGGATCCAGCACACGACGGATGAAACGGATGGCCATTCGTCGCTAATACAAGTCTATGAGAAAAAAATGGATCCAGCAGAAACATTTGCTGGATCCGTTTTTTTTCACAATACGACGCATTGTGACGGAAAAAGATGGAAGTGTGAAAGAGGCCTTGCTGGGCTGATTGTTGGAAATTTGATGATCCTCCTCCTAAGTGATTTTTTTTTTTTTTTTTTTTTTCACTTGTTGCCAGGTAGTCTTGCATATTAATGAGCTTTATATACCGTAACCCCGCCCCCATTACTGATTGGTAGTTTTCTGACTATGCACAGTGTACACAGAAAGCTGCCAATCAATGGTGGGGGTGGAAAATTAGTATATCTACAGCAAAGAAGTGTTCTAATTTTTTTTTTTTTTTTATAGGAAAAAAAAGCAAAAAAGCAGCCCAGTAAGCGACTCCTCGATACTACGTGGTCGGTCTCTAATTTATGCTGCTTTCACTTGGTGCTGCAAAAACCTGGTAACAGATTGCCTTTTAATGGATTAAAAAAAAAAAAGTATAGTTTTCCTCGATCGCTTTTTGCTAACATTTTTCGAACGCTTCAGGACAATTAAACGCCTAGGAAACGCCACATAGAAGGAGCATCCCCTGAAGTGTGTCCTTCTAAACAAAAACTCACTGTTTTTGAGTGCCCCCAAAACTGTGTGCATATAAACCCTTATGCCCCTTCGTATGTTCTGATATTTCCAGTACTGGAAAAACCAGTACCGTTGCTATCCGTATCTGTGCATGGATTATACCCACGATCCTTGTGAAACATGCTGGAAAAGAATGCAGACTAGACATGAGATGTTTAGGTGATAGATGTGCAAAGATAGAAAATAGATGTCAGTGAGATATATAATCAGTGCATTGCTTGTGTATTTTTATTCTGTACTTGTATTTGGCGCACAAAATGAAAAAAAAAAAAAGTGTGGGGCCCACCTTACTTTTAATAACCAGCTAAGGGAAAGCAGACAGCTGTGATCTGTTCTCATTAGTCTAGGAAGGGGCCAATATCCATGGACCTTCCCAGCCAATTTAGATCAGCTCACAGCTGTCTGCTTAGCTTTTACCGATTATTTAACCCCTTCCCGACCCATGACGCCTATGCGGCGTCATGGAATGATCGCATCCCTGCAGATCGGGTGAAAGGGTTAATTCCTATTTTACCCGATCTGCAGGGAGAGGGGGAGTTGTACTTCAGCCTAGGGGGGGTGGCTTTGCCCCCACGTGGCTACGATCGCTCTGATTGGCTGTTGAAAGTGCAACAGCCAATCAGAGCAATTTGCAATATTTCACCTATGAAAATGGTGAAATATTGCAATCCAGCCATGGCCGATGCTGCAATAGCATCTGCCATGGCTGGAAATCATGTACTGGCCCCCCCCCACCGCCCCCGATCTCCTCCCCAGTCGTCCGTTCTGTCAGGTACCCCCCTCCGTCCCCCTGTTCGCTCCCCCGTGCTCCTGTCCGCTCCCCCGTGCTCCTGTCCGCTCCCCCCGTCCTCCGATTCCCCCCCCCCCCCCGTGCTCCGATCCACCCCCCCACCACCCCCTCATACTTACCGATCCTCCCGGTGTCCGGCCGTGTCCTCGCTGGGCGCCGCCATCTTGGAAAATGGCGGGCGCATGCTCAGTACGCCCGCCGAATCTGCAGGCTGGCAGATTCGTTACAGGTACATTTTGATCGCTGTGGTAGGTTCTACCACAGCGATCAAAATAAAAAAAATAATAAATAAACCCCCCCCTTTATCACCCCCATAGGTAGGGACAATAATAAAATAAAGAAAATATTTTTTTTTTCTTTTACCACTAGGGTTAGGGTTAGAACTAGGGGTAGGGGTAGGGTTAGGGTTACGGGTAGGGTTAGGGGTAGGGTTATGGCATGTGCACACAGAGCGGATCGGCCGCGGATCCGCAGCGGATTGGCCGCGGATCCGCAGCGGATTGGCCGCGGATCCGCAGCGGATTGGCCGCGGATCCGCAGCGGATCCGCAGCGGATTGGCCGCGGATCTGCAGCGGATTGGCCGCGGATCCGCAGCGGATTGGCCGCGGATCTGCAGCGGATTGGCCGCGGATCGGCAGCGGATTGGCCTCGGATCCGCAGCGGATTGGCCGCGGATCCGCAGCGGATTGGCCGCTGCGAATTCGAAGCAGTTTTCCATCAGGTTTACAGTACCATGTACACCTAAGGAAAACCAAATCTGCTGTGCCCATGGTGCGGAAAATTCCGTGCAGAAACGCTGCATTGTATTTTCCGCAGCATGTCAATTCTTTGTGCGGATTCCGCAGCGGTTTACACCTGTTCCTCAATAGGAATCCGCAGGTGAAATCCGCACAAAAAAACACTGGAAATCTGCTGTAAATCCGCAGGCAAAACGCAGTGCCTTTTACCTGCAGATTTTTCAAAAATCGTGCGGAAAAATCTCACACGAATCCGCAACGTGGGCACATACCCTTAGGGTTAGGGTTGGAATTAGGGCTAGGGTTGGAAATAGGGTTAAGAATAGGCTTGTGGTTAGGGTTACGGATAGGGTTAGGGGTGTGTTGGGGTTACAGTTGTGGTTAGGGTTGGGATTAGGGTTACGGTTGGGATTAGGGTTAGGATTAGGGTTGGAATTAGGGTTACGGTTGTGTTGCGGTTAGGGTTGTGGTTAGGGGTGTGTTGGGGTTAGGGTTGTGATTAGGGTTATGGCTACAGTTGGGATTAGGATTAGGGGTGTGTTGGGGTTAGTGTTGAAGTTAGAATTGAGGGGTTTCCACTGTTTTAGGCACATCAGGGGTCTCCAAACGCAACATGGCGCCACCATTGATTCCAGCCAATCTTGCGTTCAAAAAGTCAAATGGTGCTCCCGCCCTTCCAAGCCCCGACGTGCGCCCAAACAGTGGTTTACCCCCACATTTGGGGTACCAGCGTACTCAGGACAAACTGGGCAACAACTGTTGGGGTCCAATTTCTCCTGTTACCCTTGCAAAAATAAAAAATTACTTGCTAAAACATAATTTTTGAGGAAAGAACAATTATTTTTTATTTTCACGGCTCTGCGTTATAAACTTCTGTGAAGCACTTGGGGGTTGAAAGTGCTCACCACACATCTAGATAAGTTCCTTCGGGGGTCTAGTTTCCAAAATGGGGTCACTTGTGGGGTGTTTCTACTGTTTAGGCACATCAGGGGCTCTGCAAATGCAATGTGACGCCCGCAGACCATTCCATCAAAGTCTGCATTTCAAATGTCACTACTTCCCTTCCGAGCCCCGGCATGTACCCAAACAGTGGTTTACCCCCACATATGGGGTATCAGCGTACTCAGGAGAAACTGGACAACAACTTTTGGGGTCCAATTTCTCCTGTTACTCTTGCAAAAATAAAAAATTCTGGGCTAAAAAAATATTTTTGAGGAAAGGAAACACATTTATTATTTTCACGGCTCTGCGTTATAAACTTCTGTGAAGCACTTGGGGGTTCAAAGTGCTCACCACACATCTAGATAAGTTCCCTTGGGGGTCTAGTTTCCAAAATGGAGTCAATTGTGGGGAGTTCCTACTGTTTAGGCACATCAGGGGCTCTGCAAACGCAACCTGACGCCCGCAGAGCATTCCATCAAAGTCTGCATTTCAAAACGTCACTACTTCCCTTCCGAACCCCGACGTGTGCCAAAACAGTGGTTTACCCCCACATATGGGGTATCATCGTACTCAGGAGAAACTGGAAAACAACTTTTGGGGTCCAATTTCTCCTATTACCCTTGGGAAAATAAAAAATTGTGGGCTAAAAAATCATTTTTGAGAAAAGAAAAATTATTTTTTATTTTCATGGCTCTGCGTTATAAACTTCTGTGAAGCACTTGGGGGTTCAAAGTGCTCACCACAGATCTAGATTAGTTCCTTGGGAGGTCTAGTTTCCAAAATGGGGCCACTTGTGCGGGAGCTCCAATGTTTAGGCACACAGGGGCTCTCCAAACGCGACATGGTGTCCGCTAACGATTGGAGCTAATTTTTCATTCAAAAAGTCAAATGGCACGCCTCTCCTTCCGAGCCTTGCCGTGCACCCAAACAGTGGTTTACCCCCACATATGAGGTATCGGCATACTCAGGAGAAATTGCCCAACAAATTTTAGGATCCATTTTATCCTGTTGCCCATGTGAAAATGAAAGAATTGAGGCTAAAAGAAATTTTGTGTGAAAAAAAAAGTACTTTTTCATTTTTGCGGATCAATTTGTGAAGCACCTGGGGGTTTAAAGTGCTCACTATGCCTCTAGATGAGTTCCTTGGGGGGTCTACTTTCCAAAATGGGGTCACTTGTGGAGGAGCTCCAATGTTTAGGCACACAGGGGCTTTCCAAACGCGACATGGTGTCCGCTAACGATGGAGATAATTTTCCATTCAAAAAGTCAAATGGCGCTCCTTCCCTTCCGAGCCTTACCATGTGCCCAAACAGTGGTTTACCCCCACATGTGAGGTATTGGTGTACTCAGGAGAAATTGCCCAACAAAATTTAGGATCCATTTTATCCTGTTGCCCATGTGAAAATGAAAAAATTGAGGCTAAAATAATTTTTTCGTGAAAAAAAAAAGTACTTTTTCATTTTTACGGATCAATTTGTGAAGCACCTGGGGGTTTAAAGTGCTCACTATGCTTCTAGATAAGTTCCTTGGGGGGTCTAGTTTCCAAAATGGGGTCACTTGTGGGGGAGCTCCAATGTTTAGGCACACTGGGGCTCTCCAAACGCGACATGGTGTCCGCTAAAGATTGGAGCCAATTTTTCATTGAAAGTCAAATGGCGCTCCTTCCCTTCCGAGCCCTGCCGTGCGCCCAAACAGTGGTTTACCCCCACATATGAGGTATCAGCGTACTCAGGACAAATTGGACAACAACGTCCGTGGTCCAGTTTCTCCTTTTACCCTTGGGAAAATAAAAAAATTTTCGCTAAAAGATAATTTTTGTGACTAAAAAGTTAAATGTTCATTTTTTACTTCCATGTTGCTTCTGCTGCTGTGAAACACCTGAAGGGTTAATAAACTTCTTGAATGTGGTTTTGAGCACCTTGAGGGGTGCAGTTTTTAGAATGGTGTCACTTTTGGGTATTTTCAGCCATATAGAACCCTCAAACTGACTTCAAATGTGAGGTGATCCCTAAAAAAAATGGTTTTGTAAATTTTGTTGTAAAAATGAGAAATCACTGGTCAAATTTTAACCCTTATAACTTCCTAGCAAAAAAAAAATTTGTTTCCAAAATTGTGCTGATGTAAAGTAGACATGTGGGAAATGTTATTTATTAACTATTTTGTGTCACATAACTCTCTGGTTTAACAGAATAAAAATTCAAAATGTGAAAATTGCGAAATTTTCAAAATTTTTGCCAAATTTCCGTTTTTTTCACAAATAAACTCAGAAATTATCGACCTAAATTTACCACTAACATGAAGCCCAATATGTCACGAAAAAAACAATCTCAGAATCGCTAGGATCCGTTGAAGCGTTCCTGAGTTATTACCTCATAAAGGGACACTGGTCAGAATTGCAAAAAACGGCAAGGTCATGAAGGGGTTAAAAAAAAAAAAAAACTTGGACTCGGCTGCAGTGACTTCATTGTGGGTTACAGCCGGCGGTTTCGTGGTAACTTCTATGATCCGCCAGCTGTGAATTGCAGTAACCTTACAGACATCGCCGCTCACTGCGTGAGAACTTATCATGCGAGTAGTGATGTCAGTAAGGTTACTGCAGTTCATCAGCTGTGACCTACGGTAACCTTCCTGGTGTCACTGCAGCCGGGTTCATACTCTACTCTGTTTCCGTAGCCATGGTGAGCCGTCACGTTACTGAAGTCACTGCCACCAGATGTAGCAGAGTCTGGCATCGCCATGGGACTTCCATATTATGGATTTACACCAGATTCTGTGGATTACTTTTTATTTTTGTCAATGGTTAATATAGGGTAATTGTTGGGGAGGGCTTTTTACAATTTAAGGTGTGTAATTCTTTTGACTGTGTGTTTAGTAATGGGGGTGTCTGACATTATTATTATTATTATTATTATTATTGATTTTTATAGCGCCATTTATTCCATGGCGCTGTACATGTGAAATACGGGGCAAATATAGACAAATACATTAGACATGAGCATCTCTCAATTACTAACCCCAGGGCTTGATGACAAATCACTGCTGTCATCAAACCCATACATTACCCTGATTGCCACCGCTCCAGGGCATTTGGGATGAGCCAGGTAAAATTTAGAATTGGTGCATCTAATGTGATGTACCAATTCTAGGGTGGCTGCAGATATATACAGTGGGGCAAAAAAGTATTTAGTCAGTCAGCAATAGTGCAAGTTCCACCACTTAAAAAGATGAGAGGCGTCTGTAATTTACATCATAGGTAGACCTCAACTATGGGAGACAAACTGAGAAAAAAAAATCCAGAAAATCACATTGTCTGTTTTTTTTATAATTTTATTTGCATATTATGGTGGAAAATAAGTATTTGGTCAGAAACAAACAATCAAGATTTCTGGCTCTCACAGACCTGTAACTTCTTCTTTAAGAGTCTCCTCTTTCCTCCACTCATTACCTGTAGTAATGGCACCTGTTTAAACTTATCAGTATAAAAAGACACCTGTGCACACCCTCAAACAGTCTGACTCCAAACTCCACTATGGTGAAGACCAAAGAGCTGTCAAAGGACACCAGAAACAAAATTGTAGCCCTGCACCAGGCTGGGAAGACTGAATCTGCAATAGCCAACCAGCTTGGAGTGAAGAAATCAACAGTGGGAGCAATAATTAGAAAATGGAAGACATTCAAGACCACTGATAATCTCCCTCGATCTGGGGCTCCACGCAAAATCCCACCCCGTGGGGTCAGAATGATCACAAGAACGGTGAGCAAAAATCCCAGAACCACGCGGGGGGACCTAGTGAATGAACTGCAGAGAGCTGGGACCAATGTAACAAGGCCTACCATAAATAACACACTACGCCACCATGGACTCAGATCCTGCAGTGCCAGACGTGTCCCACTGCTTAAGCCAGTACATGTCCGGGCCCGTCTGAAGTTTGCTAGAGAGCATTTGGATGATCCAGAGGAGTTTTGGGAGAATGTCCTATGGTCTGATGAAACCAAACTGGAACTGTTTGGTAGACACACAACTTGTCGTGTTTGGAGGAAAAAGAATACTGAGTTGCATCCATCAAACACCATACCTACTGTAAAGCATGGTGGTGGAAACATCATGCTTTGGGGCTGTTTCTCTGCAAAGGGGCCAGGACGACTGATCCGGGTACATGAAAGAATGAATGGGGCCATGTATCGTGAGATTTTGAGTGCAAACCTCCTTCCATCAGCAAGGGCATTGAAGATGAAACGTGGCTGGGTCTTTCAACATGACAATGATCCAAAGCACACCGCCAGGGCAACGAAGGAGTGGCTTCGTAAGAAGCATTTCAATGTCCTGGAGTGGCCTAGCCAGTCTCCAGATCTCAACCCTATAGAAAACCTTTGGAGGGAGTTGAAAGTTCGTGTTGCCAAGCGAAAAGCCAAAAACATCACTGCTCTAGAGGAGATCTGCATGGAGGAATGGGCCAACATACCAACAACAGTGTGTGGCAACCTTGTGAAGACTTACAGAAAACGTTTGACCTCTGTCATTGCCAACAAAGGATATATTACAAAGTATTGAGATTAAATTTTGTTTCTGACCAAATACTTATTTTCCACCATAATATGCAAATAAAATGATAAAAAAACAGACAATGTGATTTTCTGGATTTTTTTTTCTCAGTTTGTCTCCCATAGTTGAGGTCTACCTATGATGTAAATTACAGACGCCTCTCATCTTTTTAAGTGGTGGAACTTGCACTATTGCTGACTGACTAAATACTTTTTTGCCCCACTGTATATTCATTCATTCATTCATTCATTCATTCATTCATTCATTCATTCTCGCCCGGGGTAATAACTGCTGTTAGCAAAATAGAATGTGTTAACAAAAATTTATTCTGCACAAAAAAACACAAAACAAATAGATAGAAATGTAATTATTAAAAGGCAAAAACTAAGCTAATAGAAGCATTTTACAACATATATTTCAACACCAGAGATATTCCACACAGATTTAACTAAATTGGCCAAGTAATGTGAAGTAATCTTCTACTACTTATTCGAGAGCCTTTTGATAAACGACATTCTTAGTTTTTCCTTCAGGTGCAAAGACAAACAGATTTTTGGCTGTTCCAACTCTTGAACAGGCCACATAAAGTTGACCATGAGAAAAGCATGGAGATTGTAAATCTAAGCTAGCTGAAGAGCCCGGCGTTGCCTGGGCATAGTAAATATCTGTGGTTAGTTATAGCACCTCACTTCTCTTATTTCCCCATCACGCCTCTCATTTTCTCCCTCACATCTTTCATTTTCTCCCTCACATCTTTTTCCCCCTCACACCTCTCATTCCCCCCTAACACTTGTCATTTTGACCTCCACATCTGTCATTTTCCGATCACTCCACTATTTTCCCTCACTCCTCTCATTTTGCACTCACACCTTTTCATTTTCACCTCACACCTCTCATTTTCACCTCAGTATATACATGTTTGTCATCTCCCTTATATATAGTATACACCTGTATGTCATCTCCTGTATATAGTATATACCTGTATGTCATCTCCCCTGTATATAGTATATACCTGCTGTGTCATCTCCCCTGTATATAGTATATACCTGTATGTCATCTCCTCCTATATATAGTATATACCTGTATGTCATCTCCTCCTGTATATAGTATATACCTGTGTCATCTCGCCTATATATATAGTATATATCTGTGTCATCTCCTCCTGTATATACTATATACCTGTAGGTAATCTGCTCCTGTATATAGTATATACCTGTATGTCATCTCCTGCTGTATGTAGTATGTACCTGTATGTCATCTCCTCCTCTATATAGTATATACCTGTGTCATCTCTCCTGTATATAGTATATATCTGTGTGTCATCTCCTCCTGCATATAGTATATACCTGTGTGTCATCTCCCCTGTAAATAGTATATATCTGTATGTCATCTCCTCCTGTATTAGACCTCGTTCACACGTTATTTGGTCAGTATTTTTACCTCGGTATTTGTAAGCTAAATTGGCAGCCTGATAAATCCCCAGCCAACAGTAAGCCCACCCCCTGGCAGTATATATTAGCTCACACATACACATAATAGACTGGTCATGTGACTGACAGCTGCCGGATTCCTATATGGTACATTTGTTGCTCTTGTAGTTTGTCAGCTTATTAATCAGATTTTTATTTTTGAAGGATAATACCAGACTTGTGTGTGTTTTAGGGCGAGTTTCGTGTGTGAAGTTGTGTGTGTTGAGTTGCGTGTGGCGACATGCATGTAGCGACTTTTGTGAGATGAGTTTTGTGTGGCGACATGCGTGTAGCAATTTTTTGTGTTGAGTTGCATGTGACAGGTTAGTGTAGCAAGTTGTGTGCAGCATGTTTTGCGCATGGCGAGTTTTGCGCGTGGCGAGTTTTATGTGTGGTGCCTTTTGAGTATGTGCAAGTTTTGTGTGAGGCAACTTTTGCATGTGTTGCAACTTTTGTGCATGTGGCAATTTTTCCGCGTGTGCAAGTTTTGCACGTGTGGCGAGTTTTGCATGTGGAGAGTTTTGCGCGTGGCGAGTTTTGAGCGGCGACTTTTGTGTCAACTTTTATGTGGCAAGGTTGGTGTATGTGTGGTGAAATGTGCGCTGAGGGTGGTATATGTGTTCGAGCACGTGGTAGTGTGTGGCGCATTTTGTGTGTGTGTTCATATTCCCGTGGTGGTGTGGTGATTATCCCATGTCGGGGCCCCACCTTAGCAACTGTACAGTATATACTCTTTGGCGCCATCGCTCTCATTCTTTAAGTCCCCCTTGTTCACATCTGGCTGCTGTTAATTTGCCTCCAACACTTTTCCTTTCATTTTTTCCCCATTATGTAGATAGGGGCAAAATTGTTTGGTGAATTGGAAAGCGCGGGGTTAAAATTTTCACCTCACAACATAGCTTTGACGCTCTCGGGGTCCAGACGTGTGACTGTGCAAAATTTTGTGGCTGTAGCTGCGACGGTTCAGATGCCAATCCCGGACACACACACACACACACACACACACACACACACACACACACACACACACACACACACACACACACACACACACACACACACACACACACACACACACACACACACACACACATTCAGCTTTATATATTAGATATCGCTAACATATTTTACAGCGCTTTACAGTTTGCACACTATCATGGGACTCACAATCTAGATTCCCTATCAGTATGTCTTTGGAATGTGGGACGAAACCGGAGAACTCGGAGGAAAGCCACTCAAACACGGGGAGAACATACAAATTCCTTGCAGATGTTGTCCTTGGTGGGATCTGTACCCTGGACCCCAGCGTTGCAAGGCTGCAGTGCTAACCACTGAGCCACCGTGCTGCCCATCTGTGCTGGTTTTAAAATGTAGGAGGGACCCCAAGCAGTGTTTTTTATTTATTTTTTGTTTATTTAGCGCACGCTATTCCCAGGCGGGTGCTGACTACAAGTGTCATTGGTGTCGACTGCTCTCGCTGATCGCAGGGAGACTAGGCAAGGATGAGGACAGTTGTAGTCAGTGCCTGGGAACAACGCTAAGGGTATGTTCACACGATCCTGATTTCAATCCTTTTTTTTTCAGGACAAAAACCGCAGCTCTTGGCAGAAAACGCAGGTGCGTTTTTGGTGCGGTTTTTGATGCGGTTTTTAGTGCGGTTTTTTATGCAGTTTTCTCTGCAATTGTCTGTGTTTGACACAAATAAAGCTTTAACTGCAGTGGGGGAAAAAAAAAAAAGAAATGATGTCATTTCCTTGTCCAACCCTTTTTCTTCTTCCATCCTCCATTTTGGGACTAAACACCAAAATGAGTGGACGTGTTTTGAATGACAGCGCTCCGCAGAGTGCGGAGCGTAGGCCAGATCACAGCCCGCGGATCCAGCTCTATCCAGCTATGCGTCATGCGCCCCTATATTTAACATGGGGGCGCATGGACATGCGTCGCACTTGCGTTTTGCGCCGCATGCGTCACTGCAGCGCACGCATCCGGGCGCAGAGGACGCAGCAAGTTGCATTTTTGCTGCGTCCAAAATCAATCAAAAAAAGGACGCATGCGGCGCAAAACGCAGCGTTGTGCATGCGTTTTGCGGCGTTTTTGTTTGCGTTGTGTGTTGCGGCGCCGACGCTGCGGCGCACAACGCAAATGTGAACGTAGCCTAAGTGCCACGTATTTAAGTGCCACGTATCACGTATGTCAGTGCCACGTATTTCAGTGCCACGTATTTCAGTGCCACGTATTTCAGTGCCACGTATTTCAGTGCCACGTATTTCAGTGCCACGTATTTCAGTGCCACGTATTTCAGTGCCACGTATTTCAGTGCCACGTGCCACGTATTTCAGTGCCACGTATTTAAGTGCCACGTGCCACGTATCACGTATTTCAGTGCCACGTATCACGTATTTCAGTGCCACGTATCACGTATTTCAGTGCCACGTATCACGTATTTCAGTGCCACGTATCACGTATTTCAGTGCCACGTATTTAAGTGCCACATATTTAAGTGACACGTATCACGTATTTAATTGCCACGTATTTAAGTGCCACGTATCCCACGAAGATTTTCCATGGAGAACAGACACATCCAGAGACATGTCTGCTCTCCACGGCTGCAGCAACACACTGACAGGAGCCATAGTTCCTGTCGGTGTGTCACTTTTCATGCGCGAGCGAGTTTACCGGCGGTCATTGACCCCGGCACTCTCGCTTAACGGCAGTGCTGCGTGGGAAAGTTCAACGCAGCTGTACTGCTGTTAACCGAGACGCCGGAGTCATTGAACTCCGGAACAGTACGCGATACACTGCTAGGAGCTTCGCTCCTGGCAGTGTATCGCCGGAGAGCAGCCGATCGGCGTGGGACACTCGTTTTATGGATTCTGCGGACAGGGAGTATGAATTTGATTTTTTATTTTGTGATTTTTTCCTGGAGGATCGAGGGCTTCGCCTACAAGTGTGCTGTTGGTGAGTATATACTCTGTGTTATATGTTGTATGTACTGTGTGTCATGTATGTGTATTGTGTGTAGGTGTTTTGTGTAACTTTACAATTGTGCTAAGTCGCCGGACACAGGGACAACTCTCCCATCCTAATACCGGATGGGAGTCGTAGTCCCATACGGCGACTTAGCACAATGGTGGCACTAGCGTCGCATGGGGACACACACACACACACACACACACACACACACACACACACACACACACACACACACACACACACACACACACACACACACACACACCACACAGACAGACACACACACATACCAATTCAATCAAACGGCCGACACGATCCCCATGCGACGGTACGCCTCCATGTCTCTCCGCCCAAGCACTTCCGCCGACGCACTTCCGGCTGCAGCGGTTCTGCACCACAAACCGCAATAAAACCCGCAGATATATTTTTGATCTGCGGGTTTGACCTCACAATGGAGGTCTATGGGTGCAGAACCGCTGCAGTTTCGGGGAAAGAAGTGACATGCTCCTTCTTTTTTCCCGCACCGATTCATCGCGGCTTTTTAAGGGAAATTCAGGACCGTGTGCACAGTGGTTCCTGTTTTCCATAGGGGTACATTGTAATGTACCCTGCATGGAAAACAGCTGCGGAACCGCAGCGGCAAAACCGCTGCGGTTCTGCAGTAAAAAACGCACTGTGTGAACATGGCCTAACTGTGCGGCTTCTCCCAAGTGCCAGAGCATTTCATTCTGCTACATGTCACACAGATATCCTGTGTGCAGAACGTATTGTGGTCCATGCTGCCGGAAAAAACTTGACATGTCCACGTGTAGGTCACATGGACATGTGCGCAGCCCCAAAGATTTAAATAGGTGAACACCGACACCACACGTACTGGAGACACTGACTTGTGAAGGGGGGCCTTACTTGTATTAGTTGGAATCCATGGTGTTTGAATGTATAAAGGTCCAGAGGGCGGTCACAAGTCCCCTCTAGGCTATGTGCACACGTTCAGGATTTTTAGTGTTTTTTTTTTTTTTTTTTTTTCAGCCGTTATCCTATGAAAAAATGCTTACATAAGCACCCCATCATTTTTAATGCATTCCGCATTTTTGGTGCACATGCTGTGTTTTTTTTCCCATGGCCGAATCGCATTCCAGAAAAAAATGCAGCATGTTCATTCTTTGTGCAGAATCGCGGGGATTCCGCACACCTAGGAAATCATTGATCCGCTTACTTCCTGCATGTGGCTATGCCCACCTTGCAGGAAGTAAGCGGATCATGTGCGGTTGGCACCCGGGTGTGGAGGAGAGAAGACTCTCCTCCAGGCCCTGGGAACCATATCCCTGTTAAAAAATAAAAAATCGTGATGTTCTCACCTTCTGGCGTCCCCCGCAGCCTTTCCCGCTCCTTGCGATGCTCTCGTTCCCAGGGATGCTTTGCGGCAATGACCTGTGATGATGTAGCGGTCTCGCGAGATGCTACATCATCTGGGGTCATTGCCTTATTGCATTATTTTAACATTCTATCAATAGTAAAAAGTTGGTCACACTTGTCAAACACTATGTTTGACAAGTGTGACCAACCTGTCAATCAGTTTTCCAAGCGATGCTACAGATCGCTTGCAAAACGCTAGTGTTTAGCGGGAAAATGCATGCCAATTCTGCATGCGTATTTCCTGCGGCAGGGAGTTGCAGAATTGCCGCAGCAATTCTGCATGTGTGCATATGGCCTCAAAGAAACTAGCTGTGCACAGCCGTGCTTTTCACTTGTGGAGCACTGCCTATGTGTACATTGGCTCTCATAGTGAGAGACCATTTTGAAAGTACTACCTAGAAGATAATGTCTGACCCAGCGTGACCAGGATTAAATACCATGACAGAAAATCATCTATGGATGGCCTGTTTTGGGGTCTTTGCTCCTCATCAGTGTAGAGTGCAGAATCTGTTCTTCCTGGTCCTATTGCAAGGGTCATTTTAAAGGGGTTGCCTGGTCTGGAATTTTTTATTGAGAAGATACAACCCCTTTAAAGAGTCAGACACTGACTGAAGGTGCAGTCAGGCGGCCGTATAACTAGGTTGACCATCGCATAGCAATGCTTGGACTGGCCAGCAGCTCTCCTAACAGGAGCATGGCCACATGTATTTCTATGCAGCTGTCACACCTGGGTCAGGAGAGCCGCCGGCCAGTCCGAGCATTGTGACGTGATCGTCATTACAGCCGTCAGACTCTGTCCTTATAGAGTAGCTTCCTCTCATTGCTGCTGCTTGGAAGATGGTTTTTTTTCTCTAGAGGGCTAACTTGCAAAAAAATAAATGGTCTGCAATCATTTGTATGCAGCCTTATATAGTGTGGAAGAAGCCTTGTCAGTAATACTAGCAGCCGCAAATGAATTGTTACACATTTCCTGTTAAAATGGAAAAAAATGTATATACTTTATCTTTTGGCATAGAGGGAACCTGTCGCCTTGTGCGATCTGAGCACAATCATAGGTTCGTTGGATAAGATTCAGTACAAGGGCTCCTCCACATCTGATTTTTATCATATGCAAAAAATAGGTCCAAGTTCTATTTGTTTTTGTTGGATAACAAATAATCTGGTGGTTTCTCAAGGTTCTATCATAGTATGGTTACTTTATTTTTACGGATTCCTAGATTTGCACTGTCCAGTTTGATCCTACACTTGGATCAATATCAGAAAGGTCTCCGTGCTTTTGTGCAGACCACTCGGGTCAAGGAAAAAATCCAACAAGTTAACTACTCAATAGACAATAGGTACAAGTACTATCCATGACAAGCACAACACTCGTACAAACGAGACTTCTGAGGTCCTCGCCTCTGATGGTCACTTCATCCATTTAATACCTGTTAGTTTGCTTGTGGTAGTGTTACCCCCTCGTTTTTCCAAAAAATGCCTGCCAAAGATGAGCCACACCAAAGATAAGCCGTTCCCTTAGGGGTGAGTTACAGTAATGTTTATATAGCAGGATAAATATCAAGTTGATGATTTTCTACGGCCCTCGGATAATGGTATTAATATGCAAATGGCCCCAGTATAAAAAAGGCTCCCCACCCCTAATCTAATGCCGTAATCTCTAAACTATTTTTTATAATTTTTATTTATTTATTTTTTTTGTTTCTATTGTACTTTCTTTTTGATGACTCTTTGTTTAAGTCACATTGCATGCTGGAATACTGAAATGAAGCAACATCAGGGGGCAGAGGCTGCGGTCACTTCTGTAGCCTCTGCCCCTCCGTGAAATGAAGCGTCATCAGTGATGCTAGTTTCAGAGGCTGGGCTAGTCCCTGCTCTCACTGTGTGGTGTGCCCAAAGACAGTGCGCTTCTACCGGCAACAGAGCGCACTGTCTATGTGCATTGTGCAGCACGGTGGCTCAGTGGATAGCACTGCAGCCTTGCAGCGCTGGAGTCCTGGGTTCTGATCCCACCTTGGACAACATCTGCAAGTAGTTTGTATGTTCTCCCCATGTTTGTGTGGGTTTCCTCCGGATTCTCCAGTTTCCTTCCACATTCCAAAGACAAACTGATAGGGTAATTAGTTTGTAAGCCCCATTGGGGACAGATATATATATATATATATATATATATATATATATATATATATATATATATATATATATATATATATATATATATATATATATATATATATATATATATATATATATATATATATATATATATGTATATATATATATGTATATATATATATATGTATGTGTATATATATATATATATATATATATATATATATATATATATATAATGTACCCCCCATCCCCCCCCCACAAGTGCACTAGGATTCTCAAATGAAGTGTCATAAAAAGAAAGTGGTGGTGAGTAAAGGTTTAATAAAATTATATTAATAGTTTAGTTTGACATTAAATAGATAAGGATTTAAGCTGAAAATTAATTTGTATTTTGGACTATCCCTTTTAAATGGAACCAGTCAGCAGGATTGTGCATAGTAACCTACAGACAGTGACAGGTTGGTGCCGTTATACTGATTTAAAATGACACCTGAGTTGGTGAAAGCAATCTTGTGGTTGTTGAATGTTTTATTTTCAGTTTTGAATTAATTATATGCTTGTGCCCCGGGGCGGTCTGGGGGGGGGGGGGGGGGGGTCTTGATGTGGTGCGCTGCTTAGGTATTCATCAGTATGGCTTCTGATAGGTCACGGATCCTTCAATAACCTGCCCTCTAGTTTATATAATGACGTGTGTGTGTGTGTGTGTGTGCATGCATGCATGCATACATACATGCATGCATACATACATACATACATACATACATACATACATACATACATACATACATACATACATACATACATACAAGCAAAAAACCCCATCTGTCTTGATTGATTTTTCTTGGCTCTGTGATTGGTCACCTTGCACCATGTGTCTTGACAGGATATGACTTGGGTTATGTGCACACTTTGAGGATTTTGTTGCGGATCCGCGTTTTTGGAAGCGCAGAATTGCATCATATCCGCAATGTAATGCACAACCAATGTTAATCAATGGGAATTACAGAATTGGTGTGCACATGCTGCAGAAAAATCTATACGAACTTGCAGAGTTTTATTTTCTGCAGCATGTCAATTCTTTTTGTGGATCTGCAGCGTTTCTGCACCCATTGACTTGCATTGAGTCTGTCAAATCCGCAGCAAAATAGCAGGTGTAAAAAGGTCTGCGGATTTGTTGCTGATGTGCGTGCGAAAAACGCAGCAGAAAGGCAGGAGGAAGAGTGTCTGTGTAGGCAGGCATACTGCTCCCCTCCGGCTATGTCTGCTGTAAAATATGAGTGACAGCATTAGCTGATGATGGGACAGTAGTCCAATCAGACGATGCCTGTATTCAATTGAAAAAAAACAAACAAAAAAACAACATACAGTACATACTCACTAAAAACCTAGTCCCCGATGCCCTCGTTCTCCTGTAACAAAAATAAAATAAACCAACCTATACTTCTTTCCACCATAGTCCATTTAATAACAAGTGACATCGGGAGATGTCACCGTTCTACAGGGCCTCCGGCGATGTACTGACAGGAGGTAATCCTCCGCAGTGTATCCCTCCACCGCCGGTTTAGAGGTCACCTGAGTTCATGCTGTCACCGGCAACACTGTGAGAAAATTCTCACGCAGCGGAGCCGTAAAGTGAGAGCACAAACTTTAGTGACCTCTTCAGTGATGCACTGCAGGAGCCATTGTCTCCTGTCAGTGCATCGCCGGAGCCCCTGTAAAGCAGTCACATCTCCTACACGAGAGATCGTCGTGGGACACTCGTTATTAAATGGACTACATAGGAACGGGGAGTATTTGTGTTGGTTTATTTTTATTACAGGAGATCAAGGGCGTCGCATGGATTAGCTGTATAATAAATATGGGAAACTCATTAAAATATCCATGGCCCCTTCCTAGGCTATTAATATCAGCCCACAGCTGACTGCATAGCCTTTGCTGGTCGTTTTTTTTTTTTTAGGGTCCCCCATTTTAATATCCAGTAATGGCTAAGTGTACAGTTGTGAGCTGATATTAATAGCCTGGGAAGCCCCATGGGTATTACCCCCTTCCTAGGCTATAAGCGGCTTTCCCTCTTCTGGTTACGAAAATTGCGTGGGAGATCACGCCATTTTTTTTTTTTTTTCAGAAAAATCTTTTATTAATTAACATGTACATTAAGCTGCACACTGTACAAATTGTACAGTAGTGCTTATTATAGAGGGGCTCCCCTATTTTAATAGCCATTAAAGGCTAAATATACAGCTGTGAGCTTATATTAATAGCCTTGGAAGATCCATGGGTATTATTCCCTTCCCAGGCTATAAAAATCTGCCCCCAGTCACTGGCTTTCCCTCTCTGGTTTTGAATTTTTATTTTTTTTTTGAACTTTTTTTTCTTTTAAAGCAGATATTGCGTTTAAGGCTAGGGTCACACTTGCGAGAAACTCGCACCTCGGTACCCGGTACTGCCGCCGTCACTTGGGACCGGAGTGTGTGGTTGCATGTATTTCTATGTAGCTGAAAGCTCTGGTCCCAAGTGCCGGTGGCAGTGCCGGGTACTGAGGTGCGAGACTCGTGCGAGTTTCTCGCAAGTGTGACCCCGGCCTAACGCAGATTTTGTGTGTCTTTATTTAATTCTTTATATAACATTTTATGTTTATCACTAAATATCGGGCTTGGTATTTATCTGTGTGTAAACATTATTCTTCAATGGCGTATGTAAAAGAGGTTGGACAAGGAAATTACATCACAATTTGTTTTTTGTTAAATAGATCTTTGAGTTTACAAAAACGCATACAAATCCCCATCAAAAATGCATTAAAAAAAGCACTGATTTTCACCTGCGTTTTCTGCCAAGAGGAGGAATCTGCGCAGAAAATTCTGCAGCCAAATCCGCAACGTGTGCACATACCCTTAAAACGCTGATCTGATTCGCTAATCTTTATGCAATGACTCTTGTCTGAAACACGTTTGCTTTTTTCACTGCGATGTTGTTAGCTTCAACTTTTTTAATGTTGTTTTTTTTCTTTTTTAAAGATCTTCCCACTTCTATTCCTCCTTGTTGAACGAAGTGCCTCGGGACTTGGTTAGCCACCAAAAGTGTGCTGAATTTGTGCTGCGGTCTTCTGACAACTGCTTGTGTTTTTCATGCAGGAAAAAATGCTAGTTGTGAATATAACCTTAAATCGGTTATTTGGACCTTTAGAATAGATCCTAGATATCAGAGGGTTGGATCAGTCTCCTGATTTGAAGGGTTTGCTGTGCTCTGGTGAGTGTTGTCCCCTTCATTGCTTACAAAGCACAGTTTCCTTAATTTTGTAGCGACTGTTCCTGGTTATGGACCTTAGGACGGTGTCACACTTGCGAGTTCAATTTGAGAAACTCTCCTCAATACCCAGCACTGCTGCCGGCACTCAGACCGGAGTGTGCGGCTGCATGTATTTCTATATAGCCGCACGCTCCGCAGTGCCAGGTATTGAGGTGAGGGACTCATTCTCGCATTGCACTTGCAAGTGTGACCCCGGCCTTAGTCCTATTCACATGGATAGAACAAATCCGCAGCCCCCACATAATGTACAGCACTTTAGTCAGCTAGTCAGTGTGGATTTTGGGAGTCAGACTACAGCAAAATGAGAAGCATGCAGGTTAATGTGCCCGGTCACAGCTACCTTTGCACCAATGGTCTGCACGTAAAAATCACAAAGTGCTATATGGATGTGTAAAAAAAAAAAAAAAAAAATCACGTTAAGATTACCATCAGTATGTCACATCCATTACAAATAAAGGGGTCTCCTGCTAAGCCTGCAGTCATTCTGTGACTGACTGCTGGATCCTTCCAGCACATGCACCCCACACTGTAAAGCCACGCACACACCATGAGTATTTGTTAGAGAAAGTATAATGGAAACACGCCACCACTTCTGCATTTTTCACCCATGTGCATGTGGCCTAAGGGTTCTTCGGTATTGCCGGCTAGAGCGGGCGGTTACATGACCGCAAGTATGTTATTTGCATATCTCCGGCCACATTCCGACTAGACGGGCAAATCGCATACTCGCGGTCACATGAGAGCATGCTCTCACCGGCAATACCTGAGAGTAGTGACTCCAGAAGACCAGACAACCCCATAAAGATAGAAAACTGTAATTGGCCTTAATTATTTATTAACCCCTTCACCCCCAAGGGTGGTTTGCACGTTAATGACCGGGCCAATTTTTACAATTCTGATCACTGTCCCTTTATGAGGTTATAACTCTGGAACGCTTCAACGGATCTTGGCGATTCTGACATTGTTTTCTCGTGACATATTGTACTTCATGATAGTGGTAAAATTTCTTCGATATAAGTTGCGTTTATTTGTGAAAAAAAACGAATATTTGGCGAAAATTTTGAAAATTTCGCAATTTTCCAACTTTTAATTTTTATGCCCTTAAATCACAGACATATGTCACGCAAAATACTTAATAAGTAACATTTCCCACATGTCTACTTTACATCAGCACAATTTTGGAACCAAAATTTTTTTTTGTGACGGAGTTATAAGGGTTAAAAGTTGACCAGCAATTTCTCATTTTTACAACACCATTTTTTTTTTAGGGACCACATCTCATTTGAAGTCATTTTGAGGGGTCTATATGATAGAAAATACCCAAGTGTGACACCATTCTAAAAACTGCACCCCTCAAGGTACTCAAAACCACTTTCAAAAAGTTTATTAACCCTTCAGGTGTTTCACAGGAATTTTTGGAATGTTTAAATAAAAATGAACATTTAACTTTTTTTTCACACAAAATTTATTTCAGATCCAATTTGTTTTATTTTACCAAGGGTAACAGGAGAAAATAGACCCCAAAATTTGTTGTACAATTTGTCCTGAGTATGCTGATACCCCATATGTGGGGGTAATCCACTGTTTGGGCGCATGGCAGAGCTCGGAAGGAAAGGAGCGCCATTTGACTTTTCAATGCAAAATTGACTGGAATTGAGATGGGACGCCATGTTGCATTTGGAGAGCCCCTGATGTGCCTAAACATTGAAACCCCCCACAAGTGACACCATTTTGGAAAGTAGACCCCCTAAGGAACTTATCTAGATGTGTGGTGAGCACTTTGACCCAACAAGTGCTTCACAGAAGTTTATAATGCAGAGCGGTAAAAATAAAAAATCATATTTTTTCACAAAAATGATCTTTTCGCCCCCAATTTTTTATTTTCCCAAGGGTAAGAGAAGAAATTGGGCCCCAAAAATTGTTGTGCAATTTGTCCTGAGTACGCTGATACCCCATATGTGGGTGTAAACCATTGTTTGGGCGCAGGGCAGAGCTCGGAAGGGAAGGAGCGCCATTTGACTTTTCAATGCAAAATTGACTGGAATTGAGATGGGACGTCATGTTGCGTTTGGAGAGCTCCTGATGTGCCTAAACATTGAAACCCCCCACAAGTGACACCATTTTGGAAAGTAGACCCCCTAAGGAACTTATCGAGATGTGTGGTGAGCACTTTGACCCAACAAGTGCTTCACAGAAGTTTATAATGCAGAGCCGTAAAAATAAAAAATCATATTTTTTCACAAAAATGATCTTTTCGCCCCCATTTTTTTATTTCCCCAAGGGTAAGAGAAGAAATTAGAGCACAAAAGTTGTTGTGCAATTTGTCCTGAGTACGACGATACCCCATATGTGGGGGTAAACCACTGTTTGGGCGCATAGCAGAGCTCGGAAGGGAAGGAGCGCTATTTTACTTTTCAATGCAAAATTGACTGGAATTAAGATGGGATGCCATGTTGCGTTTGCAGAGCCCCTGATGTGCCTAAACATTAAAAACCCCCACAAGTGACACCATTTTGGAAAGTAGACCCCCTAAGGAACTTATCTAGATGTGTTTTGAGAGCTTTGAACCCCCAAGTGTTTCACTACAGTTTATAACGCAGAGCCGTGAAAATAAAAATTCTTTTTTTTTCACAAAAATGATTTTTTTAGCCCCCAGTTTTGTATTTTCACAAGGGTATCAGGATAAATTGGACCCAAAAAGTTGTTGTCTAATTTGTCCTGAGTATGCTGATACCCGATATGTGGGGGGAACCACTGTTTGGGCGCATGACAGAGCTCGGAAGGGAAGGAGCGCCATTTGGAATGCAGACTTAAATGGATTGGTCTGCAGGCGACACGTTGCAATTGCAGAGCCCCTGATGTACGCAAACAGTACAAACCCCCCACAAGTGACCCCATATCGGAAATTAGACCCCCCAAGGAACTTATCTAGATGTGTTATGAGAACTTTGAACCCCCAAGTGTTTCACTACAGTTTACAACGCAGAGCCGTGAAAATAAAAAATCCTTTTTTTCCCACAAAACTTATTTTTTGGCCCCCAGTTTTGTATTTTCCCAAGGGTAGCAGGAGAAATTGGACCCCAAAAGATGATGTCCAATTTGTCCTGAGTACGCTGATACCCCATATGTTGGGGTAAACCCCTGTTTGGGCACACGGGAGAGCTCGGAAGGGAAGGAGCACTGTTTTCCTTTTTCAACGCAGAATTGGCTGGAATTCAGATCGGATGCCATATCCCGTTTGGAAAGCCCCTGATGTGCCCGAACAGTGGAAACCCCCCAATTATAACTGAAACCCTAATCCAAACACACCCCTTACCCTAATCCCAACAGTAACCCTAACCACTCCTCTAACCCAGACACACCCAACCCTATTCCCAACCGTAAATGTAATCCAAACCCTAACCCTATCTTTAGCCCCAACCCTAACTGTAGCCCAAACCCTAGCCCCAACCCTAGCCCCAACCCTAGCCCCAACCCTAGCCCTAACCCTAGCCCTAACCCTTGCCCTAACCCTAGCAATAACCCTAGCCCTAACTCTAGTCCTAACTCTAGCCCTAACCCTAACCCTAATGGGAAAATGGAAATAAATACATTTTTTAATTTTTTTATTTTTCCCTAACTAAGCGGGTGATGAAGGGGGGTTTGATTTACTTTTATAGCGGGTTTTTTAGCGGATTTTTATGATTGGCAGCCGTCACACACTGAAAGACGCTTTTCATTGCAAAAAATATTTTTTGCGTTACCACATTTTGAGAGCTGTAATTTTTCCATATTTGAGTCCACAGAGTCATGTGAGATCTTGTTTTTTGCGGGATGCGTTGACGTTTTTATTGGTAACATTTTCGGACACGTGACATTTTTTGATCGCTTTTTATTCCGATTTTTGTGAGGCAGAGTGATCAAAAACCAGCTATTCATGAATTTCTTTTTGGGGAGGCGTTTATACCGTTCCGCGTTTGGTAAAATTGATAAAGCAGTTTTATTCGTCGGGTCAGTACGATTACAGCGATATCTCATTTATATCATTTTTTTTATGTTTTGGCGCTTTTATACGATAAAAACTATTTTATAGAAAAAATAATTATTTTGGTATCTCTTTATTCTCAGGACTATAACTTTTTAATTTTTTTGCTGATGATGCTGTATGGCGGCTCGTTTTTTGCGGGACAAGATGACGTTTTCAGCGGTACCATGGTTATTTATATCAGTCTTTTTGATCGCGTGTTATTCCACTTTTTGTTCGGCGGTATGATAATAAAGCGTTGTTTTTTTGCCTCGTTTTTTTTTTTTGCCCCTGGGGCAAAGTAAAAAAGTAAAAAAAAAATTTTCCAAATGTGTAAAAAAAAAAAAAAAAATATTCCAAAATAATGAAAAAAAATATATATATATTATTCCCATAAATACATTTCTTTATCTAAATAAAATAAAAAAAACAATAAAAGTACACATATTTAGTATCGCCGCGTCCGTAACGACCCGACCTATAAAACTGGCCCACTAGTTAACCCCTTCAGTAAACACCGTAAGAAAAAAAAAAAAAAAAACGAGGCAAAAAACAACGCTTTATTATCATACCGCCGAACAAAAAGTGGAATAACACGCGATCAAAAAGACTGATATAAATAACCATGGTACCGCTGAAAACGTCATCTTGTCCCGCAAAAAACGAGCCGCCAATACAGATCGGTGATCTGCCAGTTTGCATAGCACTCTGACAGATCACCGATCTGCGAGAAGTGCAGGCTGCTTCACAGTGCCTGCTCTGAGCAGGCTTCTGTGAAGCCACCTCCCTCCCTGCAGGACCCGGATCCGCGGCCATCTTGGATCCGGGTCTGGAGCAGGCAGGGAGGGAGGTAAGACCCTCGCAGCAACGCGATCACATCGCGTTGCTGCGGGGGGCTCAGGGAAGCCCGCAGGGAGCCCCCTCCCTGCGCGATGCTTCCCTGCACCGCCGGCACATCGCGATCATGTTTGATCGCGGTGTGCCGGGGGTCAATGTGCCGGGGGCGGTCCGTGACCGCTCCTGGCACATAGTGCCGGATGTCAGCTGCGATATGCAGCTGACACTCGGCCGCGCTCCCCCCGTGAGCGCGGCCGATCGCGTATGACGTACTATTCCGTCCTTGGGAAGTAGGGCCCACCCCACATGGACGGAATAGTACGTCTAATGACAGAAAGGGGTTAAATTGTTCATGTAAAAATAGTGTGCGTGCAAAAAGGATGCAATACAGGTATGCAGAACGGACATATGGAGCACAATACAAACACGGGACAAATGCTGGCTGGAACCTGGCCTACCACTGATCTATACCTGATGCCTATCCTCAGGGTAAGCCTTCAATATTAAAGTCCCTGGAAACCTCAGTAAAATCAGTGGGCGTCTTCCTCCACAGTGTTGCCTATTTTGCTTTTTTGCATGACAGTTCTACCTAAATATCAGCCCGATAGTCTCATGATGGTCACTGGCCGGCATTGATGTGTTCTGACCTTTGCTGCTGATCCCGCACTGATGTGATGGCCCAGTGTGGCAGGTGGGTGGGGATCAGGGCATATTTCTCATGCGTTAACGATCAAGTCATGTTAGTGCTGCACAGGGGCTTACTGGCATGTTGGCAAATCTGTGCGCTTCTGCCAGGCCATGCTTTCTTACCAATAAGGGAAGGAAGGTGTTAACGGCTTGCGTGCCAGTGCGCAGCGTATCTTAGGGTCATGGTAGGTTTGTGGCTGAGCAGATGTCCCTTTTGTCAATATTATGTGATGTTTGGCTATTGTTGACTTCCCATTTATCCTTTTAGGTGATACATTATATGCTTGCTGAATGTGAGTGGGTTCGTGCAGCGTGTGGGTTTTTTGTTTTTTTTTATATATATACAGTTATGGCCAAAAGTATTCACACCCCTGCAATTCTGTCAGATTATACTCAGTTTCTTCCTGAAAATGATTGCAAACACAAATTCTTTGGTATTATTATCTTCATTTAATTTGTATTAAATGAAAAAACACGAAAAGAATTGTCCTAAAGCCAAATTGGATATAATTCCACACCAAACATAAAAAAGGGGGTGGACAAAAGTATTGGCACTGTTCGGAAAATCACATGATGCTTCTCTAATTTGTGTAATTAACAGCACCTGTAACTTACCTGTGGCACCTAACAGGTGTTGGCAATAACTAAATCACACTTGCAGCCAGTTGACATGGATTAACCCCTTCATGATCCAGCCCATTTTGGCCTTAATGACCTTGCCGTTTTTTGCAATTCTGACCAGTGTCCCTTTATGAGGTAATAACTCAGGAACGCTTCAACGGATCCTAGCGGTTCTGAGATTGTTTTTTCGTGACATATTGGGCTTCATGTTAGTGGTAAATTTAGGTCGATAATTTCTGAGTTTATTTGTGAAAAAAAACGGAAATTTGGCGAAAATTTTGAAAATTTTGCAATTTTCACATTTTGAATTTTTATTCTGTTAAACCAGAGTTATGTGACACAAAATAGTTAATAAATAACGTTTCCCACATGTCTACTTTACATCAGCACAATTTTGGAAAGTTATAAGGGTTAAAATTTGACCAGTGATTTCTCATTTTTACAAAAATTTACAAAACCATTTTTTTTAGGGACCACCTCACATTTGAAGTCATTTTGAGGGTTCTATATGGCTGAAAATACCCAAAAGTGACACCATTCTAAAAACTGGACCCCTCAAGGTGCTCAAAACCACATTCAAGAAGTTTATTAACCCTTCAGGTGTTTCACAGCAGCAGAAGCAACATGGAAGTAAAAAATGAACATTTAACTTTTTAGTCACAAAAATTATCTTTTAGCAACAATTTTTTTTATTTTCCCAAGGGTAAAAGGAGAAACTGGACCACGGACGTTGTTGTCCAATTTGTCCTGAGTACGCTGATACCTAATATGTGGGGGTAAACCACTGTTTGGGCGCACGGCAGGGCTTGGAAGGGAAGGAGCGCCATTTGACTTTTTGAATGAAAAATTGGCTCCAATCTTTAGCGGACACCATGTCGCGTTTGGAGAGCCCCCGTGTGCCTAAACATTGGAGCTCCCCCACAAGTGACCCCATTTTGGAAACTAGACCCCCCCCCAAGGAACTTATCTAGAAGCATAGTGAGCACTTTAAACCCCCAGGTGCTTCACAAATTGATCCGCAAAAATGAAAAAGTACTTTTTTTTCACACAAAATTTCTTTTAGCCTCAATTCTTTCATTTTCACATGGGCAACAGGATAAAATGGATCCTAAAATTTGTTGGGCAATTTCTCCTGAGTACGCCGATGCCTCATATGTGGGGGTAAACCACTGTTTGGGTGCACGGCAAGGCTCGGAAGGGAAGGAGCGCCATTTGACTTTTTGAATGGAAAATTAGTTCCAATCGTTAGCGGACACCATGTCGCGTTTGGAGAGCCCCTGTGTGCCTAAACATTGGAGCTCCCCCACAAGTGACCCCATTTTGGAAACTAGACCTCCCAAGGAACTAATCTAGATCTGTGGTGAGCACTTTGAACCCCCAAGTGCTTCACAGAAGTTTATAACGCAGAGCCATGAAAATAAAAAATAATTTTTATTTTCTCAAAAATGATTTTTTAGCCCACAATTTTTTATTTTCTCAAGGGTAACAGGAGAAATTGGACCCCAATAGTTGTTGCCCAGTTTGTCCTGAGTACACTGATACCCCATATGTGGGGGTAAACCACTGTTTGGGCACAAGTCAGGGCTCGGAAGGGAGGTAGTGACGTTTTGAAATGCAGGCTTTGATGGAGTGTTCTGCGTGCGTCACATTCCATTTGCAGAGCCCCTGATGTGCCTAAACAGTAGAAACCCCCCACAAGTGACCCCATTTTGGAAACTAGACCCCCCAAGAAACTTATCTAGATGTATAGTGAGCACTTTGAACCCCCAAGTGCTTCACAGAAGTTTATAACGCAGAGCCGTGAAAAAAAAATAAATCATTTTTCATTCCTCTAAAATTATGTTTTAGCAAGCAATGTTTTATTTTCGCAAGGGTAACAGGAGAAATTGGACCCCAATAATTGTTGCCCAGTTTGTCCTGAGTATGCTGGTACCCCATATGTGGGGGTAAACCACTGTTTGGGCACACGTCGGGGCTCGGAAGGGAGGGAGCACCATTTGACTTTTTGAACGCAAGATTGGCTGGAATCAATGGTGGCGCCACGTTGCGTTTGGAGACCCCTGATGTGCCTAAACAGTGGAAACCCCTCAATTCTAACTCCAACACACCCCTAACCCTAATCCCAACCCTAACCCCAACACACCCCTAACCCTAATCCCAACTCTAGCCATAACCCTAATCACAACCCAACCCCAACACACCCCTAACCACAACCCTAACCCTAATCCCAACCCTAACCACAACTTTAACCCCAACACACCCCTAACCATAACTCTAACCACAAGCCTATTCTTAATCCTATTTCCAACCCTAGCCCTAATTCCAACCCTAACCGTAAGGCTATGTGCCCACGTTGCGGATTCGTGTGAGATTTTTCCGCACCATTTTTGAAAAATCCACAGGTAAAAGGCACTGCGTTTTACCTGCGGATTTACCGCGGATTTCCAGTGTTTTTTTTATGTGGATTTCACCTGCGGATTCCTATTGAGGAACAGGTGTAAAACGCTGCGAAATCCGCACAAAGAATTGACATGCTGCGGAAAATACAGCGCAGCATTTCCGTGCGGTATTTTCCGCACCATGGGCACAGCGGATTTGGTTTTCCATAGGTTTACATGGTACTGTAAACCTGATGGAACACTGCTATGAATCCACAGCGGCCAATCCGCTGCGGATCCGCAGCCAAATCCGCACCGTGTGCACATAGCCTAATTCTAACGCTAACCCTAGTTCTAACCCTACCCCTACCCCTAACCCTAGTTCTAACCCTAACCCTAGTTCTAACCCTAGTGGAAAAAAAAAAATATTTTCTTTATTTTATTATTGTCCCTACCTATGGGGGTGATAAAGGGGGGGGTCATTTACTATTTTTTTTATTTTGATCACTGTGATAAGTTTACCACGGTGATCAAAATGTACATGGAACGCATCTGCCGGCCGGCAGATTAGGCGGGCGCACTGCGCATTTTGAAGATGGCGGCGCCCAGGGAGAAGACGGACCGACTTCGGGAGGCTCGGTAAGTATGAGGGGGTGGTGGGGGGGGGTGGATCGGAGCACAGGATGGGGGGATCGGAGGACGGGGGGGATCGGAGGACGGGGGGAGCGGACAGGAGCACGGGGGAGCTGACAGGGGGACGGAGGGGGGGTACTGGACAGAATGGAGGACTGGGGAGGAGATCGGGGGCGGTGGGGGGGGCAGAACATGATTTCCAGCCATGGCAGATGCTATTGCAGCATCGGCCATGGCTGGATTGCAATATTTCACCATTTTCATAGGTGAAATATTGCAAATTGCTCTGATTGGCTGTTGCACTTTCAACAGCCAATCAGCGATCGTAGCCACGTGGGGGCAAAGCCACCCCCCCTGGGCTGAAGTACAACTCCCCCTCCCCCTGCAGATCGGGTGAAATAGGAGTTAACCCTTTCACCCGATCTGCAGGGACGCGATCATTCCATGACGCCACATAGGCGTCATGGGTCGGATTGGCACCGACTTTCATGACGCCTACGTGGCGTCAAAGGTCGGGAAGGGGTTAAAGTTGACTCAACCTCTGTCCTGTGTCCTTGTGTGTACCACATTGAGCATGGAGAAAAGAAAGAAGACCAAAGAACTGTCTGAGGACTTGAGAAACCAAATTGTGAGGAAGCATGAGCAATCTCAAGGCTACAAGTCCATCTCCAAAGACCTGAATGTTCCTGTGTCTACCGTGCACAGTGTCATCAAGAAGTTTAAAGCCCATGGCACTGTGGCTAACCTCCCTAGATGTGGACGGAAAAGAAAAATTGACAAGAGATTTCAACGCAAGATTGTGCGGATGTTGGATGAAGAACCTCGACTAACATCCAAACGACTAACATCCATCACCTATTGTGTCCCCCCCCATTTCCTTGTAGATTGTAAGCTTGCGAGCAGGGACCTCACTCCTAATGTCACTGTTTAAATTGTCTTAACTTGTATTGAATCTGTCTGTATATGTCCCCGCTTAATTGTAAAGTGCTGCGGAATATGTTGGCGCTATATAAATAAAGATTATTATTATTATTATAAACAAGTTCAAGCTGCCCTGCAGTCCGAGGGTACAACAGTGTCAACCCTTACTACCCGTCGGCGTCTGAATGAAAAGGGACTGTATGGTAGGAGACCCAGGAAGACCCCACTTCTTACCCCGAGACATAAAAAAGCCAGGCTGGAGTTTGCCAAAACTTACCTGAAAAAGCCTAAAACGTTTTGGAAGAATGTTCTCTGGTCAGATGAGACAAAAGTAGAGCTTTTTGGGCAAAGGCATCAACATAGATTTTACAGGAGAACAAAAGAGGTATTCAAAGAAAAGAACACGGTCCCTACTTTCAAACATGGCGGAGGTTCCCTGATGTTTTGGGGTTGCTTTGCTGCCTCTTGCACTGGACTTCTTGACAGTGTGCATGGCATTATGAAGTCTGAAGACTACCTACAAATTTTGCAGCATAATGTAGGGCCCAGTGTGAGAAAGCTGGGTCTCCCTCAGAGGTCATGGGTCTTCCAGCAGGACAATGACCCAAAACACACTTCAAAAAGCACTAGAAAATGGTTTGAGAGAAAGCACGGGAGACTTCTAAGGTGGCCAGCAATGAGTCCAGACCTGAATCCCATAGAACACCTGTGGAGAGATCTAAAAATGGCAGTTTGGAGAAGGCACCCTTCAAATATCAGGGACCTGGAGCAGTTTGCCAAAGAAGAATGGTCTAAAATTCCAGCAGAGCATTGTAAGAAACTCATTGATGGTTACCGGAAGCGGTTGGTCGCAGTTATTTTGGCTAAAGGTTGTGCAACCAAGTATTAGGCTGAGGGTGCCAATACTTTTGTCTGACCCATTTTTGGAGTTTTGTGTGAAATGATCAATGTTTTGCTTTTTGCTTCATTCCCTTTTGTTTTTTTTCATTTAAGACAAATTAAATGAAGATAATAATACCAAAGAATTAGTGATTGCAATCATTTTCAGGAAGAAACTGAGTATTATCTGACAGAATTGCAGGGGTGTCAATACTTTTGGCCACAAAAAATGTGTGTAATAAAAATATATATATATATATATATATATATATATATATATATATATATATATATATATATATATATATATATATATATATATATATATATATATTTATTATTTGTATTTATTTTTAAATCTGTGGCCTATGCTTGTGCCTGACACTTGTTAGAAGCTTCCCATTCATGTCACTTGGAAGTTACACCTATAGTGACATGTTTAATCTCTCCACTGATAGTACCATCCAGGTTTTTTTATTTTAGCCCTGAAGTGGTATCACTAATGTGTTTTCCCTGTGTGTAGTAAAATACTTGCTGGTCGCCATCCTCTGCTGATTCCAGTGCCTCTCCAGTCCCCTTCTGCACCATTCACTGATCGCTCCAGTGTTTTCTGGGCAGACCGGAAGTCGCTTCTCCATGTATGAGATTCTTAGACTAAAGAAGCATTTACACTGCAAGATGATCATGAGAGAGTATTAAACGCTCACGATTATCTTGCAGTGTAAACAGGTTGCTGATCACGATGCCGAAAAGATAATTTCATTCGATGGATGACCGTTTTGCTCGTTCATCAGGTGAAATTGATCTTTTGTACAACGTAAAAGATCATTGTCCTCAGTGGCAGGGCTGTGGAGTCTGTATGAAATGGGCCGACTCCTAAAATATATGGGTATAGCAGTACATTGCAGGATCTGCTATACATTTTTTCATAAGAATCTGGGAAAGTTATGAAATGTTCTGTTCCTGATCTAGGAATCTGGGCTTTTAGTGGAGATGAATCTGTGCTGCACTTTATGCACATGCTCAGTAGTGACAAGTGCTCTGGGGTCCGGAAAATTGAGAAGTCGGCAGTTTGGCTTACCGACTCCACAGCCCTGCTCGGCGTTGCACCATCCGGTGTGTTCAGAACTTGCGTTCCTGGGAACCACGACAGCCTGTGCATCAGTGACTCTGGTCTGTGAGTGTAAATGAGCATTTAACCCCAGAGCTTTTTTTCAGTTTTGTTTTCAGTTTTCACTCCCCCTCCTTCCCAGAGCCATAACTTTTTTTTTTTTTCCATCAATATGTCCATGTGAGGGCTTTTTTTTTTTTGCGGGATGAGTTGTACTTTTGAACGACACCATTGGTTTCACCATGTCGTGTACTAGAAAACGGGAAAAATCCCAAGTGCGGTGAAATTGAGGTGAAAGAAAATTCCAAAGTTTGCTTAAAAGAAAAAAAAAAAAAAAAAGAAAAAAATTGCTCAATTTTCCAATAGCATCTCCATTTTTGTGATATCTGGTCGGGTTAGGGCTTATTTTTGCGTGCCGAGCTGACGTTTTTACTGATACCATTTTGGTGCAGATGCGATCTTTTGATTGCCCGTTATTGCATTTTAATGCAATGTCTCTGCGACCATAAAACCCTAATTCTTGCGTTTTGAATCTTTCTCGCTACGCCGTTTAGCGATCAGTTTAATCCTTTTTTTTATTTATTGATCGGGCGATTCTGAACGCGGCGATACCGAATGTGTAGGGGTTTTTTTTTGTTTGTTTGTTTTTTGCCATGCCTCAATAGCCTCCATGGAAGGCTAGAAGCTTGCATAGCATGATCGGCTCTGCTACATAGGAGCGATGCTCAGATCACTCTTATGTAGCAGAATTACAGCATTGCTATGAGCGCCGATCACAGCAATCTGGCATCAACAACCATAAAGGTCTTCAGGAGACCTCTGGTTGTCATGCCGACGCACTACTGACCCCCCGATCATGTGACGGGGGCCAGCAGTGCGCGCATTTCCAGCCCGATGGAGAGAAGCATTTGTTAAATGCCACTGTCAAGTTTGACAGTGGCATTTAACTAGTTAGTAGGCACGGGTGGATCACGATTCCACCCACGCCTATTGCGGACACATGTCAGCTGTTGAAAACCACCTGAAAGCGGGGGTACTGACTGCAGATGTACTATTCCGTCCGAGGTCAGTAAGGCTACTTTCACACTAGCGTCGGGCTCGGCCCGTCGCAGTGCGTCGGGCCGAGGTTACTGACGCTAGCGTTGTCTCCGCCGCACAACGGGGGCAGCGGATGCATTTTTCCAGCGCATCCGCTGCCCCATTGTGAGGTGCGGGGTTCCGGCCGCGCTTAGTAACCCGATGTTTACCCTGGTTACCAAAAAAAACAAACCGTACATACTCGCCTTTCGGTGTCCGTCAGGTCCCTTGCCGTCCGCTTCCTGCTCTGACTGAGTGCCGCCGTACAGTGAGAGCAGAGCGCAGCGGTGACGTCACTGCTGCGCTCTGCTCTCACTGTACGGCGGCACTCAGAGCAGGAAGCGGACGGCAAGGGACCTGACGGACATCAGATGGTGAGTATATACTGTTTGGTTTTTTTGGTAACCAGGGTAAACATCGGGTTACTAAGTGCGGCCCTGCGCTTAGTAACCCGATGTTTACCCTGGTTACCAGTGAAGACATCGCTGGATCGGTGTCACACACACCGATTCAGCGGGACCTCAACGACCAAAAAACGGTCCAGGCCATTCCGACACGACCAGCGATCTCACAGCAGGGGCCTGATCGCTGGTACGTGTCACACATAGCGAGATCGCTACTGAGGTCGCTGTTGCGTCACAAAACTAGTGACTCGGCAGCGATCTCGCTAGCGATCTCGCTATGTGAGACGGGGCCTTAAGTTGGTGCTACCACTCTGGGGCTGACAATAGAATACAGCGGAGTGGTGGTTTAGATCACCAGATTTGCTGATGAAATGGAAGTGTAAAGAATGTCACATACACAAAAGTTTTTTGTTTGCCCCTTGAAGAGCTTTTGATAAATGCCTGGTGTGTACGGCACTTACTTGGAGCAAATCCTGATGGAATCCACTGAAAAGTAGGATCTGTCCAATTACTTACGGGGAAAAAAAGAAAATATCTGGTGGAAAAACAAATTGTGCTTTGTGTGTTATGAAGTAAATCCTGATGTAATCCGCTGGTATTGGCTGAATAAACTCTTCTTTCTATTAAACTCTTCCTAACTGCTTCTGGAAACGCTTCAGAAAGAACCTACCGGTACTCGCCCCAAACAAAGCGGCGAACCTGACAGTTTCCACTTGAAAAACTCAATGGCTTTGAATGTCTCAAACTGTGGGGACACCACATAAGGCTTGTTCAGCGTCATGGTTTTTGCTGCAGTTTTTTTACTTTTTTTACGCAGCGTTTTTCCTGCCAGTACTGTTTTTTTTGCTGCAGAAAATTCTGCTGCAAGTAAAAATGTCGTACCCATAATGAACACATTCCCTTAAACCGATGTGCACACTGAATTTTTAAGGAGCTTTGGAGCAGAAACTGGCTGTGAGTTTTCCGAGCAGAAGCTGAGCAGAAACGCTCCAAATACTTTTCAAAACCTCAAAACTCCTCATACTTGGAGGTGCGGCTCAGTTTCTGATCCGAAACTTAATAATAATAATAATAATTTTATTTATATAGCGCCAACATATTCCGCAGCGCTTTACAACTTATAGAGGGGACTTATACAGACAACAGACATTACAGCATAACAGAAATCACAGTTCAAAACAGATACCAGGAGGAATGAGGGCCCTGCTGCTCGCAAGCTTACAATCTATGAGGAAAAGGGGAGACACAAGAGGTGGATGGTAACAATTGCTTTAGTTATTTGGACCAGCCATAGTGTAAGGCTCGGGTGTTCATGTAAAGCTGCATGAACCAGTTAACTGCCTAAGTATGTAACAGTACAGACACAGAGGCTATTAACTGCATAAAGTGTATGAGAACATGATGGAGGAACGTGATTATGTTGTTGTTTTTTATTAATAGGCCACACAGGGATAATTAGGTTAATGCGTTGAGGCGGTAGGCCAATCTGAACAAATGAGTTTTTAGTGCACGCTTAAAACTGTGGGGATTGGGGATTAATTGTATTAACCTAGGTAGTGCATTCCAAAGAATCGGCGCCGCACGTGTAAAGTCTTGGAGACGGGAGTGGGAGGTTCTGATTATTGAGGATGCTAACCTGAGGTCATTAGCAGAGCGGAGGGCACGGGTAGGTTGGTAGACTGAGACCAGAGAGGAGATGTAGGGTGGTGCTGAGCCATGGAGTGCTTTGTGGATGAGGGTAGTAGTTTTGTACTGGATTCTGGATTGGATGGGTAGCCAGTGTAATGACTGGCACAAGGTAGAGGCATCGGTGTAACGGTTGGCGAGGAATATGATCCTGGCAGCAGCATTCAGGACAGATTGGAGTGGGGAGAGTCTGGTAAAAGGTAGGCCAATTAGTAGAGAGTTACAATAGTCCAGACGAGAATGAATAAGTGAGACAGTAAGAGTTTTTGCAGAGTCGAAAGTAAGAAAAGGGCGAATTCTGGAAATGTTTTTGAGATGCAGATAAGAAGAGCGAGCCAGTGATCGGATGTGGGGGGTGAATGAAAGCTCGGAATCAAGGATGACTCCAAGGCAGCGGGCATGTTGCTTTGGAGTAATGGTGGAACCGCACACAGAGATGGCAATGTCGGGCAAAGGTAGGTTTGTAGAGGGAGAGAACACGAGGAGTTCAGTTTTTGACAGGTTCAGTTTCAGATAGAGGGAGGACATGATGTTAGAGACAGCGGTAAGACATTCACTGGTGTTTTCTAAAAAGGTCGGCGTGATAACAGGAGAAGAGGTATATAATTGGGTGTCGTCAGCATAGAGATGGTACTGGAAACCAAATCTACTGATTGTTTGTCCAATAGGGGCAGTATACAAAGAGAAGAGGAGGGGGCCTAGGACTGATCCTTGAGGAACCCCAACAGTAAGGGGAAGGTGAGAGGAGGAGGAACCAGCAAAACAAACAGTGAAGGATCGGCCAGAGAGATAGGAGGAGAACCAAGAGAGAACGGTGTCCTTGAGGCCGATGGAGCGGAGCATAGTGAGGAGGAGCTGATGATCCACAGTGTCGAATGCTGCGGAGAGATCCAAGAGAATTAGCATGGAATAGTGACCATTAGATTTAGCTGTTAGTAGGTCATTAGAGACTTTAGTGAGGGCAGTTTCAGTAGAGTGTAAAGAGCGGAAACCAGATTGAAGAGGGTCGAGAAGAGAATTATCTGAGAGATAGCGGGTAAGACGGGAGTGGACCAGGCGTTCCAGGAGTTTAGAGATGAAGGGAAGATTAGAGACAGGTCTATAATTAGCGGCACAATTTTGATCGAGGGAGGGCTTTTTAAGTAGTGGATGTATGATGGCATGCTTAAATGAGGAGGGAAAAATACCGGAAGTGAGGGAAAGGTTGAATATTTTTGTTAGGTGAGAGGTGACAGCCGGGGAAAGGGACTGGAGGAGATGCGACGGAATGGGGTCGCTGGTGCAAGTGGTCGGGCGAGAAGATGCAAGGAGCCTGCTTACTTCTTCTTCTGTAACTGGTTCAAAGTCAGAGAGTGAACTAGATGCAGTGGGGGAGGGAGGACAGTGCTTGGTATGAAGAGATTGGGAAATGATTTCCTGTCGAATGTGGTCAATTTTTTCTTTGAAGTAATTGGCCAGATCGTCAGCGTGGAGATCTGTGGTTGGGGCCTGCTCTCTTGGGTTGAGTAGGGACCGGAAAGTGTCAAAGAGACGTTTAGGGTTATTGGACAGCGAGGTGATGAGGGTGTTGAAATAGGTTTGTTTGGAGAGGTGAAGGGCAGAGTTGTATGTTTTTAACATGAACTTATAATGGATGAAATCTTCGGGCAGATTAGATTTTCTCCACAGACGTTCGGCGCACCTGGAGCACCGCTGCAGGAAACGTGTTTGCAGCGTGTGCCACGGTTGTCGCCGTCTGTGCCGAGTTGTTCTATGTATAGGAGGTGCAGCTTCTTCCAGGGCACTTCCAGCAAAGAGACTTTATTGGCTTATAGCCAGTGAGCGGAAACTGTCCAAATCTCAAAACTTTTCAAGAACTTGGAGTTTCTGCTCCAATAACTTAGGAAAAGACAGTGTGCACAGAATTATAAAGTCTTCTCATTGTAAAGTTCAGATTTCTGTAAAATTTTTGCAACAGATTTGTAATCGAGGTGTGTGTGGATGGGCAATAATTCCCACGAGGAAATTCTAGAATTTATAAAGCCTGATTGCCCATTTTGGGTGCAAGCACTGCATCAACATTGCACACGTGAAAGCAAACATGCGAGGGGCCCACTGTGAAAACTGGACCTTAGGGCCACAACATCTGGCAGACAGCGGTGTTCCACGGCACTGTCAGCCCCCTTACCATTGTCACTCGGGTAAGCAATGGGAGACCAGCAAGCTGCTGCCACTGCTCATCTTTAGAAGAAACAAAAGATTGGCACCGATCAGTGTCTACTTCCTCCAGACAAATTTAATGTCTCCTTTTTAAAAATGATGAAATCTATATCTGAGGTTGGCTGTAGATAAACCTTCTCGGGATCTCGTCATTCCGGACCGGACACATTGTGGGCCACACTTCTCTTGCTGACAATGAGCTGTGCCAATTAATAGTGACATGCTACAGTTCTCAATTATTTTTGCAGTCTGTGCCAAATTCTCTCCCCCCCCCCCCCCCCCCCTTTTTTTTTTTTTTTATTTATTTTTTAAATTTTTTATTTTATAAAAACATCTGCACAACTTTGGCGAGACCATATTGTCACAGGACCCTGAAATTGGCCACATGGTTTGTAAGTGACCATACAGACATTGGCTATAATGTTGGGTGGTGTTCTGGATGCATGTGACGACAGCATCGTTTTTTGTTTTTTTTCTCTACGCTAAGGCTCTGTTCACATGGCTTAAAGGGGTTAGTGTGAAACAATTGATCACTTTTCATAGGTTGGTGAGGGTTTGAGCAATGGGACCTCCACAGTTCGGCAGGGCAATGCATGATGGACCGCCACTTCATTCAATCCCTGCTGGGCTCTCGGCTTTTTCCTGGCAGCCCGATAGAGAATAAATGGAGCGTCGGTCCGACTTTGCTGTCCATTGCTCTAGTGCACAAGTTCCCTATTCTGTTAATCGGTGGGGGCCATCTACCCTGGGGATAGGTGAGAAGTCGTTTTCATCAGGGAAATTCCTTTAATGGCTTCCACTTGATCTATATCCTGGAAGAATCTCCCAACTGCCCCTAAGGGAATGGTCGCAGGATCATATGAAAATAGTTGAGTTTCATCTAGAAAAGGGGGAATTTTTGGTCTCTGGATACAAGGGGGTCTGAATGGAAACCCATCCGGGACTTAAGAATTTGGCAGCAGAGGGCAGCATCATGCTGTGTTTTGGTTTATTCTGAACTTGTAAGTTTTGGTGCATAAAATACATTTCTTTGTTGTGGATTTTGACTTCATAAAGTGTGGCAGTTCTGAATGTGGATGAAACCTAAGATCTCCTCTTTGCTGTTACTGTAAGGCTGTGTGCACACGTTCAGGATTTTTCGCTATAAAAACACGATAAAACCGCGAGAAAAAGGCGTACATTAAGCATCCTATTAGAATGCAATCTGCAATTTTGTGCACATGTTGTGTTTTTTTTTTTCCGCGGCGGAATCACATTCTGGGAAAAAAATGCAGCGTGTTCATTCTTTGTGCGGAATCGCGGGGATTCCGCACACAGAGGAATGCATTGATCCGGTTACTGCATAGGCAGCATCAATATCAAAAAGTTGGTTACCCTGTCAAACACTGTTTGACAAGTGTGACCAACCTGTCAATCCATTTTCCAAGCGATACTACAGATCGCTTGGAAAACGCTAGCATTCTGTAAGCTAATTACGCTTGCAAAACGCTAGTGTTTAGTGGGGAATGCTAATTGTGCATGCGATATACCCGCGGCAGGGAGTTGCGGAAATTTCCGCGGCAATTCTGCAACGTGTGCACTTAGCCTAAAACGTGTGCCTTTTGTTTCCTCCCAAAAATCTGTACAGGAAGGGAAATCTGGAGCAACTCCGGTACATGTGAACACCGCCTCAGTGCGGTTGATCTTTCCATGTTCTAGACTGAAGCCATAGTGCAGATGTGAGGTTTCCTGCCCTCCCATTGTCAGTGGTGGGTTTTCATGGTCTGCCCCTGTGTGATCTGTATAACAGATGTCCCAGCACAGTAGTGATATAGGACGTGACTTGTCTGTGGCTTCCCTCATACTCTGTCCTGGGGAATCTCCAGCTGCCTCTGAGGTCACGAGGCGGTGCTTTATGGTAGACATAATATTACAGCGGCGGTGGATGGTGTGACTTGTCTTTATTAGGGTATGTGAAGGAGCAGCTCATTCCTCCTCTAGAGACACTAGAAGTGCTCCCCAGACGGAGTCCGCACTCGTGGCCTTTGTGCCTCGCTCCCGTCTCCTATATTGGATGAGCTGAAGGAAATTCTAGATGGTGGCATAAGGCAGATCCAAGGTTTATATGTGGGGGGGTGCACGAGGCTTTGTCCAGAAACTTCTACATCATTTCATCTCTTGTCACAATCGAAAAGGCAGCAATGTTTTGTTTTTTTTCCTTTTTATTTTCCACAAAATGTTTAAAGGGATTGTTCACTACTTTTAATATTAAGGACCTACCTATGTTTGGTTCAATATCAGACCGATGATCCGACATCTGGCACCGACACTCTCATTGGTCAGCGCAGTAGAAGGGTGGAAAATGTGTCTGGAGCTGGACTGCACCTCTCCATTGTTGAGGGCCGTAGCCAAAAGTATAGATCCGCTCCCCTCCTACACATTGCCTCCAGAGGTGATTAATGACCGATGGGGAGAGGTGTAAGAGATGCACTTATCTGATATTAATGACGTATCCTAGGGAGAACTTGGAAATATCAAAGTAGTGGACAACCCCTTTAAGGTTTTTTATGCAGACTGATATTTAGCAAACAGGTGTTCATTAAAAAAACAACTCTCTTCCTGTATATACATTACCGATCATCCCACAAAATGGCAAAACCTTAATTCAGTGGCTGAGCAGAATGTTTCCCATAAGACTCATGATTACCAGCAGCACCCCCGTCCCCATGTACACAACGGAGGGGCTTCAAACACGATGGGTGCTGTATGAGGACTGATCGATCTTAACCATTTCTGTTCCCATCAGTTTGTAGTAGCCCAATAAATCAGTGACTTGTATATAGCCAATCGCACATGTTCAGGGACTGAAATCAGCCCCTGCTAATCGTCCTTAAAGGGGTTGTCCACCATTCTGACAACCTGTTTGTAATCCGAATATTTCCTCACTGGTGCCGTTCCAGCCGTATCTGCACTGTTGCCCAGCAATCGCGTACTAGTGTGCCATCATATGAACCCTGCAGCCAATCAGTGGACTTATCACATGCATACGGAGGAAGAGCAGCAGCAGCGCTCACTGCCTCTGAATGTAAATGATTGCTTTCATAGGTGGGTGTAGTGAAGCAGCTGCTGATTAGCTGCAGGGTTCACGTGACCTAACTGTTAAGCTATTACCGGTACAGCCATTGCCAAAACTGCTGGAAAGGCGCCAGAGGTGAGTATACGTGTGGTTATACATACTGATTAAGAAAGTGATGTTTAATTAGAGGACACCCCTTTAAATGTCACTTTAAGGAGTTATTGCACCATCTGTTTCTTCTTTTCCAACTTTATAGTCATTGGCTAAAAGGTATAGGTAACTATAGACTTGCTTATAATCCCTCAGCTGTGTCTTCAGAAACTGCTTGGTAGAGATGAGCAAATTACAGTAATTCTTAGGACCCCGGTACAGTGATCACAACACAATTGTGCGGCTGCATGAATGAGGTTCTCCGAACTGGCGCCACTTTTTGATTAGTCACTTGTGCGTCCGTGTAATGAAGACATTGTACCGGGCCTATAAATGGGAAGCAGTGCTGGGGGTCCAGCAGGCAGGAGGCTGTGTACAGGGCCCTGTCCAGCGGCTGCAGAGAACTGACGTGGTGGTTGGATCGGGATCATGATGAGCTCATCCCTCCTGCCAGGCTCATTATTTCCTCTGGGACTTTCTCTGGTTAGTGAGAAGTTGTTGGTTTTTCAGCACCGCACATGTGACAGCTGTTTTGCTCATCAAAAGCCACATTGCCCACAAGCGGCGTGCTTCTCCAGAGCTTGCTGCGCTTTCCTGCGTTGTGCCCATGCCACGTCTCCAAACTGAACCTTGATCTGTATGTGGCAGCAGGAGCCCTGCCAGCACTGGTCTGTGCCTACCACCCGGCGTAAGAGGGAATATATAGTCTATAGTGTGACCTCTATATGCTGCCGATCACACGGTGGTGGAGAGGAGAGGAGCTGTATATAGTCTACTAGATGGTGGCCCAATTCTAACACATTGGGTATTCTAGAATATGCTTGTCCACGTAGTATATTGCCCAGCCCACGTAGTATATTGCCCAGCCCACGTAGAATATTGCCCAGTGACGTAAAATAATAAATAAACATATACTCACCTTCCGAAGTGCCGTTGAAGTCCTGGCGCCTGTGTACGGTGCACGCGGCAGTGTCCGGTCCCAGGGTTGGTATGAGCGCAGGACCCTTGATGACGTCGCAGTCATATGACAGTGACGTCATGGCAGGTCCTTCTCGCGCAGGACCTGTGACGACATTGCGGTCACATGACCGTGACGTCATGGCAGGACCTTCTCGCATAGCATTCTTGGCACCGGAACCTGCCGCTTGCACTGCCGAGGACACCGCGCCACGTCGGAGGGTGAGAATAACCTTTTTTTTTTTTTATTCTTATTTGTAACATTAGATCTTTTTACTATTGATGCTGCATACGCAGCATCAATAGTAAAAATTTGGTCACACAGGGTTAATAGCTGCGTAACCGGAGTGTGTTACACCGCGCTCCGGTAACGCTGGCATTAACCCTGTGTGAGGGCTAAGTGGAGGGGAGTATGGAGCGGGCACTGACTGCGGGGAGGAAAGAGCGGCCATTTTGCTGCCGGACTGTGCCCGTCGCTGATTGGTCGTGGGAGTTTTGCCACGACCAATCAGCGACTTGGATTCCATGACACAGAGGCCGCGACCAATGAATATCCGTGACAGAAGGACAGACAATTATATAGTAGATAGTGTGACCTCTACATTGTGTTCCAAATTATTATGCACAAAGAGTTTAGGAGTGATAAGGTTAGAATTTTTTTGTTTGTGATTTAAACTCATTGATGGTGATGTGTGTCGGGGCTCTTTACATCACTGAAAGCAATTGCAGATACCTGTGCAAATTAGTTTGGCAGGTGTGTCCAAATAAAGGCAAGACTACTTAAGAAGGCTGTTCCACATTATTAAGCAGCCTACATTTTTTGCCAAAATGGGAAAGAAAAAGGATGTGTCGGCTGCTGAGAAGCAACAAATTGTGCAGTATTTAGGTCAAGGCATGACTACAATCAACATTGCCAAGACACTTCATCGTGATCATCGCACAATCAGGGTGGATAAAAATCAATGTTTTTTTAAAAAAATCAAAAAAATCGGATTTTTTTTATTTAAATCGGATTTTTTTGATTTAAATCGGATTTTTTTGATTTAAATCGGATTTTTTTCAATAAACTGCTTTTTGAGGAAAATATTTTACCATCCAAAGGTTCTTCCATCATGAGATAAAGCTGAGATGTTTAACTCAGTAGAATAAAGGCTGTATATGTGTAACATTCACAATGCCATGCTCTTCCAGAGGTTTCTGTAGGATTAGTGGGCAGTTTCTCTCCTATATTATCACAGACGCTCGCTTTACTTACGCAGTTCTCAAAACTGAATTTGACTCCGCAGAGGTCCCAGCCTCTTCTTCATGGCAAAAATGTTACAACATGAACAGAGTTGAGAAAAAGACCTTAATCCTATTGTTCTACAAACCTATGAATACAGAATCAACCCCTTCAGTGCCAAGTCCAAGAAGTTAGACAATATGTTTCTGATTGTTTGGAGTGGAATAGATCTGCACAACACAAGAAGAATGTGAATCTAAGTGTTTTGAGGAGGAAGGGCAAGCAGACAAAAAAATGAAAGTGAAACTTTGAGCACAATACTGCAGCATAGCCACAGACAGACAAGTCTGGATCTGTTTGTGTGTACGATCTGAGGTTTATTACATTCTTTCCTTATAATGGCAGCAGGCCGTAAAAGAGACCCAGTTTGGGAATATTTTAATGAAGCTCCTTCGCCTATCGGTAAGGCAGGCATGCGTGCAAAATGCAAACGATGCAACAAAGAGATGCAAGGCCTGGCGGCGTGAATGAGGCAACATCATGAGAAGTGCGGTGATGAAGATGACCAAAGAAACACTTCACTATCAACATCTTCATTTCCCTTCTGGTTGCAGTTTTCATAATGTGATTTCAAACGGCAAACAAGTCCTTGGATATCCTTTTGACAGTATTTGCACTTTGCTCTTGCACCTTTCTTTCCAAGATCTGCTGCTGGCATCTCAACAAAATGAACCCAAATAGGGTCTCTCTTACGACCTGCCATGGCTCACACAGATCACTTATGAAGTTTGATTGTTACTACAGCCAAGTACTGCTGACTATCCAACAAGTTTGGGCATGTCAACTGAATGGAAAAAGAAACTAAACCAAAAGTGAAACCAAGCTAGAAGTGTGGAATTAAAGGGGCAGTATGAACAAAATGTGGAGGCTATTAATAGTTTATACAATTAAGACATGCTGCTTTTAAACACCTACCTATTGCCATATAGTAAAACAAAAAAGATTTTTACTTACTTTGGGGTCCCCCCCTCACCCTGGCGTTAGATCGTTGCCCCTAGTTTCGTCCGTGTAACTATGGGCGCACATGCGCACTGCTCTCACTTCTCATTTTAATCGTGATTTATATTAAAAAAAACCTTTTGATTTAAATCAGTGATTTAAATCATGATTAAAATCATGATTTAAATCGATCCGATTTAAATAGAAAAAAATCTTTTGATTTAAATCGTGATTTAAATCATGATTTAAATCGGCGTGATTTAAATCAATCCACCCTGCGCACAATCAAGAAGTATGTAGCCGATTCCCCGCACACACGTGTGCGTGCCGATAAGGAAAAATTGAGGACTCTTTCCAACAGGCAATTGTGTAAGGTTAAAAGAGCAGCTGCAAAAATGCCTTGTCAAAGCAGCAGACAAGTTTTTGAAGCTGCTCGTGCCTCCAACGTCCCCAGAACAACAAGATGCAGGGTCCTTCAGAGGTTTGCAGCTGTGCGTAAGCCATCCTGTCGACCACCTCTATCCACTGCACACAAGCAGAAACGGCTCCAGTGGGCCAAACGATACATGAAGACTGACTTCCAAACTGTTTTGTTCACCGATGAGTGCCGTGCAACGCTCGATGGTCCAGATGGATGGAGTGGAGGATGGCTGGTTGATGGACACCCCATGAAAACACAGCTAAGGCGCCAACAAGGAGGAGGTGGAGTAATGTTTTGGGCTGGAATCATGGGGAGAGAGATTGTCGGCCCCTTTATGATCCCTGAAGGGGTAAAGATGAACTCCATAATCTATGTGGAGTTTCTAAAACACTTCCAAGAGTAAGAACCGTGCTTTCCGCAGCAAGATCATTTTCATGCATGATAATGCACCGTCTCATGCTGCAAAAAACACATCTGCATCTCTGGCTGCTATGGGCATAAAAGAGGACAAACTTATGGTGTGGCCACCATCTTCCCCTGACCTCAACCCCATTGAGAACCTCCGGAGCATCATGAAAAGGAGTGTCTATGATGGCGGGAGGCAGTTCACATCTAAGCAACAGCTCTGGGAGGGGATTCTGTCCACATGCAAAACAATTGAAGCAGAAACCATCCAAAAACTGACAAATTCAATGGACGAGAGAGTTCAGAAGCTTCTTTCGAACAAGGGGTCCTATGTGCAAATGTAACGTCACCTAGAATAAAGTTTTCACTTGAAAACTGTTTGATTTCATTTTGTAATAAGCTGATAATGCTTATAACTTCACAATTTACAATTTTTGTGTTCAAAATAAAACAAAAAAGGTTGAAAACTCTGCTGTGCATAATAATTTGGAACATGCATTTTGAGTGTTTATTATTTAAAAAAGATACTGTTTTCATAGGCAGTTTGTTCCAAAACATTGCAATTATACTAGAATAGTAGATGACCGGAAAATAACAATGACTGCAATTCAGATAGGTAATTTAGAGAAAATATGAGGAAATATTATTTGCATAATAATTTGGAACACAGTGTATATGCTTCCTGTCAGAGGGGTGCTGAGGAGAGGAGCTGTATATAGTCTATAGTGTGACCTCTATATGCTGCCGATCACACGGGTGCAGAGGAGAGGAGCTGTATATAGTCTATAGGGTGACCTCTATATGCTGCTGATCACACAGGGGTGCAGAGGAGCTGCATATAGTCTAACCTCTATATGCTGCCGATCACACAGTGGTGGAGAGGAGAGGAGCTGTCTATAGTGTGACCTCTATATGCTGCCGATCACAGTGGTGAGGAGCTGTATATAGTCTATAGTGACCTCTATATGCTGCCGATCACACAGTGGTGCTGAGTAGAGGAGCTGTATATAGTCTATAGTGTGACCTCTGGCTACGTTCACATTTGCGTTGTTGGGCGCAGCGTCGACGACGCATGCGTCATGCGCCCCTATCTTTAACATGGGGGGCGCATGGACATGCGCCGGTATGCGTTGTACTGCGTTTTACGACGCATGCGTCATATAGACGCACAAGACAGGGCGCAGGGGACGCTACTTGTAGCGTTTTCCCTGCGCTGAAAGTCCCGATCTGTAGGATCTTATGACAACGCATGCGTCGCAAAACGCTGCGTTGTGTACATGCGTTGTTGGTCGCGTCGCCGACGCTGCGCCCAACAACGCAAATGTGAACGTAGCCTAAATGCTGCTGATCACACAGTGGTGCTGAGGAGAGGAGCTGTATATAGTCTATAGTGACCTCTATATGCTGCCGATCACACAGTGGTGCTGAGTAGAGGAGCTGTATATAGTCTATAGTGTGACCTCTATATGCTGCTGATCACACAGTGGTGCAGAGGAGAGGAGCTGTATATAGTCTATAGTGTGACCTCTATATGCTGCCTGTCACACAGTGGTGCAGAGGAGAGGAGCTGTATATAGTCTATAGTGTGACCTCTATATGCTGCCTGTCACACAGTGGTGCAGAGGAGAGGAGCTGTATATAGTCTATAGTGTGACCTCTATATGCTGCCGATCACACTGGTGCAGAGGAGAGGAGCTGTATATAGTCTATAGTGTGACCTCTATATGCTGCCTGTCACACAGTGGTGCAGAGGAGAGGAGCTGTGTATAGTCTATAGTGTGACCTCTATATGCTGCCTGTCACACAGTGGTGCAGAGGAGCTGCTGCTTCTTAACAGCTGGTGCACCCTATGTGTCGCCATTCTGTGCTGTCCTGCTGCACAGTACATGGTGCTACCAAATGGCGATGAATAGCAGATAATGAGTACTTGGGGGATGGGAGAGGAGCCTTCTTCATGCACACTTGCTAAGCGATGGCAATTGATAACTTTATTTTACGATTGTGGGACCCTGGAGAAGGAATCATCTTGTGGGAATTGCCCTGAGCGCCTGTTCAGCCAATGCTCCTTTTCCCTGACTCCATCATAAACTTGCAGTCTGCTTGGCTGCGGAAAGGAGAATAAAGTTGCCGATTTCTATAAATGTTAAAATGAAATTGAAATGGGGAGAATTTCAGTATAAGGCCGGGATCACTCATACGCGAGATACGGCCGAGTCTCGCAGGTGAAAACCCTCCTTTGGCGCCGGCACTCCGGAGCGGAGCGTGCAGCCGCACAGCAATACATGGAGCCGCACGCTCCGCTCCCAAGTGTCGGCGCCAGAGGAGGGATTTCACCTGTGAGACTCGGCCGTATCTCGCGTATGTGTGATCCCGGCCTAACAAACGTGTTCTGGATGATGAAACTTTAATGATCACTCTAGCTGACTGATGATTACGTCTTCTGGAAAGAAGTCGGCCATGTTTGACTTTTCTTTCATCTGATTTTTCAGCTGCGATTGAACTTTTCTTGAAAGTACATGCCTAGACTAATTGTTCTTCATCAATACTATTAAAAGTTGGTGGCCCGCTTGGACTAAAGGCCAATATGAGCTGAAATGTGTATAGTTACGTGGTCATGTAAGACTAGGGTCCACTCAGATCCGAGCTAATCAAGCCATTTATGCAAATTACACGCTCATCAAACTTTTGATCAGTTTGGTCAAAATGTGATCCGATCCGGGTAAGGATGAGATGGGGGGGGATCTCAATCTTTTCCAGTCTATTAGTCTATTGAAATCAGAGTGCAGTCCAATTATTTCCACACAGTTATTGAATTGCATGGCTGAGTGCAATCCAAAGATCAGATAAAACTCGGGTTTCCTGTGATTTCCTTTTGTTTTCAACAGACCAGCTCTGTCTGAGGGGAAGAATTTGGCATATGCATGGCTCCATAAGATAACTGCTCTGAGTGCAATTCGATGTTTTGTCGGCTAGCACTTTGATCGATAAGTCATCTGCACCTGTCTAATATGACTTGGAGCACCTTCACATTGAGGTGTGATCTGATAACATCATGTCGTATCCGTTCCCCATACACATTAGACTGAAGCCGCTGTTGGCGACATGCTCATCTGACCGTTTCGTGTGTATGGGATCCCCAGACAAGTGATTGTAGGTGGCGTTTTGGACAGGTAATCCTTTTGTTCTCCTAGAGCCTAGTGGCCACCACTGATGTGTGGCAGTGGCTCTCAAGCAGAACACAGGAGGGCTTGGCAGAGCAAGTGTATCACCGCATGGAATGATTGACCGCACCATAGATCGGGTGACCACCATCTAATGTTCTAATGTGAATTCTCAATTCATCGGGTGAAATGATCTTTTGTGTAGCACAAACGTTCATCACTCCATGGTGCATCTTCCTGTGTAACCAGGACACACCGCCGAGAACTATGGCCGCCTATGTGCACTAAGCGATCTATTACTATGTGTGCATCTTTTACTTTAATAGTCTGTTTTATACAAACCAAACTACCGCCAATCTGTAAAAGTAGCTTAGTGACCCCAGTTTGGCTGAGTAAGCAGACCCTTATACAGGGGAGGATATTCCTCTCTGGTATCACCAACCAACCTCTTGACTTCTGGGCCCATCATGAGCAGCGACTTCAATGACTAAAATACAAGTTTATATAAAGCTTTTCCAAAATCTGTATATAAATCTGCCGCTCTGTGTTGTTCATAGATTGAACATAATCTTCAAGCTGTCAGGTTGTAAAGTCTGCACTGCTGGTGCGAGCGGGCTGTCACGTAACCACGTTTGTCACTTGCTTACTTGTGGTCATGTGCTGACTAGGTTACCCTCCATTGGAACATTGAGAAGCGGAGGAGACTAGTTGGTGCATGACTAGGAGTATGCAAGTTGCATACATGCGGTCACATACAGCACTGACACATTTCGCCATGCTTCGCATAGTGTATCAATTCGGCACTTACGCAGAGTTACTGCAGACTTTTCTTGTGAGATTGATTAACTCCTTTATGCCACGTTCATACTTACTACATTTTTCACCTACTTCTAGTTTTGGCTTACAAATACTGAAGTGGTGACGTGTTTGTTATACTTTTCCTCTGGTTGTCCCACTCCGGTATTTGTAAGCCAAAACCAGAGGTAAAATGCTGACCAAATATTTAATATGTGAACATGGCCATAAAGAGAACCTTTCACCAAATTTTTCAGATTGAACTGGACACTCAATACTTTTTTTTCCTTAGGGGAGGTCAGGGCAGTCTGTTACTATACGTCTTTCATACTGACAACCCTGCTGTAAGTTTATAATGGGGTGTGTCCTTTCCTCTGTGTCGCTGCCTGGTTATGATGGGTTAGCATCCTACAGGGAGAAAAGAACACGCCCCCAACTCAGTGAAAACTCTTATATCCACTTAGTTTTCTAGGCGGTCAATGTTTGATTAGTAATAAGTGTTCTGCTCTGCATCTGCTAGCATTTGTCCAGTTCAACATGAATAATCTGCTGAACGGTCCTCTTTAAGGATGTAGCTATATGAGGTCTTGTCGTATTTTTCAATACTGCTAATTAATAAGTTCCCATGTAGTGTAAATACCGCAGATTTTCTAGAAAGAATACTTCTGTGTATTACGGTGCCAGAATGGTGTGGGAGAAATCTCATGCACATGCAGCGTAAACTTGACCAGTGCTGCAGTGTGAGATCTGCACCATGAGCCTGTTTTCTCAGTGATGACCTATGCTGCTTTCACAGCTGCATTTCTTCTGCAAGAGGTCCACAGCACAAATGCCCAGGGGGATTTACAGCAAACGTTAAAATGGGCAGAATCTGTTTCCACTGATCCGGCTATTACAGCTTGTTGGCTTAGAGGTCGTAAGTGGGTTGTGGGGTGCCTGTGGGTTGAAAGGGTAATCGGAAGCCTAGCAATGGCCTCCTGGTCCCCCTGGACATGTGCTTAGGGCATCTACGTCTGTGTGCACACAGTGCTTTTTCAAGTGTTGTGCACATGATCAGTATTTTTCCTTTCTGGATTTGCTGTGCATTGAAATCCGCAGCATGTCAATTCTTTGTGCTTTTTATTTTTTTTGATCCATTGAATGCACAGGAAAAAAACACATGCAAAAACACTCCAAAAGCTCTGTGGATTTTTTGCTGCCAAGGGATGGAGAAACCTTGCAGAAATTTCCGCAAGCAAATGCCCAATAAGCGCACATAGCTTTAGTCTCATTGTCAGTCACCGACCGGATGCAATCAATGCTGACACTTCAGTGTATTATCTAAGGCTTAGGCTACTTTCACACTAGCGTCGTTTTGCCTACGTCGCAATGCGTCGTTTAGGAGAAAAAACGCATCCTGCAAAGTTGCCCGCAGGATGCATTTTTTCCCCATAGACTTACATTAGCGACGCATTGCGACGTATGGCCACACGTCATATCCGTCGTGCGACGGATGCGTCGTGTTTTGGCGGACCGTCGGCACAAAAAAGTTCCATGTAACGATTTTTTGGGCTTTGAGTCCGCCATTTTCGACCGTGCATGCGCGACCGAAACTCCGCCCCCTCCTCCCCGGACCTTGCAATGGGGCAGCGGAAGCGTCGTAAGACTGCATCTGCCTCCCTGTTGTGATTAATTAGCACACTGTACGTCAGGCCAACGGTTTGCGACGGCCCGTACCGACGGACTAGTGTGAAAGTAGCCTTATAAGCGATCAGAAGATTGCAGGTTTAACCTTCCTAGTAAAAGAACAAGACATTAAAAATTTCCAGGATTTTTTTATAAGTGGTGCCATGTAACGATGGAAATGGCATGGCAATTTTATTTACCGTATTTTCCGGCGTATAAGACGACTGGGCGTATAAGACGACCCCCCAACTTTACCAGTTAAAAAATAAAATCTTCTTAAAAGTCGGGGGTCTTCTTATACACCCTATGTCGTCTTATAGGGCCGGTGAATATGTGCCTTTTGGGGGGGGGGAGTGATCCTGATGAGGACGAGGGGGCGTCTCACAGGAAAGTGAGTATCCCCCATTACCTTATCATAGCGCTGCAGCGTGGGGTCTCTGTGCTGGGAGCGGCGGCTGCTGTGCTGTGCTGTGCTGTGGCGGCTCCTCTTCTGCAGTGTGGGGCCTCTGGTGCTGTGGGGCGGTGGCGGCGGCGTATCTTCATACAGTCGGGGCTCCTCCGGCATCTCAAAGACTGGAAGCCCCGCCGGCAACTCCATGGGTACAATGCGGTCAGGTGGCCTCCGGGAAAATGGCCGCTGCTCAGATTCAGATCTCGTCCCGAGATCTCGGGAGACGAGATCTGAATCTGAGCAGTGGCCATTTTCCCGGAGGCAGCTCAATAGGTGCGATGCGGTGGCCCGGCCGCTGGGGGCTGCGCATGCTCAGATTCAGATCTCAACGAGATCTGAATCTAAGCAGCGGCCATTTTCCCGGAGGCCAGCGCATTGTACCGATGGAGTTGCCGGCGGGGCTTCCAGGCTGAGATGCCGGAGGAGCCCCGACTGCATGAAGATACGCCGCCGCCGCCACCGCCCCACAGCACCAGAGGCTCCACACTGCAGAAGAGGAGCCGCCACAGCACAGCAGCCGCCGCCGCTCCCAGCACAGAGACCCCACGCTGCAGCGCTATGATAAGGTAATGGGGGATACTCACTTTTCTGTGAGACGCCCCCTCGTCGTCATCAGGATCACTCCCCCCCCCCACCCACCATATACACCCGGCGTACAAGGCGATTCCCGGCGTACAAGACGACCCCCGACTTTTAAGAAGATTTTCAGGGGTTAAAAAGTCGTCTTGTACGCCGGAAAATACGGTATTTTTTTTTACTTTGCTATTGCATTAAAGTTGAGAGGCTGGAACCCATTAGGAGATAGTTTGAGGTGTATGGGGAGGTAGTAGAAGAAGACTAATTGCCCCTGGTTATGGGGCGCTATTGGATCTGTAGAGTTTTGTTCCTAGCTGCTGAGGTGCACAGTAATGTTCCCTTCTACATATTCCTCCCCGTCACATTCCCCCACAGACGTGATCTGAGCGGGGCTTGTGACAGCTGGTGTATTTCATGATGCGGAGTATCCATAGGTAGCCATGTCCTGCTCGGTGTTAAGGTACCTTCACACTAAACGATATCGCTAGCGATCCGTGACGTTGCAGCGTCCTGGATAGCGATATCGTTGTGTTTGACAGGCAGCAGCGATCAGGATCCTGCTGTGATATCGCTGGTCATTGGTTAAAGTTCAGAACTTTATTTGGTCGTCAGATCGCCGTGTATCGTTGTGTTTGACAGCAAAAGCAACGATGCCGGCGATGTTTTACAATGGTAACCAGGGTAAATATCGGGTTACTAAGCGCAGGGCCGCGCTTAGTAACCCGATGTTTACCCTGGTTACCAGTGTAAAATGTAAAAAAAACAAACAGTACATACTCGCCTTCGCGTCCCTCGCCGTCCGCTTCCTGCACTGACTGAGTGCCGGCCGTAAAGTAAAAGTACAGCACAGCGGTGACGTCACCGCTCTGCTGTTAGGGCCGGCGCTCAGTCAGTGCAGGGAAGCGGACGCCGGGGGACGCGAAGGTGAGTATGTACTGTTTGTTTTTTAACATTTTACACTGGTAACCAGGGTAAACATCGGGTTACTAAGCGCGGCCCTGCGCTTAGCAACCCGATGTTTACCCTGGTTACCCGGGGACCTCGGCATCGTTGGTCGCTGGAGAGCTGTCTGTGTGACAGCTCTCCAGCGACCAAACAGCGACGCTGCAGCGATCGGCATCGTTGTCTGTATCGCTGCAGCGTCGCTTAGTGTGAAGCTACCTTTACTCATTATTCTAGATTGCTCCGGCTTTCTGCATGCCATTGCCGGGTGATCACCTTTTCTAATACCACTTATAACTACAAAGTCCATTTGTGTTCATCTGTGAACTGCAGAATCTGCCGTAATAGTGTTTGAGCCCAGAGATAAGGAAATTGCATATCAGATTGACAACAAATCCTCTAATTTCATGTACAACTCGCCCTTTTAAAAAGCATGCAGGATCTGCAAAGTGAAGGTATACCGTATTTTTCGCTTTATAAGACGCACCTGATTATAAGACGCACCCCCAAATTTGGTGAAGAAATTTTTTTTTTTTTTTTTTTTGTTAAATGGGGGTCTGTCTTATAATGCCAGTGTCCGTCTTACAAATCATATGTCCCTCATCCCGGTATCTACATAACCCCCATCCTTGTGCTGGCACATGCCCCCTTGGTCACAATATATCCCCTTGTGCTGCTGGCAGGGACATGCCGCCCTGGGTCACTACATGCCCCTTGTGCTGCTGGCACACATGCCCCCCTGTGCTGGCAGGCACAAGCCCCCCTGGGTCACTATATGCCCCCCTGTGCTGGCAGGGACATGCGCCCCCCCCCCCCCCCCCGGTCAGTATATGCCACCCCCGGTCACTATATGTCCCCCGTGCCACTGGCAGACACATGCCCCCCCCTGTGCTGCTGGCAGGCACAGACAAAAGTGCGTCTTATAATCCGAAAAATACGGTACATTCTCTTCTATTGTATCATTACCCACATACGGTACTCGTCTTGGCTTATTCTTCGCCATAGAGAACCATGGTTAACATTTCAGAACCTTTAGGTTATATTGTCCCAACTTACCCAATTTAAATTTGAAATAAAAGAAACGTACTTGTATGGCCGTTTCTGTGAAAGGCTGGTCTATGAAAGCTTAAACTGAGGAAAAACCTCAGAACGCCAGAAATGCATTTTTTTTTCAGTTATTGTACGTCCCTAAAAAAAATACAACTAATAGAAATCAAAACCTCACAAGCCCCAAATGGTGTCGAAATGAAACTTCAGCTTGCCATGCAAAAACAAGCCCTCCCAAAGCACAGTGAAGGGGAAATATAAAAATGCTACAGTGATACAAATGTTTGACTTGCGTTAAACATATATACATATACACAAGTTCGTTATAGCCTCAATCATGCTGAACTGGAGAATCGTGGTGACCGGTCACTTTTACCATTAAACGAGCACTGTAAAATCAAAACTCAAATACAATGGCGGAATAGAAAAATCCATTGCTTCTTTCCACCCATATCCAACAGACACTGCATCAGGGTCCAAATGTCCTCACCTGTTGTAAAATTGTGGCGACCTCACCCTTTTCTGGGATGTTTTTCGAAGGAGGTTCCCCGACATGTCACCAAAAGTGCATTTTGTCCTCAGTGTGGTGTTTGTGGGATATGGGTGGAAAGAAGCATTTCACACCCTGTTTATATGGACCATCCTCTCCCTGGTGACAGACATAATGGATTCTTCTATTGTATATTTGTATGGGTGTGTGAATTGAAATTTGTACTAACCCCTTAATGTCCGCTGATACGCCTTTTAATGGTGGCAGCTAAGGGGCCTCATTCCTCAGCGCCGATTTTTAACAGATTTCATCAACCAAGGTATCATTTTAATCAGTATAACGGTGCTGACCTGACACTGTGTGTAGGTTACTGAGCACAATCCTGATGACAGGTTCCCTTTAAATAGTTTAATGAGAAAGTCCATTAATAATCTGGGAATTATAGTCCTTTCTGAGGGATAATTATGTAGTAGTATTAGTAGTTCCCTCTTTCTGTGGATTGACTTATTGCTTTTAAAGAGTGCCTTTCACCAAATTTTTCATGTTGAACTGGACACACTATGCAATGGGCTCTACAGAGTGAAATAAAACTTTCATTTTGCTGTATGACATGGATATATTGGCAATGTATTTGGCATGTAAACTGTTGTCGTGTTTTTTTTTTTTTTGTTTGTTTTTTTGTCGAAGCTGGCATTACCAGAGATCTTACTGGGGGCGTGTACTTCCCCCTGGGTGATGCTGGCCAATCACAAGGAGCAACACACTGGGGAAAATAAGATCAACACCCCCCCCCCCCCCTCACAATAGCAGTGATGTCTGATCTCCTCACTGCAGAGTGATAATGTGCTGGAGCACCGCATAGCGGAGTTATTAATGAATGTCTCCTGTCTTTCCGCTCGCCTCTCCTGTCTTTCCGCTCGCCTCTCCTGTCTTTCCGCTCGCCTCTCCTGTCTTTCCGCTCGCCTCTCCTGTCTTTCCGCTCGCCTCTCCTGTCTTTCCGCTCGCCTCTCCTGTCTTTCCGCTCGCCTCTCCTGTCTTTCCGCTCGCCTCACAAACACTTAGGCTGTGTGCACACGTTGCAGATTTGCCTGCGGATCCGCAGCAGATTGGTCGCAGTTTTCCATTAGGTTTACAGAACCATGTAAACATATGGAAAACCAAATCCGCTGTGCCCATGGTGCGGAAAATACAGCGTGAAAACGCTGTGTTGTATTTTCCGCAGCATGTCAATTCTTTGCGTGGATTCTGCAGCGTTTTACACCTGTTCCTCAATAGGAATCAGCAGGTGTAAAACTGCAGGTGGAATCTGCACAAAAAACGCAGGAAATCTGCAGGTAAAGCACAGTGCATTTTACGTGTGTATTTTTTAAAAAACGGTGCAGAAAATTACACACACGAATCCGCAACGTGGGCACATATCCTTATAGTAGTTCTCCTCTCCTACAGCTTGCCAATCACAAGCAGGCATCCAGATAAGAGGGGGGAGGAAAGAACATGCCCCCACAATAGCTTAGAACAAGCTCTGTTGAGACATAACAGTCTGCTCTTCTCCCTGCATAGTGATTGCATGTGCCTGAGCATAGCATACCTGAGTGTGCTCAACAGGTTTCTGCCTTGATCTACCACAATCTGTGAGGGAGAGGCAGTAAAGAAAAGCTTTATTGGCAGGACCTTTATTTGCTGGAAACTCATTTGAATTTGAGAGGAGAACTACTAGGAGTGTTTGTAATTAGACAACTTCCGCAGTACCGACCCTTCTGCCACAGATGAGATGAAAAACTGTCAGTTAAACACACTCAGCTCTGCTGTACTCCAGCACATGCCCTCTCTGAGGAGAGTAGACTATTAGTCAATACGATTGTTGGGGTGGTGTTCCCCAATGTGTTGCTGCCTGATTATGATCGGTCCGTGTTGAAAAGACATGTAGTGCCCACTGTGAGACACAGCATTTAATCTTAATTATCCAGACATCTTTTTCAGTAAGGCAGGTGGCATGTAGACTGTTATCTTTGACTTTTCTTGTAAGTTGAATTGATATTTGTAAATTGATGAATAATGGTTATTTAACTCTTGTATCAGCTCCTACAGAGTATTGTTATCTTTGCAATACAGGGATGCACAGTCAATAAACAATGATTGCTAATATGTTGATTACACATTATACCATGCCATGCAGTTTGTTGACTTGCAAACCTTGAAGGATAAACTATAAATAATCAAACAATGCGGGTTAACCTCATCACCCCTTTCCCTGAAGCTGTAAATAATGGCTTGAAGGACAACATTTGTGAACTATAAAGAGGGGATATGCCTCTGTAAGAAAACATCCGAGATCCTGAGACTCTTTACAAAGCCACAGCCAGGAACACCTTGCAGGATAGCTGCTAGTTTAAGGCTCCATCACAAGGGACACAGATTTGATATTCTACAGGATGCCACGGCCCCAGCTGAAAGAATACAGATTTGCTCAATTGGCCATCACTGAACCCAGGAATATGTTTTGGAAAGCCGGGATTGGGACCCACCGGTCACCTGGCTCCATCGAGATATTTGGAGAAGCCAGGTTGTGACCTTCCCGTCACCTGGCCTTATACCTCAATGGACTGTCAGTTTCCTAAACTTATCGTTGCCTCCTCTCTTTACGTGCCGCGGGGGGGGTGTAGTCAGCCTTGAGAGCTCTGAAATCGCAGCTAGTGTTAATCCTGGCGAGTCAGCGGAAGGGTGAGACGTTGTAACTTTGAGCTATTTGCCGGCTTTCAATAAAGTATTGCCACACTGTCTTACCCTCGCCCTGTGTTGTCTGAGTAGTATAATGCCCATGGTAAAAGCAGAGTGGGCATTTGGTGAAAAGCCCTTGTCCATGCGGCTTCAGGCTAGCAGACTAGAGCACCCTCTGCCCCCCCCCCCCCCCCCCGTGTCTCCACACCCACTTTGACTTAATAAAAAAAGAAAAAAAAACTGTTGCGGACTTATTAGTGATCAAGATATTTGGCACCTCAACAGTTTTTTTTTATTTTTTTTTTAAATGTAATTAAAACTGAGGTTCTAAATATCTTGATTGCTAATATGTCAAGCAATTTTAGCCAGGCTTCGAGTTGTCAAAAAATCCGCAAATTTTATTTGTAAAAGCTTTGATGAATCTGGCCCATTCTGTTTACAATTCTGGAATTTTCCTGTTCTGCCTGTGAAGCCTGATTAAGGAAGCCCTCCCATGAAGGTGGGTTTTTTGTTTCCAGTAAAGGTCAATTTAGATCTTCATCTCGTGTAAGGGCTCACTCAGACGGCCCTCAATTCTCTCTTGCGAGAAAATCTGTCAGATTATGCAAATGACACTCCGCTCAAACCGTCCGAGATTGTTCTGAGTGTCGGTGCTCTGACAGGGTTGTGGAGTCGGTAACCAAACCTCCGACTACCTCAGTTTCCCTGACCCCGAACCCCACAGCTAGGGTCACTACTGAGCATGTACATAAAATGCAGCCCAGATTCCTAGATCAGGAACAGAACAGACCTTTATAGGACATTTCATAACTCGCCCAAATTATTGTGTAAACATTTACGGCACAGCCTGCATTGTACTACTGAACCCAATTCATTATAGATTTCTGGAGTCTGTCCATTTTATACAGACTCCACCAAAATGGACTCAGACTCCACATCCCTGGTACTACACTTTTTTTTTTTTTTAAATGTTGGTTGGAGTAAAGGGTTTGAACTTTTATGGTGTCTGTTTTAATTTTATTTTCTATTATTCGCTGTTTAGTCCCCTTAGGGGGACTTGAAGCTGCAATCGTCTGATGCCACAGCACTGCTGTATACAGCAAAAATCAGTCTCCTTTTGAAGCCTGGTCACAGGCTTGGTTTCAGAGGAGCTCCGTAATGACAGGCACCGAGGTCTCTCCTGGCTATCTTGGCAACCCATTGGCAATCCATGATCACTTCACAGGCCCATGGAAAGACAAATCTCCATGCCAACACGTGTTAAATGCGAGTTTCAGAGGTTGGTCACCAGTGATTGACATTTAACAGGTGGATTTGAAGTTAGAGGTCGGTCCTGGCTGTAACACAGCAATCACCTGCAGGGTGGGGGGGCTCATCCTGTGATCCTGCACCGTACACCCGCTTCCAACTTGTGGCATACATGTACAGCGCATGTGGTGAAGGGTGTAATAAGAAATTTTGTCTGACATATGTAAAGACTGCTGTTCAGCGGATCTAGTACAAATATATATATATATATATATATATATATATATATATATATATATATATATTATAATTTTTTTTTTTTGTATGGATTAATTGTTCAGGCATGAGGGGGAGCAGGGGCATGCTCATGATTGACAGCATCATATAAATAGTTAAAAAGCTATGATCAAAACTAGCTCCAGTTGCTGCTGTTCTAGGCAGATGCTGACCATGTAACAGCTTGCATCTGCATCTTGGCTCCTGAGCTCACTCTAGATAGACATAGATACACATATATCTATCTGCTGCTCAGCTAAGATCCATGCAGGTTGTGGGGCAATTCCTCAATCACAGTGCAGGTTTGGGATGCAGTGTGGCTCAGACGGGAAGGAATGTACATAAGATTATTATTAAACTAGTGCGCAAAGGATAATTAAATGTGACTCTTTAAAACAAAATAAGGGTAGGAGTAATAGATGTGCAAATCATCATGTAAATCTAATGGAAGGTGTAAATTGCGTTCTTTGTAGAGGGCAGGAGTTTCTTGTATCAGAAAAACTAAATGGAGTCCCCTCAGCTGGTGTCCAAAAGAGCAGCTCCTCCGAATACTGGTGAGCACCAATACTGGGTATGCTGTTCTGTACAGAGGCGTTACTAGTCAACCGATCATTGCATTTATTTCAGGAGTACAGCGCTCGATTTTCCTTACTTTTGGTGAATAGTTTGTCACAATGAAATGCACATCCTAATTAAAAGTGAATCTATCATCACATTTAACCATCTTAACATAGTAACATAGTTAGTAAGGCCGAAAAAAGACATTTGTCCATCCAGTTCAGCCTATATTCCATCATAATAAATCCCCAGATCTACGTCCTTCTACAGAACCTAATAATTGTATGATACAATATTGTTCTGCTCCAGGAAGACATCCAGGCCTCTCTTGAACCCCTCGACTGAGTTCGCCATCACCACCTCCTCAGGCAAGCAATTCCAGATTCTCACTGCCCTAACAGTAAAGAATCCTCTTCTATGTTGGTGGAAAAACCTTCTCTCCTCCAGACGCAAAGAATGCCCCCTTGTGCCCGTCACCTTCCTTGGTATAAACAGATCCTCAGCGAGATATTTGTATTGTCCCCTTATATACTTATACATGGTTATTAGATCGCCCCTCAGTCGTCTTTTTTCTAGACTAAATAATCCTAATTTCGCTAATCTATCTGGGTATTGTAGTTATCCCATCCCCTTTATTAATTTTGTTGCCCTCCTTTGTACTCTCTAGTTCCATTATATCCTTCCTGAGCACCAGTGCCCAAAACTGGACACAGTACTCCATGTGCGGTCTAACTAGGGATTTGTACAGAGGCAGTATAATGCTCTCATCATGTGTATCCAGACCTCTTTTAATGCACCCCATGATCCTGTTTGCCTTGGCAGCTGCTGCCTGGCACTGGCTGCTCCAGGTAAGTTTATCATTAACTAGGATCCCCAAGTCCTTCTCCCTGTCAGATTTACCCAGTGGTTTCCCGTTCAGTGTGTAATGGTGATATTGATTCCTTCTTCCCATGTGTATAACCTTACATTTATCATTGTTAAACCTCATCTGCCACCTTTCAGCCCAAGTTTCCAACTTATCCAGATCCATCTGTAGCAGAATACTATCTTCTCTTGTATTAACTGCTTTACATAGTTTTGTATCATCTGCAAATATCAATATTTTACTGTGTAAACCTTCTGCCAGATCATTAATGAATATGTTGAAGAGAACAGGTCCCAATACCGACCCCTGCGGTACCCCACTGGTCACAGCGACCCAGTTAGAGACTATACCATTTATAACCACCCTCTGCTTTCTATCACTAAACCAGTTACTAACCCATTTACACACATTTTCCCCCAGACCAAGCATTCTCATTTTGTGTACCAACCTCTTGTGTGGCACGGTATCAAACGCTTTGGAAAAATCGAGATATACCACGTCCAATGACCGTTGTCATCAGTCGGCAGGGTGCAGAGATTGTATTGGGGTCGTCCTGAAGTAAACCGAATGGGCAAAACCAAAGGTTGCTGTCCCCAGACGACTGGTAGACTGCTGCTCGTGTAAGTTGGATGATGGAACCTGAAATCTGCAGTGTTTCACCATTACCTTCGGATGGTTACGTTCCCTCATACTTGGGATTCCTGTCTCTCCTTGTCATGGTGATACTTTGCAGATGCTTGGCTTATGATTTATGGACGTTCATTACCTCCTCCAGAATATCTTGTGCATGTTTATGTAGTGAGATTGGATAACAAAGCTCCAGCGTCCTCTTCTGCCTGTCTATTACCCTGGCGTCATTGTGAGGGGCCTGGCGATGATGGCAGTGTTCTCTACTGCACTGCTCATTTTACTGCCCTTTCTGTGATGGGCCTAATTCTTCCCTTACATATAGTAGTCGTCATCTTTCATGTGGTTTCAGACATGTCACCTGCACATTAAACTTTGTGTGTAGTTGTTCCCAGTTCCTCGTAACTTGTAAGTTCTTGTGAGCAGATCCCTCAACCTTTGTCACTCAGTGCCTAGTGTACAGGTCCTTCTCAAAAAATTAGCATATAGTGTTAAATTTCATTATTTACCATAATGTAATGATTACAATTAAACTTTCATATATTATAGATTCATTATCCACCAACTGAAATTTGTCAGGTCTTTTATTGTTTTAATACTGATGATTTTGGCCTACAACTCCTGATAACCCAAAAAACCTGTCTCAATAAATTAGCATATCAAGAAAAGGTTCTCTAAACGACCTATTACCCTAATCTTCTGAATCAACTAATTAACTCTAAACACATGCAAAAGATACCTGAGGCTTTTAAAAACTCCCTGCCTGGTTCATTACTCAAAACCCCCATCATGGGTAAGACTAGCGACCTGACAGATGTCAAGAAGGCCATCATTGACACCCTCAAGCAAGAGGGTAAGACCCAGAAAGAAATTTCTCAACAAATAGGCTGTTCCCAGAGTGCTGTATCAAGGCACCTCAATGGTAAGTCTGTTGGAAGGAAACAATGTGGCAGAAAACGCTGTACAACGAGAAGAGGTGACCGGACCCTGAGGAAGCAGTGGACTGAGTCTGGTGTGGAAACATCCAGAGCCACCGTGCACAGGCGTGTGCAGGAAATGGGCTACAGGTGCCGCATTCCCCAGGTAAAGCCACTTTTGAACCATAAACAGCGGCAGAAGCGCCTGACCTGGGCTACAGAGAAGCAGCACTGGACTGTTGCTAAGTGGTCCCAAGTACTTTTTTCTGATGAAAGCAAATTTTGCATGTCATTCGGAAATCAAGGTGCCAGAGTCTGGAGGAAGACTGGGGAGAAGGAAATGCCAAAATGCCTGAAGTCCAGTGTCAAGTACCCACAGTCAGTGATGGTGTGGGGTGCCATGTCAGCTGCTGGTGTTGGTCCACTGTGTTTCATCAAGGGCAGGGTCAATGCAGCTAGCTATCAGGAGATTTTGGAGCACTTCATGCTTCCATCGGCTGAAATGCTTTATGGAGATGAAGATTTCATTTTTCAGCACGACCTGGCACCTGCTCACAGTGCCAAAACCACTGGTAAATGGTTTACTGACCATGGTATTACTGTGCTCAATTGGCCTGCCAACTCTCCTGACCTGAACCCCATAGAGAATCTGTGGGATATTGTGAAGAGAAAGTTGAGAGACGCAAGACCCAACACTTTGGATGCGCTTAAGGCCGCTATTGAAGCATCCTGGGCCTCCATAACATCTCAGCAGTGTCACAGGCTGATTGCCTCCATGCCACGCCGCATTGAAGCAGTCATTTCTGCCAAAGGATTCCCGACCAAGTATTGAGTGCATAACTAAACATTATTTGATGGTTTTTTTGTTTGTTATTAAAAAACACTTTTATTTGATTGGACGGGTGAAATATGCTAATTTATTGAGACAGGTTTTTTGGGTTATCAGGAGTTGTATGCCAAAATCATCAGTATTAAAACAATAAAAGACCTGACAAATTTCAGTTGGTGGATAATGAATCTATAATATATGAAAGTTTATTGTAATCATTACATTATGGTAAATAATGAAATTTAACACTATATGCTAATTTTTTGAGAAGGACCTGTATATGTGCTGGAGCTGAAGCAGTCCGTTGTATTATATCACTGAGTTTAGGAGTCTGGTATATGCAAATTACCCACATCACATTCCTGCCCATCCTTTTTAGTTTAAAAAAAAAAAAAAGTTACGTGATGAAGGTTAATGAGGTCATCTGCCAATTTTTAAAGGAGTTGCCCCAACTTCTTTCCTTCAGGACTGTTCCTCTCTTGGCCACCAGCTTCCTGCTGTTCTGAAGATTGGCGGTTCAGACCAGTCGCTGCTAGTAGGGGCAGCTTTACCTCTGCATCATGGGAATACCACAGTTGGTCTCATTCAGTGATCCGGTCAGCTTCACATCGGTTCGAGCTGTCTGGAAATCTGAGCTTGTTAGAGATGCGTGCTCCTTACCTGGGTGACACGCAGGTTGGTCGGTAACCTAGGCAATGAGCGCTGTACACTATGTAGATTTAATAATGCCTCCGTTCTTGAACAGAGGATATAAGTACATTGCAGTTGCTTGTTTTTAGAAGCACTTTGCGATTTTTAACCACACAAGAGCTTGAGACAATCGCTTTTAATATTGTGAGGCAGGCCAGTTGGAAAGAATTATGAATATTCAACAAGCAGGCAGAGAAGAGCCACAATGTGGGCTGGAATTTGTGATCTGTGTTTTCACCTATCCGGCTGCTATTAAATATTTTGGGGTACGGCATTCTGATATGTTAATTAGCTCCCAACCTTACAGGCAGCCGTCCATCACCTGTTCTGGCTGCAGCAAATGATGACACTTGGTCTCATGGCCGCCTTCTACTCTTCACAAGTGCTGATAGTTTATATATTTACATGTCAGACTAGTTTCACAGTGCATTCAAGGAAATACTGCAATTTGTTACTTTGTATTGGGGGAAAAAAGTGCTACCTGTTGTACAATTTTTTTTTTTTTTTTTTTTTCCTTCCCGCAAGTGAATGACACCCTTTAATGGAAACCCAACAAACCCTGTCTTGTGTAACGGTAACCTCTCATCTGTTCTGGCTCCAATAAACCGCCACCATGTGTGAGCCATGAGCATGGCTTTCTGCCTCACTGGGCATATGCAGTGCGCTGATGAAGCCCAGGAGTCTACGTCCGGCTTTATTTCTCATCACCAGAAAAGCAGAACTTTATGTGGATCCGCAAGATTTGCATAGGGCCGACAGTGACGTTGCTCTTGTAAAGGGTCATTCCATGTCAAGTGAACCAATGATTTTTACCACTATATTTTTAATTCTTTTGAGATTTTGTTATTTGGTAATAGTGTGTCAGAGAATGCAAAATGTGAAGAAAAAAAATTCTAGATATTTTTTTTTTTATTGATTTTCAAAGTTCGGAAAAAGTGCGAATTTCGGTGTTGCCTGCCTTTACATTTCTCCCCATAACTCAGGCTAGAAAAGAGATAGAGAAACAAAATAAACACCATTCTACTCAGAACTGTACAGGCTTTCACCAGATATGTCACAAGAGTATCTTTAATAATATTTTACCTATGCGAACGCAAGCGCAAAACTTTAAAACGCATTTCCGAAAAAAAGTTTAATTTAAAAATTTCAAAAACTGCAAATGTGCCTGTTTTGCTCCTAGCCACATCTGTACCAAAAAACAAGCTGGGATCGTGATGGGATCATATTTTAAAAAATAAAACTATTACAGTGTCAGTTCAAAAATCTTGATTTCAGGTCTGTTCAGTCTGTGGTGTAGAAGTGTGGGGTCCATAGTTACCAAATAATCCATGATTGTTAGATATTCCTGTATTATTTTATTATGTTAGAGCTTAGAAGCAGGAGAGGACAGAGAATAAAGCTTTGTTAGGGCCCAACCTGAGATTGAACAGGGGTAGACAGTGACTGCAGAGCAGATGACAGGTCAGCAGCTCCAGCCTCCAGAGGCCACATTCACACCAAATCTCATCACCCAGGAAACTCCTCAAATGGAGGGAGAAAAATATTCTTAACATCCAATTCATGTATTGTACGAGCCAGGACTACGAAGAGGAGGAGAGATTGTGAAAACATCGGTTATAGGAAGCAGAACCCATCACAGGGACTCAGTAATACCGGACTGTCATCACATGTAGTGGAAATAAAGACAGTGACGTCCATGACGTGGTAGAAGGCGGCACAAGATCGGCAATGGATGACACAACTGGCTATGTGACCTGTGAATATGATCGGCGCTGGTGGCTATTGGACTCTCCAAAGATTGTGAAAATGAAGATGTAGAAAGGACTTTTCTGCACCTTCTGGTCCAGCGCCGTCCTTTGTGTATCCAAGAAAACCAGACATTGTAAAAGTGAACAAAAAACAGATATAACTCAGGTGGAGCCGAGCACCATGACAGGCAGTACATACCGACACAAAAGGAAACGGCCATTGCTAGTGAGCGCTTATGGACAAGATGACATTTCATCCTCTAGAAGGGACACATTGATGATAGAAGACCAGTGTAAAAACCTACTATTAATTGATTGATTAGTTCATATTTTATAGTACGAGGATTTAACTACTGGACTATTCTTCTTAAACACTTCAGAGATTACATGTTTAGTGATATAGTAGAAAAAAAATTGTTCCATGTATAAATAGGTGGTAAAAATATTGGTTCTTTGAATCTTGTTTTTAACATATAATTAGGATCAGACTGTATTTAGAAAATCACACTTGAGGATATGATCACGTTTTTTCTTTTGGCTTGTTCAATTACATCAGGTTGAAAATGCTGAGCAAGTTGTGTTATGATGATTAAGATGTATTTATTATGGCACTTTGGTATTTGTTTTTTGCGTTTATTTATTGTTACATATAAATGCTGAATGCAATAAGTTGTAATTTGAAAAGAAAAAGGGAAGAAACTCACACAAACATAAAATCAGATGATTCAAGGCTTAAAAAAAAAAATACAAATTTGATAGGTCCCAAGTTGAATCCCTGTACAAATATAAACAAGGACACAAGTAACACACATGCATGTTTTCACAATTTTAAAACATACGTTTTTTTCAGAATGGCGCATCAAAATGTTTAATTTGATTTCACCAAAACAAAATATAAAGAAACATAGTCTTGTGACACATCAAATGAAAGCCGGTACCGTTCTGAGAAAAATGATGCCTCTCCCACCTCTATATCTTAATTCTAGCCCGAGATATGATACAAAATGTAAAGCCATACCAGGCCAAAATCTGCGCTTTTTTAAAACTTTAAAAATCTGTAAAAAATTAACTGATGAAGAAAAAAAATTTAAACTTTTAATTTGTAATTAACTAAAGTTGTACTTCATAAAAACAAAAAATAAAAAAAATCTAAAGACGTCAGGTAAAAAAAATATTCATATTTGGATCACTTGATATGGAATGACCCTAAATCACATTGATCACACATCGGAGGCGTGCGTACAAGACGGGAGGGAGAAGTAACCTGGGGTAATCGGTGCACCACCAGGCTTGTCCTCACAGATTTGCAAGACTCTCTAGTGCAGATTAGATTTTGGTGTTGGTTTATAGAGCAATCGCTAATAAGCAGGAGCTTGTTAGTATGTAGAAATGGGGAGCAAAAAGTCATGGTGGCGGGTTAGGGAGAGCCAGGGTAGATGATGGGGTTCTTCTGGTAGTGCTTGTGGTGGTCATGGAACCAGGGCTGTGGAGTCGGTAAGCCAAACCTCTGACTCCTCAATTTCCATGACTCCGACTCCACAGCCCTGCATGGAATGGGTCTCTTTTTTTTCTTTGAGTACTGTTCTTCTGTCCCTATGATTGAACAGGAAAAAAAATGAATTTCTAGGTTACACTAGTGGGAACAGACCCTAACCTTTTTTTTTTTTTTTTTTTTTTTTTTTAGAAGTGCATTTGAACAGCAAGGTGGATTCCTGTTGAGGGGAAATAGAGGGAAAAAAAAATTAATCTATAAATCTTCAGCATAGCGAGTGTGAGCAAGCTGAGTGTGACCTGAGTGTAAAGGTACCTTCACACTAAACGATATCGCTAGCAATCCGTGACGTTGCAGCGTCCTGGCTAGCGATATCGTTGTGTTTGACACGCAGCAGCGATCAGGATCCCGCTGTGAGATTGCTGGTCGTTGCTGAAAGTCCAGAACTTTATTTCGTCGCTGGATCTCCCGCTGACATCGCTGGATCGGTGTGTGTGACACCGATCCAGCGATGTCTTCACTGGTAACCAGGGTAAACATCGGGTTACTAAGCCCAGGGCCGCACTTAGTAACCCGATGTTTACCCTGGTTACCATTGTAAAAGTAAAAAAAACACATACTCAAATTCCAGTCCCCGGCGTCCGCTTCCCTGCACTCCTCCTGCATCCTGTGTAAGTGCCGGCCGTAAAGCAGAGCGGTGACGTAATTAATGTTGTTGGAGCATAATTATGACATGGTGCGGATATCTGAAACATGGCTGGATGAGAGCCATGACTGGGCTGTTAACTTGCAGGGCTATAGCCTGTTCAGAAATGACCGTACAGATAAGCGAGGGGGTGGGGTGTGTCTATATGTAAAATCATCCTTAAAACCCATCCTGCGTGATAATATAGGTGAATTTAATGAAAATGTAGAGTCCCTGTGGGTGGAAATAAGGGGAGGGGGAAAAATAATAAATAACTGATAGGGGTTTGTTATAAATCTCCAAAAATAATGGAAGCAATGGAGAATATCCTCGTAAAGCAAATAGATGAAGCTGCGACTCAAGGAGAAGTAATTATTATTATCAACTACCCTGAAATAGATTGGGGAACAGAAACCTGCAGTTCCAGCAAAGGTAATTGGTTTTTGACAACTATGAGAGACAATTACCTTTCACAACTGGTTCAGGACCCAACAAGAAGGGGGGGCACTGCTAGACCTAATATTAACCAACAGGCCAGACCGCATATCAAATATAAGAGTTGGGGGTCACTTGGGAAATAGTGATCACAAAATAAGTTTTCGTGTATCCTTTAATAAGATGTGTAGTAGAGGGGTGACAAGGACACTAAACTTCAGGAGGGCAAATTTCCAACGGATGAGAGAGGATGTTGGTGCAATTAACTGGGACGATATCCTGAGACATAAAAATACACAAAGAAAATGGGAGACGTTTATTAGCATCCTGGATAGGACCTGTGCACAGTATATACCGTATGGGAATAAACATACTAGAAATAGGAGGAAACCAATATGGCTAAATAAAGCTGTAAGGGACGCAATAAGTGACAAAAAAGAAAGCATTTAGAAAATTAAAGGAAGTAGGCAGTGATGAGGCATTAAATAAATACAGAAAATTAAATAGATTCTGTAAAGCAAATCAAGGCAGCAAAGATTGAGACAGAAAGACTCATTGCCAGAGAGAGTAAAAATAATCCCAAAATATTCTTTAACTACATAAATAGTAAGAAATAAAAAAATGATAGTGTTGGCCCCCTTAAAAATAGTCTGGGTGAAATGGTGGATGAGGATGAGGAAAAAGCCAATATGCTAAATGACTTTTTTTCATCAGTATTTACAAAAGAAAATCCCATGGCAGACAAAATGACTAGTGATAAAAATTCCCAATTAAATGTCACCTGCTTAATCCAGCAGGAAGTATGGCGGCGTCTAAAAATCACTAAAATTGACAAATCTCCGGGCCCGGATGGGATACACCCCCGAGTACTGCAGGAACTAAGTACAGTCATTGATAGACCATTATTTTTAATCTTTAAAGACTCCATAATAACAGGGTCTGTACCACAGGACTGGCGTATAGCAAATGTGGTGCCAATATTCAAAAAGGGGACAAAAACTGAACTCGGTAATTATAGTGTCAGGCAGCTGCTACAAAGGCAAATAAAATAATGGGATGCATTAAAAGAGGCATAGATGCTCATGAGGAGAACATAATTTTACCTCTATACAAGTCACTAGTTCGACCACACTTAGAATACTGTGCACAGTTCTGGTCTCCGGTGTATAAGAAAGACATAGCTGAACTGGAGCGGGTGCAGAGAAGAGCGACCAAGGTTTTTAGAGGACTGGGGGGTCTGCAATACCAAGATAGGTTATTACACTTGGGGCTATTTAGTTTGGAAAAACGAAGGCTAAGGGGTGATCTTATGTTAATGTATAAATATATGAGGGGACAGTACAAAGACCTTTCTGATCATCTTTTTAATCATAGACTGGTGACAGGGAGAAAAGAAGGTTTAAGCATAATAACAGACGCGGATTCTTTACTGTAAGAGCAGTGACTATGGAACTCTCTGCCGTATGATGTTGTAATGAGTGATTCATTGCTTAAATTTAAGAGGGGACTGGATTCCTTTCTGGAAAAGTATAATGTTACAGGGTATATACAGTAGATTCCTTGATAGGGCGTTGATCCAGGGAACTAGTCTGTTTTTTTTGCCTTCCTCTGGATCACCATGTTAGGGCATGTTAGGTTAGGCTATGGGTTGAACTAGATGGACATACAGTCTTCCTTCAACCTTAATAACTATGTAACCAGCTCAGGATTTTGGTCAGACGTTTGTCTCTTGGACTGCCACATATACAGTTGTGGCCAAAAGTATTGACACCCCTGCAATTCTGTCAGATAATACTCAGTTTCTTCCTGAAAATGATTGCAATCACAAATTCTTTGGTATTATCTTCATTTAATTTGTCTTAAATGAAAAAACACAAAAAGAATGGTCCTAAAGCCAAATTGGATATAATTCCACACCAAACATAAAAAAGGGGGTGGACAAAAGTATTGGAACTGTTTGAAAAATCACATGATGCTTCTCTAATTTGTGTAATTAACAGCACCTGTAACTTACCTGTGGCACCTAACAGGTGTTGGCAATAACTAAATCACACTTGCAGCCAGTTGACATGGATTAAAGTTGACTCAACCTCTGTCCGGTGTCCTTGTGTGTACCACATTGAGCATGGAGAAAAGAAAGAAGACCAAAGAACTGTCTGAGGACTTGAGAAACCAAATTGTGAGGAAGCATGAGCAATCTCAAGGCTACAAGTCCATCTCCAAAGACCTGAATGTTCCTGTGTCTACCGTGCGCAGTGTCATCAAGAAGTTTAAAGCCCAAGGCACTGTGGCTAACCTCCCTAGATGTGGACGGAAAAGCAAAATTGACAAGAGATTTCAACGCAAGATTGTGTGGATGTTGGATAAAGAACCTCGACTAACATCCAAACAAGTTCAAGCTGCCCTGCAGTCCGAGGGTACAAGAGTGTCAACCCGTACTATCCGTCGGCGTCTGAATGAAAAGGGACTGTATGGTAGGAGACCCAGGAAGACCCCACTTCTTACCCCGAGACATAAAAAAGCCAGGCTGGAGTTTGCCGAAACATACCTGAAAAAGCCTAAAACGTTTTGGAAGAATGTTCTCTGGTCAGATGAGACAAAAGTAGAGCTTTTTGGGCAAAGGCATCAACATAGAGTTTACAGGAGAAAAAAAGAGGCATTCAAAGAAAAGAACACGGTCCCTACAGTCAAGCATGGCGGAGGTTCCCTGATGTTTTGGGGTTGCTTTGCTGCCTCTGGCACTGGACTGCTTGACCGTGTGCATGGGATTATGAAGTCTGAAGACTACCAACAAATTTTGCAGCATAATGTAGGGCTCAGTGTGAGAAAGCTGGGTCTCCCTCAGAGGTCATGGGTCTTCCAGCAGGACAATGACCCAAAACACACTTCAAAAAGCACTAGAAAATGGTTTAAGAGAAAGCACGGGAGACTTCTAAGGTGGCCAGCAATGAGTCCAGACCTGAATCCCATAGAACACCTGTGGAGAGATCTAAAAATGGCAGTTTGGAGAAGGCACCCTTCAAATATCAGGGACCTGGAGCAGTTTGCCAAAGACGAATGGTCTAAAATTCTAGCAGAGCATTGTAAGAAACTCATTGATGGTTACCGGAAGTGGTTGGTCGCAGTTATTTTGGCTAAAGGTTGTGCAACCAAGTATTAGGCTGAGGGTGCCAATACTTTTGTCTGGCTCATTTTTGGAGTTGTGTGTGAAATGATCAATGTTTTGCTTTTTGCTTCATTCTCTTTTGTGTTTTCATTTAAGACAAACTAAATGAAGATAATAATACCAAAGAATTTGTGATTGCAATCATTTTCAGGAAGAAACTGAGTATTATCTGACAGAATTGCAGGGGTGTCAATACTTTTGGCCACAACTGTAATTGATGTTCGGATATTTTTCCAGACCAGTATGTGTTGCATATTTCATCCATGAAAACCATGAATGGAACGTGTATAAAGAACAGAATGTCTCAATGATATCTTGATCTTTAATGGATAAAATGGAAATCTGCCTGTGAAAACCAACAGCTTTGCATTTTACTTGTTAAAAATCCTTCCGTTCTCAAGAGTGGAGAGACTTTTAACTATATTCACTGCTAATTGCCTAGGTTACTGCCCACCACCAGAGTCTAGCGGCGGTGGCCAAACATACATTGTGCTTACAAGCTTTCCATTACAGCTTGTAATCGCTGCTCTAAACCTGTCTGGAGTTCGTTGTTGGCTCCTGACCCTGATCGGCTTCAGTGCCTCTGGGATTCCAAAGACAAAGCTATTCCCATGTAACAACATCAGAGCCTGTACAGTGTGGGCCATGAGCAATGATGCCGCTGGTTTACGTGGTCAAGCAAGCAGGAGCGCACTGGCCCTTTTTAAGCAGGAGGCAGAGGAACAGTGAGCTGCATATAATGCTCCATGCAGTTCATTATGGCCCCATAGATGCCCCATATAATGCTCCATGCAGTTCATTATGGCCCCATAGATGCCCCATATAATGCTCCATGCAGTTCTTTATGGCCCCATAGACGCTCCATACAGCATTGTGCCACATGTAATGCTGCTGCAATAAAAAAAAAAAAATCATACTCGTCTCTTGTCGCTGCCCGCTGCTCCTCAGCGTCCCGTCTCTCCGCACTGACTGTTCAGGCAGAGGGCGGCGCGCACACTAATACGTCATCGCACCCTCTGACCTGCACAGTCACTGCAAGAGGACGGGAAGATGGAGCGGCGCCCGGCGGATGGAACGCGGACAGGTGAATATGAAATACTCACCTGCTCCTGACGCTGTCCCTGCCTGTCCCATGGTACCGCAGCTTCGTGCCTGTGCGAGAAGGACCTGCCATGACATAACGGTCACATGACCGTGACGTCATGCCAGGTCCTTCTCGCTCAGGGCCTGTGATGACGTCGCAGTCACATGACCGTGACGTCATGGCAGGTCCTTCGCGCATACCATCCTTGCCACCGAAACCTGCCGGCGGAAGGTGAGTATATAATGATTTTTTTAATTTTTTTAATTATTTTTAACCTCTTAATCCCGTATGACGTACTATCCCGTCAAGGTGACCTGGGACTTAATTCCGGGTGACGGGATAGTACGTCATACGCGATCGGCCGCGCTCACGGGGGGAGCGCGGCCGATCGCGGCCGGGTGTCAGCTGCCTATCGCAGCTGACATCCGGCACTATGTGCCAGGAGCGGTCACGGACCGCCCCCGGCACATTAACCCCCGGCATACCGCGATCAAACATGATCGCAGTGTACCGGCGGTATAGGGAAGCATCACGCAGGGAGGGGGCTCCCTGCGGGCTTCCCTGAGACCCCCGGAGCAACGCGATGTGATCGCGTTGCTCCGAGGGTCTCCTACCTCCTTCCTCGCTGCAGGTCCCGGATCCAAGATGGCCGCGGCATCCGGGTCCTGCAGGGAAAAGGAGGTGGCTTACCGAGTGCCTGCTCAGTGCAGACGCTGGTAAGCCTGCAGCCCTGTCAGTGAGATCGGTGATCTGACAGAGCGCTGTGCACACTATCAGATCATCGATCTGTGATGTCCCCCCTTGGGACAAAGTAAAAAAGTTTAAAAAAAAATGTTTCCACGTGTGTAAAAAAAATAAAAAAAAAATTCCTAAATAAATAATAAAAAAATATATATTATTCCCATAAATACATTTCTTTATCTAAATAAAAAACAAAACAATAAAAGTACACATATTTAGTATCGCCGCGTCCGTAACGACCCAACCTATAAAACTGCCCCACTAGTTAACCCCTTCAGTAAACACCGTAAGAAAAAAAGAGGCAAAAAACTCTTTACCATACCGCCGTACAAAAAGTGGAATAACACGCGATCAAAAAGACTGATATAAATAATCATGGTACCGCTGAAAACGTCATCTTGTCCCGCAAAAAACAAGCCGCCATACAGCATCATCAGCAAAAAAATAAAAAAGTTATAGTCCTGAGAATAAAGTGATACTAAAATAATAATTTTTTCTATAAAATAGTTTTTATCGTATAAAAGCGCCAAAACATAAAAAAATGATATAAATGAGATATCGCTGTAATCGTACTGACCCGTCGAATAAAACTGCTTTATCAATTTTACCAAACACGGAACGGTATAAACGCCTCTCCCAAAAGAAATTCATGAATAGCAGGTTTTTGGTCATTCTGCCTCACAAAAATCGGAATAAAAAGTGATCAAAAACGGTCACGTGTCCGAAAATGTTACCAATAAAAACATCAACTCGTCCCGCAAAAAACAAGACCTCACATGACTCTGTGCAGCAAAATGTGGAAAAATTATAGGTCTCAAAATGTGGAGACGCAAAAACTTTTCTGCTATAAAAAGCGTCTTTTAGTGTGTGACAGCTGCCAATCATAAAAATCCGATATAAAAAACGCTATAAAAGTAAATCAAACCCTCCTTCATCACCCCCTTAGTTAGGGAAAAATAATAAAATTAAAAAAATGTATTTATTTCCATTTTCCCATTAGGGCTAGGGTTAGGGCTAGGGTTAGGGTTAGGGCTAGAGTTCGGGTTGGGGCTAAAGTTAGGGTTAGGGTTAGGGCTAAGGTTAGGGTTAGGGTTGGAGGTAAAGTTAGGGTTAGGGTTGGGGCTAAAGTTAGGGTTAGGGTTTGAATTACATTTACGGTTTGGATTAGGGTTGGGATTAGAATTATGGGTGTGTCAGGGCTAGGGGTGTGGTTAGGGTTACCGTTGGGATTAGGGTTAGGGGTGTGTTTGGGTTAGGGTTTCAGGTAGAATTGGGGAGTTTCCACTGTCCAGGCACATCAGGGGCTCTCCAAACGCGACATGGCGTCCAATCTCAATTCCAGCCAATTCTGCGCTGAAAAAGTAAAACAGTGCTCCTTCCCTTCCGAGCTCTCCCGTGCGCCCAAAAAGGGGTTTACCCCAACATATGGGTTATCAGCGTACTCGGGACAAATTGAACAACAACTTCTGGGGTCCAAGTTCTCTTGTTAACCTTGGGAAAATTAAAAATTTGGGGGGCTAAAAATCGTTTTTGTGAGGAAAAAAAAAGATGTTTTATTTTCACGGCTCTGCGTTATAAACTGTAGTGAAACACTTGGGGGTTCAAAGTTCTCACAACACATCTAGATAAGTTCCTTTGGAGGTCTAGTTTCCAATATGGGGTTTCTTGTGGGGGGTTTGTACTGTTTGGGTACATCAGGGGCTCTGCAAATGCAACGTGACGGCTGCTGACCAATCCATTTAAGTCTGCATTCCAAATGGCGCTCCTTCCCTTCTGAGCTCTGTCATGCGCCCAAACAGTGGTTCCCCCCCCACATATGGGGTATCAGCGTACTCAGGACAAATTGGACAACAAATTTTGGGGTCCAATTTATTCTGTTACCCTTGTAAAAATACAAAGCTGGGGGCTAAAAAATCATTTTTGTGAAAAAAAAATATATATATATTTTCACGGCTCTGCGTTATAATCTGTAGTGAAACACTTGGGGGTTCAAAGCTCTCAAAACACATCTAGATAAGTTCCTTAGGGGGTCTACTTTCCAAAATGGTGTCACTTGTGGGGGGTTTCAATGTTTAGGCACATCAGGGGCTCTCCAAACGCAACATGGCGTCCCATCTCAATTCCAGTCAATTTTGCATTGAAAAGTCAAATGGCGCTCCTTCCCTTCCAAGCTCTGCCATGCGCCCAAACAATGGTTTACACCCACATATGGGGTATCAGCGTACTCAGGACAAATTGTACAACAACTTTGGGGGTCCATTTTCTCCTGTTACCCTTGGTAAAATAAAACAAATTGGAGCTGAATTAAATTTTGTGTGAAAAAAAGTTAAATGTTCATTTTTATTTAAACATTCCAAAAATTCCTGTGAAACACCTGAAGGGTTAATAAACTTCTTGAATGTGGTTTTGAGCACCTTGAGGGGTTCAGTTTTTAGAATGGTGTCACACTTGGGTATTTTCTATCATATAGACCCCTCAAAATGACTTCAAAGGTGATGTGGTCCCTAAAAAAAAAAATGGTGTTGTAAAAATGAGAAATTGCTGGTCAACTTTTAACCCTTATAACTCCGTCACAAAAAAAAATTTTGGTTCCAAAATTGTGCTGATGTAAAGTAGACATGTGGGAAATGTTACTTATGAAGTATTTTGCGTGACATATGTCTGTGATTTAAGGGCATAAAAATTCAAAGTTGGAAAATTGCGAAATTTTCAGTTTTCGCCAAATTTCCATTTTTTTCACAAATAAACGCAAGTTATATCGAATAAATTTTACCACTAACATGAAGTACAATATGTCATGAGAAAACAATGTCAGAATCGCCAAGATCCGTCAAAGCGTTCCAGAGTTATAGCCTCATAAAGGGACAGTGGTCAGAATTGTAAAAATTGGCCCGGTCATTAACGTGCAAACCACCCTCGGGGCTTAAGGGGTTAAACATTAGAAGTTTTTACTATTGACGCTGCATAGGCAGCATCAGTAGTAAAAACTTGGTCACACGGGGTTAATAGCGGCGTTAACGGAGTGAGTTACCCCCGGCATAACGCGGTCCGTTACCGCTGGCATTAACCCTGTGTGAGCGGTGACTGGAGGGGAGTATGGAGCGGGTGCAGGGCACTGACTGCAGGGAAGTAGGGAGGGACTAATTGGACTGTGGCCATCGCTGATTGGTCGCGGCAGCCATGACAGGCAGCTGGCGAGACCAATCAGCGTCTTGGATTCCATGACAGACAGAGGCCGCGACCAATGAATATCCGTGACAGAAAGAAAGACAGAAGGACAGACAGACGGAAGTGACCCTTAGACAATTATATAGTAGATACTGATCTGGTGGGTACTGCCTTAGGACCTTCACTATCTGTGGCAGAAGGTCGGCTGCTATACATAACTGGGCTCCTGCTGAAACTGCAGGGATTTGAGTGCACCGATACTCTGCATGTACCTTCTTAGTAGATATCGGCACTATTGTCAGTATTGTCTAAGTTAGACAAGGGGATGTGATACGTTTATCATAGCAGCTGGGCGCTTTATGTGACCTGGCATTATGTGACCTGGCATTATGATTGTTTTACACGTCCATATTGCATGTACGTGTTGTATCCATTTTTTTTTTCACAGCTACAACACATACCAATTTATAATCTATGGTGTTGTTCACATGTCCAATTTTTTTTTTCCGGTAATGCGGATGAGAATGGCCAATACTAGTCTATAGGTCCATAAAAAACACGTAGGGCACATAGATGACATCCGTGTTCAGTCCGTGTGCTGTACGTAGACAACATGGCAAAGGATAGGAGAAGCTTTGTAATTTATCCATCTATGAAAAACATTGACGCACTCATGGTGAAACGGACACACGGACCATACACCGATGCAAAAAAATAGCACTGGTGTCGTCATTTTCTATGTTTAAACACAAACGTATGAGTTAGGCTGCTTTCACACTAGCGTCGGTACGGGGCCGTCGCGCTGCGTCAGTCCGACGTACCGACGCATACTGTGAAGAAAATGCCCGACGTTGGCAGCGGAAGCAGTCTTAAGACGCTTCCGCTGCTTCATTGTAAGGTACGGGGAGGAGGGGGTGGAGTTTCGGCCGCGCATGCGCGGTAGGAAATGGCGGTCCCGACACACAAAAAAGTTACATGTAACTTTTTTGTGGCGGCGGTGCGCCAAAACACGACGCAACCGTCGCAATGCATCGCTAATAAGTCTATGGAGAAAAAACGCATCCTGCGGACAACTTTGCAGGATGCGTTTTTATCCACAACGACGCATTGCAACGTGCAGTGCACGACGCTAGTGTGAAAGTAGCCTTCGACGTAATAGAGATGTCTTGTAGTGTATTATGTAAGCCTTTTCGCTTATAAAAGTTTAATACACCCAGAAAGACTAAAGAAGAGGAAAAAAATTTTTTTTCCTGTAATATTAGAGGGTTAACCAGTACTGGATAACCCCTCCACTGTCCACCATAAAATTCATACGTTCCCCCGTGGACAAGTGCAGCTCCTCGCGCTGGTCTCTGGCAGTGACGTAACCAGGGCTGTGGAGTCGGAAAGCCAAACCTCTGACTCCCCAATTTCCCTGACCCCAACCCCATAGCACGGGTCACAACTGAGCATGTATATAAAGTGCAGCAGAGATTCAACTAAAAGCCTGGATCCTTTGATCAGGAACAGAACAGACCTTTATAGGACATTTCATAACTTTCCCAAATTATTAAGAACATTTTACAGCACATCCTGCACTGTACCCAATTTATTATATATTTTAGGAGGCTGTCTATTTTATAGCGACTCCGCCACTTTGGATGTAACAATGTCTCTTTACAGTTGCAGTATTCAGGATTCTGTTATGATGGAATGGTAAAGGCTGCAGCTGATCACCAGCTGCCGATCAGCTGCAGTGGTGACATGACCTCCAAGAGGGTGGCACTGGTCCAAGGAGAGCGTATGCAGATTTTGTATTTTATAATGGATAGTTGATCAGTTAAGTTGTCTTTATGTAAAACGTTGATACAGTAGATTGAAGTGTGCGTGTGTCTGTATATGTGTATACACACACCTCGCCATATATCAACATTGGGCATAAAATACAATTTGATATTTATTAATCATAAATATATAATTTAACCGATATATGAATGCTAAGCTACATTTAAAAACCATATGTAGAAAAGGAATATACGGCACTCCTGCTGAGTGATTCTGGTGCCCGTGTAGGGTTTCAACCCGTAATCCAATAGTAGCAATAATCCTAGCACTCAGATAGTTCGGACGTATAACAGATTTATTGGCAAGCCAAACCGGATAAGAACTTGCCCAATTTCCCACAAGTTGTCAATGGACCCAAATGGTAATACCCTAGACATTAGGATATGTTCTCATTAAAATGCGCACATTAATTTCATCCTTCATGTAGCCATATTTAGTTTGGATGGCTCATCTATTGATCGTATTATAACATTTGCTGATTCTTTCTCTTTTTGGTCCGGCCTTCATTACGATAGTCTTTTGGGACCTCGCTCCAGATCCCTTACGATATCCTTTTTGACCTGTCCGAATTCTTTGTTATAATGTGTACTTTTGGAGGGTGTATCCTTTGTGATTTTGAAAAATTACTTTGATGCCTTTGACTGTATCTTGCATTGTTACTCGTCACAAATGGCGGAACTACTTGTCACACACTTTTGATTTTTATTTATTTTGTGATCTTGTCAATTACTGTTACTCTTTTGGTATATTTCACACCGTTCTGATGAAGGTCTAAACAGACCAAAGCGTTAAATTGTTGATTGCCAATAGATCTGTCATACTTTCAAACTAGAACATCCAATTCCACCAAATGATTTCTATCATAAATAGATCACTCTAATAACATATAGAACAAAAGGGATTTCCAAATAGGGAAAAAAAACCAATAAGAGTGTTTATAACAAATATATAAATTTATTAGATCATAAAATACAAAAATTACACATAATATAAAGCAGGGTAGGGCTAGTCATACAGGATACAGAGCCCGGCTGACCACATATAACAATTAAAAGCTGATGGCAAAAAACAAAATCAAAATAAAAAATAAATCAGAGTAAAAAGTACCAAAATTATCTTAAAGTGCCATAATTAAAGAAACTATACTAAGCAGCATAGGTATATAAAGGAATATATTAGCCTGGCACAGCTAGCGTGGAGCTCTAGATACAAAGTGCCGTAGTGCAGGATGCAGCAAAGGTTTGAACCTAGGAACGTGGAGAAACTGTGCTAAGCAGCATAGGTATATGGAGGCATAAATTAGCCTGATACATCTAACGTGAAGCTCTAGATACAAAGTGCCATAGTGCAAAAATGCAGCAAAGGTTTGAACCCAGGAACAACACTAACAAATGTACTTAAGGCTGTTTAGTATAGCATAGAAATATTACCTAGAGTGGAATGTGGATGCCGGGCCCCAGCCTGTCGCCTCAACGCGCGTTTCGCCGATCTTCGTCAGGAGGTTTCTTTAATTATTGCACTTTAAGATAATTTTGTCGACGGCCGTTTCGCGCTGCCTGCGCTTCAACGGGTCCGATGGGACCGCAGGCAGCGCGAAACGGCCGTCGTCCCTCCATTGTATCTCCCTGCCATGCTCTGCTTTTTATTGTAAAGCCACTTTAATAAAGACCGGACTCAACACACGGATGGTGAGTGCTCTTCCTTTTCTTTTATTTGTTCATGTGGATCAGCTATTTTCTGAATGAGCACCCTTGGTCCGTGGTGGTAGCAACTTACGCTCCCAAGCCGAAGGGAGGTGAAACAGGAATCTCAGGCTGAATAGTGCGCACGTCTTTTGTTTTTTTGTTTTTTTTTAATATCACAAGTGCTGGGGGCCTGAGTGACGAGAGGGGAGTATGTCATTATTATTTTTTAATTGCAGCAACAGCATATGGGTCAAATATCTCTATGGAGCATCTTATGGGGCCATAATCAGCATTTGTGCAGCATTATATGGGGCAAATATCTCTATGGGGCCCTTATTAACCTTTATGCAGCACTGTATGGGGCAAATGTGTCTATGGAGCATCTTATAGGGCCATTATTAACCTTTGTGCTGCATTATATGGGGCGTATTTTGTATGGAGCATCTTATGGGGCCATCATGAACTGTATGGAGCATTATATGGGGCTCCTGATTCAATATGGATATTCAAAAACACTTATCCTATGGATATCTCAATTAATTTTACTTTTATTGCTATCTATTTTTATTTTTTTAAATTTACCGGTAGCTGCTGCATTTCCTACCCTAGGCTTATCCTTGAGTCATTAAGTTTCCCAGTTTTTTGTTTTTTTTTGGGGCAAAATTAGGGGTCTCGGCTTATACTCGGGTCGGCTTATACTCGAGTATATACTGTACTTAGTCGCCGCTGGGCTGCGATTCGCTGATGAGTGAGGATAGGAGCACTGACACTCCGCTCCTGATCACAGCAGAGCTGGAGCCGAGTGTCATTAGCATATCGCATCCGATGATACGCACTACTGTGATTACAGCCTAAAAAGCCGACTCCTCCTCATGGGTCAGCTGATCATGTGTTTATTGGCATCAAGAAAGAGGAATGAGCCGCTTCTCAATTCTCAGGAGAAGATCCAATTTTTTTCAAGCAGCCGTGCTCAATGCTTAGTTTCCCCACTCCCTCCACCATAGCGCACATCTGGATGTATTGGGTCTTTCCTAATACACAAGATCATTGGTGGGATCCATTAAGCGTTCTGTAAAGCCAGTGACCAGGACCAAATGCAGTAGATGCCAGGTAAACCACAACATGTGGTGTCAATATGGATTCCTTACTGGCCACCAGCAATGGCACAAGTAGGTGTCCAGTGAGGCCTGGCCAAATGACCCTCTGCACCTTAGATATCTTGTAAGTTACCATGAACCCCTTTTTCTTTTTTTCTTTATAAGCGATGTTAAAAAAAAAAAAAAAATTGGCAATAACCCAACAGCACAACATATGATTAGGTATCTTATTTGGGGGTCCACTCCACTCTCATGGTGTAATAGTACGGTTGTCTGCCTTACTCCACATTTTGCTTGATGCTTATGCTGGTAATTCACTCAACACTTTTTCCATTTTTCCTTTCCTGTCCAATTAGTCATAAATTAATTGTGTTTTTTTTTTTGTTTGTTTGTTTGTTTTTAAATCTTAAGTGACCCGGTGTCACGTCATCTTATGGGTCAGCACTACAGTCCTAGATTAGGCAGCAATCTCTACCTGCATGTGGCAATGGGCTTACACGAGACCGACCTTCATGGGCTGTGAATGCTGATGACTTAAGGTACCGTTACACTAAACGACTTACCAACGATCACGACCAGCGCTACGACCTGGCCGAGATCGTTGGTAAGTCGTGTGGTCGCTGGGGAGCTGTCACACAGACAGCTCTCTCCAGCGACCAATGATCAGGGGAATGACTTCGGCATCGATGAAACTGTCTTCAACGATGCCGAAGTCCCCCTGCAGCACCCGGGTAACCAGGGTAAACATCGAGTTACTAAGTGCAGGGCCGCGCTTAGTAACGCGATATTTACCCTGGTTACCATTGTAAAAGTTAAAAAAAAAAAAAACCAGTACATACTCACATTCTGATGTCTGTCACGTCCCCCGGCGTCCACAGGGTTAAAACTGCTTTCGGCAGGAGCGCTGGTAATGCACGCGCTGCTGCCGAGAGCTTCCCTGCACTGAATGTGTCAGCGCCGGCCGTAAAGCAGAGCACAGCGGTGACGCTCTGCTTTACGGCTGGCGCTGACAGTCAGTGCAGGGAAGCTCTTGGCAGCAGCGCGTGCATTAGCAGCGCTCCTGCCGAAAGCAGTTTTAACCCTGTGGACGCCGGGGGACGTGACAGACATCAGAATGTGAGTATGTACTGGTTTTTTTTTTTAACTTTTACAATGGTAACCAGGGTAAATATCGGGTTACTAAGCGCGGCCCTAGTAACCCGATGTTTACCCTGGTTACAAGTGAACACATCGCTGGATCAGCGTCACACACGCCGATCCAGCGATGACAGCGGGTGATCAGCGACCAAAAAATGGTCCTGATCATTCCCCAACGACCAACGATCTCCCAGCAGGGGCCTGATCGTTGGTTGCTGTCACACATAATGAGATCGTTAGCGGGATCGTTGCTACGTCACCAAAAGCGTGACGTTGCAACGATATCGTTATGTGTGACTCAGCCTTTATTGTAGAGGAATGGTTTCTATTGTGGCCCAATTATTCCAGTCGCCCCATGATTAGTTCTGTGACATTTAGCTGTCAGTGGAGCTCGTGCCCAGCGCTGTGAAGTTGGCGTGCCAGGACCGTCTTGTTACTACCTTCCTGCTATAAGAAACCGCTCCGACCCTTAGGCTTGTATGCTAGAAGAGTACATAGACATGGACCCCCCAAGCACAAAAATGCCCAAAGGACGTGCTGTGCCCAAATATTGTGGCCAGAACCCCAGTGTGTGCTAAACTGAGGTTGTTTTTTTTTTTTTTTTTCACCCCCAGTATGGGTTTCTGAATGTTTTCGTCCCCAAATACCAGGTAAAAAGTGCACACAAACCCTCACCCGTTGTTTTAAATGGGAGATCCATGTTTTTCATACGATGGGCCATTTTTCTGTCTACGGTAAATTTTTGCTAACCACTTTAGGTGATGTGTCCTTTATTGATTTGGTTTCCTTTTCTAACTCTGTACGACCTGTCTGTGGGATAACTTTATTCTCTAGGGCCGGTATAAACTGCCCCCAGGACCTCTGTGTGCCCTAACTGGACATATGGACAGAGGTTCTCCCCAGGTGAGCTCCCCGCACCCCTGGCAGCAGCTCATTTAGCCCGTGTCCCGCCGGCCCTTTCCCTGTAGCTCATGAATGCGTTAGTGCCTTGTGAAAGTATTCGGCTCCCTGGAACTTTTCAACCTTTTCCCACACATCATGCTTCAAACATAAAGATACCAAATGTAAATTTTTGGTGAAGAATCAACAAGAAGTAAAATACAATTGTGAAGTTGAATGAAATTTATTGGTTATTTTAAATTTTTGTGGAAATTCAAAAACTGAAAAGTGGGGCGTGCAATATTATTCGGCCTCTTTATCTTAATACTTTGTTGTGCCCCCTTTTGCTGCGATTACAGCTGCAAGTCACTTGGGGTATGTCTCTATCAGTTTTGTACATCGAGAAACTGAAATTCTTGCCCATTCTTCCTTGGCAAACAGCTCGAGCTCAGTGAGGTTTGATGGAGATCGTTTGTGAACAGCAGTTTTCAGCTCTTTCCACAGATTCTCGATTGGATTGAGGTCTGGTCTTTGACTTGGCCATTCTAACACCTGGATACGTTTGTGAACCATTCCATTGTAGATTTTGCTTTGTTTGAGATCATTGTCTTGCTGGAAGACAAATCTCCGTGCCGGTCTCAGGTCTTTTGCAGACTCCAACAGGTTTTCTTCAAGAATGGTCCTGTTTTTGGCTCCATCATCTTCCCATCAATTTTAACCATCTTCCCTGTCCCTGCTGAAGAAAAGCAGGCCCAAACCATGATGTTTCCATCACCCTGTTTCACAGTGGGGATGATGTGTTCAGGGTGATGGGCTGTGCTGTCTTTACACCAAACATATTGTTTGGCATTGTTGCCAAAAAGTTCGATTTTGGTTTCATCTGACCAGAGCACCTTCTTCCACATGTTTGGTGTGTCTCCCAGGTGGCTTGTTGGAAACTTTAAATGACTTTTTATGGATATCTTTGAGAAATGGCTTTCTTCTTGCCACTCTTCCATAAAGGCCAGATTTGTACAGTGTACGACTGATTGTTCTCCTATGGACAGACTGTCCCACCTCAGCTGTAGATCTCTGCAGTTCATCCAGAGTGATCATGGGCCTCTTGGCTGCATCTCCGAGATGAAAGTTTAGCGGGACGGCCGGGTCTTGGTAGATTTGCAGTGGTATGATACTCCTTCCATTTCAATATCATCGCTTGCACAGTGCTCCTTGGGATGTTTAAAGTTTTGGAAATCATTTTGTATCCAAATCCAGCTTTAAACTTCTCCACAACAGTATCACGGACCTGCCTGTTGTGTTCCTTGGTGTTCATGATGCTCTGTGCTTCAAACAGAACCCTGAGACTGTCACAGAGCAGGTGCATTTATATGGAGACTTGATTACACACAGGTGGATTATATTTATCATCATTAGGCATGAAGGACAACATTGGATCATTCAGAGATCCACAATGAACTTCTGGAGTGAGTTTGCTGCATTGAAAGTAAAGGGACCAAATAATATTGCACGCCCCACTTTTCAGTTTTTGAATTTCAAAAAAAATTTAAAATAACCAATAAATTTCGTTCAACTTCATTATTATGTTCCACTTGTTGTTGATTCTTCACCAAAAATTTACATTTGGTATCTTTATGTTTGAAGCATGATATGTGGGAAAAGGTTGAAAAGTTCCAGAGGGCTGAATACTTTCGCAAGGCACTGTACCTGTATGGCAGCAGAAACGTGACTATGTGCGGTCCCTGATGCCGGCAGCTCTCCGCCCCAGGTCCCCATAATGTGTACTTTTTTTGGGTGGCAGACTGTTTTTAATCTCTTTTTATGGCTTTGCTCTGTTCTTTTACGAAACCTTGAATAGCTCAAGTCAGAAATTAATAATTGTTTTTGTGTTTTTTCCCTCCTTAAACTCCAGCCTGCTGAAATAGATGTGCTGATAGGAAAGGACAGAGAAGGATTCTTCACTAATGGCCTAACTGTTGGAGGAAAGAAGTGCTCGGTGATCAGAGACAGCCTGTATATTGAAAATGATTACACAATGGACATCAGGACAAAAAGTCAAGGTGGAGAACCAACATACAACATTGCTGTAGGCAGAGCTGTCAGAGGTGAGACTGATGGGCTTGGTGGGGACTGCTTGTGTCATGTAGTCCTTGAAATGCCTTTTTATCCATGGTCCTTATACGTAAAGAGGAAAGCATGAGTTCCCAAAAATAGATGCGTAACACACTAATAAAAAGCCGGCAAAATCCCCACGTGTCAGGGAAGCCTAAAACTGGTTGTCACTAGACTTGGAGGACCTGTCGGAAGGTGAAAAGTGGCCAGTTTTTGTTCCTAGTTTATTTCCCCTGACTGTTTCATTTGTGTTTTGTTTTTTTTTCTCTCAAACCCGCCATACAGTTCCAGAGAGATGGACCTTTTTTATTTAGTGTCTCTAATAAGGAGCTGTCATAACACAGCCTAGTGCTATGTGATTTATCGTATAGCCCTCGGAACAAAGTGATACTATGGGGCATTGTAGATTAGCAATTTTCTCATGCATGCTGTGTGTGGCTCTGATTTTGGGATCACACTCACTCATACAAGTCTATAGATGCGTATGAAACATTCGACTGCACTCAGATGTCGTCAGAGTGCAGTTTAATGTACATGGACAAAGACAATGGAGAAATGAAGTTCTCCTTCTCCGCACCTGTGCTGCGATTCTTATGTGAGAATGGGATCACATGAAAGTCTAACTCTAACAGAGTACGTGTCATTCGTGTTATCGGCCCTAGTCTTTCATGAGCAAATCAACGCTGTGTAAGAATACCCTTTACTAATGACCATACATATTAGCACTAAATGAAAGCCTGTATCTCTAGAACTATACCGTGGTTTCCAAGAAAACTTTGAAAACTCCGAGGAGTAGCAAATAGAATGAGAGCAAAAACTGTCATCCATGTGCTCTGTATAACCCTGCCCACATTACAGATTGGCATATTTCTGCCTATGCACAGTGTGCACAGAGCTGCCAATCGGAGGCGTTGCTGTGGTTACACAGAGCTCAGCGTTCAGAGACGTACATCTGCAGCAGATAAGTGATTTTTTTTTTTAATCAAAACTGCAGCAAGCAGCTACATCACTGGAATCTGATCTTTGCCCTTACATCATTATTATGATGTTTTCAAAATATAACAATTTTATTAGATACAAAGATAAAGCATTGGAAATAGTGGGCATGTGATTGTATAGCAGAAAGACCAATAGGGGGAACCACAGCTAGGTGAAAAATGAATTATATGGCTTACAGTATATGGAGCAGACGAATGGCATCATATCGTGTGTAATATCAATAATGCTGAATTCATTCCTTTGTAGTAAACCTGAGGTAAAGTGATCTAGTGCAATAGATGGCATCATTGAATGGCTAAATATGATAGAATGTAATGCCATCAAAACAGTATGAAATCCACCAAGTGCATGTTGAAAGAAACAGGAGGAAGGATATACCTTGGCTACGCAGCGGCGCTGTGTCCGTGACGCGCGTTTCGTTTGAGTGTCATCATACTAAAGCTGCAACCCTTAAGTAGTTTTGCTAAACCAATCATATAACGTGTAGCTGTTTTCCAAAAAGAGAGGTTGCTGTTGATTGGCGCATGAAGCGCTGACGTTTACTGGAGGTCAGCATCACTGAGGGTGTTATCGGAAGGGGCCACAATGACAAGCGGTGCCACGGTCACACGACCTACCCGCCGCCAAGCGAGACGCGTCAGTGATACTGCACCTCAGCGTGCATGCTCACCAGCAAGCCCTGTATTGTGCAGCCTCTGAAAGAAAGGAAGGGGAGAGAGCGGGTACAACCCAATGGATCTAACAGAGGATCATATATATAGTGCATATCGAAGGAGGAAACGCTACATCCATTATAAGAATGATGATGATGATAATTGTAACATAAGGACACTTGTCAGTTACACAAATGAGAGTGCGACTGGTGCATGTAAAGTAAATACATGATTGAGGCTGTGAGCATAGCTTATAGTAAAGTGCAATGAGTGCATGTTTGTAGCAATAAATGCAAGTCTGAAGAGCTAAAAAGCCCAAGTGTGAAATAGATATACAGTACATTATAATAAAATGTGACGTGGGGAATGAACGTGTGCTGAAAATTAAATAAATGTGTAATATAAGCTGTGTTATATTGACAGATCAATGCATATATAAAATAATAGAATGGTACAAGAAAAATATATATGCATGTAGTGTATACCGTATTTTTGGACTATAAGAAGCACTTTCTTTTTCCTCCAAAAATGTGGAGGAAAATAGAGGAGAGTGCATCTTATAGTCCGGACTCACCTGCTCTGGCTGTGGTGGGGAGATGGGGGAGTGGCGGAGCAGAGGGTCACCGGAGGTAGGAGCCGGCTACTGCGGCTAACTCCTGTGCCTGCTCCTAAAGAGAAATGAATTTACACTGCTTTCCACGCCCGTGGTATCCTGGTATGCATGGACCCATCTTCATTCTGGTATAATTTTGCCTCCCATCCTGGTATGATTGGCCCTCATTTTTATCCTGGTGTGGCTGGCCCCATCCCCATCCTGGTATGCATGGCCCCAACAGAAAAACATTTAAAAAGAAAACCAAATCATTCCACTTGCCTTCCTCCGCTAACTCGCAGCGTCTTGTTCCAGTGCCAGCAGCTGCTTTATGCTTGTAAGCAGTGCATGGCAGGGACTTCATGCGCTGCTTGCAAACTGAAGAAACGCTGCCAGATTACTCCCTGCTCCCCACGCCGGGACTATGCGCTTGGAGGGCAGTCAGTTTTCATTGCTCTTCAGTAGCGAGCACAGTGTCAACCGCCGAGCGTTCACGTGTCGCCCGCTACTAAATGAATATTCGCTGCTCTCCACTCCCATGGGAAATGAATATTCATTCTCTTTAGTAGCTGAGACACCTGGCGGTTGCGGCTGACACTGTGCTCACTACTAAAGAGCAATGACTACTCACTGCCCTCCACGCACACAGACCCGGCGTGCAGAGCAGTGAGTATTCCGGCAGCTGTCCTCTGCTTGTAAGCAGTGCATGACGTCCCTGCCATGCGCTGCTTGCAAGCATAAAACAGCTGCTGGCATCGGAACAGGAAGCTGATGGGGCCCCACGCACCAGGATGGGGATGGGGTCCAATTATGCCAGGATACGGATAGGAGCCCTGCGCACCAGAATAAGGATGGGGCCATGCATTACAGCACGGAGATGAGGGACCATTCCTACCAGAATATGGGGATGGGGGGGGGGGGGCATGCATGCCAGGATCAGGGATATTAAGTACAGAATTGACCACACTTTTTGCTTCAATTTTTTTTTTCTAATTTTCTCCTCTAAAACCTAAGTACATTTTATGGTCCGGTGTGTCTTATAGTCCGAAAGATACGGTATATACTAGGTGAAGTGGGAACAAGAAGAAAAAGAACAAATGGAATGAGATGAATAGGGATGCACCAGACATATATTATAGAGTCCAAATGTGCAATGGATGGTAAAATGCTGATTGGCAGCTTTCTGCCTATGCACAGTGTAAACAGAAAGCTGCCAATCCGAGGTGTGGGCGGGGCTATACAGGGTTCGGCATTCAGAACCTGCTTGATCTGCAGAAAAGTGATTTTTATGAAAACTGCAGCAAGCAGCTCATTAAGTGCCACATCGCTGGTATCCGGTCTTTGCCCCTACATCATTATGCTCAGGTATTAAAAACTTGTTGACCGATTCCATTTAATAAGACTTATTTTTGTAACCCACTTTCTCTTTTTATTTTTCAGTCTTGGTCTTCGCAATGGGGAAAGAAGGAGTCCACGGAGGCGGCTTGAATAAAAAGGCGTTTGCAATGGCAAAATATTTGAGAGATATGGGATTCTAGCTGTTAGGCCAACTTATATTCTAGGGGGAAAATAAAAAAAAAAATTGCTACTAAACTTTCCTGTCTGAACAAAGCATCCTTTCATCTGGAAATTTTATTAGCAATAACTGGGGTGATGGGGGATGAACCTGTGTCTCCTTTGTATCCCTATTTAAGTGGGGAAAGTGTTATTTTTCTTTTTTTTTTCTTTTGATTTTTGTCTTTTCAAGCAATTTAGTTAATATGGCAGATTATGTCCTCGATGGGACAACCCAACCAGATGTTCTGTTAACTGCTTTCACCCTTCCTAAAGGCTTTGCCACTGAGCAGCATCTCCTGCCAGCCATCGCTGTGTCTCCCCCATCATCCAGCCTGTGGGGGGGTGGTTACAATTCGTCTTACGTTTATCCATTAATGTCCGCCCTAATTGTAGTCCCATAATGTGAACTGTGGCTTTAAATGTATTAAAGAACTCGTCATCCAGTTCCCTTCATACCATAGTGTCCGTCACATTGTATTTGGAATTTCTGTAGTAAACTGTGGACATGGGTCCCTGCTCAAGACCACTTGAGTACCGAATGTAAACTTGCCACAAATTGTACCTCAGCTAAGGAAGTTTCAGGCCTCTCTTCTAAAATACCAAGTACTTGACTCCAGTACAATCTGTTTGCTAAAGAGATTGGTGACCTATTTAATACCCAGTTTTTCCAGGAGATTTTCCCATTTTGTGCTGCTTTGCTACAAGCAAGAGGTATCTAGCACAGGCTTATGTTGTCTTAGAGGAGGTCTAGGCTTAGGAAAGTAAAGGCCTAGCATCTTACGTCTGCAGGACTGAACATGGGCTATAAAATATGTATATATGTATGGGATATATATATTATATACATACATACATACTGGGGTGAATGGCAGTGCACAGAAAAACGGCTGTAAAATAAAGCATGTTGATAAACCACTGGATCGTTTGCCTATTGAGTGGTTTGAGCATATACATAGCTCAGCTTTAGTCTTCCTTTGCTCAAACACAGGTGGATATACCTACAACACACACTAAATTCTAGGTCCACGTTCTCACGACTTCTTGTATCTTTTATTCTTTTTGGTGTGTTTCTGATTGATCCCTCCTATGATAAGTGCAGATCACGGTGCCGCCCTTACCGCTTTGGCATTGACCGCCGTGCTCGGAGGGAAGTGTTTTCAGTGCAATAACTCAGTTACACCCTTTTTATTCCACACTAGTATATGCCAAATCATATTTTTTTAAATAAGTTTTAAAGCCATTTGCTAAAATGTATTCCTTCATCGTGGTTGAGATGGGGGTAAATCTTTCTTTTTATTTTTAACTATAAGCTCCAGTTTATAAAAATCTTACACCCAGCACTGCAAAGGTTTTCATGGATGAGGAAGCGAACATGTGACTATAGAAGCGCCAGTATAAGAAGGTCTTTAATTGAGTCCCGTAAGAAGGAAGAGATTCGGGGATATCTTGATAACTTATTTCTCTTTCTGGACCTGCATAGTAAGCATTTGCCGCCTCGGGCGAGGGCCTGTATCGCAATGTTGACTAATCTATGTTCTGGTCTCCCTTTCCCTCCTAGAAATATCCATCTTCTTGTTTAGTTCTGTTGTGATCTTGTGACATTAGCGTAAATGACAGTGTCTCCTTTCCTGTCTGCCACATAGGATTTTTTTTTTTAGTGGAAGTTGGCTGATCGATGATCCTGCTGGATACTGCAAGAACTAGATTACATTCTTAACGTAAAACCAAGAAAGCTATTTAACACTAAAATTATAAAATCCTTCATTTTTGAAGGGGCCGTTGACACAGGCTCTTGGTCAGCTAGCTAAGTTTTTAGTTTTAAGGTTCTTTTTTTAATGTTAGGGAATATTGTTATTAAACCCTTTTTAATAATGTACAATATTGTGGTATAACTTTTTTTTTGTTCATTGGACCAATTGCAGCTACATATTTCCCAAGCGCTTAAAGGCTTAGTGTATCTTAAAGCAAACCAGTCACTATAAGGAGCTCTGTTGTGGGTTGCATCAGTATTAAGTTGCATATTTGACCAGGAGACGGGTGCATTGAGGTCATCATCACGAAGCGTCTCTGATGCAACTTTGTTTCCAGTTGAGCTCATCCAAACATTGGTCCAGGCCACAATATGGCCGCTTTATCGTCACGACTGGCCCATTTTAAAGAAGGAGCTGCCAGCTGTAGTGAAGTACTCCAGCTGATTTATATATATATATTTTTTTTGGGCTGGCTCTCCTAAGAGCAATGACATTGCTGCTTGATTCTCTTCATAGTTTTTAAAGGGTTGGTAGTCTGCAATAGTGCTGCTGATAAACCGTAACAGCAAATTAACAATTGGGGAAAGTTTGCTGCAGAATCAGTTCAGTACATTTTTTCCTCGTATTATTTGACACATGCATAACCTGGTGGTCAGTTAAATTCACTACTCACTGTCTAATTTAATAAATGGGGAAAAATATGCATTCTTTGTACTAAAGAATAGTAGATGGCATTCTTTAGAATGAACCCGGCTGTATTTGTGATAGCTTCATATGTATTCTGTGCCATATGACAAAACCAAGCCGTGAGATGGGTTTTAACTGACACAAGGTCTTACTTCTTCTGGAATGGCACTTCTGTAAAGATATTTTAGTATTTTGCTTCTGTTTTGTCTTGTGTATCATGTGAAGGAAGAAAAAAAAAAACTACACATTCATGTTAATTTGTCCATATCTTTCCCTGCACTTTTGTTACATCTGGGATACAGTCTAACTCATCTGATTTAATATGCATTTAAAAAAATGCCATAAACTATTAAAACACCTTGTTTACAGACAGATGAAATTAAAATTTATTCCAACCAAATTGTTGTCATCCTGATTTTTTATTTTTTATTTTTTAAATGTATTGTCGAATTGTTAATTGCTGTATTGAAGACCTTCCTCCTGTACTTCTAGATCTGCAGTCCTGTATATCATAGTAAATATTAATGGAGCTAAAGGAATTACTCAAGTTTTGGAAGTTGTCCCCTAGTTATGGCATGGGGAGGATAGACTTATTCCCGTGATCAAGAAGTTATCTCCTGCAGACCAAGAAAATGAATGGAGCGGCAGTGCTCTTGATTGGCCATCTTTTCATTCAGATGGGTGCTCTTGGCACAGTTCTCAAGACTGATGGAGTCAACAGCTGTTGGATCCCCAGCTATCCAAAAGTTATCCCTTATCATATAAATGGAGGATAATTTTATTGTACTACTTAACGGGATTATTCAGGCTTGGGGCTGCAGAGACAGGTAAAGGTACCTTCACACGAAGCGACGCTGCAGCGATAGCGACAACGATGCCGATCGCTGCAGCGTCGCTGTTTGATCGCTGGAGAGCTGTCACACAGACCGCTCTCCAGCGACCAACGATGCCGAGGTCCCCGGGTAACCAGGGTAAACATCGGGTTGCTAAGCGCAGGGCCGCGCTTAGTAACCCGATGTTTATCCTGGTTACCAGCGTAAAAGTAAAAAAAAACAAACAGCACATACTTACATGCGTCCCCCAGCGTCTGCTTCCTGACACTGACTGAGCTCCGGCCCTAACAGCACAGCGGTGACGTCACCGCTGTGCTTTCACTTTTAGGGCCGGCGCTCAGTAAGTGTCAGGAAGCAGACGCTGGGGGACGCATGTAAGTATGTGCTGTTTGTTTTTTTTACTTTTACGCTGGTAACCAGGGTAAACATCGGGTTACTAAGCGCGGCCCTGCGCTTGGTAACCCGATGTTTACCCTGGTTACCAGTGTAAAACATCGCTGGTATCGTTGCTTTTGGTGTCAAACACAACGATACACGGCGATCGGACGACCAAATAAAGTTCTGGACTTTATTCAGCGACCAGCGACATCACAGCAGGATCCTGATCGCTGCTGCGTGTCAAACGAAACGATATCGCTAGCCAGGACGCTGCAACGTCACGGATTGCTAGCGATGTCGTTTCGTGTGAAGATACCTTAAGTAACGTGCAGTAGTTTAAAAAAAAACAAAAAAAAAACAATCAGCTCATCACTAAAGGTACCGTCACACTCAGTGACGCTGCAGCGATACAGACAACGAGCCGATCGCTGGAGCGTCGCTGTAGAGACGTCAAACACAGCAGCTCCAGAACGATGCAGGAGCGATCCAGTGATGTAACGGCGACTCGCTTATCGTTCTCGCTGGTTGTTAGCTCTATGTAAAACATTGCTGACATCGTTGCTTTTGATGTCAAACATGACGATACACGCCGACCTGACGACCAAATAAAGTTCTGGACTTCTAGCTCCGACCAGCGATATCACAGCGGGATTCAGATCACTGCTGCGTGTCAAACACAACGAGATCGCTATCCAGGACGCTGCAACGTCACGGATCGTTGTCGTTCTCGTTGCAAAGTTGCTGAGTGTGACGGTACCTTTAATCTCTATGTACAGACATCCGATGGATTAAACTTGCATATGAAAAAAAAATTCTAGCAGCGAGGAGAAATCCTTCAAATTAGAAAGCTTATTTTCTGTACATTCAAAATCCAGAGCCCATATGGATGGCTTTAAAGGGAACCTGTCACCCCCAAAATGGAAGTTGAGCTAAGCCCACCGGCATCAGGGGCTTATCTACAGCATTCTGTGATAAGACCCCGATGTATCCTGAAAGATGAGAAAAAGAGGTTAGATTATACTCACCCAGGGGCGGTCCAATCCGATGGGCGTCAGTCTGGGGCCTGCCATCTTCTTACGATGACGTCCTCTTCTTGTCTTCACGCTGCGGCTCCGGCGCAGGCATACTTTGCACTGTCCTCAACAGGGCAGACAAAGTACTGCAGTGCGCAGGCGCTGGGCCTCTCTGACCTTTCCCGGCGCCCGTGCACTGCAGTACTTTGCTCTGCCCTCAACAGGGCAGACAAAGTACGCCTGCGCCGGAGCCGCAGCGTGAAGACAAGAGGACGTCATCCTATGAAGATGGGAGGCCCCGGATCGGACCGGATCGCCCCTGGGTGAGTATAATCTAACCTCCTTTTTTTCTCATCTTTCAGGATACATCGCGGGCTTATCTACAGCATTTCAGAATGCTGTAGATAAGCCCCTGATGCCAGTGGCCCTAGCTCAACTTCCATTTTGGGGATGACAGGTTCCCTTTCAAAAAAATAAATAAATTGTCCACTACTTGGACAACTTGTCAAAGCCCTTGCTTGGCCCCAATAAAATAAAACCTGTACACTCCTCCTGTCCTTCCCTGGGGCTTGTGTGCGGTGTTGTGATGCTGGTGCCCAATCAGCGCTAGCTTCACTGTCTCCGCCTTCCCAGACTTCCTCTTCAATATCCATTTGTCTGATCAGTTGCAGCACTGACTTCCACTTCATCTTCCATTTGTCGAGAGTTTGTGACTCCATCGCTGATTGGGCACCGACATCACCTGTCACAACACCGCACACCAACTCTGGGGAGAACTGCTAACACCGCGGCCACAGCGCCAGTACAGGAGGGGAGGATAGACTTTTTTTTTTTTTTTTTATCCGGGCCAAGCATTTTGATCACAAAGGGTTTGTCCCAGTAGTGGACAACCCCTTTAAACATTTTGGATCGGTCCTTAGATCTAGCCTTACAAGGCATTGACTGTCTGTAATGTGTGTGGTGGCGATATAGCCTGTGGAATTTTAATGGATGTAAAATAAGCTGGGTGTTTTAGAAGGATTTCTCCTTGCTGTTGGAATTTTAGTTTTTTCATAATGTGCATTAGGCCGGTTTCACACGTCAGTGGCTCCGGTACGTGAGGTGACAGTTTCCTCACGTACCGGAGACACTGACACACGTAGACCCATAAAAATCAATGCATCTGTTCAGATGTCATTGATTTTTTGCGGACCGTGTCTCCGTGTGCCAAACACGGAGACATGTCAGTGTTCGTGGGAGCGCACGGATTACACGGACCCAATAGAGTCAATGGGTCCGTGTAAAACACGGACCTCACACGGATGTTCTCCGTCTGGGGTCCGTGTGCGTGCAGGAGACAGCGCTACAGTAAGCGCTGTCCCCCCCACATGGTGCTGAAGCCGCCATTCATATGTTCCCTGCAGCAGCGTTTGCTGCAGAGAAAAAATGAATAAGTATTTAAAAAAAAGATCTGTGTCCGCCACCCTCCCACCCCCTGTGCGCCCCCCCGCTGTCCTGAAAATACCCGCTCCCACGTTGGCTGTCACTCCTTCCTCTCTGCCCCGCGCCTCCTATTGTATGCGGTCACGTGGGGCCGTTCATTTACAATCATGAATAGTCAGCTCCGCCCCTATGGGAGGTGGAGCCACATATTCCTGACTGTAAATGATCGGCCCCACGTGACCGCATACACTAGAAGCCGCGGCCAGAGCAGGAAGCAGCGAGGGAGGCGGGTAAGTATTTTCAGAACAGCGTGGGGCGCACGGGGTGGGAGGGCGGCGGACACATAGATCTTTATTTTAAACACTTATTCATATTTTCTCTGCAGCAAACGCTGCTTCAGGGAACATATGAATCGCGGATTCAGCACGATGCAGGGTACCACACGCTCCGTGTGGTACCCACTCGCCATACGGGCGGCACGTGTGCCGCTCGTATGGCCTACGTGAGTTCCCAGGCACACGCACACGGACACGGATAATTCCGGTATCGGAATTATCTGGACGTGTGGGACAGCCCTTAGTTGGTGAGTGAAGCCGGAGAGGACTTGTCTACATATAGCAGCTGCGTTGCATGCGTGATAGCTGCCATGTCCTCTCCGCAAGCTATCTGTAGGTCCACTGCTTTAGGTAGTGGTATATGTTTTGTAATTGTGTTTTAAAAACTGGATTCATCAAAAAATGTCTGAAATGATTCATACTTGGGGTTCCCCAATTATGACGCGCATCCTACGGTTCGGTGCAAAGACCTTAGTTATTCAATGTTTTCATTATAGTAGCATTATATTACTGTGACTATTTTAACTTTAGTCCCTTCGGTATACAAAGTGCTGGTGTCGATTTATTTTTACAGATCAATGCATTCTCCCGTTATTGGTGCTTTTCTAGTACTCGTCTGCAACATGTGACCTCACTGACAAGCAGGATCACACAGCTTTTGTCTTCTATAGTCTGGGATCCAATAAGTATCGTTTCTCCTTGCGGAGAGTGACATGTTAAGCATGTCGAGATGAGACTTAAAGCCGCAATTCTCCTCTGGGAAATATGCAAATTGTCTCTTCAGAGAGAAAGAGGCCTAGAACTCTAGTGCCACCTATTGGAAGTAGCAATCCTACCAGTCAATAACGAGCCTTGTCACATGACTTGGGATAATAGCCAAACCAGATCTCAATTTGCAGACACTGAACTGACAAGGGGCAGTACCCCAAAACACAAAGTCGATACTTCTTGGATCCCGGTCAGACATCTTTCAATCAGCCAAACCAGATCTCCACTTTGAAACCGTGTCTGCAAATTGAGATTCTGGTTTGGCTTTTATCCGAAGTCGTGACAAGGCTCGACATTGACTGTTAGCATTGCTACTTCCAATAGGTGGCACTAGAGTTCTAGTCCTCTTCCTCTCTGAAGAGACATTCTTCTATAGTCTGTCCTCAGAGGCTCTCATTAAAAGGAGAGTGTCAGACAGGGTGCTCGGGTTCGGCATATTGCAGATCAGATAGACAGTTTGCTATAAGGGGCTGGGAAAACCCAGTGGTCATGGTACACATCGGTGCCAATGAGGAAGTTACAGAGAAGTGAAAGGTCCTTAAAAAAACGATTACAGGGAACTAGGAGACAAGCTGGAGGCCAGGACATCCAAGGTGGTGTTTCAGAAATCCTGCTGGTGCCATGAGCGTCACTAGATACACAGCGGGAGCTTAGGGAGATAAATAAGTGGCTTAGAAATTGGTGCAGGATGGAAGGGTTTGGGTTAATGGCGAATTGGATGGACTTCTCTGTCAGCTACAGGCTCTATGGCAGGGATGGGTTGCACACAATGGGGAGGGTGCAGCTGTGCTTGGGGACGGGTTTGGGGGGATGGTCAGACGGATGGAGGAGCTTTTAAACTAGGATTGGGAGGGAGGGTAGATGTGCTAAAAAGGGGATGGATGGATGGAGAGTCATGGGGTCATTGAGGATTTAGGGGGGCTTGGACAGGCAAGGAACATGAAGGTGAGAAAGAAATAAATGTGCTAATAGTATTACATGTCTTCTAGCAAATGCAAGAAGTCTTGCAAAAAAATGAATCAACAGGAGACTCTTTTATGTCAGCCATATAATATGATGTGGTTGGCATTAGAGACCTTGCTGGACGAAGGCCATGACTGGGTGACAGAGGGTTACACTACATTTAAAAAGGACAGAAAAGGAGGAGGGGTGTGTATTTTTTTATAAAATCTAACTTGACATTAGGGGGGAGCTGCAACAATGTAGAGTCAGTATGGGGATACATGGGGACAGCTATAATGGAAAGCTGCCAATTAGAGTTTGCTACAAGCCTCCTAATATAGCTGAAGAGGTAGAAGAGGAAAAGCTGCAGCAAATGAAAAATGCAGAAAATAATGGGGTCCTTATTATGGGGGAATTAACTATCTAGACATTCAATGGGACATAGAATCTTCTAGTTGTACTAAAAGCTGCAAGTTCTTATCCACGGTTCAGGACAATGACGTATCTCAGCTAGGAGATGAACTGACCAGGTGAGGTCATCTGCTGGATCTGGTTCTGTCAAATAGACCAGATACAATTTCAGATCTCCAGGTCCGGGAGCATTTGGGAAGCAGTGACCATAATATGGTAAGTTTCAATCAAACATTCAAAAGGGGAAATGCAAAAAAAAATTGAATTTTAGAAAAGCTGATTTCAACAAATTAAGGGAAGAGCTTAATCATGTAGACTGGGGCCATTTCATGGTAACGGGATGTCGACCATAAATGGAGCATGTTTAAAGATATACTACTAGAATCCTGTAGAAAACTTGTACCCTCTGGTAATAAAATGTCCAGGAATAAAAAGAAATTATCGATAAATAAGGCAATACAAAGCTTAATCAGACTAATACAAAGTAAATTCAAAATCTGAAGTCCGAGAATACAGAAATAGCATTTAAGGAGTACAAAGATATAAGAAATGCGAAAATGAAATCAAGCTGGCAAAGTTATACAAAGAGAAGCAAATTGCCAGTGACATTAAAATAAATCCCCCAAAATTTATAAATACATCAATGCCAAACAGAAAAAAAGAGGTTATAGCCCCCTTTTAAAAGACTATAATAAGATAATAGCGGAAAAAGAAAAGGCTGACATTAAACGGGCACTTTCCATCCGTGTTCACCATGAATGAGCTTCCAGGGATTGGAGGATGGCTGATGTACCGATATTTAAGAAAGGTAAGAAGGTGGGGGCGTGGCTTCGGTGTCAATGGAGAGACATAATTGAGGAAGCTCTGGGGAAAAATCCCACAAAGTGGCTATCAACGCATCCTAAAGGGGGCTGTTATGATCCTGGAGGTAAGGAACACATGAACTGACCTGATGGGTAAACCAAAAATAAGGACAAGCTCTGGGAATGTGGGAACTTTACTGACCGCAATCCTGATCCTATCAACACACACTATAGGCAGCCGTGGAGCGTTCCTAACTCGGCCAGACGCCTCGTTCACAGCCTGAGAAACTAGCTACGCCTAGAGAGAAACAAAGCCTCACTTGCCTCAGAGAAATTTTCCCCAAAGTGTAAGCAGCCCCCCACAAATAATAACGGTGAGTTTAAGGGGAAAACACAAACATAGAAATGAAAATAGGTTTTAGCAAATGAGGACCACTAATAACTAAATAGTCAGAAGATAGCAAGGAATCTGTGCGGTCAGTATAAAATACTACAAAAGTATCCACGCAGAGAATACAAAAAGACCCCCACACCGACTCACGATGTGAGGGGGGCAACTCCGCACCCCAGAGCTTCCAGCTAGCAATCAAATAGCATATAAGCAAGCTGGACTGAACTCATAACATACTGAGAAACATTTTCAAATAACAATGAGCAAAATGGACTAGCATGAACTTAGCTTCTCACGAGGAGACAGGTCACAAGGGAAGTCCCAGAGAGATCTGAACCAGTACTGAATACAACGACAGCAGGCAACAAGTAAAGGTCAGCAGGCCTAGCAGGAAACGAGGCAGCTGGAGTCCAGCTACAGACCAGCCGTAACACTAAAAGCCACCAGAGGGAGCCCATGAACAGAACTCACAAAGTACCACTCATGACCACAGGAGGGAGCCCGAGAACGGAATTCACAACAGTACCCCCCCTTGAGGAGGGGTCACCGAACCCTCACCAGAGCCCCCAGGACGAGCCAAATGAAAGGCACGAACCAAATCGGCAGCATGGACATCAGAGGCAACAACCCAGGAATTATCCTCCTGACCATAGCCCTTCCATTTAACCAAATACTGAAGCTTCCGTCTCGAAATACGAGAATCCAAGATCTCCACCACATACTCCAATTCTCCCTCAACCAACACCGGAGCAGGAGGGTCAACAGAAGGAACCACAGGCACCACATACCTCCGCAACAATGACCTATGGAACACATTATGAATGGCAAAAGATGCTGGGAGGTCCAAACGAAATGACACAGGATTGAGGATTTCTAAAATCTTATAAGGACCGATGAAATGAGGTTTGAACTTAGGAGAGGAAACCTTCATCGGAACATAACGAGATGACAACCATACCAAATCCCCCACACGAAGTCAGGGACCCACACAGCGACGGCGATGAGCCTTCTCCTGTGACGTCAAATTGTCCACTACGTGGTTCCAAATCTGCTGCAACCTATCCACCACAGAATCCACCCCAGGACAGTCAGAAGGTTCAACCTGACCTGAGGAAAAACGAGGATGAAAACCAGAATTACAAAAAAAGGCGAAACCAAAGTAGCGGAACTAGCCCGATTATTGAGGGCGAACTCAGCCAATGGCAAAAAAGTCACCCAATCATCCTGATCAGCAGAAACAAAACATCTCAGATAAGTTTCCAAGGTCTGATTAGTACGTTCGGTTTGGCCATTCGTCTGAGGATGGAAGGCCGAAGAAAAACACAAATCAATGCCCATCCTAGCACAAAAGGACCACCAAAATCTGGACACAAACTGGGACCCTCTGTCAGACACAATGTTCTCCGGAATACCATGCAAACGGACCACATTCTGAAAAACAACAGAACCAAATCAGAGGAGGAGGGTAACTTAGGCAAAGTCACCAAATGGACCATTTTAGAAAAACGATCACAAACCACCCAGATGACAGACATCCTCTGAGAGACTGGAAGATCCGAAATAAAATCCATGGAAATATGCGTCCAAGGCCTCTTCGGGACAGGCAAAGACAAAAGCAATCCACTGGCACGAGAACAGCAAGGCTTGGCCCGAGCACAAATCCCACAGGACTGCACAAAGGAACGCACATCCCGTGACAAAGAAGGCCACCAAAAGGAACTAGCCACCAAATCCCTGGTACCAAAGATCCCAGGATGACCCGCTAACACTGAAGAATGAACCTCGGAAATAACTCTATTGGTCCATCTATCCGGGACAAACAGTCTCTCCGGTGGACAACGGTCAGGTCTATCGGCCTGAAACTCCTGCAGCACCCGCCGCAAATCAGGGGAGATGGCGGACAAGATCACCCCCTCTCTGAGGATACCAGCCGGCTCAGAAACTCCCGGAGAGTCAGGCACAAAACTCCTAGAAAGGGCATCAGCTTTCACATTCTTTGAGCCCGGAAGGTATGAAACCACGAAATCAAAATGGGAGAAAAACAGCGACCATCGAGCTTGTCTAGGATTTAACCGCTTGGCAGACTCGAGATAAATCAAATTCTTGTGATCCGTCAAGACCACCACGCGATGCTTGGCTCCCTCAAGCCAATGTCGCCACTCCTCGAATGCCCACTTCATTGCCAACAACTCCCGATTACCAACATCATAATTCCGCTCGGCAGGTGAAAACTTTCTAGAAAAGAAAGCACATGGTCTCATCACCGAGCCATCAGAGCTTCTCTGTGACAAGACAGCCCCTGCTCCAATCTCAGAAGCATCAACCTCGACCTGAAAGGGAAGAGAGACATCAGGCTGACGCAAGACCGGAGCCGAAGAAAACCGACGTTTCAGCTCCTGAAAGGCCTCAACGGCCGCAGAAGACCAGTTAATCACATCAGCACCCTTTCTAGTCAAATCCGTCAAAGGCTTAACCACACTAGAAAAATTAGTGATGAAGCGACGGTAAAAATTAGCAAAGCCCAAGAACTTCTGAAGGCTCTTCACCGATGTAGGTTGAGTCCAGTCATAGATGGCCTGGACTTTAACTGGATCCATCTCGATAGTAGAAGGGGAAAAAATAAAGCCCAAAAAGGAAACCTTCTGGACTCCAAAGAGACATTTAGAGCCCTTCACAAACAAGGCATTGGCACGCAGGACCTGAAACACCATCCTGACCTGCTTCACATGAGACTCCCAATCATCAGAAAAGACCAAAATATCATCCAGGTACACAATCATGAATCTATCCAGATACTCTCGGAAGATGTCGTGCATGAAGGACTGAAACACGGAAGGGGCATTAGAAAGCCCAAAAGGCATCACCAAGTACTCAAAATGACCTTCGGGTGTATTAAATGCTGTCTTCCATTCATCGCCCCGCTTTATACGCACAAGATTATAAGCTCCTCGAAGATCTATCTTGGTGAACCAACTAGCCCCCCTAATCCGAGCAAACAGATCGGACAGCAGAGGCAAAGGATACTGAAATTTGACCGTGATTTTATTTAGAAGGCGATAATCTATACAGGGTCTCAGAGAACCATCCTTCTTGGCCACAAAAAAAGAACCCTGCACCCAACGGTGACGAGGACGGACGAATATGCCCTTTCTCCAAAGACTCCTTTATATAGCTCCGCATAGCGGTATGTTCTGGTACAGATAAATTAAAAATTCGACCCTTAGGGAACTTACTACCAGGAATCAAATTTATGGCACAATCACAATCCCTATGAGGAGGTAGGGCACTGAATTTGGGCTCATCAAATACATCCTGGTAATCCGACAAAAATTCAGGGACTTCAGAAGGAGTAGAAGAAGCAATTGACACCAAAGGAACATCGCCATGTACCCGTTGACAACCCCAACTTGACACAGACATTGCTTTCCAATCCAGGATTGGATTATGAACCTGCAGCCATGGCAGACCCAACACGACAACATCATGCAAATTATGTAACACCAGAAAGCGAATAACCTCCTGATGTGCAGGAGTCATGCACATAGTCACTTGAGTCCAGTACTGAGGCTTATTCTTGGCCAATGGCGTAGCATCAATTCCCTTTAGTGGAATAGGGAATTGCAATGGCTCCAAGATAAAACCACAGTGCCTGGCAAATGACAAATCCATCAAATTCAGGGCAGCGCCTGAATCCACAAAAGCCATAACAGAGTAGGATGACAGAGAGCAAATCAAAGTAACAGACAAAATGAATTTAGGCTGTACAGTACCAATGGTGACAGACTTAGCAAACCTCTTTGTGCGCTTAGAACAATCAGAGATAACATGAGTGGAGTCACCACAGTAAAAGCACAACCCATTCTGACGTCTGTTATTTTGCCGTTCAATTCTGGTCAGAATCCTGTCACATTGCATAGACTAAGGCTTCTGTTCAGAAAACACCGCCAGATGGTGCACAGGTTTGCGCTCCCGCAAACGCCGATCAATTTGAATGGCCAAAGACATTGACTCATTCAGACCCGCAGGCGTGCAGGTCATAACATCCTTAAGGGCTTCAGAAAGACCCTTTCTGAAAATCGCTGCCAGGGCACACTTATTCCATTGAGTGAGCACAGACCACTTCCTAAACTTCTGACAGTAAACCTCTGCTTCATCCTGACCCTGAGAGAGAGCCAGCAAAATCTTTTCTGCCTGGTCTACTAGATTAGGTTCCTCATAAAGCAATCCAAGCGCCAGAAAAAACGCATCCACATTTAGCAATGCAGGATCTCCTGGCGCCAGGGAGAATGCCCAATCTTGAGGGTCACCACGTAACAAAGAAATAATAATTTTAACTTGCTGAGCAGGGTCACCAGAGGAATGAGGTCTCAGAGAAAGATCCAGGTTTTTGAATTTCAAAAATAATTGCAAATTGTTTCTATCTCCAGAGAACAGCTCAGGAATTGATATTTTAGGTTCTGACATAGGACTGCGAACTACATAATCCTGAATGCTTTGTATCCTTGTAGCAAGCTGATCCACACAAGGGGACAGACCTTGAATGTCCATATCTGCAGCTGAGTCCTGAACCACCCAGAGATTAAGGGGAGGAGAGAGGCTAAACACACTGCAGAGGAAAAAAAAAACCTCAGAGCTTCTCTTATCCCTCTTTTGTGATGCATTAACACTTTACGGGCCTGCTGTACTGTTATGATCCTAGTGGTAAGGAACACATGAACTGACCTGATGGGTAAACCAAAAATAAGGACAAGCTCTGGGAATGTGGGAACTTTACTGACCGCAATCCTGATCCTATCAACACACACTATAGGCAGCCGTGGAGCGTTCCTAACTCGGCCAGACGCCTCGTTCACAGCCTGAGAAACTAGCTACCCCTAGAGAGAAACAAAGCCTCACTTGCCTCAGAGAAATTTTCCCCAAAGTGTAAGCAGCCCCCCACAAATAATAACGGTGAGTTTAAGGGGAAAACACAAACATAGAAATGAAAATAGGTTTTAGCAAATGAGGCCCACTAATAACTAAATAGTCAGAAGATAGCAAGGAATCTGCGGTCAGTATAAAATACTACAAAAGTATCCACGCAGAGAATACAAAAAGACCCCCACACCGACTCACGATGTGAGGGGCGCAACTCCGCACCCCAGAGCTTCCAGCTAGCAATCAAATAGCATATAAGCAAGCTGGACTGAACTCCTAACATACTGAGAAACATTTTCAAATAACAATGAGCAAAATGGACTAGCATGAACTTAGCTTCTCATGAGGAGACAGGTCACAAGGGAAGTCCCAGAGAGATCTGAACCATTACTGAATACAACGACAGCAGTCAACAAGTAAAGGTCCAGATGGAGTTAAATAGGCAGCAGGCCTACTACTACTAACGAGAGACTTCCTGCTCATCCCCATTCTTTCCCATTTCCTGCAAAACGGCCCTCCATTGCAATCCCACAGGGAGTTCTGCAGGTCAGAAGCCGGAGGACCTTCTGCCAGGCTAACCCCGGAGAGCAGGTGCAGCAGGCCTTACAGGCATAGTCGGCCACAAGCCGCGGCTCCAGGAGACCGGCGGAGGACAGTGCCACATCAAGCGGCAGGAGCTGCGGTGCAGCGTCTCCTCATCGGGCGCACAGTCGGCCGCAAGCCGCGGCCCCAGCAGACCGGCGGAGGACAGCGCCGCTGAAGCGCCACATCAAGCGGCAGATGACGAGCAGGAACTGCGGTGCGTCTCCTCATCAGACGCAGGTCTCACTGCTGCTCTCCAGGCACCCATGTCAAAAAGACCGGCGGTCACCGAGACTGCTGGATCACCGCCAGTGAATCATCCCGCCCTCTCCCTGCCTTCCGACGAGGATCTCGGCCTTCCCGGGGAGTCCCTTAGAGGCATACCGCAAGGTCAGTACATAGTCAAATCGAGGCCCCGGATCCAACCCGGCGGTTTATGGAGCCTGAAAACAGTCCCCTGAAAAACATCCTATATACTGCGGGGAGCTCTACAAAAAGGGGGGAAATTATCTGAGTTTTCCTCCTCTCATCGGCCTTACAAGAAATTACTCCTGGAGAGGAGTATAAGTGCATTCTTTATTATAACACTGTCACGTACAGCATCTATATATAGGAAATAGTTCCGGCCGTTCCACAACATTAAGAATCACTCCGCCAGCATCCTCTGACTGGGACCATGTACAACTCAAAATTTAAGGGGAAAGCTAACCCCACTACCCCTATTAAATCTCAATACAGCCTAAAACCAGATAAACCTCAAGGCCGTAGAGACCAAGAAAGAAACAGGGCTAACTCCACTTCTCCTTGGCGTAGGTCTAGATCTCCTCGGAGAGATATGCCTCGTTTACTTGACTATGGGCCTAATACTAAATCCTTTGACAGTAAATCTCCTACTAAAATGGACTCTTCTACTAGTTTGAAAAGAATGAATCCAGGAGCTATAAGTGAGAGATATATTTCTTCTGGGAATAATTCTGAAGTAGGGGATGATGTCGAATCCAGCGACACGTCCCCTAATCAAACACCACTGAAAAGCAAAATAAAATACGACGACTCTGAATCCCACAAAGGTGCAAACTCAGCAAGTTTACACGCACCTACAAACTCTGCAGGTTCAAGTAAATCAGATCAAGACGACCTAATAAGTAAGTTAATGAACAAAATGGATGAAAAGCTAGAATCTCTTGTAAAGACAATGAAAATAGAAATGGACTCCAACTTCCAAAGATACTGTGACAAGATTGACAAGATCGATACACAACTGTCAAAACACGAGGAGAGGCTAAATAGGCTCGAACACAGATCGTCAATATCTTTTGATGAACTGGACCGGCTCAACCTAGAGATGAAACATTTACGCTCCAAAATGGCAGATCTTGAAGACAGAGGCCAACGAAACAATCTGAAAATAAGGGGCATTTCGGAAGATGTGACTCAGGAACAACTGTCGACTCACCTCAAGAATATTTTTAAATCGGCCTTGCCCAACCTTCCAGATCTGGACCTAACGATCGATAGAGCACACCGGTTGCCCAAACCTCCCAAGGTCTCTGCGGAATTACCAAGAGACACTATCCTCAAACTTCACTTTTTCAAAACCAAAGAGATGATACTTGCCTACCTAAAGGATAAGAAAACCTTCCCAGAGCCTTATAAGGAACTAAATGTTTTTGCCGACTTTTCAAAAGAAACTCTGGAAGGTCGAAGGGAATTCAGGCCCGTGACTACAGCTCTTCGCGATAAAGGAATCCGTTACAAATGGGGCTTTCCGTTGAAACTGCTAATTTCATATCGGGGAAGGACCATACCAATTTTCTCCATTGAAGACGGACTGAACTTCGTTAGATCGTTAGACCGCTGAATAGAGACTAACCAGATGATGGTCATAGGGAAGTTCTTTCTCAGCCATCTCCTAGTGGTGGGGGCCTCTGTCTCAACCGCTATTTAGGATTCTTCCCCTATTCCCACCAACTTTTAATAACCCCATTCCTCTTTTCAGGTAGTTCTGCGGACCTACTTGTGTAGACATTGTAGACGTTATCTTATCTTTCAGGTCGCAACTAAAGACCCGTCGAGACTGCGGTTCGCAAGAAGAAAGATATAATACGGTATACGGGTGATCACTATATTTCGCTCCTCAGTGCAATTTTTCCTTTTCAGACTATAGAAATCCTAAGGTTTAAAGTGTTATTTTCTATCAGCGAACTGGTTAAAATGACTTTTAAAATTCTCTCTTACAACATCAGAGGGCTAAACAGACCCCAAAAGAGGCATACTATATGGAGAGAGTTACTCAAATCTCAGGCAGATATTGCTTGTATTCAGGAGACGAAGTTTTTGGCAGGAAATCACCCCTACTTCAAACATCGCAGCTTTCCTCATATTTTTGAAGCCTGCAATTCCAGTAAAAGAGCTGGGGTGATCACTTTGGTCAAAAATACCATCCCCTTTGAGGTCCTTGAAGAGTTTGGTGATGCCAAAGGCAGATACCATATCTTGATTTGTGTCATCAATGGTCAATCATGTACCCTGGCGAATGTGTACGCACCTAATAGAAACCAGGTTAGATTCCTATCAAAACTACTGAAGAACGTAAATGAGGTAAAAAGAGGGACTCTCATACTTTTGGGAGATTTCAACATTACACCTGACAGATTTCTAGACTCTTCATCAGGCTCTAGACCAGCCTCAGATAACCTAAATTGGTGGCTGGATAGAAACGAACTCTATGACACTTTTAGATGTCTGAATTCCACATCTAAGGAATTCACTCATTTCTCTACAGCCCACCAATCGGCTTCTAGGATAGACCTGATCCTCACAGACATTTTCTCTCTGGAGAGGTTCAAAAAAGTAAACATTGGAGATAGGATGATATCGGACCATTTCCCAGTCACTGGTGAGATTCTCCTTGGCCCATTACTAAAAAATGCGAGGTTGTGGAAATGCAACTCCATCACCCATAATCCCATTCACTTGGCCACAATCCAAAAAGCTATTGACAACTATTTTACTGAAAATACTCCAGAATCTACTAACCCATCCGTTAACTGGTGTGCCCACAAGGCAGTTATCAGAGGCACCATAATGAGCATTTCTTCCAAAATCAAAAAAGAAAACGGAGAAAATACGCACACTACAAAGGTCCATACCTGAATTAGAAAAGACTCTACTAGACCTCCCCTCCCCCTCCCCTAAGAAACAGTCTGACTTAACATCTCTAAGGCAAGAATTAAGATCTTCACTCTACTCACCATACGAAGCAGCACATAATTCTTCAAAATATAAGTGCTACTCTTCATTAAATAAGCCTACCCGGTACATGGCAAACAGAATCAAAAAATTAAGAACCTAAAACAAAATAAATAGAATCTCTATGGAGGGAAATACTACGTTAACTCACCCTCAGGACATAGCCAATGAATTCTCCAAATATTATACCAAACTATACAACTTAAACTCAGACCCATCTTCCCCTCCCCCTAACGAACTCGATATAAAAACTTACCTAGCAAACATTGAATTGCCATCCCTAACTAAAGACGACTTGGACTCCCTATCTGCACCTTTTTCTACCCAAGAGGTTGAAGATACTATCAACCACCTTGACCTTCATAAGTCCTCGGGGCCGGACGGCTACAGTAATGCCTATTATAAAGCCTTTGGCAAAAGTTTATCTCCACATCTTGTGAAGCTTTTCAACTACGCCTCAAAGTCAGGATCCTTCCCACCAGGGATGCTGGAGGCATCCATTACACTAATCCCAAAACAATCAGGTAATCCCACATCCCATAGTAGCTACTGACCAATATCCCTCTTAAACACGGATTTAAAAATATTTAAAAAAATCCTGGCTAGGCTTAGCTATATTTTACCCAATCTAATAGCTAACGACCAAATGGGATTTGTTAAGGGCAGACAACCAGCTGACGCTACAAGAAGAATACTGGACTCCATTAAACTTACCAATTTAACCAGGACCCCAACAGTCTTCATATCACTAGATGCTGAGAAGGCATTCGACCGTATTGATTGGTGCTTTCTCAGACAGACTTTAATCAAATTCGGATTTAACAGTAACCTTATCACCACATTTATGACACTATATAATGGCCCCACAGCTAGAATTACCAGTAATCACGTTTCGGACGCATTTGCCATGAATAACGGCACGAGACAGGGATGCCCCCTTTCACCTTTACTCTTTAACTTAGCATTGGAACCCTTAGTGGAACACATAAAACAAAATCTCAAAATATCTGGTATACGCACTAATAGATGCCAGCATAAGCTTAGCCTATTCGCAGATGACATAATCCTGACCCTCACGAATCCTGTAGCTTCTACTCTGGAGACCCTTGACGAGTTAGAGATATTTGCAGCTCTTTCCAAATTTAAAATTAACAACCTAAAATCTAACATCTTGCCCATCCATGTTAACCCAGAAGAAATCCGTCATCTAAAAGCTTCTACCTCATTTAAATGGTGTAAAGAGGAATTTCCATACCTAGGTGTTACAATCAATAAAAACTTAGACAAGACCGCCATATCAAACATGAAAAAACTGACAGACTCGATCCTTAGAGATAGTATCATTTTTAAAGATAGAGATTTGTCCTGGTGGGGGAGAAACTTGGCGATTAAACTATTTACACTGCCCAAAATCTTCTATGTTTTCAGGTGCATCCCACTTCCCATTTCCACGGCCTACCTGACGGACATTCAATCTCAATTGAACAACATTGTCTAGAATAACAAAAAACCCAGAACTGATACTAGATCTCTGTTCAAAATGAAAACTCATGGTGGAATCAACCTTCCTAATATATATGCCCATTACTTCACGCTACTACTCAAACAGAGCACATCTTGGTTTTCAGACCAAAATGTCCCCGCATGGTATGACTTGGAGATGGAAATTAACAAAGGCAAACACCCTAAATCCCTGGTCTTTAAAGCTATATCTAGCTCGACTCCAAACACTTCTATGCACCCAATATTTCAAGCAATCTCCTTGGCTTGGTCCAGAATCTCCAGAATAGATGGTCGCAGCCAGAAAGGGTCCGCGCTACATAAATTGCCTCTAACGTTTGTTTACTCATTTTTGAACCAAACTATGCCCCCCCGTTGGGTGGATTTTAAAATTCACACTTTGGGCGATATCTCGGATGGACCCAACCATCTGAATTTCAGCACTCTAAAAAATAAATTCAAGGTCCCATCATCCTCCTTCCTTGATTACATGTTACTGAGGGAACACGTTAAGTTATTTCTGGGTTACAAGTTGAGATTCTCAGAGGCATCTCTAAAAATATTGGTCAATCCAAACCACCGAATTTTTTGGAGTCATAAGTTTGTCTATGATAGCTTTAACAAAGACACGTCATTTGCAAAAAGCGCTTTCATACTAGCTTGGGAAAAGTCCATTAATTTCACTGCTTCTACAGACGACTGGGAAGAGGCGTTTTCAACGTCTTACCATTCCACAATATATATGTCTCTCCTAGAGTCACACTTCAAGGTATGCTCCAGATGGTACTATACACTATCTAGGCTTTCTCACATAGATACTTCTAATTCCCCACTTTGCTGGAGAGAGTGTGGCCACAAAGGAGACCTACTACATATTTTCTGGAACTGTCCCATTGTCGTCGCCTTTTGGTCAGAAATCTCAATAATCACTAAACTATCGGGTTCTACATTTATCCTCACACCCCAATTGGCTTTACTTTCCTTAGATACTAAACTTCTAGACAACTCTCTGCAACATATAGTTTTGCACATATGCATGGTCGCCAAAAATTCCATTGCCTACCATTGGAAAAAACTTACTCTACCCAACTCCGACCTCATCATCAAACTTATGTCTCAACATAGAGAACTTGAGCTTAAATTCGCTTTGTCCAACAATGGATTTGGCAAGTTCTATTAGAAATGGTACAAATGGGATCAACTTTTTACGTTTTGATCATTTACTCTCTCGCCTCACTGTCATTCTTTATCCAGTTCGCTCTTTATCAATGGTCTCAACTATGTCTCAACAATGTACTCTCTGTTTTCTGACTTTTACACTATAGTTGTTGATTATAAGGCTGTTTGTTCCAAGGGCTGCGTCCCTTGCTTTACTCAGGCTAAACTGTAGCCAATTCGCATTTTTACGTGCGTTATGTTTTGTTTTACCCCCCTCACCTTCCTAACACCTCTCTGACTCACTTTAAAATCCCCCCCCTCTTTACCCTTGTTAAAACAAAATATTGGGAAAAGAAAGCTAAGAAGGTGGATCCGGGCAACTACTGTCTGCTAAGCCTGACATCAGTAATGTGCAACATTTTTGAAGGCATTATGAGAGATGACCCGCAGAAATATATTGCAGAGAATAATATAATAACTGACAAACAGCATGGATTCATGAAGAATAAGTTGTGTCTAACATGTTGGGTTTCTATGAGGAGGTGAGTGCAAATCTGGAAATGCAGCTGATGTGATTTATCTGGACTGTACAAATTTATTTGATACAGTTCCACATAACAGCCCTGTACTGAAGCTACAGAAGCAAGGACTGGGGGAAACTTTATGCAGATTGGTAAGGAATTGGCTAAATGACCGGAATCCAAGTGTGGTCATAAATGGTACGATCTCTAAATGGGATATAGTCAGCAGTGTTGTACCGCAGAGATCTGTGCTAGGACCGATTCTTTTTAACCTCCTAATGACCTGGGGATGGGACTGAGTAAAATGGCAGTCTTTGCTGGCAACACCAAACTATGTAGGGTATTAAAATCTGACCTTGATGTTACAACTTTGCAAAACGATCTGGATAAAATGTCTGAATGGGCAAACGCTTGGCAGATGAGATTTAATGTAGAGTAATACACCTAAGGCGGAGTAATCCTATTGCTGCATATACATTAAATGGGAGTATACTCGGGGCTACAGAACAGGAGAAGGACTTGGGTATTCTGGATACAAGTAAGTTGAGCAGCAGTACCCAGTGTAAGCAGCAGTCGTAAAAGCAAGCAAGATTTTAGGATTTATAAACGGATAAAATCCTGCAATCCAAACATATTGTTGCCCTTTTATAAATCGCTTGTGAGGCCACATCTAGAATATGGGATCCAGTTCTGGGCTACACGTTTAAAAGACATTCATAAGTTAGAATCAGTTGAAATACAGGCAACTAGATTATTACAATGTATGGAGGCCTCATTGTTAGTGGTTGGAAAAGTTGGGCTTGTTTAGCTTGGAAAAAGATGCCTCAGAGGGGATCTCATTTATATGTGTAAATATATGTGCGGTTATTATAAAGGACTGGCTCATGACTTATTACTTCCAAGGACAAGAGGGCACTCATTACGGGTGGAAGAAAGGCGATTCTGGCAGCTAAATCAGAAAGGGTTCTTTACAGTTAGAGACGTCAGACTGTGGAATACCGACCACAGGAGTTAGTAATGACCGACACTATAACAGCTTTTAAAAAAGGGCTGGACGATTTCCTCACTACAAATAACATTGCGAGTTATAGTTAATTCAGTGACAAAAAAAAAAAACAGTTGGAGAAAGGTTGAACTTGATGGACCTAAGTCTTTTTTTTTTTTTTTCAACCTATGTCACTTTTTCCCATTGGAAGACTCTCCATACTTTCATTACAATGCTGTTTCAGTGTTTTGCTAGCGGGTTAAAAAAACAAACAAACAAACCAGAAACATTCGAAAAAATGTTACAAAAATTATCCACAGGCAGTCAAAAATTCAGGAAACTGCCTTAAAAAAATGCTTCCAAGTTCAAAACCCTGTCTAGTGTTCACCTGAAAGACTTATTTTTTTTTTTCATATCCCCAATGAATGCACATAAAAGTGACTTCCAAAATTGCTGATAATGGGAAAACTTTATATACCATATTAGCTACAAAGGAGCTAATAATTATTTTCATGGGTGTGCGACTTAAATCATTATGGCATTATTTTGTTTTGTCCGTAAAGAGGACACCATGCTCTATAATATGCAAGAAGTTCTCTAACAAGGATTTACAACCTGCGACCTGCATGCTATTCTGTGTGGCCCCTAACTAGTTGGACAAGTTCATGTCTGCTCACGTGTATTTTTCATGGAAGAGGGGTGGTTCCTTGCAAGGGAGCAGGTATTGGTAAGTACTGATGGTTCACTGTGCTGGCATTAATATTGTCAGACACTTGCAGCCTAGTAAAGAGTAGAGGACTCGGAGATGTTATGCATGTGTGTGGCGGGCTATCTTTGTCATTTGTAGGAGTAGTGAAACACTTGGCTGTATCAGCAGCTCACTACAATGGAGAAAGCTTCACCCATGGTTTCTTTTTTTCTGGAGTCTGAACAAGGGGATCCTTATTGTTCGAAAGGGTGGGAGTCCTGGAAGTGGAACCAGCACCTGAAATGGAAGATAAACTGCAGTACATGGAAGTGACCACTAGAGAATGTATTTGGCTACTGAGCTCCTACAAGGACTCGTCCGGATAAGGCGTTTCCACTAATCCTCTGGTTCGGTTGAGCACACGGACACCAGAAGTTGATGCAGCTTCCAGAGGACACGTGGAATCAAGGGGACTAGGACTAACTGGAAACTCAGGAGCTAACAGATGGAGTGGAACCAGCAGTGATGGATGCGGTTTGAATCACAGTAATACTTATAATGGAGCATACCAAAAACATGAGTCTCAATCCCAAGACACAGGTGTGTTTGTGTGTCTGTCAGTGGGCCTTAAATGGGTCTAGGGAGATTGACATCGATCCATGCAGGGCAACCTACAAAACCTGATGTGGAGCACAACAGATGACAGCAGACCTAGAGGAAGGGAGCAGATACTGGGTGTGTAATAGCTCCACTCTGCACATTGCTTACATCTGGCAACTGCAGGAGCAGATATAAGTTGGTAAATTGGGGTACTGGATGTCAGACTCGCCAATCTCATATTAATAACCTTTCCTATGGGTAGGTCATGAATATATTTGTCCAGCCCCCATCTTTTTTTTTCAGAAACAAGGATTTGCCTGCCTTACATGTTTGGTTCCGATTTGAACAGACCTGGAATGTTCTATTCAAGGTCATCATTCCAAAACAACAAATCCTTTTGTTTCCCCTCTGCCTTTACCTAACTGCTGCCTTGGTACTCGTGAAGCCACAGACTGAGCTTCATAGGTGACTGATTTGTACTAAATACTGCAATGCAGCGATATAAAAAGTCGACACATTCCTGTTAAACTGCTAAGTTTTTATATAAAAGTGATACCAAGAAGACTAATTTCTGAATTTTTTTGTCACCTTTTAATGTCACCCATAATCTCTAGAAATCCATTGGGAAACTTAATGAAATAATTTTGATGGGTGGGGGTGGCAGGGAAATAAAACTAAAAATGTGGTTGCACAAGTGTTAACAATTTGTGATCATTGAGAATGTGGTTGTGTTCAGAATCGGCCATTCACTTGTAAACTAATGTTGTACAGTTGTCCGTACACAGCTGCCATCATTTACAGTGATTCTGAATAACCCCATATAAAGTTTCTGTTAAGCAGGATTTTCCTGACATCATCTTAGTTGCATTTTACAGCAAAAGTCATGGTTCGTATACGCCTTACAACACACCAAAAGGATGTCATTGTTGAAAGGTCTGTCAGGAGAAGGGTGCCACAAAATTTCCAAAGCATTAAATATACTAAAACACTTTGAAAATAGTTTCATTTAGCACAGCAGTGACATTACCTAGAACTGGACGTCCCTCCAAAATTGTTGAAAAGACCAGAAGAAAATCGGTCTGGGTGTCTGCCAAGAAGGGTACGGCAACATTAAGGGTATGTGCACACGTTGCGGATTTTTTATGCGTTTCCGCAGCGTTTTTGGACGCCCGGAATTGTCTCAAATCTGCAGTTCATTGTGCTCACAATGTTAATCAATGGAAAATACAAAAATGCTGTGCACATGCTGCGGGAAAAAATGTGCGGAATCGCAGCATTTTATTTTCCGCAGCATGTCGATTCTTTTTGCATATCTACAGCGTTTCTGCACCCATTGACTACCATTGAGTCAGTCAAATCTTCAGCAAAACCGCAGGATCTGCAGTTTTGCTGCGGAGTTGCCTGCGAGAAACGCGGATCGGGAGGGGGATGAGTGTGTGGGCGGGAAAGATGTGCATGTCTGTGTGCGGGTATTTGTGTGTATGTGTCTGTGCGGGGAGTCAGGAGCTGAGCGGGGGTCTGCAGGGCTGTGTGGGTGTGCGTTGGTGTGTGCGGATCTGTATGTAGGCAGGCATCGTCTGATGGGACTTCTAGTCCCATCCGGCTATGCCTGCTACAGTGACAGCTAGCCGGATAATGGGACAGTATAGTCCCATCATCCGGCTACTGTGTTCAAGTGTAAAAAAAAAACAAAAAACACAAAAACACATACGGTACATACATATAGACATACAGTACATACAACATAGAGTACATACTCACCAATCACCTAGTCCCCAAAGCCCTCGATCACCTGTAAGAAATATAAAAATAATAAACCAACAATATACTCCCTGATCCACAGTAATCCATGTAACAGGTGTCCCACGATGATCTCCCGAGGAGAGCTGTCACATCAGCAGATGCAACCGCTCTCCAGGGGCTCCGGCGATACAATGACGGCAGGTATCCTTCCACACTGTATCCCTCCGCCGCTGTGAGTACAGTATAGTTCATACTATCACTTGCGGCCCAGCTGCATGGGAAAATTCTCATGCAGCAGTGCCTTAAAGTGAGCAATGAACTCATTGAACCCTCAGTGATAACACTGCAGGAGCCATTGACTTCTGTCAGTGTGTCACTGGAGGCCTATAGAGCGGTCACCATTCCTGATGTGACAGCTCAATAGGGGAGATAATCGTGGGACACTTGTTATTAATTGGACTGCGTCGGACAGGAGTATACGGTTGGTTTATTATTTTATTTTTTACAGGCGATCGAAGGCTTCGGGAAATTAGGCGTGGTTGTAAGTATGGTGAAATTAAGAATATTAAAATACTTTTTTCTGGCTGTCTTTCTTTTTTTTTTAAACTCTCACTATTATATTATTAGTAATGGATAGGTGTCTTATTGACGCCTCTCCATTACTAACAGGGCTTAATGTCACCTTACAATACAAAGGTGACATTAACCTCTTATTGCCCCATATGCCACCACTACAGGGCTGTGGGAAGAGAGAGAGCCTAAGTGTCGGAATTGGCATATCTTACAAATGCGTCATTTCTGGGGCGTCTGGGAGCTGGTATTTGTAGCTGGGGGGCAATATCCATGTGAATATCAGCCCGCAGCTGTCTGCGTAGCCTTTCTGGCTATAAATTATAGGGGGACCCCACTTCATTTTTTGGGGGGGGGGTCCCCCTATTTTAATAGCCGGTAAAGGCTAAATATACAGCTGCGGGCTGATATTCATAGCCTGGGAAGTTCCATGGGTATTAACCCCTTCCCAGGCTACAAACATCAGCCCCCAGTCGCTGGCTTTCCCACTCTGGACTTGAAAATTGTGCAGGAGCCCACAAACTCGCACGAGTCTCGCACCTCAATACCCGTCACTGCCGCTGGCACTCGAGACCAGAGTGTGCGAGTTTCTCGCAAGTGTGACCCCGGCCTAACGCAGATTTTTGTGTGTGTGTATTTATGTAACTCTTTATGTACCATTTTATTATGTTTATTACTAAACATCAGGCTTGGTATTATCTATCGATAGATAGAGAGATAGATTAGCTAGCTGTGTGTGTAAACATTATTCTTCAATGGAGTATGAAAATGAAGAGGTTGGACAAGAAATTACATCACAATTCTTTTTTTTTGTTCAATAATAGATCTTTATTTAGTTTTCAAAAACTCATCAAATCCGCATAAAAAATGCACCAAAAATGCGCAGATTTTTAGCTGCGTTTTCTGGCAAGAGATGCAGATTCTGTGCGAACAAATCCACAGGCAAATCCGCAACATGTGCACATAGCCTAAAGAAACTGCAGGAATTTTTAGCAAGCAATGGTTGTGTGTTATGGAAATATTAGGGTTGGATAAATATATCCCTGTGTGTGCTGTGGCCGCTCCCAATTAGACTGAGTATTTTGAGCGCTCATCAAGAATGGACTGTACACAACTGTGACAGAACAACATTCCATCAATACTGATACTTTATTGTACATACATAGTTTTATATTTTCACATAGAAAGGAGTGGTTAGGGGTTGTCAGGGGTGGTTAGTTAATTATCATATTGTCTAGCTCCTCTGTCATTGGTTATCTAAACATATATGGAATATTGTGATTAATGCTCATATGACTGCTGATCAAGCAACTAAACTCGAGTTCTCTGTCTAGGACAAAGTGGAGACACCTGACCAGCAGTCACCAAACATCTGACTCTCTTCTGCTTTTAGGGGTGGAAAACCCCATATGATCTGTCTGGGTTATATCAGGCTTATATCAGTTCAGTTCGTGTCAGCCATTTTAAACCATTGATTATAATATATATATTAGCTGTGAGCATATAAGTATATATTTGATTATAGAGGAGTATACATGCAAGTGAGATCTACATGATATATATATTTCTATCACAAGCCCCCCTTAGATATCACTTGCCCTAATCCTAGCCTCCTGTCCCAAAGCGCTGCAACTCTTTTGTGCTGTTGGCGAACTGACACAAGCCTAACGCCTGTGCCCCACTCCATACAGACTTTTCGCAAATGGGCGGTCAGGAGATCTGTCCCTAACGGGGGTTCGTTGCAATCAGTCTCTTAGTCAATAGCATGTGTAGTGAGCGATATGTAGTCTTTATCAGGTAGGTCATCTTTTCGGTCAGGCCGCAACATCATTCTGGCTTGGGTGTCATCTTCTGGTAGGGGAGCTTTCTTGCGATGCGATGAGTGGATCCAAGCGAGTCTTCCCTCCAGTTTCACAGAGTTTGGTGTCATCAGCAGCACTTGAACAGGACCATCAAATCTGGGATCGAGTGGTGTTCTCCTTACAAGCTTTTTCACCAACACCCAGTCTCCTGGCTTCTAGGAGTGCATACCGGACACTGAATCTGGATCTGGCAATGAAGAAAAAAACTCGAGAATGGATGTTAGCAAGTTTCTTGGTGATTTCAATTACATAAGCAGACAAAGTATCATATTACATAGTCAGCTGCTGAGGGAAAGGATACCCCTAACCTGGAACTAGACACAAACAAAATTTCATATGGTAACAGCTTTCCTGGGCCCCTGGGAGTGTGCCTGAACACTGAGTAGTGTGATTGGGAGTGTGTAGGCCTAAGTCTGACCCTACTGCTGACTAGATCTCTCATGTGAGGTTTGCTGTGAATGTGGGTCCCTGGTCACTCTCTATCACTTCTGGGACCCCATAGCTGCATATCTCGTCTCTGAGAGTAGCTTCTTTGCAGTAGTCTTTGCTGACTGGTTCCTCACTGGGAAAGCTTCTGGCCATCCTGAGAACACGTCCGCAACCACAAGGGCATATTCGAATCCTCCACTTGGCGGCATCTGGATGTGGTCTATCTGGATCCTCTGGAAGGGGGTACAGTGGTCTGGCAAGTTGATGTGTGGGAACTTTCTTCATTCTTCCAGGGTTGCATTTGCCACAGGTCAGACAGCTGTTTATGAACTTGGCTGTTAGGGTGGAGATTTCTGGAGCGAACCAGTAAGCACCAATCGGATCATTCATCTGTGTCTTTAATCTGTGTGTGGGCCCAAGTGCCTACTGGACCACCATAGGGTGCATGCTTCGGGGTAAACAGGGTTTGTAGTCCATTTAGTATACCCTTCCTTCTTCATGTGTTGCTCACTTCTGCATCCAGCATTCCTTCTTGTCCTTTGGGGCTTGCTCTTGCAACTTTTTTGAGCAGATCCCAGGATGTCATCTTGTCAGGTTTCCTGTCTTCAGCCGTCCTGTAGTAGCCGTCCGGCTCTACGACCTCTTCCACTTGTCCATATTGTCTTCCCTTGACTGTTTCTTTGGCTGTCATATCCGCCATGTTGTTGCCTCGTGCCCCTACTGTGTTCAGTTTTCCATGCGCCTTGACTTTTAGCATTGTCACCACTTTTGGAAGTTGAAGTGTGTTCAGCAGGTCCTTAATGGCTCCATTGATGCTTCACGGTTGTTCCGCTGGCTGTTATGAAGTCCCTTGCAGCCCAGATGGGTCCGAAGTCGTGTGCTATGCCATGCAAGTACCTTGAATCGGTAAACATTTTCTCAGTCTTGTCTTCTGCCATCTGGTAGGCCTTCATCAGCGCTATCAGTTCTGCTTCCTGGGCTGACAGACTGGGCGGCAGACTTCTGGACCACAGGATCTCTTGATTGCTGGTCGCTGCACCTCCCGTGTGGAATCTTCCTTCATCATCTGCAAATCTGGAGCCATCCACATAGAGGATCAACTCTGGGTTGGTCAGTGGCTCTTCTGCCACCTTGGGTAGTCCTGCTGTTTCCTGTTGCATGATGCTGAAGCAATCATGGTCATCCGTCCGGAGCAAATTCAGATCCCTGCAGAAGGTATCATGCAGATTTTGATCAGACTTTTTATCTGAGGATCCGTATCTGTATCCCCCCTTGGGAGTGGGAGTAGAGTGGGCGGATTGAGGACTGTGCATTTGGAGATGGTGACATTGTTGGGCAGGAGTAGAGAGCACTGGAGGCGAAGATGCCTGGCGGTGGAGAGATGTTTTAGCTGGGTTTGGTTGAGGATTGCTGAGATGTCATGCAGAGCCAGGATTTCCAATGGTTTTTTCCACTGATGTCAGTAGTCCTGTCCAGGAGGGCGTGTGCTGCAACTGCTGCTCTCATGCGGGAGGAAGAGGCTCCCCTTGCAACTGGATCCAGGCAAGCTGAAAAGTAGTCCGAAAGTCTCTGTTTTCCCCCCTGAAGCTGTGTCAGGACTCCAGTAGCAAGGCCTTCTCTTCTCATCAAGTAGAGACGGAATGGCTTCTTGTAGTCAGATAGGCCTAGTGCTGGCGCTGAGACTACAGAGCCTTTTAACTTCTTGAACGAACTGAAGGCCACATCTGTCTGGAGGAACGGGGTCACGCTGTTTTATTCACACAGAGGCTGCATTAGGACGGAAGCATCAGGGATCCAGGCTCTGCAATATGAAACTAGACCAAGGAAGGCCTGTAGCACCTTTGGAGTTGTCGGAGGGACCATCTTCTCCACTGTGGTCTTCCGGTCATCTGTCAGGTGTTTCGCTTGGTGAGCAATACAGTGTCTCTGGAACGTAACTTGCTTCAGACACCACTGGACTTTGTTCTTTGAGATCTTGCAGTGCTGCTCCGCCAGGCAGAGTAGGAGATACAAGGAATGGGCTTTACACGTGTCAAAGTCAACTGCACAAAGGAGTAGATTGTCCATGTATTGTAGCAGGGTTACTTCTGCTTGTTCTGTGACTCAGTTGGTGAGAACTGTGGACATTGCTTTGGTGAACTGTGAAGGGCTGTTCTGGGCCCACTGTGGCATCACTGTCCATGTGTGGTGTCCCCCCTGGTGCATTAAGGCAAACAGGAACTGGTCTTCCGGATGAGGGGGAACACTGAAGAAAACCTTAGCCAGGTCGGTCACTGTGAACACTTTTGCTGTGGCAGGCACATTCGAGAGCAGAGTGTGCGGATTCGGCATAATTGCAGTTTCAAACACTGTGGCGTCATTCTCAGCTCTCAGGTTATACCATTCTGAACTTGGCTGGCTCTCCTTTTACAGTCTTTTTCTTGACGGGGAAAAGCGGGGTATTGCAAGGCGATTTGCGAGGAACAATGATTCCTATTTCCAGGTGGACCTTCAGTTGGTCAGAGGCAGCTTGACTCTAGGCCTGGCCTGGGCCTTACGAGGGTACGGGGTACATGGCTTGAGTGACACCCGTACTGGGGCAACTTGAGGTTTTTCTCACGTGCTGGGGTCCCTTAGACCATAGACTTTCTGGTACTACATCCAGTACCTCCTTGGGTAGGCCTCATTGGTTGCTTAATGTTCTTGTAGGGCCGCCAGCATGACTCTTCTTGGGTCAGGGATGAAGAAAGTGTCACTGTCCCATCTTCGTGGAACACTGTGGTTGCCTTCAGCTTCTGCAGTAGGTTCGCTCCCAGCAGGTTGAGTGGAAGTTCCTTGACACCACAAACTGGGACAGGATAGAGTGTCCTGGCTGAGTGCACACGCTCAGTGGCTTTGTAAGCTGAGAAGGTCTGACTTGACCATCAATGCCCATGCGAGACACAGAGAATTCTGATAGGCAGGTGGGATCAGCGAGTTCCACAGGTGTCATCACACTTCTGGCTGCACCACTTTGGATCTGACAACGCCATCCATTTTAAGGGTAATTTGAGGTACTGGTCTTGCAGATGAAGTTTTACATGTCAGGAGCGTAGTGTCTTGCAGACCTGGCTTGCTTGCCTCTGTCCTATGGACGGGGTACTTCACTGCTTTCTGCACTTCCTCCTTGACCTGTTTCTCTGGACCAACTCTTGGATTGCATGGGTCCAGTCTCTTCGGGGGCGTGAGTGCTTTGCACTGGTTCTGGAAATGGCCAAACTTGCCACAGATGTAACACTTGACACTTTTTCTGTCTTTGTAGGGTGGTTGCGCTTTCAGGTCAGTGGTCACCATGAGAGGGGCTGTCTTCTGCACCCCTGGTTGGGACTCAATCCCTTTGGCTACTGTGGACAACGGCATGATGGGTACTGTAGCGGCAGCGGGGTCCGGCCTGCTGATTGAAGCTGCGGTGGTAAGACGGGGCCTGCAGGTGCATTCGTGGCGAGGCCCGGGGTGCCATGAGACCGGCGGCTGCATCCAACCCAAGGTCTTGGGGCGTTACAGGGGCTGTGGCTGCATCTGCCATCACTTCTTCCTCCTGCTCCGACATAGCTTCTCCCCTTTGCTAACCTTATTGAGGTCGGTGTCTCCTCTCTGGAGTCTGCAGCGGTTCTTCTGGTGGTGTGTTGGTCGGCACTTTGCAGCGTCTTCACCTCTGGCTCCCCTTCCAGCGTTCTCAGCAGCACGGCACCCGTTTCCTTCTTCGCGCTCTTTGTGGTGCTATAATGGTGGCAGTTTTGGTGACAATCGGCAATAGACAGTCTCCTAGGCGCACATAAAACATTTTTTTCTGGGTCAGTCCACTGCTATTGACCTGTTCCTAGGCCTAGCCACTATCAGTGGTTTCCTAATTGGCTGTCTCAGTCCATGCACAAAGGCCTGTGTATCTGGTCATGACTCATGAATGGTGAAGCCCAAGTCTTGGAATACTTGCATTACTCTGCCATGAAACTTCTTTACAGACTCTGTCTTACCTTGGCTCATGTCATGGCTTGTCCTGCCAATCTGCCTTTGGCCCACTCTCTGAGCTGTTATATTAGCTGTGGCCCTGACTCCCAAGCATGTACATCTGATTCTGCTGGAAGTTTGAATTGTTCCTTCATGATTGGCCAGAGTGCATCACCTGCTTCTATTTTCATTCATGGCCCAGAGATCATTCCAGGTGGCTGCATATGTTTGCTGCTTCTGCTACTTTCTTCGGTAAAATGGCATGGGATGCATCCCTGGGTCTGGAAAATTGTCACCTGACTTGAAGTGCAGTGCACATAGTGTAATGGTGGTGCCTCTATCTGCCCCTGCATTCTTGGTGCCTGTGGGTTTCTTTTCTAGTACTAGACAGCATGTATGGTGTTCCCTCTTCATCTTCATCAGAGGAATAGTTGTGATAGCTTGTACTGGGGTCGTACACTGACTGATTTTGAACTTAGAAGTTGCTTTTTTATGTGAGGATGTCTCCCCCCTTGCTGAAGCTATGATGGATTAGGCTTATAGTTTCATGTTGGTGTGAATGTGGATGTAGGCAGCTCTGACCGGTGCTGAAGCTGTACATTATCAATACATGGTGATATCAAAGTTCATGTAAAACCTTAAGGGTTACAATATTGTTGACTGTGAAATGAGGTAACGGAGGATCTGTCAGTGAGCTCGTTCTGATATCATTCCTCCCCCCTCTGCACCCAGGGCTGAGCTGACTGCTGCCTGATATGTCTGGGGCTGCCCACTGTAGGGGGGGCTTTCACCTTCTCTCCCCGATATCACAACTGGCAATGGCTGGACTGTGCCAGGGACACCTTGTGCTGTAAGCACCATATTGTTTGAATTGGGCGTTGGCCCAGCCGGCAACACGGAGGAAAAAAGAGGAAGAAGAAGGGGGAGGGGTTGAGGAGTGAGACAAAGGAATAGTAGGAAGGGAGAGAGAGAGAGAGAGAGAGAGAGAGAGAGAGAGAGAGAGAGAGAGAGAGAATGCGGAGAGAAAAAGACTGACAGAGAAAAAAAAAAAAAAAAAGAAAGAGGATAGAGGAGAACAACAAGAATAATAGAGAGGAGCAATTATGCCTTCTCCCTGTAGGGAGAGACGGGGCGCACCACATACTGTGCAAAAATAACTACCTAAACCATGGATTCTGCTAAAAGCAGACTGCGCCGATTCTCCCGTCTCATACCCACAAAAATCACTTCCTGGTTTGCTCATATAACTTTCTGTACCACCTAAACGATGTAAGCTCTGCTGCCACTTCATACCATGTATTAGTATTCAGCAATCTAACATCAGCTACTGTAACTTCCCTTATTTTCCTTTCTACGTCATGCCACTCCGCAGCTTGAAATCTGCCATTCTAATGAATTTCACGTACTTTATACCTTCCAAAAATCTTCACATACTTAACACCTTCGTATTCTGCCACTATCTAGGGGCTGTTTTCTCATCAGGAAGTAAAAAGACTTTCCTGTTGCTCGGCCACTTTGTTCCCCATGGCAAAAGCAAAAAATGAAAATGAAAAACACATAAAAATGAAAAAAGAAAACAGTACTAAAAAAAACTTCTAAAAATGAGTATATAAAACTCTAAGAAAAACCCAAAACGATAAGAAAAACCGTCAAAAACTTAGTTCACAACCAAAAACTCAAAACTTTGATACAATAGTAAAGAAAAAAAAACTTTTTTCAAAAATATATATATATATAAAAAATAAAAAGGTAAAGAGATTGAAGATTGAGGAAAACTTAATTAAAAAAACTTTAAAATGCCGCAAAAAGAAAAAAGACCCCCTAAGAGAGTTAAAAAAATTAAAAATGAAAACGGCTGTCAGTCAGAGACACACTTCCTCTTAGATATCACGTATGCCATTGCAATAATATCAAATGTCACTAAAATCACGTTTCTGAAAACACTTATGTCACATCAAAAATGATAGATACAACTTAAATTTCACTTCTTCACAAAAAAAACTACACATACCCAGCACTGCAGCTGAAAACAGTCCGGAAAAAAAAATGTGACAGTTTGATTTACAATGCATATCTCTCTGCTAAACAGCACGGAGAAAGAGGAAGTTCGGACAAGAGAACTATTTCTGCTTCTTAAAGCGGCAATAGTACATGACACAAACAGACAGATAGACAATCCGAGAGATGCCCTTTTAAATTCTGTGACACATGCAGGCTGCGCTGGGAACAGACTACTGCCAATCGCACTGGACGCACCTGCGCCCGGGCCACCTGAGTGCTTGAGAAGCACAACAAGCGGGAAATCTACCACCCCGGTCCGGACGTCCTGACTGGATCGCCGGCACTACGGGAATCTGTGGCAGCCCCTGTAATCTATCACCATCCGAGCCTGGATTCTGGAGCCACCTGCTCCGGAACTACCTGTTCCTTTCCTCTTGCACGGGAATCTGTGATAGCTTACTCAGCGATTTGACCTCCTGCGGTCTGTTTCTCAGCAACCACAAACAAAAGTCACTTTTTCCTTCTTCTCTCGGATTTTACACAAACACATACACGGTCCACAGCAGACACCTCCCAGGGTGGATTCGTGGCTACGGATTTTTTACACTACCTGGGAATTTGTGACCACATCTGACCGGCAAGAGGCATAGACAAGGACTGGGCACAGGGGACTTTCAGGTAAGATGATAACATTTTCTTACCTTACTTATGGAGCTGCGCAGTCTCCTGCCCCTGTGCCAGGCCACAGCCATAGCTTCCGTTCCGGTCAGTAGTGGGTCCACGTGTGCGTTTCATCCGAGCCGTTGGGCGCCATTCTGTTATGGAAATATTAGGGTTGGATAAATATATCCCTGTGTGTGCTGTGGCCGCTCCCAATTAGACTGAGTATTTTGAGCGCTCATCAAGAATGGACTGTACACAACTGTGACAGAACAACATTCCATCAATACTGATACTTTATTGTACATACATAGTTTTATATTTTCACATAGAAAGGAGTGGTTAGGGGTTGTCAGGGGTGGTTAGTTAATTATCATATTGTCTAGCTCCTCTGTCATTGGTTATCTAAACATATATGGAATATTGTGATTAATGCTCATATGACTGCTGATCAAGCAACTAAACTCGAGTTCTCTGTCTAGGACAAAGTGGAGACACCTGACCAGCAGTCACCAAACATCTGACTCTCTTCTGCTTTTAGGGGTGGAAAACCCCATATGATCTGTCTGGGTTATATCAGGCTTATATCAGTTCAGTTCGTGTCAGCCATTTTAAACCATTGATTATAATATATATATTAGCTGTGAGCATATAAGTATATATTTGATTATAGAGGAGTATACATGCAAGTGAGATCTACATGATATATATATTTCTATCACATGTGTACAGCATGTGACCACAATCTCCCTTATTACTCATATGTCTGTCCTGTGGGGTAAGGTGGAAAGACTGAAGCTTTTTCTTTGGAAAACCATCCAACCCTTGCTATATTTTGTCAAAATCTACATCAAGTCTGCAAAAAGCATGTGGGAAATTGTTATGATCTGATGAGACCAAAGTTTAACTTTTAAGCCATAATTTTGAAAGGCATGTTTGCACAAAGCCATCACTGTGCATCATCAAAAGAACACTATAACCACAGTGAAACATGATGGAGGCAGTATTATGCTTTTGGGTCTGTTTTGCAGAAGCTGAAACTTTCCACACAGAATCTGCAACTCTTGCCAGAAAACACAGCTAAAAATCTGCATTTTTGGTGCATTTTTTTATGCATTTTTTTGCCAAAATCAGATAAGTATTTTGTAATGATCTCTCCGCAGCCCAGACCTGAATCCAACAGAAAATCTGTGGGTTGACCTGAAGAGAGCTGTACATCAGAGATGCTTTCACAATCTGACAGACTTGGAGTGCTACTGCAAGGAAAAGTGGGCAAAGATTGCCAATTCTAGATGTGCATGCTGACTGACTCCTACCTAAAAGAATGAATTCAAAGGGTACTTTTAAGAAGGTATTAGTATAAGGCTGGGGTCACACTTGCGAGTGTAAAGCGAGAAACTCGCATCAATACCTGGCACTGTCGCCAGAGTGTGCAGTTGCATAGAAATACATGCAGCCCGCATGCTCCTGTCCCAAGTGCCGGTGGCAGTGTCGGGTATTGATGCGAGAGACTCACACATCACACTCACAAGTGTGACCACAACCTAAGAGTGCATATTTATGCAATCACATTATTTTAGCTTTTTTTTTTTCATATGAAAAGATTTCAGTTTATTTTGGGGGATATTAAAGGTGGAAAAAGTTCTGGAATGATTCTTGAAATTTATTTAAAAAAAAAATACATGACAATAACTAGACATTTTAACGGGTGTGTAGACTTTTTACATCCACCGTATATGAAACAAGCAAGCAATTGTAAGGCCGGCGTCACACTGGCGTGTTTTATGGACGTATGAGAGGCGCAGAAAATACGGATTGCATACGGTACCATGATTCTCTATCGCCCTGCTCCTATCTGCCGTATTTTACTGATCCGTATTATACGGTCTTGTACGGCCGTAGAAAATCGCAGCATGCTGCGTTTGTCAGCGTATTGCGCAAAAAATCCGCCAATGAAAGTGTATGGGGGCGAGAAAATTACGGATTACACACGGACCATGCGTGTGACTTGCGAGAAATACGCACCGGTGTTCTCTAGAAAAGCCGGCAATTCAGTGCGGTGTACAGTAAAATCACACTGACAGAATAGAATAGGTAGAATAAATGTCTACGCATAGAATAGGTATATATATATATATATATATATATATATATATATATATATATATGTCAGTGAGACACATATATTTATATCTAATTCAGCGCAAGATAGCATAAAAGCCGGTAATTCAATTGCCGGCTTTTGCTCTCTCCTTCACAAACCCGACAGGATATAAGACATGGTTTACATACAGTAAACCATCTCATATCCCTTTTTTATTACAAATTCCTCTTTACTAATGTAACAAGTGTCTGTGTGTAAAATTTTGAAGCTCTAGCTATTAAATTAAAGGGTTAAATCCCGGAAAAAATTGGCGTGGGCTCCCGCGCAATTTTCTCGTCCAGAGTGGGAAAGCCAGTGACTGAGGGCAAATATTAATATCAGAAAAGTTCCCAGGCTCGAGTTCATATGAGTTCATCCAGCAGAGGGCGCATCACCACGACTCGAGGTAACTATAGGACATTCCCCTGCATTCTATTCATTCACCAAATTTTACAGACAGGAGCACAGCTGCATTAGCAGAGCTCCTGGGTGTAAAATGATTTAACCCCTTCTGATGGATTTACAGCGTGGGACATGACTGATCGACGGAAGGTATGGAATACTGTTGTTTGTTTTGTTTAACTTTATTTCAGATGATAGCTAGAGCTTCAAAATTTTACACACAGACACTTGTTACATTAGTAAAGAGGAATATGCAATAAAAAAAGGGATATGAGATGGTTTACTGTATGTAAACCATGTCTCATATCCTGTCGGGTTTGTGAAGGAGATAGGAAAAGCCGGCAATTGAATTACCGGTTTTTATGCTATCCTGCGCTGAATTAAATATAAAAAATATAAATAAATATATATATATATATATATATATATATATATATGTGTCGCACTGACATGTATGTATATATATATATATCTGTATATATGTTTTTAGGAATATTTTAGCCGATGGATCCATGATTTGTCCATTTTGCAAGCCTGCGCAAAAAAATCGCCGTACGGAAGCCATACGGCCATACGGATGACACACGGATACATTTGTCCGTAAAAATCGCATCCTCGCATTGAATACGGAACAGTGTTTTGGGACAATTACTGCGTATTACGGCCTTAAAAAACGGACCGTATTTCCCTACGCTGAGTGTGACGCCGGCCTAAGTTAAAGTACCTTATGGGGACTAACAAAAGAAGTGCAATGTAAGAAAAGGTTAAAAGATAAATCACAAAGCTTTTCCATAATTAATCCAAACGAGGGAAGGTGTCTGCAGGTGTTCCGGGGGCTCAGAAGCTGAGCTCAGGGCCGGTTTTAGGCAAAGTGGGGCCCTAGGCAAAGTTTAAAATGGGGCCCCAAATGCTAACATATTGCACGTCACACAGAAGCATTTCGGTTGTATTTACCTGCGCTGATCTCAGGCCGCTAAACGAGTGTGATCGACAATACTGAAGTCGTTGGACGCTTGTTTCCCGGCCTCTTTCCACCATCTGAGAAAGAATGATGGGACAGAACCATCACTAATAGATCACTAACAGATCACCATACAGTATCATGTTATCAGCAGCACATCTACAGTTTACATAGGGTGATGTGCTGCTGAGAACAATGATTTTTATTCCGGCATAAACAATCCAATCACCCAATGAATATGCAGCATTTTACTTGTTTAGTAAAATACACCCCATAGTCCTCCATATAATATAATGTGCTCCACAGTCCTCCATATAGTATAATACACTCTTCATAGTCCTCCATATATTAAAATGCACACGCCATAGTCCTCCATATAGTATACAGCAGAGCCCACAGTAGTATACAGCAGAGCCCACAGGGATATACAGCAGAGCCCACAGGGGTATACAGCAGAGCCCACAGGGGTATACAGCAGAGCCCACAGGGGTATACAGCAGAGCCCCCAGGGGTATACAGCAGAGCCCCCAGTAGTATACAGCACAGCCCCCAGTAATATACAGCAGAGCCCCCAGTAATATACAGCAGAGCCCCCAGGGGTATACAGCAGAGCCCCCAGGGGTATACAGCAGAGCCCCCAGGGGTATACAGCAGAGCCCCCAGGGGTATACAGCAGAGCCCCCAGGGGTATACAGCAGAGCCCCAGGGGTATACAGCAGAGCCCCCAGGGGTATACAGCAGAGCCCCCAGGGGTATACAGCAGAGCCCCCAGGGGTATACAGCACAGCCCCCAGGGGTATACAGCACAGCCCCCAGTGGTATACAGCAGAGCCCCCAGGGGTATACAGCAGAGCCCCCAGGGGTATACAGCAGAGCCCCCAGGGGTATACAGCAGAGCCCCCAGTAGTATACAGCACAGCCCCCAGTGGTGTACAGCAGTGCCCCCAGGGGTATACAGCAGAGCCCCCAGTAGTATACAGCACAGCCCCCAGTGGTGTACACCACAGCTCACATCCCCCCCTCTCCTCTCCTCTCCTCTCCTCCCCTCTCCTCTCCCCGTCCAGTAAAAAGAAAAAAAAAAAACACAAGCTCCTCACCTCTCCACACGTGCCCGCGCTGCTCCTGTGTCGGCGGCTGCAGCTGCTCTGCCTGGGACACAGTGAGTGCGCGCGCACCCGCTGTGTCAGAGGCAGAGCGGGGAATGATGGGAGAGGGGGCGTCAGGTGACGCTCTCTCCTCCATCATTGCTTTGAACTGTACCGGCAGATGCCGGTACAGTTCAATGCGGCGGGGGAGTCAGCGCTGGCGGCAGGCGGGCCCCCTGCCTCACAGGGGCCCGGGGCCCCATAGCGGCTGCGTGATTTGCCGCTAGCTGGGGGCCCCTGGGGGAGTGGGGGCCCCAGGCAGCTGCCTGGTCTGCCTGCCCCTAACGCCGGCCCTGGCTGAGCTCCATCCACATGCAGCAGATATATAGCAGATATATTTCATTTCTGGCATCTGTCTTGCACACCCACAGCCAGAGCTGCATTTTGACTTGAGCATTTTAGTTTTTAAATGCTGTCAATCTCTGTGGTGTTTAACCTCTTCCCAACATTTCCAGTATATACACGTCATGATCAGGAAGGACTTCCTGACCAATTCAGTGTATACGTTATGGCAATTGCTGCTGGGCGTCACCTGATTCTGACAGCTGACACCCGGCTCTCACTACCAGGAGCGGTGCCCGCACTGCTTTCGGGAGTTTAACTCCCAAATGCTGTAATCACAGCATTTAGCGAGCAGGCAGAGGGAAGAAAGCCCCTCCGCTCTTGGATTGGAGACCTTTCCTAGCAAGTTAGATACTTCATGTGCTGTGCAAGATCTAACTGACTTGTGTCTGCGGGGCTGACAGGCTATAAGGTATAGGAATGCTCCTGCATTGCTACAACTTATTACTGTGACCAGACTGCAGAAAGGGAAAGTCCCATAGTGGGAATAAGTAAAGTTGTAAACATTATTTATTTATTTATTTTTAAATCATAAAATAATAAAATATATTGTATTCATAAATATTATTATGAAAAAAATTAAACTAAGGTACACATTTGGTATAGCCGCGTCTGTAACGACCCGACCTGTAAAACATTTTTTTTTAAATGTCTTTTAGTGTGTGCAGCAGCCAAACATAAAAAGAAAATTATCTAGTATCACTGTAATCACACCGACCCAAAGAATAAAGTTGCCTAATCACTTATACCGCATGAGGAACAGAGTAAAAAAATAAATAAAACCAATTCTTCACATGCTGCTGAATTTTTTTTTTCCATCCTGCCTCTCAAAGATCACAGCAAGGTCCGGCTCATATTTATCCTGCGCTCTGCGCTGAGCGCTGGCACCGGGGTTTCCATGTAAATCTTTGAAATGCATGATTCAGACAGAACCCTCGACGGAAATGCCTTCGGCCACAGTTTTGTGCACCTCTGGGGGAAAAAAAGGACACCACTGAACAGAGGCCAGACAGAGTCTAGAGTAATTGCTGCCTCATTATAGTGAGTGCCTCCCTCGGAGTTGTCATCTGAATTATGTCACTCAAGATTTTGAGGGAAAACCCAATGTAATTTCTCAGCGTACAGCGCCGTATGTGATCCCAAATGCTATGTAAAATGCTCCTAAAAAAAAGCTTTAAATGAATTCACAAAAAGCAAGTCCCCAGTTATGTCTTTCATCTGTTAGCGGAAATATAGGGGCTTTCATGTTACTGGTAGCACAAAGGCTCTGGAAAAGCAAAATGGCTCCTCACCATCAAAAGAAAATTCTGTGCTCCCAAATCCAAATGCCCCCCTCCCCTTCTGAGCCCCTGTGTGCCTAAACCGCACTTAGTGCCCATATGTTTGGCATTTCTGTAGAGATGAGAGACCACCTAATTTACAGGTGCATGAGCTTCGCACAACGTACTGGTCCCTACAACGGCAGTATGCAGTTTTCAACCCTCATCCTGCATACCTACAGCTCAGCAGGTTAACCCTCGGTTTTGCCATCCATGCATTGACCCTTGCTCCATCCCGCTACACCTGCACTTATGGTCCTGAGTCTCCTGCATGCGCAGACTCCTTGTCTCCCATGGCCTTACCTGCCTGCTGCACCGATGCCCATGTTACATTTAAAAGCATAGGCTCAAACAAACTCCGCTTAAAAATAATGGGAGGCAAGTGAAGAACAAATGGTATAGAAGTATGTAAACATCAATATATTTTGTAATGCTGTGACATTAATACATACTGGCTATCCAACTTATAGCACTAGACATCATAGGGCATAGTGCAGGTAAACCTGGACAGGCAAGTGTGAAGTCACACAGAGGGTCAAAAGTCATTATCACAAACCAAGTCAATCCAGTATGGGCTAAGAAATGTAGTGCTAGTAATATTACCGAGCACAACCAGGAAGAGAACAAGAAATCAAGAAATGAAATCATTATTGTCAAATCAAACCCATCCAGTGGAGGATAAGAAATGCACAGTTAATGTTATGAACTGGATTAGATGCATAAAATCTAAAGTAGATATGGCTACTATTATAAGTAAATGTAGTAAACTGTTTACTGTGTTTTCATTGACTTGGGCTTCAAATATAAGAGATTCAGGTAGTGATTGGATACAGTGGTATACCGTAGTTATATAGCATGAAAATAAATTTGTAAGTGACTAGCTTTTTTATCTGCTGTTATTTTCCTACTTTGAAAGCTTTTATCCTACATAGTGTACAGCTTTTTGCCAAGGAGATCGACCACAGGAGCCTGGTTCAGTATGCACAGTAGTTAGGCTGAAGAGTTAACTCCCAAGATCCCAGTTAACTGGTTATAGCCCGCTGATATTCTCTATATGTAAATATAGACCAATGCTAGGCCATTAATGTGTCACAATAAGGGCTCGTGCATATGACTATATTTTTGGTCCAAGGGTGATCTGACCAAACATTGGGTTACACTAGGACCAATTTTATTCTATGTGGCCGTCACATGTGCATGTAGAAATACCCCATATGTGGATGTACAGTACTACTTTGCCATATGGAGTGACTTGGGAGCGGCAGAGCGCTATGTGCCTTTTCCTAGACTAGTTTGTGGATTCCATATAAAGAGCCCAAAAGACCTCAAGTGACCCTATTTTGGAAATTATACCCCCTTTTGGAATTTATCTACAGATGTAGTGATGATTTTGACTCAATGGGTGATTTCCAGAAACAGGCAGCAGTGGATGTTGCTGAGTGAAAATTGCGAACTGCCGTTGTAGTGACCAGTAGGTTGCAGGTACCAGTACATTATGCCCAGCGCATGCTTCTGGAGCTTCTGGAGACACACACCTGTAGATTAGGCTAGCACCGATTGTGGGCGTTGCTGCGGGGTGTTGGCTTTCACATACAGTTGACACCCACACCCGATCTCCGCGGCGCCCAGCTTGAGGCCGCGCGATCGGTATTCCATAGTAGTACTGCTGTTTGTGGGAACGCAATTCCTGCAGAGCAGTACTAGAACGGCACATGTTGGGAAGGGGTTAATACCTGAGTCCTATATATATATTTTTTTAAATAATAAGTCATTTTTTAGAGGTCTAATGTCTTTTCTTGTTGTCATCGCCGTCATATTACCAAATATACTTCAAGCATTCTATACATACTACACATGAATGTGATATATCCATAATTCAGGGAGATATTGTGCTCATGTGGTTTGCCAGCTACCAAACCTATTGCAATTTTACCCACAGATGCGAAAATGCTTCCCGAACATGGATGTAGCCATGGATTCTGTAAAACTAGAATTCTAATTAAAAAAAGCCCTTAAAATATTTTTACTTGTTTTGACTATGCAGTACAGACAAAGTTTAAGGGTCGCACAGGTCCTTGCTCAATGCTCCATCCCCTAACACAAGTGAAACGGGTCCATGAGTGTGAACAGGTATTCTAGGTGTTCTTAGATTACCTTGACAATATGAAAGGAATCTGAGAGACTAGAGTGGAACGTAATAAAGTTATAGATATTTTAACTGGATTTTTTTAAATAAACTAGTAACAATTGATAGCAGGCACAAAACTATTCCAATATCTCGTCTGTATCTTACAGAGGCTCTTTCTTTATGTATATAAGATATGGCATTTCGATGGTACTGGATTATACGCAGGTAACTGAGTACTTTCCAAGCTATCCAGCTCTGGCCTTCAGTTCCCTACTCCACTACTGCAGCAGTAACTTATATCCCTTCCTGGTTAGAATAGGGTTGCACTAATCTTCTAGGAATGGCTATCATTCCTATAGACGACTCCTTACTAACTGCCTTGGGTCCTCTCTCCCCACAGCTCTAATTGCTACCACCCGTGCTCACTGCAGTTGGCAGACACCTTCTTAGTATTCACTCAACCTCCACACTCCGGCCATATGACACACAGTTGCTAACAGATAACTTTGGTCTCAAACTTGTTACCTTTGGTTCCTCTGGAATAATCACACTCTTCATTTGTGGACGTTTCCTCAATAGCAATACTTCCTACTCCTTCAGTAACTTCTTTCCAACTCCTCTATCAAACAGGAAAATGCAATTTCTGGGCCCACTTCACTCCTCCCACCATGGGCTAGTCTAATAGTTATCCCTGTCCACAGGCTAACTAACTGCTTCAGGCCCAAAATAGACAAAAACAACATATATAAAAGGTCAATGCAATACACTGATACCAAGGTTTTCAGAATAGGCATAGCCGTGTTTTCACTCCTATACAAGAGCAGCCGCTCAATAATGAAAGCAGTAATGACCCACACATCTGCTGGCCAAAATGGTTCTCAATTATCCATAGCTACCTATTAATTACTCTGTATATGCACTGCATGTCTGCTCTTTATAAGATCACCTGCTTAAATCATCTGTTCATAGCGGGGGGAGCAGGTAGTGACCAAATGCCCCCAGCCTTTGATTTTTATTACTCCTAGCCCAACTTCTGACAATTGTGTTATCTGATTGTTGCTAGTTTGTTTTTTTCATATTTTTGTCTTTAAATTTTATGGCTCTAACCTACAGTATCTCTAGCCCCAGGTACAGTCATTTGTTTCCTATTATGAGCTAATTACCAGTCTCATTGCTTCCTGCTGCCCGACAACCTGCACTAATGACCCTTTTCCCTCACATCTCCTTCAGTCCCTCTCCTCGGTTGTCAATGCCCACCTAACTAAAATCTTTAACCTCTCTTTCTTCTGGTAACTTTCTGTCTTAATTGAAACATGGCATTATAATGCCTTTACTAAAAAAAAATCATCCTGCGAAAAGAACCGCTGCTAACTACAGACATAGCTCTAATTTTCCCTTCATATCTAAATTCCTGGAATGCTTGGTCGACTCTCGTTCAATCTATCGCTCAGATCTTTCTCTTCTTGACCCTTTACAATTTTCCTTTTCTGCTCTTCACACTCTACTACTATCTTACGGAGATTAATTAAATACTTGAAAGTATAATCCCCCCCCATTCCATGACATACTATTAAACAGTGCACTTAAAGGGGTTCTTCAATGAAAACTTAGGTGATAACTTATTGATTGGTAAGGGTGTGATTGTTTAGACCTGCACCGATCAGCAGAACGGGGAACTTTTATCCTCTTGAGCCAGACTATAACTGGCATGCAAACAAAGTATAAGAGCATGTTCAAATTATGATCATTTCAAAGACAAAACCCCAGAAACGAAACAAAAGACAAAATAAGCATGTACCCTACAGTACGTAAATAATAATTGTACATGTAAATAACCTAGTGTACTTAGTTGATGCTATTTTGATTAAAAAAACATAAAAGCCATCCCACCATGACAAGGTGTATCCTTGTTTGTTTTCTTGGGTTTTGCCCTTTTGAATGGAAGAAAATGTTTGACTACTCTTGGCTTTTTCCAGCAGCCCCATAGATAATGGAGGAAGCCGTAGTCGGGCATTCAATCTGCCATTCCATGTTGAAATGGGGATAAGAATTTTATCATCAGGGCTAAACGTTCCCCGTTTTGCCGGTCAATGCAGATCCCAGCCGTCAGATCCCGAAAGATCAATAACTTATCACCTATTTTGTGGACAGGTGATGGCTTGTTTTCACCGGAGAAAGCCTTAATGCAAACCACTGTAATTGTACATCACGTTATGGTGTAGACAGATAATGACGATGTGCATGCGCTATCTGTATTTCACAGTCAATACTCTGCTCTAAAAGAGATAAAACTACTAACAATTTGCGTGGAACTTCAGCTGAGCCCCATAGAGTTAATGCTACAGTTGGGCCTCCAGCCTGACACTGATGACCATAGTGAAGAGAAGTTTGAATGGACCGATGGTCGCACATTTGAGTTATTGCTCCAATTAAAATCTACATGACCCTGATTGACTGGTGAGGACAATCGAGCATAACTTTTTTTCGTCAACCCTATAGACATTCAATGAATTGGCAGGGAACCATTGTTCGATGATGGTTTCTGGACACAAAGTTCTTTGTAAGGCTAAGTTCACACTAGCGTTGTGCGCCGCTGCGTCGACGACGCAACGCACAACGCACGCAAAAACGCGGCAAAACGCACGCAAAAACGCTGCGTTTTGCGACGCATGCGTCGGTTTTTGCCGAAAATCGGACGCAAGAAAAATGCAACTTGTTGCGTTTTCTTGGTCCGACGCTTGCGGCAAAAAAGACGCATGTGTGGCACAACGCAACAATAAAAAACGCATGCGTCCCCCATGTTAAGTATAGGGGGCGCATGACGCATGCGTCGCCGCTGCGTCGCCGACGCAAACCCAACGCACATTAGCTTAACGCTAATGTGAACGTAGCCTAATACTGGCACCAACTGGAGTGTGATTTTATTTTCCTGGATTATGTAGCAAAGTCCTACTAAGGCATTTGTATAAAATCCAAGTTACACTTCTGTAGGTGTCATCATTTGACTTCATACAACTGATAGATTTTATGTAAATTTCAAAGTCCTTTTAGTTTTAAAATGCACTGTACGGAAAGGTGATTAATTCATTTTATTTTATTGTGGATATATTTGCATATATGACAGCACGGTATGGGATGTTATAGGATTAGTGATATTCAGGGGTATAACTTGAAGTTCATGGGCCCCAATACAACAGCTCTAACAGGGCCCCCAATTATTGCAAGTCTTTAAAAGTATTGGTCTTTTCACATGGGTTAAAGGGACTTTTTGGGCCTCTTAGGCTCCAGGTGCGACTGCTACCCCCGGAAACCTATTGTAGTTAGGCCTCTGCTGATATCCCCTTATAGAGCGACACTTCTGCCTTCTATTTCCCATAGGAATGTATAGCCAGTGCTGGAATTTTATCACACCTGCTCCTGCTGGTTTCTGTTAGATTCTGAGAGACACGGGTATCACCAGGCATGTGCTCCGAAGGATGGAATAGCGAGTGTGGTCAGGACTTGGGCAGCACATCAGCATTTCTGAAGTCACAAAAATAACACTTGATTACTAAATAATGCAGCATGGCTTTAGCTTCTTGCAGATAAATAAATCATGATATATGCATGGAGGATGTTCACTTGTGCTCAGTATCCTTTAAAGGTGCCATTTTGTATGTTATATTTATGTGCTGTATAATATGTATTTTAGGATAAATATGTTAAGAATTTTATGCGTTTTTTTGTTGTGTTGTCATTGTGTAATTTAGTTTTTGTTTTACATTCTATATGCAACATGTAGTTTTCCTATTTACAACATATGAATTCAGAGAGACATCCAATGGTGGAGGATGAACTATCTAGTAATGAAGCTATAAAGGGCAATAGTATGGGTAGATAAATGAAAGATAACTTTTAATAAAAGGCTAGAAAAGGAGAAACACTCCTACACATAACAAATCATAAGCTTGGGCACAAATTGCTAAATGTGACCTGCAGATTTATAGTTACACCTGTCCATGCAACGGACATAGTAATGATGAGTTAATAAAGCCGAAATAGAGAAGTGAAATCTGGCTTAATGTCACCTAACAATAGCAAGGTGGCATTAACCCTTCATTACCCCATATCCCACCGCTACAGGGAGTGGGAAGAGAGTGGCCAAGTGCCAGAATAGGTGCATCTTCCAGATGTGCCTTTTCTGGGGTGGCTGGGGGCAGATGTTTGTAGCCAGGGGGGGGGGGCAATAACCATAGACCCTCTCCTGGCTATTAATATCTGCCCTCAGTCACTGGCTTTACCACTCTGGCGGAGAAAATTGCGCGGGAGCCCACACCAATTTTTTCCGCCATTTAACCCTTTGTTTTAGCAGCTACAGCACCCAAATTTTGCACATACACACTACTAACATTAGTAGTGTGGAATATGCAAAAAAAAGGGGATATGAGATGGTTTACTGTATGTAAACCATGTCTCATATCCTGTCGGCTTTGGGAAGGAGAAATGAAAAGCCGGCAATTGAATTACCGGCTTTTCACATATATCGCGCTGAATTAAATATAAATACAGAATATATATATATATATATATATATATATGTGTCTCAATGACATATATATATATATATACTGTATATATGTTTTAACTGACATTTGAGCACATAAATCCATTAGATGTCGGTTTTGCAAGCCTGCGAGAAAATATCGCAGTACGGATGCCATACGGATTACATACGGAGGATGCCATGTGCAAAATACGCTGACACACCCTGACTACGGATGACATACGGATCACTATTTTGGGAACATTTCTCCGTATTACGGCCGTAAAAAACGGACCGGAATGATTGGAAATCATCGTAAACCTATTGCAAAAAGCAGTGTTGCCACTGAACAGATTTGGTCTAATGTTAGACCTTAGTCCCCTTGGTATTTTACGTTCCTTAAGATACTGTCCCAATGTGGTCAGATGTAACTGGGAACTTATGAGTCGCTTCACATCATTTGTATATTTATGTTTAGTTTCAATTAATGAGGGTATTTTTAAAAAAGTTGCATCTCCCTCTATGTTGTTAAGTATACGTTGCCCATGACGACGACATTGTAATAAAACCCGCAGACAAGGGGGGAGCGGTCGTCGTCATGGACAAACAAGCCTATATAAAAGAAGTCATGAGACAATTAAATGACAGAAATGTATATGAAAAACTAGATAGGGACCCGAAATTCAGTATTCAGGAAGTAATTAAAAAATGCCTGAAAGAAGCCATGCAGGCATCTATAATAGATCAAGATTTATATAATTTTCTATGGGAGGAGAACCCACATACCCCGGTGCTATATATGACACCAAAAATACATAAAAGCTTGGTCGACCCTCCGGGGCGACCTATTGTGTCCGGAGTTGGGTCCATTTTTAACAAAATGGGCATCTTCCTAGATAAAATACTGAACCCTATCACAAAAAATTGTGGTTCTTACATCAAAGACACTACAGACTTCCTGAAGAAGTTAGAGACGCTGGATTTGAAGGAGGAGGTGCTTCTAGCCTCCTTCGATGTAGTGTCATTATATACCTCTATTGACCATATACGAGGTTTAGGAGCTGTGAGTAAGATGCTAGATCCAATGAAATACACAATAGAGGGTAGGGCTTTTCTCCTCAGGATGTTGGAAATAATTCTAAAATATAACTATTTTCTTTTTGGTGACGCGTTTTACGCTCAAAAACAAGGTACAGCCATGGGGGCCAATATGGCCCCTTCATATGCTAACCAGGTCATGGAGGTCCTGGAGGAAGACCTTGTCTATGTGTCCCACCACTTCCGGCATGCATTGGTGTGGTGGCGATACATAGACGACGTCTTCCTCCTTTGGACAGGTACAGAAAAAGAGTTGGATGAGTTCCATGCGTTTCTCAACACAATAGACCAAACAATCAAGTTTACTTTAGTAAAATCTAAAACTGAAATTCAATTTTTAGATGTGTTGATTGAACAAAAAAATGGCCAGCTTGACACAACTTTATTTGTAAAAAATACGGACAGAAATAATTTACTTTTATATGACAGCCACCACCCAAACCCTATAAAGAAATCCATTCCCTTGAGCCAACTACTTAGGGTCAGACGAATTGTGACAGAGGAGGATAAAGCCGATTCAACAATAGACCTATTGATTAATAAATTTTTGGATAGGGGATACCCTAAGAGGCTATTGGAGCAGACAAAAAATACTGTTATGAAAGAGGACAGATTGCAACTTATTAACAAAAATTCAAATGTGAAAAAAATATCTAAAAGAGTTCCTTTTGTCTCTACATACACGGAGGAAAGTGACAAAATTGCTAGCATTATTAAAAAGCACTGGACAATGTTGGGAAAATGTCTCCCCAATATCCATGAGTTTAAGATGCCTCCGCTATACTCATATAAAAGAAGCAGGAACATCAAGGACATGCTCATTAGGTCAGATATTGGCCCTATGAGGAGAAGTACTCAAATGTCCCTGACTGGATCTGGTAGAAGTGGATGCTTCCCGTGTTTAAATTGTATAAATTGTAATTATATGCTAAAAGGATCTACATTTAAACACCCAGTGATAGACAAAATCTACAAAATTAAGCATTTTCTGACTTGTAGTTCAGAGTTTGTCATTTATGTGCTGATATGTCCTTGCAATTTGTGGTATGTTGGGGAAACAACCTGTGAGTTCAAGGTTAGAATGAACCAACACAGATACACCATAAGGAAAAAGAGAACTGATCTCCCGGTCCCCAAACATTTCACTGAACAGAAACATACAGAAAAGGACCTACGATTTAAAATTATTGATACTGTCCCTATACAGAGAAGAGGGGGTGATAGAGAATCAATTCTTAAAAAGAGAGAACTTATGTGGATATACAAGCTCAATACCCTAAAACCTGGGGGTCTTAATGTTGATTTTAAGATGCATACGATTATTTGAATCTATTGTATGGTTATATGGTCCCATGTTATCGCCAGTTTGTTTTTAATATAGGCATTAATGCACTTTACTTGTTTTATCTTCTATGTAGATAAGAAGTCAGCCGTGCCGGATTGCCGCTGTGAGGGACAATGTGAACATGGAGGACATATATATTATATTAAATAATTTTTTCTGTAAATTTATATATATATAAACATTTTGTTGAACTGAGGCCAAGTTAATAAAATGTGCTATAATAAGGCTATGGTACCTGTTTTTTATGAGAGAATTTATTTATACGCCGGGACACCCCACCACTTTATAGCAACTTGGGATATGGGCAGCCTGACCGCTAAGGTCCGACTTGCCCATGCTGAGAGCTATCTGATTTGCGAGGTGTGGCCTGTGTAAGGCTATACTCGCAATATCAGGGTGGTGTGTATAATGTCCATTCGGTATCAATATATATCATTAGGAATCCCAGTTCATATGGGAGGTAGATAGTGTTGGCAAACATAAAACAAACATGGTATCTAATGGGTATGTGTTATTATAACAAGTGGTGCCATTGAATATAATTATGCCCACTAACATACCCCTAATAGATTTGGAAGCACTTATATGCTTTTTTTCGTTGGTTCTTGTACACTTGGAGCTCTAGAGATTATGTCTACAAGAAAATGGCGGTATTTAGCGCTACTGCGCATGCGCCGAGTTTATTCACCTGTCCTGCAGTTCAACCAAGCTTTGTAAAGTAGCAGACATGCGCAATGGAGATTTATGAACGCCGACAGAAGCAATGGCGTCCTCCATTAGTAACTGTCTCCTGCAGCGGTAAGAACGACATGGCTGTCAGTATTTACATATATAAATGCACAAATGCACAGATGCACTTTATCTAAAGTATTTGCATATAATTGAGCACAAATGGCTGTAATTAGGGTTGTTAGAACACTATATATATGTATCAAGGAACCTGTATCCACTGCTTGAGAAAAGCTCAATAGAGCTGAAACGTCGCACTGACATGTGGATTTGAATAAATCCTGCACCTTTTTGAAAATGGAGTGCTGCCTCTTTTTTGATCTATATATATACACTCACCGGCCACTTTATTAGGTACACCATGCTAGTAACGGGTTGGACCCCCTTTTGCCTTCAGAACTGCCTCAATTCTTCGTGGCATAGATTCAACAAGGTGCTGGAAGCATTCCTCAGAGATTTTGGTCCATATTGACATGATGGCATCACACAGTTGCCGCAGATTTGTCGGCTGCACATCCCAAAGATGCTCCATACAAGGCAGGATGGATCCATGCTTTCATGTTGTTTACGCCAAATTCTGACCCTACCATCCGAATGTCGCAGCAGAAATCGAGACTCATCAGACCAAGCAACGTTTTTCCAATCTTCTACTGTCCAATTTCGATGAGCTTGTGCAAATTGTAGCCTCAGTTTCCTATTCTTAGCTGAAAGGAGTGGTACCCGGTGTGGTCTTCTGCTGCTGTAGCCCATCTGCCTCAAAGTTCGACGCACTGTGTGTTCAGAGATGCTCTTAGGCCTACCTTGGTTGTAACGGGTGGCGATTTGAGTCACTGTTGCCGTTCTATCAGCTCGAACCAGTCTGCCCATTCTCCTCTGACCTCTGGCATCAACAAGGCATTTCCGCCCACAGAACTGCCGCTCACTGGATTTTTTTTCTTTTTCGGACCATTCTCTGTAAACCCTAGAGATGGTTGTGCGTGAAAATCCCAGTAGATCAGCAGTTTCTGAAATACTCAGACCAGCCCTTCTGGCACCAACAACCATGCCACGTTCAAAGGCACTCAAATCACCTTTCTTCCCCATACTGATGCTCGGTTTGAACTGCAGGAGATTGTCTTGACCATGTCTACATGCCTAAATGCACTGAGTTGCCGCCATGTGATTGGCTGATTAGAAATTAAGTGTTAACAAGAAGTTGGACAGGTGTACCTAATAAAGTGGCCGGTGAGTGTATATATATATATATATATATATAATTTTTTTTTCTCATGAGTCCCCCTAAGGAACTTAAAACCTATGATTGCTTGTACAGTACACTACACTACAATGTCTTGTAAAATTACAATTGTAATACAAGCTGAGCTGGCACAAACATATCTCTGCTCTGCTAGAAAACAACAAAAGCAACAAACGTGTTGAGGTCACCGCACTCATAACCTTTAGGATGGTTCTTGACTTTCAATAAGCAGCATATGCAAACAATACTTCAGGAAGGATAAATTAGCGGCACACACCCTGGATGTGACTTCAAAGATTAATTTATTCCATCAACATTAAATTGGTATTCCCATCTCCAAGATCCTATCCCAATATGTTTTTTTTACGGGCGATGGACCAGACACTTCTTCCCATTTCCAACATCTTAATTATAACTTTCACTATTGATAAAAGATAAAGTATACAGAAATACAGGCAGGCAATTATCCCTCATGCAATACCATCAGGAAAGCGTCTAATGGGCTTTAAATTGCTTCTACAGCAAGACAAGGTCCCCAAACATACAGCCAATGTCATTAATAACTATCATCAGCATAAGGAAGCTCAAGGAGTTCTGGAAATGATCTGTGGTTAGTTCTCCAAGATGTTTGGTACAAACTGCCTCCGAAGTTCCTCCTAAAAATCCTACAAGTGAATCTAGAACAATTAATGTTGTTTTGAAGGCAAAAATGTTCACCAAATATTGATTTGATTTAGATTTCTATTTTGTTCATTCCTTTTGCATTTTAGTCATTGATAAAAATAACCTGCTAACCCTTTCACAACCTTTAATGTACACATACATCATGACTGGATATTGGTTCCCGACCTTTGACGTATGGGTATGTCATGGCAATTGTGGGGGTACAGGAGCTGTGCCAGCGCAATTGCCGTTGAGAGCAGTCAGCAGTGTCCGCACAGCCACAGGCCATTTAACCCCCTAAATGCCACAATCAATGGCAATCAGCATTTAACTGCATTTAACAGCATTTTGCACCTGACCCTATTTTTGCCTTCGTGACCGGGCCAATTTTGTAAATTCTGACCAGTGTCACTTTGAGGTCATAACTCTAGAACGCTTCCCGGTGATTCTGAGATTGTTTTCTTATGACATAGTGTACTTTATGATAGTGGTAAAAGTTCTTTGATTTTCTTTGACTTGCATTTATTTGTTAAAAAAGTGGAAATTTGGCAAAAATTTAGAAAATTTTGCAATTTTCAAACTTTATAGTTTTTATGCCCTTAAAGCAGAGAGTCATATCGCACAAATTAGTTAATAAATAACATTTGACATATGTCTACTGTACATCAGCACAATTTTTGAAACATGATTTTTTTTTGTTAGGAAGTTATAAGGTTTAAAAGTTGACCAGCAATTTCTCATTTTTCCAACAAAATGTAACAAAACTATTTTTTTAGGGACCACCTCACATTTGAAGTGAGTTTGCAGGGTCAATATGAAAGAAAATACCCAAAAGTGACACCATTCTAAAAACTACACCCTTCAAGGTGCTCAAAACCACATTCAAGAATTTAATTAACCCTTTACGCATGAGTCACAGGAACTGAAGCAATGTGGAAGGAAAAAATGAACATTTAACTTTTTTTCACAAACATTTTACTTCAGTACAATTTTTTTATTTTCACAAGTGTAAAAAGAGAAAATGAACCACAAAATGTGTTGTGCCATTTCTCATGAATACGCCGATACCCCAAATGTGGGGGTAAACCACTATTTGGGCGCACGGCAGAGCTTGGAAGGGAAGGAGCGCCGTTTGACTTTTTCAATGCAGAATTGGCTGGAATTAAGATCGGACGCCATGTCACGTTTGGAGAGCCCCTGATGTGCCTAAACAGTGGAAACCCCCCAATTCTAATTCCAACCCTAACCCCAACCCATCCTTAACCCTATTCACAAACCTAATGATAACCCTAACCAGAACCCTAACACCAACACACTCCTAACCCTAATCCCAACTATAACCCTAACCACAACACACCCCTAACCCTAATCCCAACCCTAGCCCCAACCCTAACCCTAACTTTAGCCCCAACCATAACCCTAACTTTAGCCTAACACTAACCCTAACTTTAGCCTAACACTAACCCTAACTTTAGAATAAACCCTAACCCTAACTTTAGCCCCAACATAACCCTAACTTTATCCTAACACTAACCCTAACTTTGGAATAAACCCTAACTTTAGCCTAACACTAGCCCTAACTTTAGCCTAACACTAACCCTAACTTTAGCCCCAACCATAACTTTATCCTAACACTAACCCTAACTTTAGAATAAACCCCAGCCCAAACTTTAGCCTAACACTAACCCTAACTTTAGAATAAACCCTAACTTTAGCCTAACACTATCCCTAACTTTAGCCCCAACCCTAACACTAACTTTAGCCTAACACTAACACTAACTTTAGCCCCAACTGCAACCCTAACTTTATCCTAACACTAACCCTAGCTTTAGAATAAACCCTAACTTTAGCCTAACACTAACCCTAACTATAGCACTAATCTAACTTGCCTTATCTGTTTTACTTTACAACAAGATCGCTGACTGATAAAGCTGTTGCCAGCAGCACTTGTCACACTGTTTCCTCTAATCTTTCACTGACAGGACATCAGAGGAGAAACAGCGTTATTATGAGGCAGATCGCCCGGGAAAGTTTGTTACTACAACAAACTTTCCCAGTGATTTGTCTCATTGGCTGGTGTGATGCTGATGACATCGGGACCTGAATCAATCAGGTCTCGATGAGGTCGGGGGTCACAGGAAGCTTTGTGCATCGGAATCCCCTCGTATAAGGTACATGGCCATCCCGGTGAGCATAAAACTGCCAATCGTAGACAAACGATATGCTATATATACATAGCATATACCTGTATGTCATCTCCTCCTGTATATAGTATATACCTGTAGGTAATCTGCTCCTGTATATAGTATATACCTGTATGTCATCTCCTGCTGTATGTAGTATGTACCTGTATGTCATCTCCCCTGTAAATAGTATATACCTGTGTGTCATCTCTCCTGTATATAGTATATATCTGTGTCATCTCCTCCTGTATATAGTATATACCTGTGTGTCATCTCCCCTGTAAATAGTATATACCTGTGTGTCATCTCCTCCTGTATATAGTATATATCTGTATGTCATCTCCTCCTGTATTAGACCTCGTTCACACGTTATTTGGTCAGTATTTTTACCTCAGTATTTGTAAGCTAAATTGGCAGCCTGATAAATCCCCAGCCAACAGTAAGCCCACCCCCTGGCAGTATATATTAGCTCACACATACACATAATAGACAGGTCATGTGACTGACAGCTGCCGGATTCCTATATTGGCACATTTGTTGCTCTTGTAGTTTGTCTGCTTATTAATCAGATTTTTATTTTTGAAGGATAATACCAGACTTGTGTGTGTTTTAGGGCGAGTTTCGTGTGTCAAGTTGTGTGTGTTGAGTTGCGTGTGGCGACATGCATGTAGCGACTTTTGTGAGATGAGTTTTGTGTGGCGACATGCGTGTAGCAACTTTTTGTGTGTCGAGTTGCATGTGACAGGTTAGTGTAGCAAGTTGTGTGCAGCAAGTTTTGCGCATGGCGAGTTTTGCGCGTGGCGAGTTTTATGTGTGGTGCCTTTTGAGTATGTGCAAGTTTTGTGTGAGGCAACTTTAGCATGTGTTGCAACTTTTGTGCATGTGACAATTTTTCCGCGTATGCAAGTTTTGCGTGTGGCGAGCTTTCCATGAGGTGAGTTTTGCACGTGTGGCGAGTTTTGCATGTGGAGAGTTTTGCATATGGCGAGTTTTGCATGTAGCGAGTTTTGAGCGGCGACTTTTGTGTTTCGACTTTTGTGTTTCGACTTTTATGTGGCGAGGTTGGTGTATGTGTGGTGAAATGTGCGCTGAGGGTGGTATATGTGTTCGAGCACGTGGCAGTGTGTGGCGCATTTTGTGTGTGTGTGTTCATATCCCCGTGGTGGTGTGGTGATTATCCCATGTCGGGGCCCCACCTTAGCAACTGTACGGTATATACTCTTTGGCGCCATCGCTCTCATTCTTTAACCCCTTCCCGACATGTGACGGTATAGTACGTCACATGTCGGGACCCCCGCTTTGATGTGCGCTCCGGCGGTGAGCGCACATCAAAGTCGCGACATGTCAGCTGTTTCTTACAGCTGACATGTGCGCGCAATAGCGGCGGGTGAAATCGCGATCACCCGCCGCTATTAACTAGTTAAATGCCGCTGTCAAACACAGACAGCGGCATTTAACTACCGCATCCGGCCGTGCGGCCGGATATGAGCGCATCGCCGACCCCCGTCACATGATCGGGGGTCGGCGATGCATCAGGACAGTAACCATAGAGGTCCTTGAGACCTCTATGGTTACTGATTGCCGGTGGCTGTGAGCGCCCCCCTGTGGTCGGCGCTCACAGCACACCTGCAATTCTGCTGTGTAGCAGCGATCTTATGATCGGTGCTGCATAGCAGAGCCGATCGGGCTGTGCCTGCTTCTAGCCTCCCATGGAGGCTATTGAAGCATGGCAAAAGTAAAAAAAAAAAGTTTTTAAAAATGTGAAAAAAAAAAAAAAAACATAAAAGTTTAAATCACCCCCCTTTCGCCCCAATCAAAATAAATCAATAAAAAAAGCGCCCAACCTACACATATTTGGTATCGCCGCGTTCAGAATCGCCCGATCTATCAATAAAAAAAAAGCATTAACCTGATCGCAAAACGGCGTAACGAGAAAAAAAATCGGAACGCCAGAATTACGTTTTTTTGGTCGCCACGGCATTGCATTAAAATGCAATAACGGGCGATCAAAAGAACGTGTCTGCACCAAAATGCTATCATTAAAAACGCCAGCTCGGCATGCAAAAAATAAGCCCTCACCTGACCCCAGATCACGAAAAATGGAGACGCTACGAGTATCGGAAAATGGCGCAATTTTGTTTTGTTTTGTTTTTTGCAAAGTTTGGAATTTTTTTTCACCACTTAGGTGAAAAATAACCTAGTCATGTTAGGTGTCTATGAACTCGTACTGACCTGGAGAATCATAATGGCAGGTCAGTTTTAGCATTTAGTGAACCTAGCAAAATAGGCAAGCAAAAAACAAGTGTGCGATTGCACTTTTTTTGCAATTTCACTGCACTTGGAATTTTTTTCCCGTTTTCTAGTACACGACATGCTAAAACCAATGATGTCGTTGAAAAGTACAACTCGTCCCGCAAAAAATAAGCCCTCACATGGCCATATTGACGGAAAAATAAAAAAGTTATGGCTCTGGGAAGGAGGGGAGCGAAAAACGAAAACGGAAAAACGGAAAAAGCTCCGGGGGTGAAGGGGTTAAGTCCCCCTTGTTCACATCTGGCAGCTGTTAATTTGCCTCCAACACTTTTCCTTTCATTTTTTCCCCATTATGTAGATAGGGGCAAAATTGTTTGGTGAATTGGAAAGCGCGGGGTTAAAATTTCACCTCACAACATAGCTTTGACGCTCTCGGGGTCCAGACGTGTGACTGTGCAAAATTTTGTGCCTGTAGCTGCGACGGTTCAGATGCCAATCCCGGACATACATACATACATACATACACACATTCAGCTTTATATATTAGATATATATATATATATATATATATATATATATATATATATATATATATATATATATATATATATATATATATATATATATATATACTAAATTTTGGGCTTTACATAATATATATAGATATATATTAGGGGTCATCTTCACTTGCAGTGTTTAGCAGTAGATACATTTTGGTTTTTCATTTCAGTTTGAAACAGGTAATAAACACGAGTGGAGAAAAGACTAAACACTGCCATCTAGTGGTGAAAGTTGTCATAGCCTCTTTCAGTCAATGTTTTGAAGATCAACTTTCACTTCAAAAGATACCTGTATTCTCTTTTTTGTGAACACACAATTGTAATCTTTGCTTCATGTACCTTGGATAATAAAATGCACTTTTTTGGATTTAATCTGTGAGCTGGATTTTTCTGCTTTCTCTACTGGATCTCACACCCTGCCCAGGTGCTATCCGTGCTCCAGAAGTGTGGAATCGCAGGTGGTGATAGTCATAATAGTGTGGGGGCTTCTACTATGGGGGCCATAATAGTGTGGGGGCTATTAATGTGTCATAATAGTGTGGGTTACTATGGGGGCCAGGATACAGTGAGTGAGCTACTAAGGGGGACCACTAAAGGGGCCATGGTACAGTGTTGGGTGTATTAAGGGGGCCCTTCTACAGAGTGGGGGCTAGTAAGGGGGCCATCAGAGTGAGATCTATTAAGGGGGCCATCTTACAGAGAGGTGGCTACTAGGGGGCCAATATGCTGTTTGGACTACTATGTGGAGGTCAAACAATGAGGAGCCATCCTACAGTGTGGAGGCTACAGTAAGGCCATCATACAGTGTGGGGACTACTGTGGAGGCATCATATAGTTTTTGGGGCATTACACGGGCTATAGTGGAGCTGTGGGGACATCATTCTGTGTATAAGGGAGTTGTGTAGAGGGCAGCTGTATAGGGGAAGTCTCAGTGGACATTTATTGTTAAGTGGTCACTTTGTGTGCCACTTTGACAGTCACAGTACCCTGAGGACATTATTACTTTATGGGGGCAAAATGCGGGCAATGTTTTCTAGGGCACTTGCATAGGGCATTAATATATTCTATAGAAAAATGGTGATGTTACAGATAGATACATAGCTCAACATGTTACCTTGTCATTCACCTTGAAATTTTTAAAAGGATTTTTTTTAATCAACCTTGGAATTTTATGAAGCTGCAACATCACCATGTTTTCTATTGATTGGACTTGTGGCCCCACGAGTTTTGTGCTACAGCAAATGATTGCCACTGTTGGTGAGCTGGTTTCAAATCTTTCTTGCATTCATATATTCTAGAGGTCTGTTTTACCATCTAGAGGGCACAAAGGAGGCATTTTACTTGGTAAGGGGCACAGTGGAGGCATTACTATGTGGGGCACTAAGAGGAGCCCTGTTTTTGTATCACACAGCAGGTGCAGTAATAGGGACACATACAGCAGCAGCGGCTCAGTATTGGGGTATCGGCAGGATGAGGAGCTTGTGCAGGTTGGGGAAGGAGCAGGAGATGTGAAGTCAGATGTGATTTTGTTGTAATCTCTGCAGCCGAGTCCTCGAGAAGTTGTAGTGTCGGTCTGGGCCAGATGGAAAAGACTGGAAAAGTGACGACTCGACCAAAAAAACTCTCCTCTGTAAGTTACTATATAACTGTACTGTAATCTCCTATATGTGCCTCAGCACAGGTATCTACCACTGTATGGTCACCATATGGCAGTAATATCAGTGTTGCTCTTTGTATAGTGATTTACTTTCAGTAGCAGCTCGGTCATCTGCTGAGGTTCTCCTACATCCACTATTAGGGTGCGTCACCACAGCCTGAGTTGAACCCCTATCTATGCCTCTGTATAGTGCAGGTTGTCAGTGACCGTTGTCCTCCCGCTGGGGTTTGTATGTGTGCATCTGCTGTGTCTGCACTTTCACCTAGTGTACAGGGAACAATACATACATGCAATAAGATGAAAACAACATTACTACATTCATGCTGCCCAAACTTTGACATGATAAGACAAATGTATTACACCAGGTGAATCATGTTTTTAACCCCTTAACAACCAGAGGTATTTTTGGGTTTGCATTTTTATTTTTTGTTCCCCTTCTTCCCAGAGCCATAACTTTTTTATTTTTTCTTAAAAATGGCCATTTGAGGACTTGTTTTTTGTGTGACGAGTTGTACTTTTGAATGAGACCATTGATTTTACCATGTTGTGTACTTGAAAATGGGGAAAAAAATTCCAAGTAATGTGAAATTGCAAAAAAAAGTGCAATCCCACACTTGTTTGGCTTTTTTGCTAGGTTCACTAAATGCTAAAACTGACCTGCCATTATGATTCTCCAGGTCTTTACGAGTTCATAGACACCAAACATGTCTAGGTTCTTTTTTATCTACAGTAAGTGGTGAAAAGAAATTCAAAACTTTTTGTTAAAAAAAATAAAAAATTGTGCCATTTTCCGATACCCGTAGCGTCTCCATTTTTCATGATCTTGGGTTAGGTGAGGGCTACAGTAAGCGCTGTCCCCCCCACATGGTGCTGAAGCGGCCATTCATATCTTCTCTCCAGCAGCGTTCGCTGGAAAGAAGATATGAAAAATCCCTTTTTTTTTGTCCTCGTGTTTAAAATAAAGATCCCTGTCACCACCCCCCTCCCACCCCCTGTGCGCCCCCCCGCTGTTACTAAAATACTCACCCGGCTCCCTCGCAGCGTCCTGTCCTGGCCGCAGCTTCTCCTGTATGAGTGGTCACGTGGGGCCGCCGATTACAGTCATGAATATGCGGCTCCACCCCTATGGGAGGTGGAGCCGCATATTCATGACTGTAATCGGCGGCCCCACGTGACCGCATACAGGAGAAGGTGCGGCGAGGACAGGACGCTGCGAGGGAGCCGGGTGAGTATTTTAGTAATAGCGGGGGGGCGCACAGGGGGTGGGAGGGGGGTGGTGACAGGGATCTTTATTTTAAACACGAGGACAAAAAAAAAGGGATTTTTCATATCTTCTTTCCAGCGAACGCTGCTGGAGAGAAGATATGAATGGCCGCTTCAGCACCAGATGCAGGGGACAGCGCTTATCTCTAGCGCTGTCTCCTGCATGCTCCGTGTGGTACCCAGTCGGCACACGGGCGGCACACGTGTGCCGCACGTGTGCCACACGGATGGCCTACGTGAGCTCACGGACACACGGACACGGATAACTCCGGTACCGATTTTTCCGGTACCGGAATTATCTGGACGTGTGGGACAGGCCTTAAATTCAGTGCTCTGATCTCATCTCCCTAAGGGCTTGTTCAGATGAGCATATTTTAAGGCTAGGTTCCCACAATGATGTTTTGATGAGTTTTTTTTTTTTATGCTGTGTATTTTTTTTTTTAAATGCAAGTGACCTGTTTTACTTAACGGGTACTGAAATGGTGCAGAAAATCTGCAACATCAAAAACTCACCAAATACTCAACGTGTGCGTGTGGCCTAAGCCTGTCCGCTGTCTGTATAGGGTAGTTCATATGAGTGTTTTTACACATAGACCAAAAGTTCACGCGTAAAAAAATTGAATTATGGATTGTGTTAAAAAAAAACCTAAACAAATACTTTATTGACATCATACATATGACATCCTTATTTTATGAATCTATAGTTGATGTATAAAAATCTAAAACATACAAATGTCATGTGGTTGATTTTTTTTACACGTTTCTCTCTAACCGGCTAAGAGTATGATTAGGTGCTTTTTTTCCATGTTATGTTCAGTTTAGCATATGGAAAACTGAATGTTTTTTTTTTATCTAGAAAACCAGATGATTTTTCATCCATATTGTCATCTGTATGCAATCAGTATTTCATTTGTATGTCCATATACATCTGTATGCATCCGCTTTAATTATTCAAGAATTAAAAAAATAACGTAAAAAATGGAGGTTTTATTGATGGTGGCGGTATGGCATCTGTTTTTTTTTTTTTTGTAAAGCACTCATCGATTTTAATGAGCGAGTCTGATCCAAAAAACTAATCCGAGCTTTTCATGGTACGATTTTTGTACAAATGGACTATCAGTTTGTGTATAAAAACGCTCATGTGATCTACATTGTTGACTCGCAATGGTCAGTGTGCAGTCCGTATGCCATCTGTCCTTCTCATCTCTGCTGTTCCTGTGTGCTACCTGCACTCTTGCATCATGGTGCTGTCCAGGCATTTGTCTCTATAGCATCTTGTTCTTACAGAACCACCGATCCACCTGCCATCCGCATATCCTGTTCTGCTGGTTCTTGCTGTCCCTTGCACAATCCAGTTGTCCCGCTTTGCTGCATCAATACCTTTGGTTCATGATGCTCAACCTGTCCTACGTCTTAACGATTCCACCTCAATAGGTGAGCATATAACATAAGCTGAAGATAAATTATATGGAACAACCTTTATTATATTTACAGAACAGCTCGATGTTAGTTCTCCTTTAATACTCCATGTAAGAGTTTTTGTGGAATCTTTTGAAAAATATGAGCTCCCATCGGAATTTTGTCGGAGAAGTCTGTTCGATATCAGAATAACGTTGTGAAATACATACTCATTTGTACATTCTGCCCAAAATAATCTGAAAAATGCCTTCTAAAACCGGTTCTAGCAGACTGACTGCATTTATACCGCAACCAAGACATGAAGTTAGCCATTGTGCTGGACTGACACATGGCCTCTATTAATCATAGGCCTTGTGCTCCCTCCTCCTCAGCTGTCCTTATAAGAGAGAATTGTTCATACTCTAAAAACCCTTTTACAGTGGACTTTTAACCTTACCTGCTGGGTAAGTATACTCTTCTATATGGGTAACCTGAGAAATGTCACTTACATTATGTACTAACACATGTATACTATCCCACTGGCAATGAATGTGTAGACGCTTCAATTACATCCTGCTGGGACCTTCTTATAAATATGTATATGAATAAATGAATGATCCTTACAAGACGGACCAGCAAAAATGTTTTCTAACTTAGTTTTCATAAAATGCTAAGAAGTCCATAATCAAAAACTCAAGGAAAAACTACATTTGAGGTTCACTTTTTGATAAGAGAACAGTAATACAGCCATTCTCTCTAAAGTTCTTGTCACCTGCATCTGGCAAAAAGAAGATATCTGGATCTCTACGTGCCTTTTCCATGATCCTCCTGAGCATTTCTGTAAGATAGACCCCCAGCAATTGTAAAGTTATCTCCTATAACTTTCAAACTTGAAGACACCCCTTTAATTTAAATAGTGGCATGAAGTTGGGAGTAAAATACTGAGCCTATGGTCCTACTGGTTGGTGAAGTCTAGATAGAATGAAAAGTGGATGCAATAGGATAAAGATTCAATGGGAATTTTATTGTTAAAATGTTGCTCAAATGCATAAAAAACAAACATAAAATTAGGTTGTATATTCCTTTCACTGTGTATCAATGCCAGGCAGGGGTCTTCATCAGGCATAATACAACTTAATTATTATATGTACTATATAACTTATGATGGCAAGAAGTGTGCCAAGTCCAGTGATCTCAGACTTCATTGAAAATTAGGTTAAATAAAAGTGCTATAAAAAGACTAAAGTAAAAACTAGAGGGTACACGAAAACCAGACATAAAATCAGACAACTATTTGCATCAATAACCAGACTTCACAAATTCTCCTGACTGGCTCTGGATCCCAGTGTACTCAGACCTACCCATACAATGACTTACTATTACGCTGGAGGCGAGAGGACGCCCAACGTGAAGTGCAACACAATGAGAACAACAGGGAAGATGTGCAAGGAAGGCCCTGGCTATAGGGACAAAGGAGCGGGGTCACCTCTTAACATGAACCTAAGTCAGATCCCTGTACTCCCTATTGTCCCTAGATGAGTTTTTTTTCCCTAGTGCACGATTGTGTGCTTAAGGACTTCCTCTGGACTTACCCTGTCAAGTGTGTAGGCCAACGAGACACTAGTCCCACTACTACAATAAGACAACACAAGGAAAGTAAGACAAACAGGTGGGAAAAGACACAACAAATGGCACTCCTCAGCTTCTCCAACAGGGAACTTTGCTGCTGCGACAGGAAAGTACACCACAGCTTATCCAGAGACATGCTCCTTCAAAGAGGTCAGTATTGAGGATCTATAACCGTCAAGGAATGATGCTAGTAGTGGGTTTGTATAGTGGAAGACTGATCACAAGGTGTGGCAGGTGAGTGCTAAAGCTACAATTTCACAGCCAGAAGGGAAAGGGTCCTTAACCCCTTCAGCACTGAATGACAGGGAGTCCACTTCAATTCAAGGTAATAGTCAAACATGATCAATTAAGCATTGTGACCTTTTGAACCTAGATCCCCCAGGGGTCACATCAGGACACGACCCACTCGTGACACCAGTGTTGTGCCCACTTGCTGTGCAACCCAGTAAAGTGAGAGGCTTTTGTTTAGGCCAGGTTCATATTGCGTTAGGGCAATAAACGGGCTGCGTTAATGCAAGTGCTGTTAAAGATTGCGTTATGCGATCACGATAGCGCAGATGCTCCACCTACGCTAGCGGTGATGGACCCCGAAACACTGCAGGCTGCGTCCGAGGGTTCGTCACAGAATGACGGCCCATCGCTAACGCATGCCGATTATGACATGCGTTAGCAATGCGCTAGATAGCTGCAGTCAATGGGTGCGCTAACGCATATTTTACATAGCGTTAGTGCCGCTGTGTAACGGATGCCGTCAGCGCATTGCCATTAACGCAATGTGAACCCGGCCTTAGGTTTGTATTAGCCTGGGGTTATAAACCCTTCAAGTTATTGAGCCAAGAGGCGATGTGGTTCTTTTTTTCTATCCCTAGGTCACTTTAACTGAAAAATAAGTCTGCCTAGAAGCGAAGCTGCCAGGGCGTAGGTTGGTGCTCAGTTACCCACAGCCCACTCATATAAAGAGTCCCAGTAACAAATCAGAAATCCTTTGATCTCTGCTTCTTTTTCTGTAGGTAGCGCAGTATATTCTTTCTCTGGTGAACAGAGCAGTGTGCTCAATACTTCTTTATATTCATTTGTCATTATTTGTCGCTACATTACTTTGCATATGCATTGACAGAGATAACAAAAATCAGGGGAAGTATTTCACAAGTCCTGTCCAGTTTTTATGTACACTGTGTTCCAAATTATTATGCAAGTAATATTTCCTCATATTTTCTCTAAATTACCTATCTGAATTGCAGTCATTGTTATTTTCCAGTCATCTACTATTCTAGTATAATTGCAATGTTTTGGAACAAACTGCCTATGAAAACAGTATCTTTTTAAAAAAAATAAACACTCAAAATGCATGTTCCAAATTATTATGCACAGCAGAGTTTTTTTTTTATTTTGAACCAAAAATGGTCAATTGTGAAGTTATAAGCATTATCCGCTTATTACAAAATGAAATCAAACAGTTTTCAAGTGAAAACTTTATTCTAGGTGATGTTACATTTGCACGTAGGACCCCTTGTTCAAAAGAAGCTTCTGAACTCTCTCGTCCATTGAATTTGTCAGTTTTTGGATGGTTTCTGCTGGATGGACAGAATACCCTCCCAGAGCTGTTGCTTAGATGTGAACTACCTCCCGCCATCATAGACACTCCTTTTGATGATGCTCCAGAGGTTCTCAATGGGATTGAGGTCAGGGGAAGATGGTAGCCACACCATAAATTTGTCCTCTTTTATGCCCATAGCAGCCAGAGATGCAGATGTGTTTTTTGCAGCATGAGACGGTGCATTATCATGCATGAAAATGATCTTGCTGCGGAAAGCACGGTTCTTCCTCTAGAACCATGGCAGGAAGTGTTGTTTTAGAAACTCCACATAGATTATGGAGTTCATCTTTACCCCTTCAGGGATCATAAAGGGGCCAACAATCTCTCTCCCCATGATTCCAGCCCAAAACATTACTCCACCTCCTCCTTGTTGGCACCTTAGCCGTGTTTTCATGGGGTGTCCATCCTCCACTCCATCCATCTGGACCATCGAGCGTTGCACGGCACTCATCGGTGAACAAAACAGTTTGGAAGTCAGTCTTCATGTATCGTTTGGCCCACTGGAGCCTTTTCTGCTTGTGTGCAGTGGATAGAGGTGGTCAACATGATGGCTTACGCACAGCTGCAAACCTCTGAAGGACCCTGCATCTTGTTGTTCTGGGGACGTTGGAGGCACCAGCAGCTTCAAAAACTTGTCTGCTGCTATGACAAGGCATTTTAGCAGCTGCTTTTTTAACCTTACGCAATTGCCTGTTGGAAAGGGTCCTCAATTTTTCCTTATCAGCACGCACACGTGTGTGCTGGGAATCAGCTACATACTTCTTGATTGTGCGATGATCATGATGAAGTGTCTTGGCAATGTTGATTGTATTCATGCCTTGACCTAAATACTCCATAATTTGTTGCTTCTCAGCAGCCGACACATCCTTTTTCTTTCCCATTTTGGCAAAAAATGTAGGCTGCTTAATAATGTGGAACAGCCTTCTTAAGTAGTCTTGCCTTTATTTGGACACACCTGCCAAACTAATTTGCACAGGTATCTGCAATTGCTTTCAGTGATATAAAGAGCCCTGACACACATCACCATCAATGAGGTTAAATGACAAACCAAAAAATTCTAACCTTATCACTCCTAAACTCTATGTGCATAATAATTTGGAACACAGTATATAATGTAGCCATCTAAGAGTGGAACCCATCTCCTCAATGTTACAGCTCATGGGTGATCAATGCATCACTGAACAGTGATTGATTGCAGTGGTTCTGCGCCCTCTGCACCAGAACATAAATATGAGGATGCAAAAACTGCTAGATTTTGCACTAAAAGACGTCTTGTAGTGTGTGACAGCAACCAAATGTAAAAACATAATATAAATCTGGTAACGCTGTAATCGCACCGACCCGAAGAATAAAGTCACCTAATCACATATACCACACGAAGAATGGTGTAAAAAATAAATAAAACCAATTTCTCACATGCTGTTGATTTTTTCATTCATGAAAATGTAAAATCTGGGGCTAGCACAAAAGCTTTGTGGTAAAAATTTAATTATTTTTTCTTCACTGCCCAACGTTATAAAAATCTGTGACACACCTGTGGTGTCAATATAATCACTGTACCCCTAGATAAATTTATTTAGCGGTGTAGTTTGTAAACTGGGGTTACTTATGGGGGGTTCTGCCTGTCTGGCATCTCAGGGGCTCTACTAATGTGACATGGCACCCTCCAACCAGTCCAGCAAAATCTGAACTCCAATATGGCGCTCCTTCCTTTCTGAACTTTGCACTGTGCTTCAAAAGTAATTTTCGACCACATATAGGTTATCGGCTTATTCAGAAGAAATTGAACAACAAATTGTATGGTGAAATTTCTCTTGTTAACTTTATGAAAATGTAAAATCTGGGGCTAAAAAATATTTTTGTCCTAAAAATATGATTTTTTTTTTATTATTTTCACGGCTCAACATTATAAATTTCTGTGAAGCACCTGGAGGTTCAAGGTGCTCATCACACATTTAGATAAGTTCCCTGAGGCATCTAGTTTCCAAAATGGTGTTACCTGTGGGGAGTTTCCACTGTTTAGGCACATTGGGAGCTCTCCAAGTATGACATGGTGTGCGCTAATGATGCCAAATTTTACATTCAAAAAGTCAAATGGCACTCATTCCCTTCTGAGCCATGCTGTGCACCCAAACAGTGGTTTTCCCCCACATATGGAGTATCCACATGCTCAGGAGAAATTGCACAACAAATTATATGGTCCATTTTCTCCTGTCACTCTTGTGAAGGTAAAAAAATATTGAGTTGAAAGAAAGCTTTGTGTTTTTTTTCCTTCCACATTCCATTAATTTCTGTGAAGCACCTGAAGGAATAAACTTCTGGAATGTGGTGCTGAGCACCTTGAGAGGTGCAGTTTTTAGAATCATGTCACTTTTGGGTATTTTCTGTCATATAGGCCCCTCAAAGTCACGTCAAATGTGATGTGGTCTCTACAAAAATGGTTTTGCAACTTTAGTTGTAAGGCCATGTTCACACTTTGCGGAGCGCCGAGGAGATCCGGACATCGGAAGGTGAGTATAACCAATTTTTATTATTTTTAACATTACTATTGATGCTGCATATTGCTGCATATGCAGCATCAATAGTATAGGAGTAATCCTGCAGCGGAAATCGCAAAACAAACCGCGATAAATCTGCAGGGATAACCGCAGCGGTTTTGCCCTGCAGATTTATCAATTCCGCTGCGGGAGAACCCGCAGAGGGACGCCGCAAAGTGTGAACATGGCCTAAAAATGAGAAATCACTGGTCCACTTTTAACCCTTCTAACTTCCTAACAAAAATGTTTCAACATTTTCACCAAATTTCTTATTTTTTTACATATCAAAGAAATATCAAAGAAATGTTACCACTATCATAAAGAACAATATGTCACGAAAAAACTATCTCAGAATCCGTGAGTAACATTGAAGTGTTCCAGAGTTATTATCTCATAAGTTGAAAACAAACTACGAGGTGAAAGAGTTTAGAGGAACTATTGAAAATATCAGAAATTAACTACAAAAACAAAGTATTATCTTGAACCAGGAGGCCTAGGACCTATTGGGGGATGAGGTACACATTGTGATGTAGATATAACAATCCAAGTAGGAGGTAGCCAACACTTTTTTTTAATTAGTTTTTTTAAATAATTTTTTTCTTTCATTTTTGTTTAATTTTTAACCCCTTAAGCCCCGAGGGTGGTTTGCACGTTAATGACCGGGCCAATTTTTACAATTCTGACCACTGTCCCTTTATGAGGCTATAACTCTGGAACGCTTTGACGGATCTTGGTGATTCTGACATTGTTTTCTCATGACATATTGTACTTCATGTTAGTGGTAAAATTTATTCGATATAACTTGCGTTTATTTGTGAAAAAAATGGAAATTTGGCGAAAATGTTGAAAATTTCGCAATTTTCCAACTTTGAATTTTTATGCCCTTAAATCACAGACATATGTCACGCAAAATACTTAATAAGTAACATTTCCCACATGTCTACTTTACATCAGCACAATTTTGGAACCAAAATTTTTTTTTGTGACGGAGTTATAAGGGTTAAAAGTTGACCAGCAATTTCTCATTTTTACAACACCATTTTTTTTTAGGGACCACATCTCATTTGAAGTCATTTTGAGGGGTCTATATGATAGAAAATACCCAAGTGTGACACCATTCTAAAAACTGAACCCCTCAAGGTGCTCAAAACCACATTCAAGAAGTTTATTAACCCTTCAGGTGTTTCACAGGAATTTTTGGAATGTTTAAATTAAAATGAACATTTAACTTTTTTTCACACAAAATTTATTTCAGCTCCAATTTGTTTTATTTTACCAAGGGTAACAGGAAAAAATGGACCCACAAAGTTGTTGTACAATTTGTCCTGAGTACGCTGATACCCAATATGTGGGGGTAAACCACTGTTTGGGCGCATGGCAGAGCTCGGAAGGAAAGGAGCGCCATTTGACTTTTCAATGCAAAATTGACTGGAATTGAGATGGGACGCCATGTTGTGTTTGGAGAGCCCCTGATGTGCCTAAACATTGAAACCCCCTACAAGTGACACCATTTTGGAAAGTAGACCCCCTAAGGAACTTATCTAGATGTGTGGTGAGCACTTTGACCCACCAAGTGCTTCACAGAAGTTTATAATGCAGAGTCGTAAAAATAAAAAATCATATTTTTTCACAAAAATTATCTTTTCGCCCCCAATTTTTTATTTTCCCAAGGGTAAGAGAAGAAATTGGACCCAAAAAAATGTTGTGCAATTTGTCCTGAGTACGCTGATACCCCACATGTGGGTGTAAACCATTGTTTGGGCGCATAGCAGAGCTTGGAAGGGAAGGAGCGCCATTTGACTTTTCAATGCAAAATTGACTGGAATTGAGATGAGACGCCATGTTGCGTTTGGAGAGCCCCTGATGTGCCTAAACACTGAAACCCCCTACAAGTGACACCATTTTAGAAAGTAGACCTCCTAATGAACTTATCTAGATGTGTGGTGAGCACTTTGACCCACCAAGTGCTTCACAGAAGTTTATAATGCAGAGCCGTAAAAATAAAAAATCATATTTTTTCACAAAAATTATCTTTTCGCCCCCAATTTTTTATTTTCCCAAGGGTAAGAGAAGAAATTGGACCCCAAAAAATGTTGTGCAATTTATCCTGAGTACGCTGATACCCCATATGTGGGTGTAAACCATTGTTTGGGCGCATGGCAGAGCTTGGAAGGGAAGGAGCGCCATTTGACTTTTCAATGCAAAATTGACTGGAATTGAGATGGGACGCCATGTTGCGTTTGGAGAGCCCCTGATGTGCCTAAACATTGAAACCCCCCACAAGTGACACCATTTTGGAAAGTAGACCCCCTAAGGAACTTATCTAGATGTGTTTTGAGAGCTTTGAACCCCCAAGTGTTTCACTACAGATTATAACGCAGAGCCGTGAATATATATATATTTTTTTTTTTCACAAAAATGATTTTTTAGCCCCCAGCTTTGTATTTTTACAAGGGTAACAGAATAAATTGGACCCCAAAATTTGTTGTCCAATTTGTCCTGAGTACGCTGATACCCCATATGTGGGGGGGAACCACTGTTTGGGCGCATGACAGAGCTCGGAAGGGAAGGAGCGCCATTTGGAATGCAGACTTAAATGGATTGGTCTGCAGCCGTCACGTTGCAATTGCAGAGCCCTGGCCCTGATGTACCCAAACAGTACAAACCCCCCACAAGTGACCCCATATTGGAAACTAGTCCTCCCAAGGAACTTATCTAGATGTGTTGTGAGTACTTTGAACCCCCAAGTGTTTCACTACACTTTATAACGCAAAGCCGTGAAAATAAAAATTCTTTTTTTTTTTCACAAAAATGATTTTTTAGCCCCCAGTTTTGTATTTTCACAAGGGTAACAGGATAAATTAGACCCCAAAGGTTGTTGTCCAATTTGTCCTGAGTATGCTGATACCCCATATGTGGGGGGGAACCACTGTTTGGGCGCATGACAGAGCTCGGAAGGGAAGGAGCGCCATTTGGAATGCAGACTTAAATGGATTGGTCTGCAGGCGTCATGTTGCATTTGCAGAGCCCCTGATGTACCCAAACAGTACAAACCCCCCACAGGTGACCCCATATTGGAAACTAGACCTCCCAAGGAACTTATCTAGATGTGTTGTGAGAACTTTGAACCCCCAAGTGTTTCACTACACTTTATAACGCAGAGCCGTGAAAATAAAAATTCTTTTTTTTTTTCACAAAAATGATTTTTTAGCCCCCAGTTTTGTATTTTCACAAGGGTAACAGGATAAATTAGACCCCAAAGGTTGTTGTCCAATTTGTCCTGAGTATGCTGATACCCCATATGTGGGGGGGAACCACTGTTTGGGCGCATGACAGAGCTCGGAAGGGAAGAAGCGCCATTTGGAATGCAGACTTAAATGGATTGGTCTGCAGGCGTCATGTTGCATTTGCAGAGCCCCTGATGTACCCAAACAGTACAAACCCCCCACAGGTGACCCCATATTGGAAACTAGACCTCCCAAGGAACTTATCTAGATGTGTTGTGAGAACTTTGAACCCCCAAGTGTTTCACTACACTTTATAACGCAAAGCCGTGAAAATAAAAATTCTTTTTTTTTTTCACAAAAATGATTTTTTAGCCCCCAGTTTTGTATTTTCACAAGGGTAACAGGACAAATTAGACCCCAAAGGTTGTTGTGCAATTTGTCCTGAGTATGCTGATACCCCATATGTGGGGGGGAACCACTGTTTGGGCGCATGACAGAGCTCGGAAGGGAAGGAGCGCCATTTGGAATGCAGACTTAAATGGATTGGTCTGCAGGCGTCATGTTGCATTTGCAGAGCCCCTGATGTACCCAAACAGTACAAACCCCCCACAGGTGACCCCATATTGGAAACTAGACCTCCCAAGGAACTTATCTAGATGTGTTGTGAGAACTTTGAACCCCCAAGTGTTTCACTACACTTTATAACGCAGAGCCGTGAAAATAAAAATTCTCTTTTTTTTTTTCACAAAAATGATTTTTTAGCCCCCAGTTTTGTATTTTCACAAGGGTAACAGGATAAATTAGACCCCAAAAGTTGTTGTCCAATTTGTCCTGAGTACGCTGATACCCCATATGTGGGGGGGAACCACTGTTTGGGCGCATGACAGAGCTCAGAAGGGAAGGAGCGCCATTTGGAATGCAGACTTAAATGGATTGGTCAGCAGCCGTCACGTTGCATTTGCAGAGCCCCTGATGTACCCAAACAGTACAAACCCCCCACAAGTGACCCCATATTGGAAACTAGTCCTCCAAAGGAACTTATCTAGATGTGTTGTGAGAACTTTGAACCCCCCAGTGTTTCACAAAAGTTTATAGCGCAAAGCCGTGAAAATAAAAATTCTTTTTTTTTTTCACAAAAATGATTTTTTAGCCCCCAGTTTTGTATTTTCACAAGGGTAACAGGATAAATTAGACCCCAAAAGTTGTTGTCGAATTTGTCCTGAGTACGCTGATACCCCATATGTGGGGGGGAACCACTGTTTGGGCGCATGACAGAGCTCGGAAGGGAAGAAGCGCCATTTGGAATGCAGACTTAAATGGATTGGTCTGCAGGCGTCATGTTGCATTTGCAGAGCCCCTGATGTACCCAAACAGTACAAACCCCCCACAGGTGACCCCATATTGGAAACTAGACCTCCCAAGGAACTTATCTAGATGTGTTGTGAGAACTTTGAACCCCCAAGTGTTTCACTACACTTTATAACGCAAAGCCGTGAAAATAAAAATTCTTTTTTTTTTTCACAAAAATGATTTTTTAGCCCCCAGTTTTGTATTTTCACAAGGGTAACAGGATAAATTAGACCCCAAAAGTTGTTGTCCAATTTGTCCTGAGTACGCTGATACCCCATATGTGGGGGGGAACCACTGTTTGGGCGCATGACAGAGCTCAGAAGGGAAGGAGCGCCATTTGGAATGCAGACTTAAATGGATTGGTCAGCAGCCGTCACGTTGCATTTGCAGAGCCCCTGATGTACCCAAACAGTACAAACCCCCCACAAGTGACCCCATATTGGAAACTAGTCCTCCAAAGGAACTTATCTAGATGTGTTGTGAGAACTTTGAACCCCCCAGTGTTTCACAAAAGTTTATAGCGCAAAGCCGTGAAAATAAAAATTCTTTTTTTTTTTCACAAAAATGATTTTTTAGCCCCCAGTTTTGTATTTTCACAAGGGTAACAGGATAAATTAGACCCCAAAAGTTGTTGTCGAATTTGTCCTGAGTACGCTGATACCCCATATGTGGGGGGGAACCACTGTTTGGGCGCATGACAGAGCTCGGAAGGGAAGAAGCGCCATTTGGAATGCAGACTTAAATGGATTGGTCTGCAGGCGTCATGTTGCATTTGCAGAGCCCCTGATGTACCCAAACAGTACAAACCCCCCACAGGTGACCCCATATTGGAAACTAGACCTCCCAAGGAACTTATCTAGATGTGTTGTGAGAACTTTGAACCCCCAAGTGTTTCACTACACTTTATAACGCAAAGCCGTGAAAATAAAAATTCTTTTTTTTTTTCACAAAAATGATTTTTTAGCCCCCAGTTTTGTATTTTCACAAGGGTAACAGGACAAATTAGACCCCAAAGGTTGTTGTGCAATTTGTCCTGAGTATGCTGATACCCCATATGTGGGGGGGAACCACTGTTTGGGCGCATGACAGAGCTCGGAAGGGAAGGAGCGCCATTTGGAATGCAGACTTAAATGGATTGGTCTGCAGGCGTCATGTTGCATTTGCAGAGCCCCTGATGTACCCAAACAGTACAAACCCCCCACAGGTGACCCCATATTGGAAACTAGACCTCCCAAGGAACTTATCTAGATGTGTTGTGAGAACTTTGAACCCCCAAGTGTTTCACTACACTTTATAACGCAGAGCCGTGAAAATAAAAATTCTCTTTTTTTTTTTCACAAAAATGATTTTTTAGCCCCCAGTTTTGTATTTTCACAAGGGTAACAGGATAAATTAGACCCCAAAAGTTGTTGTCCAATTTGTCCTGAGTACGCTGATACCCCATATGTGGGGGGGAACCACTGTTTGGGCGCATGACAGAGCTCAGAAGGGAAGGAGCGCCATTCGGAATGCAGACTTAAATGGATTGGTCAGCAGCCGTCACGTTGCATTTGCAGAGCCCCTGATGTACCCAAACAGTACAAACCCCCCACAAGTGACCCCATATTGGAAACTAGTCCTCCAAAGGAACTTATCTAGATGTGTTGTGAGAACTTTGAACCCCCCAGTGTTTCACAAAAGTTTATAGCGCAAAGCCGTGAAAATAAAAATTCTTTTTTTTTTTCACAAAAATGATTTTTTAGCCCCCAGTTTTGTATTTTCACAAGGGTAACAGGATAAATTAGACCCCAAAAGTTGTTGTCGAATTTGTCCTGAGTACGCTGATACCCCATATGTGGGGGGGAACCACTGTTTGGGCGCATGACAGAGCTCGGAAGGGAAGGAGCGCCATTTGGAATGCAAACTTAAATGGATTGGTCTGCAGGCGTCACGTTGCATTTGCAGAGCCCCTGATGTACCCAAACAGTACAAACCCCCCACAAGTGACCCCATATTGGAAACTAGACCTCTCAAGGAACTTATCTAGATGTGTTGTGAGAACTTTGAACCCCCAAGTGTTTCACTACACTTTATAACGCAGAGCCGTGAAAATAAAACATCTTTTTTTTCTCACAAAAACGATTTTTAGCCCCCCAAATTTTTAATTTTCCCAAGGATAACAAGAAAACTTGGACCCCAGAAGTTGTTGTTCAATTTGTCCCGAGTACGCTGATAACCCATATGTTGGGGTAAACCCCTTTTTGGGCGCACGGGAGAGCTCGGAAGGGAAGGAGCACTGTTTTACCTTTTCAACGCAGAATTGGCTGGAATTGAGATTGGACGCCATGTCGCGTTTGGAGAGCCCCTGATGTGCCTGGACAGTGGAAACTCCCCAATTCTACCTGTGACCCTAACCCAAACACACCCCTAACCCTAATCCCAACTGTAACCCTAACCACACCCCTAGCCCTGACACACCCATAATTCTAATCCCAACCCTAATCCAAACCGTAAATGTAATCCAAACCCTAACCCTAACTTTAGCCCCAACCCTAACCCTAACTTTAGCCCCAACCCTAACCCTAACTTTACCTCCAACCCTAGCCCTAACCCTAACCCTAGCCCTAACCCTAACTTTAGCCCCAACCCGAACCCTGTCATGAATCCCAATGGCTAGGGATAGCAAGGGACAAGCAAAGTAATACAAAATATCGGACGAGCTCTAGGGTGATGGAACCTGGGCTGACCGCTGCCCTACGCCTGACAAACGCAACTAGAGATAGCCAGGGAGCGTGCCTACGTTGGTTCTAGACGCCACGCACCAGCCTAAGAGCTAACTAGTACTGCAGAGAAAATAAAGACCTCACTTGCCTCCAGAGGAATGAACCCCAAAAGGTATAGTTGCCCCCCACATGTATTGACGGTGAAATGAGAGGAAGGCACACACATAGAGATGATATATATAGGTTCAGCAAATTGAGGCCCGCTGTAAACTAGAAAGCAGAACGATACAAAAGGGGTCTGAGCGGTCAGCAAAAAACCCTAATCAAAAAACCATCCTGAGATTACAAGAACCCATGTGCCAACTCATGGCACATGGGGAGAACCTCAGTCCACTAGAGCTACCAGCTAGCATAGAGACATAATAAGCAAGCTGGACAAAAAACCAACAACTGAAAATCAGCACTTAGCTTATCCTGAAAGATCTGGGAGCAGGTAGGCAGGAACCAAACAGAGCACATCTGAATACATTGATAGCCGGCAAGGGAATGACAGAAAGGCCAGGTAAAATAGGAACCACCCAGCCTCTGATGGACAGGTGGAAACCAAAGGCCGCAACCCACCAAAGTCACCCAGTACCAGCAGTAACCACCAGAGGGAGCCCACAAACAGAATCCACAACAGTACCCCCCCTTGAGGAGGGGTCACCGAACCCTCACGAGAACCCCCAGGGCGATCAGGGTGAGCTCTATGGAAGGCGCGGACCAAATCAGTCGCATGAACATCGGAGGCGACCACCCAGGAATTATCCTCCTGACCATAACCCTTCCACTTAACCAAATACTGGAGTTTGCGTCTGGAAACACGAGAATCCAAGATCTTCTCAACAACATACTCCAATTCTCCCTCCACCAGCACCGGAGCAGGAGGCTCAACCGAAGGAACAACGGGCACCTCATACCTCCGCAACAACGACCGATGGAACACATTATGAATAGCAAACGATGCTGGGAGATCCAAACGAAAAGATACAGGGTTAAGAATCTCCGAGATCCTATAAGGACCGATGAACCGAGGCTTGAACTTAGGAGAAGAGACCTTCATAGGGACAAAACGAGAAGACAACCATACCAAATCCCCAACAAGAAGTCGGGGACCCACGCGGCGACGGCGATTAGCAAACTGCTGAGTCTTCTCCTGAGATAACTTCAAATTGTCCACCACCTGATTCCAAATCTGATGTAGCCTGTCCACCACCACGTCCACTCCAGGACAATCCGAAGACTCCACCTGACCAGAGGAAAAACGAGGATGAAACCCCGAATTACAAAAAAAAGGAGAGACCAACGTGGCAGAACTAGCCCGATTATTAAGAGCAAATTCGGCCAGTGGCAAAAAAGCAACCCAGTCATCTTGATCAGCAGAAACAAAACACCTCAAATAAGTCTCCAAGGTCTGATTAGTTCGCTCCGTCTGGCCATTCGTCTGAGGATGGAATGCAGACGAGAAAGACAAATCAATGCCCATCTTGGCACAAAACGTCCGCCAAAATCTAGACACAAACTGGGATCCCCTGTCAGAAACAATATTCTCCGGAATCCCATGCAAACGAACCACGTTCTGAAAAAATAAAGGGACCAACTCAGAGGAGGAAGGCAACCTAGGCAAGGGCACCAAATGAACCATCTTAGAAAAGCGGTCACACACAACCCAGATAACGGACATTTTCTGTGAAACCGGGAGATCAGAAATAAAATCCATGGAAATGTGCGTCCAAGGCCTCTTCGGGATGGGCAAGGATAACAACAACCCACTGGCCCGAGAACAGCAAGGCTTAGCTCGAGCACACACTTCACAAGACTGCACAAAGGTACGCACATCCCTAGACAAGGAAGGCCACCAAAAAGACCTGGCCACCAAGTCTCTAGTACCAAATATTCCAGGATGACCAGCCAACACAGAAGAATGGACCTCGGAGATGACTCTGCTGGTCCAATCATCCGGAACAAACAGTCTTTCTGGCGGACAACGATCCGGTTTATCCACCTGAAACTCCTGCAATGCACGTCGCAAGTCTGGGGATACGGCGGACAATATTACCCCATCCCTAAGGATACCAGTAGGCCCAGAGTCTCCAGGAGAGTCAGGCACAAAACTCCTGGAAAGAGCATCTGCCCTCACATTCTTTGAACCTGGCAGGTATGAACCCACGAAATTGAAACGAGAAAAAAACAACGACCAACGAGCCTGTCTAGGATTCAAACGCCTGGCAGACTCAAGGTAAATGAGATTCTTGTGATCAGTCAAGACCACCACACGATGTTTAGCACCCTCAAGCCAATGACGCCACTTCTCAAATGCCCACTTCATGGCCAAAAGCTCCCGATTACCCACATCATAATTGCGCTCGGCGGGCGAGAATTTTCTAGAGAAGAATGCACATGGCTTCATCACCGAGCCATTAGAACTTCTCTGTGACAAAACCGCCCCCGCTCCAATCTCGGAAGCATCAACCTCAACCTGAAAAGGAAGTGAAACATCTGGTTGACACAACACAGGAGCAGAAGAAAACTGGCGCTTAAGTTCCCGAAAGGCCTCCACGGCCGCAGGAGACCAATCAGCAACATCAGCACCCTTTTTAGTCAAATCAGTCAAAGGTTTAACAATACTGGAAAAATTAGCAATGAACCGACGATAAAAATTAGCAAACCCCAAGAACTTCTGAAGGCTCTTAACAGATGTAGGTTGTGTCCAGTCACAAATCACCTGAACCTTGACGGGATCCATCTCAATAGTAGAAGGAGAAAAAATGTACCCCAAAAAAGAAATCTTCTGGACTCCGAAGAGACACTTTGAGCCCTTCACAAACAGAGAATTGGCCCGCAGAACCTGAAACACCTTCCTGACCTGTAAAACATGAGACTCCCAGTCATCAGAAAACACCAAAATATCATCCAAATACACAATCATAAACTTATCCAGATATTCACGGAAAATATTGTGCATAAAGGACTGAAAGACTGACGAAGCATTGGAGAGTCCAAAAGGCATTACCAAATACTCAAAATGGCCCTCAGGCGTATTAAATGCGGTTTTCCACTCGTCACCCTGTTTTATCCGCACCAGATTATACGCACCGCGAAGATCTATCTTAGTGAACCACCTAGCCCCCTTAATGCGAGCAAACAAATCAGTCAATAATGGCAGTGGATACTGATATTTTACTGTAATCTTATTCAGAAGGCGATAATCTATACAAGGCCTCAGGGAACCATCTTTTTTTGCCACGAAAAAAAAACCTGCTCCCAGAGGGGACGAAGATGGACGAATATGTCCCTTTTCCAAGGACTCCTTAATATAATTCCGCATAGCAGTATGCTCTGGCAGTGACAGATTAAATAAACGACCCTTAGGGAACTTACTGCCAGGAATCAATTCTATAGCACAGTCACAATCTCTATGAGGAGGGAGCGAATTGAGCTTAGGCTCCTCAAAAACATCCCTATAGTCAGACAAAAACGCAGGGATCTCAGAAGGAGTAGATGAAGCGATTGAAATCGGAGGTGCATCATCATGAACCCCCTGACATCCCCAGCTTAACACAGACATTGTTTTCCAGTCCAGGACAGGATTATGAGTTTGTAACCATGGCAGACCAAGCACTAGTACATCATGTAAATTATACAGTACAAGGAAGCGAATCACCTCCTGATGAACGGGAGTCATGCGCATGGTCACTTGTGTCCAATACTGCGGCTTATTCATAGCCAATGGTGTAGAGTCAATTCCCTTCAGAGGGTTAGGAACTTCCAGAGGCTCCAGACTAAAACCGCAGCGTTTAGCAAATGACCAATCCATAAGACTCAGGGCAGCGCCTGAATCCACATAGGCATCGACGGAAATGGAAGACAGTGAAAAAATCAGAGTCACAGACAAAATGAACTTAGGCTGCAGAGTACCAATGGCAAAAGATTTATCAACCCTTTTTGTGCGTTTAGAGCATGCTGATATAACATGAGCTGAATCACCACAATAAAAACACAATCCATTTTTCCGCCTATAATTTTGCCGTTCACTTCTGGACTGAATTCTATCACATTGCATAGTCTCAGGTGCCTGTTCAGAAGACACCGCCAAGTGGTGCACGGGTTTGCGCTCCCGTAAACGCCGATCAATCTGAATGGCCATAGCCATCGACTCATTCAGACCTGTAGGCGTAGGGAACCCCACCATAATATCCTTAATGGCCTCAGAAAGACCATTTCTGAAGTTTGCAGCCAGGGCGCACTCATTCCACTGAGTAAGCACCGACCATTTCCGAAACTTCTGACAATATATCTCCGCTTCATCATGCCCCTGAGAGAGGGCTAATAAAGCCTTTTCAGCCTGAATCTCCAGGTTAGGTTCCTCATAGAGCAATCCCAATGCCAGAAAAAACGCATCCACACTGAGCAATGCAGGATCCCCTGGTGCCAATGCAAATGCCCAATTCTGAGGGTCGCCCCGCAGGAAAGATATTACAATCTTGACCTGTTGAGCAGGGTCTCCAGAGGAGCGAGATTTTAAAGAAAGAAACAATTTACAATTGTTCCTGAAATTCAGGAAGGTAGATCTATCTCCAGAAAAGAACTCTGGAATAGGAATTCTAGGTTCAGACATGGGAGTGTGAACAACAAAATCCTGTATGTTTTGAACTTTTGTCGCGAGATTACTCAGGCTGGAAGCCAAACTCTGGACATCCATGTTAAACAGCTAATATCAGAGCCATTCAAGGGTTAAGAGGAGGTAAGAAGCAGCTAGACAGCAATTAAGGGCTAGGCAGCAAAACTCTGAAGGAAAAAAAAAAAAAAAAAATAATTTCCCTTAAACACTTCTTTTTCTCCTGCTTCAGCCCAAACAATTAACACTTTGTGGGCCGGCTATACTGTCATGAATCCCAATGGCTAGGGATAGCAAGGGACAAGCAAAGTAATACAAAATATCAGACGAGCTCTAGGGTGATGGAACCTGGGCTGACCGCTGCCCTACGCCTGACAAACGCAACTAGAGATAGCCAGGGAGCGTGCCTACGTTGGTTCTAGACGCCACGCACCAGCCTAAGAGCTAACTAGTACTGCAGAGAAAATAAAGACCTCACTTGCCTCCAGAGGAATGAACCCCAAAAGGTATAGTTGCCCCCCACATGTATTGACGGTGAAATGAGAGGAAGGCACACACATAGAGATGATATATATAGGTTCAGCAAATTGAGGCCCGCTGTAAACTAGAAAGCAGAACGATACAAAAGGGGTCTGAGCGGTCAGCAAAAAACCCTAATCAAAAAACCATCCTGAGATTACAAGAACCCATGTGCCAACTCATGGCACATGGGGAGAACCTCAGTCCACTAGAGCTACCAGCTAGCATAGAGACATAATAAGCAAGCTGGACAAAAAACCAACAACTGAAAATCAGCACTTAGCTTATCCTGAAAGATCTGGGAGCAGGTAGGCAGGAACCAAACAGAGCACATCTGAATACATTGATAGCCGGCAAGGGAATGACAGAAAGGCCAGGTAAAATAGGAACCACCCAGCCTCTGATGGACAGGTGGAAACCAAAGGCCGCAACCCACCAAAGTCACCCAGTACCAGCAGTAACCACCAGAGGGAGCCCACAAACAGAATCCACAACAGAACCCTAGCCCTAACCCTAACTCTAGCCCTAACCCTAACCCTAACCCTAATGGGAAAATGGAAATAAATACATTTTTTTAATTTTATTATTTTTCCCTAACTAAGGGGGTGATGAAGGAGGGTTTGATTTACTTTTATAGCGTTTTTTATATCGGATTTTTATGATTGGCAGCTGTCACACACTAAAAGACGCTTTTTATAGCAAAAAAGTTTTTGCGTCTCCACATTTTGAGACCTATAATTTTTCCACATTTTGCTCCACAGAGTCATGTGAGGTCTTGTTTTTTGCGGGACGAGTTGACGTTTTTATTGGTAACATTTTCGGACACGTGACCATTTTTGATCACTTTTTATTCCGATTTTTGTGAGGCAGAATGACCAAAAACCTGCTATTCATGAATTTCTTTTGGGAGAGGCGTTTATACCGTTCCGTGTTTGGTAAAATTGATAAAGCAGTTTTATTCGACGGGTCAGTACGATTACAGCGATATCTCATTTATATCATTTTTTTATGTTTTGGCGCTTTTATACGATAAAAACTATTTTATAGAAAAAATAATTATTTTAGTATCACTTTATTCTCAGGACTATAACTTTTTTATTTTTTTGCTGATGATGCTGTATGGCAGCTTGTTTTTTGCGGGACAAGATGACATTTTCAGCGGTACCATGATTATTTATATCAGTCTTTTTGATCGCGTGTTATTCCACTTTTTGTTCGGCGGTATGGTAATAAAGCGTTGTTTTTTGCCTCGTTTTTTTTTTTTCCTTACGGTGTTTACTGAAGGGGTTAACTAGTGGGGCAGTTTTATAGGTTGGGTCGTTACGGACGCGGTGATACTAAATATGTGTACTTTTATTGTTTTGTTTTTTTTATTTAAAGAAATGTATTTATGGGAATAATATATATATTTTTTTATTATTTATTTAGGAATTTTTTTATTTTTTTTTTACATATGTGGAAACATTTTTTTTAAACTTTTTTACTTTGTCCCAGGGGGGGACATCACAGATCGATGATCTGATAGTGTGCACAGCACTCTGTCAGATCACCGATCTCACTTACATCGGTGCAGGCTTACCAGCGTCTGCTCTGAGCAGGCGCTCGGTAAGCCACCTTTCTCCCTGCAGGACCCGGATGCCGCGGCCATCTTGGATCCGGGACCTGCAGGGAGGAAGGAGGTAGGAGACCCTCGGAGCAACGCGATCACATTGCGTTGCTCCGGGGGTCTCAGGGAAGCCCGCAGGGAGCCCCCTCCCTGCGCGATGCTTCCCTATACCGCCGGTACACTGCGATCATGTCAGGTGTGCCGGGGGTTAATGTGCCGGGGGCGGTCCGTGACCACTCCTGGCACATAGTGCCGGATGTCAGCTGCGATAGGCAGCTGACACCCGGCCGCGATCGGCCGCGCTCCCCCCGTGAGCGCGGCCGATCGCGTATGACGTACTATCCCGTCACCCGGAATTAAGTCCCAGGTCACCTTGACGGGATAGTACGTCATACGGGATTAAGGGGTTAAAGGTAACTAATGAAAATAACAGAAATCTAATATATAAAACTGAATATGTGTGTGTGTGAGTGTGTGTGTGTGTGTGTGTGTGTGTGTATGTGTGTGTGTGTGTGTGTGTGTGTGTGTGTGTGTATGTCCGGTATTGGCATCTGCACCGTCGCAGCTATAGACACAAAGTCTAGTGACATAGTCACACGTCTGGACCCTGAGAGCGTCATAGGCTATGTTGTGAGGCGAAATTTTAACCCACGCGTTTCAATTCACCAAACAATTTTGCCCCTATCTACATAATGGGGAAAAAGTGAAAGGAAAAGTGTTGGAGGCAAATTGACAGCTGCCAGATGTGAACAAGGGGGACATAAAGAATGAGAGCGATGGCGCCAAAGAGTATATACCATACAGTTGCTAAGGTGGGGCCCCGACATGGTATACTCACCACACACGGGGATATGAACACACACACAAAATGCGCCACACACTACCACGTGCTTGAACACATATACCACCCTCAGCGCACATTTCACCACACATACACCAACCTCGCCACATAAAAGTTGAAACACAAAAGTCCCCACTCAAAACTCACCACGCGCTAAATTCGCCACATGCAAAACTCACCACACGTGCAAAACTCACCTCATGGAAAACTCGCCACATGCAAAACTTGCACACGCGGAAAAATTGTCACATGCACAAAAGTTGCAACACATGCAAAAGTTGCCTCACACAAAACTTGCACATACTCAAAATGCACCACACATAAAACTCATCACGCGCAAAACTCGCCATGCGCAAAACTTGCTGCACACAACTTGCTCCTCTATCCTGTCACATGCAACTTGACACACAAAAAGTTGCTACACGCATGTCTCCACTCAAAACTCATCTCACAAAAGTCTACATGCAAGTAGCCAACACACACAACTTGACACTAGTGTTGAGCATTCCGATACCGCAAGTATCGGGTATCAGCCGATAGTTGCGGTATCGGAATTCCGATACCGGGATTCCGATACTTGCCGCGTATCGGATACCGGAATCGGAAGTTCCCAGATTCAAACTGCACAAATTCAGCCAATGATAATGATACCAAGTGTGGGCACATCCTGTTCAGCATGGAGGGCATGAAACTACTGGCAAGGCTGTGATTGGCTGCTGAAATGATGTCATGATGCAGTTTAAAAGTCGCTGGCGCCATTTTGCGCTCACTCTGCTGTGAATTCAGTTAGTGACAGGACGCTGTTTGCTGACTGAGGGCCAGTTTAGAGATAGCGATTTGCTTCTTTGTGCTTTTCCAAGGCTAATTTAGCAACCGCTGTGTTCACCTACTAATCACCTTGCTTTTGCCTTGTAGCGCTGTTTTCACAGCGATCTGCAAGGTCTGTGTGTGTGTGTGTGTGAGTGCAGCCCACTCTCTAGTCTGAGTGCAGCCACATAGGCCATCCATAGCTGGTTGTATTCAGTTCAGGGAGGGTGGTTCATTGCCTCATACTGTTCTTTTTTTTTTTTTCCAAGTAGTGTAGTCTGCTGCTAATTTTTTCAAAAAAATTCTATTAGTGTCTTTCCACCCGTCTCCAGCTAATTTGTGGAAAAACACTACATAGGATAACGTAGAGGAGGGTTTTTGGGCCTTGCAGCGCCGTTTACGGCTGTCTGCACGGTCTCCGTGTGACTGCAGCTCGCCCTGTAGTCTGTGAGCAGCCATAGCCTGGTTGTCTCCAGCTCAGGGTTCTTCACTGCGTCATACCGCAAAATCAATTTTCATTTTGTTTTAAGTAGTGCAGGCTGCTGCACATTTTTTCAAAAAATTCCTATTAGTGTCTTTCCACCCGTCTCCAGCTAATTTGTGGAAAAACACTACATAGGATAACGTAGAGGAGGGTTTTTGGGCCTTGCAGCGCCGTTTACGGCTGTCTGCACGGTCTCCGTGTGACTGCAGCTCGCCCTGTAGTCTGTGAGCAGCCATAGCCTGGTTGTCTCCAGCTCAGGGTTCTTCACTGCGTCATACCGCAAAATCAATTTTCATTTTGTTTTAAGTAGTGCAGGCTGCTGCACATTTTTTCAAAAAATTCCTATTAGTGTCTTTCCACCCGTCTCCAGCTAATTTATGGAAAAACACTACATAGGATAACGTAGAGGAGGGTTTTTGGGCCTTGCAGCGCCGTTTACGGCTGTCTGCACGGTCTCCGTGTGACTGCAGCTCTATCTGTTGTCAGTTCAGCCCCCAAAAAATAAATAAATAATAAAGTTCACCAAACACACCAGTGACACCACTTTACATTTGTGTAGGCCACATTAGCTCATATTAAAGTCTAGTCCACACTTTAGAAAATTAGTGTTTCTTATACCTGTTAGGAGTTGTTCAGGAATAAGCACACAAAGCCGTTAGTACTTTTCTGCTTATCTTTATCAGTCAACCAAGATGAAGAAGGCAGTGAGTAAGGCACGTGGGCGTGGGCGCGGAGCAGGGAGGGGACGTGGGGATTCTGTGCCTGCTGCGGGCACCGGTGACTCATCAGCAGCACCCACTTTCACCAGGGAACAGTCATTCATGCGCAGCTTTGTCGCAGAGCGCCGTACACCGCTGCTACATGAAGAACAAATTGAAGCCGTTGTCGGATGGATGGCAGCTAATGCATCAACTTCAATTAGTGCTACATCCTCTCAGACACAGAGCACTGGAGAGCAGCCATCTGTCTCTTCACCACCTGCCAAATTGCCCAGGCAGACAGAGAGCCCAGGACAGGAGCCGTCTCTACTTCTGTTCTCTGAATCTCTTGGCTTGGAAACAGGGGGCCAGCCAAGCAGCATTGGAGAAATGGAAGAAGAGGCAGGGTGCAGTGATGCCCAACAGCTTTTTCTCTCTGAGTCTGAAGAGGCGGGTGGGCCAGTGGCTCCGGTCACCACATCGCAGGCCGCATCAGCTGATGATGACACTCAGGTGCCACTTACTGGTGCGTGCTCTGCTGCTGAGACTACCCAGGAGGAGCAGTTGTGGGCAGAGGGTAGTGTAGATGATGAGGTCCTTGACCCATCTTGGCGTGAGGGACAGGAAGGTGGTGGGAGCAGCTCTGAGGAAGAGATTCCCCGTACGGCCCAAAGAGGGAGAGGGAGGGGGAAGACTGCGGATCCTGCAGCCTCCGCCTTGGCACCCGTTAGGAGCATGTCTCTTCCAAAAGCCAAAAAGGGCGCTCCCAAGACTTGCAGTGCCTGGTCCTTTTTTGACACAGTTGCAGATGACATTTGCTATGTCAAATGCAAGGTGTGTCATCACAAAGTGAAAAGAGGGAAAAGTGTCAGCAACCTCAATACCACAAATATGTGGAAACATGTGCGCACCAGGCACGCGGCGGAGTTACAGAAACGCACTGAAGAGCTAGGCCAACCAACAGCGGCAGCTACCACCTCTTCAGCCCGTGCTGCCTCTTCCTCCAGCTCACACGCAGCTGGTTCGGCTTCCTCCCAGGATCGCCGTGGAAGAACCTCTGGCCCTGTTGTCCAGAGACCCGCTGTAATTCCACCCGCAGCACCACTTTCCCAGTCATCCACACACTCCCAGCCCAGTCTACAGCCATCGGTAGTACAGGCATGGGAGAAAAGGCGGCCTTTCTCGTCAAACCACCCACGAGCACAGGCTCTGACTGCAGGCATTGCCAAACTTCTGTCACTGGAAATGCTGTCATTCAGGCTGGTGGAGACTGACAGCTTCCGTGACTTGATGTCATTGGCAGTCCCACAGTACAATGTGCCCAGCCACTTTTACTTCAGCAGGCAAGCTGTCCCTGCCCTGCACAAGCATGTGGAGGGACACATAAAACACGCGCTACTGAACGCCGTCAGTAGCAAGGTCCACCTCACCACCGATGCGTGGACCAGTCAACATGGACAGGGGCGATACCTTTCCCTCACTGCCCATTGGGTTAATGTCGTTGAGCCGGGTACAGATCGTGCGAGTGGCGCAGGACGTGTCCTGCCCACTCCAAGGATTGCAGGAATCCATTCTGTACGCATTGACTCCTCCTCTTACACCAGTTCCTCAGAATCATCGCTGCAGGAGCCGTCACAGTCCACCTCCACATGGACCCGTGATGAACGTTTACCTGTTACGACCGACATGAGCACAGCCGTGGCCAAACGTCAACAGGCCGTCTTGAAATTAATTTATTTGGGGAATCGAAGCCACACAGCGCAGGAGCTCTGGAATGCCATCAAGCAGGAGAGCGATGTGTGGTTTGTGCCAGCGAATCTCCAGCCAGGCATGGTAGTGTGTGATAATGGCCGAAATCTGGTGGCAGCTCTGGGCCTCGGCAACCTCACTCACATCCCATGTCTGGCACATGTGCTCAATTTGGTAGTGCAGAGTTTTTTGAGGGACTATCCGGATCTTGATGCACTGCTGCACAAGGTCCGCCTAGAGTGTGCTCACTTGCGGCGTTCCAGCACGGCAAAAGCGCGCATTGCGGCTCTGCAGCGCCGACACCGCCTGCCGGAACATCGCATCATATGTGACCTACCTACCAGGTGGAATTCCACGTTACATATGTTGGAGCGGTTGTGTGAGCAGCAGCAAGCTGTAATGGAGTACCAGCTGCATCAGGCGCAAAGAAGTCGCACTCCGCGCCGTACAGACTTCACAACCACAGAGTGGGACACTATGAATGACGTCTGCCAGGTTTTGTGTCCCTTTGATTATTCCACGCGGATGGCGAGTGCAGATGATGCACTAGTCAGCATGACTGTCCCCCTTATCTGCCTGCTTGAAAAATCACTGCAAGCTCTAAGGGATGATGTTGTGGAAGAGGTGGAGGATGAGGATTCACCATTTCCATCATCTTCTGGACAGTCAGCGCCACGCCACAAACGCGTAGGCAGGGGACAGTTTGTGAGGAGGATGAGGAGGAGTCAATGGAGGAGGAAGACATCCGTCCAGAGGAGGGAGTTACAGCCGTCAGCTGATCCCTAATAGCATGCCACGGCCGTGACGCCGCACAGTCTGAAGAAGCCATAGGGAGGGGAGTGAGAGGCGAGGATATACACTGCGCATGGCCACGGATCCCAGGCCCGCGGTGGGATTACATTAGACGACACTGCGAGGCGGGCTCTCGGCCAGCACGGCCGCACAGGCGCAGCCAGCCTGACACCAAATGATGTCAGAAGATGGGCAGCGCTAAGTGTGCCTGGCCAAGGGATAACATAACAGCGCATGCTCCGGGACGGAATCAAACAACGCTGAGGAGCCGGGGAACGGCGCCAAGGAGGTAGGAATGACAGCTGTGCTGCGTCATATTATGAAGGAAAGTCCCACCTCCGGGACGGTCTCACGGTTTCAGGGGACACATTTTATAAGTGTTTAGTTCTGTGTTTGCAAGGAGCATCATGAAAAGAGCCACCTTTTCCTTTTGCATCTTTTGTGCTGCACAAGCTGGCTCTTTCAGCTACAAACGCCTTGGGGGGGGGGTTAAAGGTTCCCTTTCGACTTTCTCCAATCAGGCTTCGGCCTACATTGTGTTCCTCTGCTTCTCCTGCTGTCCCTGGGCTCCAACACCGCTAGTTGTTGCCTGGTAGTGCTGTACGCACAGTCCTAACAGTCGCTCCTCTGTTATTGGGGTTCAGTAACGTCAGCTGTTCCCCAGCTGTGTGTGTGGCAATCCCTCCTATCTCCTCCACCTCCTCCTCCCCCTCCTGTCCCTGGGCTCCAACACCGCTAGTTGCCGTCCAGAAGTGCTGTCCGCACAGTCCCAACAGTCCCTCCTCTGTTATTGGGGTTCAGTAACGTCAGCTGTTCCCCTGCTGTGTGTGTGGCAATCCCTCCTATCTCCTCCACCTCCTCCTCCCCCTCCTGTCCCTGGGCTCCAACACCGCTAGTTGCCGTCCAGAAGTGCTGTCCGCACAGTCCCAACAGTCACTCCTCTGTTATGGGGGTTCAGTAACGTCAGCTGTTCCCCTGCTGTGTGTGTGGCAATCCCTCCTATCTCCTCCACCTCCTCCTCCCCCTCCTGTCCCTGGGCTCCAACACCGCTAGTTGCCGTCCAGAAGTGCTGTCCGCACAGTCCCAACAGTCCCTCCTCTGTTATTGGGGTTCAGTAACGTCAGCTGTTCCCCAGCTGTGTGTGTGGCAATCCCTCCTATCTCCTCCACCTCCTCCTCCCCCTCCTGTCCCTGGGCTCCAACACCGCTAGTTGCCGTCCAGAAGTGCTGTCCGCACAGTCCCAACAGTCCCTCCTCTGTTATTGGGGTTCAGTAACGTCAGCTGTTCCCCAGCTGTGTGTGTGGCAATCCCTCCTATCTCCTCCACCTCCTCCTCCTCCTCCTGTCCCTGGGCTCCAACACCGCTAGTTGTTGTCCAGAAGTGCTGTCCGCACAGAGCCAAACACCTCGCCAATGTGTTAGTGGGGTTCAGCACCGCCAGCTGTTCCCCTGCTGTGTATACGGCAACGTGTACTGCGACCGCCACGCAGGCACAACAAGTTAAATTTAAGGGAACCTGTCCCCCCCCCCCCAGGCGTTTGTTACTGAAGGAGCCACCTTGTGCAGCAGTAATGATGCAAAGGGAAAAAGTGCCTCTTTTCGTGGTGCTCCTTGCACATGCTGAACCTAACACTTATGAAAAGTGTCCCCTCCTACCGTGATACCGTCCGGTTGGTGGAACTTTCCTTTGTGATGTGACGCAGCACAGCCGTCATTCTTACCCCCTTGGCGCCGTGCGCCGCCTCCTCAGCGTTGTTTGAATCAGTCCTGGAGCCTGCGCTGTTAGGTTAGCCCTTGGCCATGCACACATTTTGCGCTGCCCGTCTTCTGACATCATTTGGTGTCAGGCTGGCTGCGCCTGTGCGGCCGCGCTGGACGAGATCCCGCCTCGTACTGTCTTCTGATTTAATCCCACTGGGGGCCTGAGATCCATGGACATGCGCAGTGCATATCTGAACCTCCACCTCTCACTCATCTCCCTACGGCTTCTTCAGACTGTGCGGTGTCAGCTGGTCCCTAATAGCATGCCACGGCCGTGACACCGCACAGTCTGAAGAAGCCGTAGGGAGGGGAGTGAGAGGTGAGGATATGCACTGCGCATGGCCACGGATCCCAGGCCCGCGGTGGGATTACATTAGACGACACTGCGAGGCGGGCTCCCGGCCAGCGCAGCCGCACAGGCGCAGCCAGTCTGACACCAAATGATGTCAGAAGACGGGCAGCGCAAAATGTGTGCATGGCCAAGGGCTAACCTAACAGCGCAGGCTCCGGGACTGATTCAAACAACGCTGAGGAGGTGGCGCACGGCGCCAAGGGGGTAAGAATGACGGCTGTGCTGCGTCACATCACAAAGGAAAGTTCCACCAACCGGACGGTATCACGGTAGGAGGGGACACTTTTCATAAGTGTTAGGTTCAGCATGTGCAAGGACCATAATTAAAAGAGCTAAGTTAACCTTTTCCAGCATTAGTGCTGTACACGATGGCTCTTTCAGCTACAAACGCTTGGGGGGGGGGGTTAAAGTTTCCCTTTCAACTTGCTCCAGTGCAGGCTTCGGCCTACACTCTAATCCCTCTCCTCCTCCTGCTGACCCTGGGCTCTAACACCACCAGTTGGGGCCCAGATGTGCTGGCTGCACAGAGCCAAACACCAGCCAATGTGTCAGTGGGGTTCAGCACCGCCAGCTGTTCCCCTGCTGTGTAGCCGGCAATGTGTCCTGCAACAGCCACGCAGGCACAAGAACAGAAATTGAAGGAAACCTGTCCCCCCTCCCCCAGGCGTTTCTACGTTTTACAGCCACCTTGTACGACAGTAATGCTGCATGTGTGCAAGGTGGCTCAGAAACTTATTCTCCTTGCCCATGTTGAACTGAACACGTCTAAAATGAGTCCTCTGCGACCATTAAAACGTCCCTCCGGTGTGATTTTCCTTTGTATTGACACGCAACAAGCTCCTTGGTAGCGCTGCCCGTCTTCTGGCATCATTGTTTGGCTGCCTGCGCCTCTGCGGCCGCCTTGCCCCACACAACGCCCCTCGGTGTCTTATTTATTTGGACTGCGAGGGTGTGATTGATGGGCATGAACGGTGCATTTCTTCACCTGTCCCTCATCTCCTTCCGCCTTCTTCGGACTGTGCGTCTTCATGGCCGTGGCATGCGATAAGGGATCAGCTGACGCCGCATAGTCTGAAGCGGGTGTAAGAACCCAAGCGAGAGGCGAACATATGTACTGCGCCAGGCCATGAATCCCAGCCCCGCAGTGTTTTAACAATGTTAAGACACTGCGGGGCTGGGATTCATGGTCATCGCAAACCGCAACGGCCGACATTACATGATGTCAGAGGATGGGCAGCGCTAACAGTGCAAGGCCAAGGGATAACACAAAAGCGCAGACTCCTGTGCAACAAATAACGATGCTCAGGAGGCCGCGCAAAGCACCAAGGTGGCATTTTTGCCAGCTGTACTGCGTCTCTTTACGAAGGGAACTTACGCCTCAAAATCAGTTTGACTGTGTAAGGGCCTAAATGTTATACGTGTTCCTTTCAGCGTGTGCAAGGAGCAAAATTAAAAGAGCAACCTTTGACTTGTGCAGCATTACTGCTGCATAAGCTGTGGCTCTTCTAGTTTGTAACCCCTGAGGGGGGGTTAAAGGTTACCTTTGAAATTTGTTCAATTAGGCTTCGGCCTACACTCTGCTCCCTCTCCTCCTCCTGCTGTCCCTGGGCTCTAACACCGCCAGTTGGTGCCCGGTACTGCTAGCTGCACAGAGAAAAACACCAGCCAATGTGTCAGTGGGGTTCAGCACCGCCAGCTGTTCCCCTGCTGTGCAGCCGGCAACGTGTCCTGCAACAGCCACGCAGACACAAGAACTGAAATTGAAGGGAACCTGTCCCCCCTCCCCCAGGCGTTTGTATGTTTTACAGCCACCTTGTACAGCGGTAATGCTGCATGTGTGCAAGGTGGCTCATAAACGTATTCTCCTCGCACATGTGGAACTGAAAACACGTCTAAAATGTGTCCTCTGTGTGACCATTTAACCGTCCCGGAGGTGTGACTTTCCTTTGTAATGACACGCTGCAACCCCCTTGGTAGCGCTGCCCGTCTTCTGGCATCATTGTTTGGCTGCCTGCGCCTCTGCGGCCGCCCTGCCCCACACAACGCCCCTCGGTGTCTTATTTATTTGGACTGCGAGGGTGTGATTGATGGGCATGAGCAGTGCATAAGTTCGCCTGTCCCTCATCTCCTTCCGCCTTCCTCAGACTGTGCGGCTTCATGGCCGCGGCATGCGATAAGGGATCAGCTGACGCCACACAGTCTGAAGCGGGTGTAAGGACCCGAGTGTGAGAGGCCAACATATGTACTGCGCCAGGCCATGAATCCCAGCCCCGCAGTGTTTTAACTATGTCAAGACACTGCGGGGCTGGGATTCATGGTCATCGCAAACCGCAACGGCCGACATAAAATGATGCCAGAAGATGGGCAGCGCTAACAGCGCAAGGCCAAGGGATAAAACGACAGCGCAGACTCCTGTACAGCAAATAACAACGCTCAGGAGGCTGCGCCCAGCACCAAGGTGGGATTCTTGACATCTGTGCTGCGTCTCATTACGAAGGGAACTCGCGCCTCCAACACAGTTTGACTGTATAAAGGGCTAAATGTTATACGTGTTTCATTCAGCGTGTGCAAGGAGAAAAATTAAAAGAGCAACCTTTGACTTGTGCAGCACTACTGCTGCATAAGGCGTGGCTCTTCTACTTTGTAACACCTGAGGGGGGGTTAAAGGTTACCTTTGAAATTGGTTCAATTAGGCTTCGGCCTACACTCTGCTCCCCCTGCAGAGCCTGGGTCCTAACACCGCCAGTTGGGGCCCGGTACTGCTAGCTGCACAGAGATAAACACCAGCCAATGTGTCAGTGGGGTTCAGCACCGCCAGCTGTTCCCCTGCTGTGTAGCCGGCAATGTGTCCTGCAACAGCCACGCAGGCACAACAGACCCAAAGCTGCCGCCAGTGCAGGCTTCGGCCTACACTCTGCTCCCTCTCCTCCTCCTGCTGACCCTGGGCTCTAACACCGCCAGTTGGTGCCCGGTACTGCTAGCTGCACAGAGAAAAACACCAGCCAATGTGTCAGTGGGGTTCAGCACCGCCAGCTGTTCCCCTGCTGTGCAGCCGGCAACGTGTCCTGCAACAGCCACGCAGACACAAGAACTGAAATTGAAGGGAACCTGTCCCCCCTCCCCCAAGCGTTTGTATGTTTTACAGCCACCTTGTACAGCGGTAATGCTGCATGTGTGCAAGGTGGCTCATAAACGTATTCTCCTCGCACATGTGGAACTGAAAACACGTCTAAAATGTGTCCTCTGTGTGACCATTTAACCGTCCTGGAGGTGTGACTTTCCTTTGTAATGACACGCTGCAACCCCCTTGGCAGCGCTGCCCGTCTTCTGGCATCATTGTTTGGCTGCCTGCGCCTCTGCGGCCGCCCTGCCCCACACAACGCCCCTCGGTGTCTTATTTATTTGGACTGCGAGGGTGTGATTGATGGGCATGAGCAGTGCATAAGTTCGCCTGTCCCTCATCTCCTTCCGCCTTCCTCAGACTGTGCGGCTTCATGGCCGCGGCATGCAATAAGGGATCAGCTGACGCCGCACAGTCTGAAGCGGGTGTAAGGACCCGAGTGTGAGAGGCCAACATATGTACTGCGCCAGGCCATGAATCCCAGCCCCGCAGTGTTTTAACTATGTCAAGACACTGCGGGGCTGGGATTCATGGTCATCGCAAACCGCAACGGCCGACATAAAATGATGCCAGAAGATGGGCAGCGCTAACAGCGCAAGGCCAAGGGATAAAACGACAGCGCAGACTCCTGTACAGCAAATAACAATGCTCAGGAGGCTGCGCCCAGCACCAAGGTGGGATTCTTGACATCTGTGCTGCGTCTCATTACGAAGGGAACTCGCGCCTCCAACACAGTTTGACTGTATAAAGGGCTAAATGTTATACGTGTTTCATTCAGCGTGTGCAAGGAGAAAAATTAAAAGAGCAACCTTTGACTTGTGCAGCACTACTGCTGCATAAGGCGTGGCTCTTCTACTTTGTAACACCTGAGGGGGGTTAAAGGTTACCTTTGAAATTGGTTCAATTAGGCTTCGGCCTACACTCTGCTCCCCCTGCAGAGCCTGGGCTCTAACACCGCCAGTTGGGGCCCGGTACTGCTAGCTGCACAGAGATAAACACCAGCCAATGTGTCAGTGGGGTTCAGCACCGCCAGCTGTTCCCCTGCTGTGTAGCCGGCAACGTGTCCTGCAACAGCCACGCAGGCACAACAGACCCAAAGCTGCCGCCAGTGCAGGCTTCGGCTTACACTCTGCTCCCTCTCCTCCTCCTGCTGACCCTGGGCTCTAACACCGCCAGTTGGTGCCCGGTACTGCTAGCTGCACAGAGAAAAACACCAGCCAATGTGTCAGTGGGGTTCAGCACCGCCAGCTGTTCCCCTGCTGTGCAGCCGGCAACGTGTCCTGCAACAGCCACGCAGACACAAGAACTGAAATTGAAGGGAACCTGTCCCCCCTCCCCCAGGCGTTTGTATGTTTTACAGCCACCTTGTACAGCGGTAATGCTGCATGTGTGCAAGGTGGCTCATAAACGTATTCTCCTCGCACATGTGGAACTGAAAACACGTCTAAAATGTGTCCTCTGTGTGACCATTTAACAGTCCCGGAGGTGTGACTTTCCTTTGTAATGACACGCTGCAACCCCCTTGGTAGCGCTGCCCGTCTTCTGGCATCATTGTTTGGCTGCCTGCGCCTCTGCGGCCGCCCTGCCCCACACAACGCCCCTCGGTGTCTTATTTATTTTGGACTGCGAGGGTGTGATTGATGGGCATGAGCAGTGCATACGTTCGCCTGTCCCTCATCTCCTTCCGCCTTCCTCAGACTGTGCGGCTTCATGGCCGCGGCATGCGATAAGGGATCAGCTGACGCCACACAGTCTGAAGCGGGTGTAAGGACCCGAGTGTGAGAGGCCAACATATGTACTGCGCCAGGCCATGAATCCCAGCCCCGCAGTGTTTTAACTATGTCAAGACACTGCGGGGCTGGGATTCATGGTCATCGCAAACCGCAACGGCCGACATAAAATGATGCCAGAAGATAGGCAGCGCTAACAGCGCAAGGCCAAGGGATAAAACGACAGCGCAGACTCCTGTACAGCAAATAACAACGCTCAGGAGGCTGCGCCCAGCACCAAGGTGGGATTCTTGACATCTGTGCTGCGTCTCATTACGAAGGGAACTCGCGCCTCCAACACAGTTTGACTGTATAAAGGGCTAAATGTTATACGTGTTTCATTCAGTGTGTGCAAGGAGAAAAATTAAAAGAGCAACCTTTGACTTGTGCAGCACTACTGCTGCATAAGGCGTGGCTCTTCTACTTTGTAACACCTGAGGGGGGGTTAAAGGTTACCTTTGAAATTGGTTCAATTAGGCTTCGGCCTACACTCTGCTCCCCCTGCAGAGCCTGGGCTCTAACACCGCCAGTTGGGGCCCGGTACTGCTAGCTGCACAGAGAAAAACACCAGCCAATGTGTCAGTGGGGTTCAGCACCGCCAGCTGTTCCCCTGCTGTGTAGCCGGCAATGTGTCCTGCAACAGCCACGCAGACACAACAGACCTACAAATGCCTCCAGTGCAGGCTTCGGCCTACACTCTTCTCCCCCTGCTGACCCTTTGCTCCAACACCGCTAGTTGGGGCTCTAGGAAGACAAGCTTGAATAGGTCCCCATCCTGGTTCCAGCACCGTCAGCTGGTTCCGGGCAGAGCCTTTGGCTTAGGTGCCTCCCTCTGGGTATCCGAGTTCCACCAACGTCAGGTGGTCCTTGGTAGTGCTTTCAGGCATGGGTACCTCCTGCTTAGTAACCGGGTTCCAGTAACGTCAGCTGGTCCTCGGTAGTTCCATTGGCTCTTGGACCTTCGGCTACCCATCCGGGTTCCAGTACCGTCAGCTGGTTCTCGGCAGTGTCTTTTGCTCTTGTACCTTCTGCTCCCCATCCTGGTTCCAGTACCGTCAGCTGGTTCCGGGCAGAGCCTTTGGCTTAGGTGCCTCCCTCTGGGTATCCGAGTTCCACCAACGTCAGGTGGTCCTTGGTAGTGCTTTCAGGCACGGGTACCTCCTGCTTAGTAACCGGGTTCCAGTAACGTCAGCTGGTCCTCGGTAGTTCCATTGGCTCTTGGACCTTCGGGTAGCCATCCGAGTTCCAGTTCCATCAGCTGTTTCTCGGCATTTTCTCAGCCTTCTTGTACCTTCTGCTACATTTCCAAGTTCAAGACCCTAAAGACGACGACCCGGAAGACCACCCCTAAGATGACGACGACACCAGAGACGACGACCACTGAGATGACGACGACCCTGGAGACGATGACCCTGAAGACCACCCCGATGACGACGACCCCGGAGACGACGACCCTGGAGACGACGACCCTGGAGACGACGACGACATGGGAGACCGAGAAGCAGAAGAACAAGAGGCTGCAGAACAAAGAGCAGAAGAACATTAAGCATAAGACTAAATATCAGAGCAAAAGATATTATCTAAATTATAAGCAGAAGAAGACTAAGCAGTGTATGGGGGTGAGTCCGTTCCCCCTCGTGGTGCCCCTGGATAAAGCCTGATGCTGCAGGCCAAACTGAACGCGGACAAATGTAACTCTTTTGTGACAGGCAGAACGGAAGGTGTAATCTTCAAACTTTTATAGATAACAACTACGGGAATGCCACAAATGTCACAAATAAGAATATGATGAAGAAGTTGAATATGAAAAAGATAATAGTTAAATAAAAAGAATATGAACAATGTAAAAAAAAAAATATAGGTAGAAGAAGAAGAAGATGAATAAGGTGAAGATAGTTGATGTCAAAGAAGCTGATGATGAGGATAATGAAGAAGAAAGTGGGAGAAGTAAAAAAGAAAGTGAAGGACGTGGAAGTAGTGAAACATCAATATCTGAAAAAAAAAAAAACATAGTCAAAATCTTTCTAACGCCGAACGTCATAAAAAAAAACAAAAAAACCTGCTATTCTATTTGTTTGGGCTAAACCTCTGTGCCTTTAATGTCTCCGCCACCTCCCCCAATACATCCTACATTATTCTTAGTTGTTTTCCTTCATGTAGAATTAACCTACAAGGAAAGAAAGGGTTTATTTTAATTCCGATATTTTCGTCCCATTGACTTGCATTGGGATCGGGTATCGGTATCGGATTAGATCCGATACTTTGAAGGTATCGGCCGATACTTTCCGATACCGATACTTTCCGATATCGGAAGGTATCGCTCAACACTACTTGACACATGAAACTCGCCCTAAAACACACACAAGTCTGCTATTATCCTTCAAAAATAAAAATCTGATTAATAAGCAGACAAACTACAAGAGCAACAAATGTACTATATAGGAAATATGGCAGCTGTCAGTCACATGACCTGTCTATTATGTGTATGTGTGAGCTAATATATACTGCCAGGGGGGAGGGCTTCCTGTTGGCTGGGGATTTATCAGGCTGCCAATAGCAACCAATCACAGCTCAGCTTCAATTTTGCTACAGTTAATTAATCTGAGCTCTGATTGGTTAATATAGGCAACAAAGGACATTCTCAGTATAAGAAAGCTTGTGTGAGGTAATAGCATGTCAGTTAAGGTGTGTTGGTGGAAAAGCTGATGTCAGTCACATTACCTCTATGTGAGAGGATATAGAAACTGCCAGTTACAGACTATTTTTTACCACGATAATGCCTCATAAGAAAAGGAATTCCATGGCACGAATGTCAGCTGATGCGAAAAGAAAAGCTGCATTACGGGCCAATGAAAAACGTGAAGACCGAGAAACAAGGCTGACACACATGAGCGAGGCTTGCAGACATTGAAAACAAGAACTGCTTCCTCAAGGGCCAATGAACTTTCTGAGGAGTGGGAAGTGAGGCTTGCAGACATAAAAACAAGAGCTGCTTCCTCAAGGGCCAATGAACTTTCTGAGGAGAGGGAAGCGAGGCTTGCAGACATGAAAACAAGAGCTGCTTTGTTAACACATTCTATTTTGCTAACAGCAGTTATTAACCCAGGCGAAGCCAGGTAGTACAGCTAGTTAAATATAAAAAGAAAGAATTTCCTTTAACCAGAAGGTCGAGGTCCAATTGGAGGATGAGGAAGAAGTGGAGGTGGAAGTGGCAGAGGTGAAGGAGGAGGTAGCCAGCATCTTTCTTTCTTTTTTTTTTGGTGAGGGAGGCCACAAAATTAAACGAATAACAAATAGAGTGTAACCATGCCCAGGTGCAACTGGTATAGTTGTCTGGTCAGACAAAGATATGGATAAGTCCTTTGTGATCCATGACTGGTTCAATTTAATGAATGTGAGCTTGTCCATGTTGACTCTTCACAGGCAGATGTGCCTGTCTGTAATGACACACCCAGCCATGCTAAACACATGTTCAGACAGTCAACTTACCACAGGTCAGGCAGCACCTCATAGAGGTAAAGGGCAAGCTCCGGCTGTCACGGAGTGCCTCGACTCAATGGGGGGTCGGTCAACAGACGGCAAAACTCACAAACAACAGGATGGAAAAGGTAAGAGGAAGGCCCTACCCGTAGGGAATGGGGAATGGTCACCACCTGAGCTCAAACCTGAGCCTGACCCTGCACTCCCCTAATGCCCTATGCAGGTCCTTCCCTCCACCACCGTCAGGTTACCTGTCCCTAACTGTCATCTAACTCTGCCCTGGCTAGTGCACTGGCTGGCAATGGGCACTAGCTGCACCACTGCAGCTATTAACACACAGGAGATAGTGACAAACACAAAAGAGACGAGGAAATAAACACTTAGCTTTCTATGCTGCAAAGCACCACACAATAGAATAAAGGCACCAGGATAATGAACCCAGAAGAAGCACCACTGCACCCAGAGAGCTTCTCACTCATGCTTGGTCACTGAAGATTGCTCTATCACCAACAGTCATAGAAGAGGGATAGTAACACTGTTAATGGCATCGTCAGCACTGGCCATGTTGGTTGAATACTCAAAGCAGCACAGCACAACATGACACATGCGCCGACTCATTCAGGTGAAGTGGTGTTTCACAAAGCAACTGGTGCATGTGTGTTACATCTGAAACACTACTTTTGCCTGCTGCTGCTTGCACAGTCTCTTCAGCATATGCAAGGTGGAGTTCCACTTTGTTGATACGTGACACATATGAGGCCGTGAGCCTGAAGGCAGAAGTGATGCTGCATAAGCCGGGTGTGAATGCCAAAAGCGCACATACAGGATGCACTTTCAGCAGCAAATCAGACATATTTGGGTAGTTGTTCAGAAAGCTCTCCATTACCAAGTTCAGCACATGTGCCAGACAAGGGATGTGAGACAAACTGACTAGGCCCAGAGTTGCTACCAGATTTGATTTCACCTGTTATCGCAAAGCACCAGGCCAGACTTAAAGTTCTCAGGCACAAACCACTTAGTTGTGCTTGCTTCGGCAGCACATATACTAAAATTGGAATAACAAACCACTCATTTGTCTGCTGTATGATCCCCGTCCACAGCTCCGGCCTGGTGTGGAATCTCTCCCAAACAAATGAGTTGCAGAACAGCCTCCTGGCATTTTCCCCTAGCTGTGCTGAAATTGGTGGTGCAGGAATCACTGTAACCCTATATGGAGGTGGTGGAGGAATTGAAGCATAAGGAGGAGGCAATATATACCGAGAAATGTCCGTCAATCTTCGGTGGTGGTAGGACATTTGCTGGGACGCCTTCCACCTCTGTCCCAGCCGCCACTATGTCGACCCATTGGGCAGTTAGGGAGATGTACCATCCCTGCCCCCACTTACTGGTTCACGTATCTGTTGTAAAGTGTGCAGCGCAAATCTTATCTGGTCAGAAACGTGTGTGTGTGCAGAGCAGGGATGGCCTGCCTAGCAAAGTAGTGGTGGCTAAGAACAATATACTGCGGGGCAGCCACCAACATCAGTTTTTTTAAACTGCCAGTTTCCAACAGTCGAAATGGCAGCATTTCAAACACCGGTAATGTAGAAATACTGACATTCAGGCACATGGCTCGTGGGTGGTTAAGGTAGAATTTACTCTTTCTCTCAATGGTTTGGGGGATGGAGAGCTGAAAACTTCCATGGGATCATATAGACATGGCCGGTGACACTGCGTAGAGTTGCTGTCACATCCTTTTTTTGCGGGGAGGCAGGTGTTGTGAATTCGTGCCTTCCATTTGGCTCGTCCTGATCGGCCTGGGGGCTCTGGTGAGGGTTCGGTGACCCCTCCTCAAGGGGGGGTACTGTTGTGAATTCTGTTCTTGGGCTCCCTCCGGTGGTTATTAGTGGTAGCGCTGCTGTCTGTCCTTCACAGCAGTTATCAGGTGTGTCCACTCTGGACTGGGCTATTTAGTCTGGCCTCACCCTTTAGTCAGTGCCAGTTGTCCATTGTTTCTGGAGGATTCACATCCCTTCATGGTTTCTCCTTCTTCCTGGTCTTTTCACCAAGATAAGTCCTGCTTGTTTTGCAGCCTACATTTTGTGGGCCTCATTGTTCAGTGCATTTCATGTTTTTTCTTGTCCAGCTTAATCTGTGTAAGGATTTATGCAGTCAAGCTGGAATCTCTGGAGAGGCAGATATACCCTCCATGTCTTTAGTTAGATGTGGAGTTTTTGTATTTTCTGTGGTGGATATTTCCTAGTATTTTAATACTGACCGCATAGTTCTCTGTCCTATCTTTCCTATTTAGCTAGATTGGCCTCCTTTGCTAAATCCTGTTTTCAGCCTGTGTATGTTTTTTCCTCTCCTCTCACAGTCAATATTTGTGGGGGGCTGCCTATCCTTTGGGAATTTTCTCTGAGGCGAGATAGTTTTCCCTTTTCTATCTATAGGGTTAATTAGTCCTCCGGCTGTGTCGAGGTGTCTAGGATCAGTAGGTACATCCCACGGCTACTTCTAGTTGCGGTGTTAAGTTCAGGGTCCGCGGTCAGTACAGATACCACCTTCACCAGAGTAGGTCTTATGCTGCTCCTAGGCCACCAGATCATAACAGTACAACTGGCCAACAATGAGTTAACCGCATCTCAGAAGACGGGAAAGAAAGTGCTGAGCCATTTTTTTTTCTGTACTCTGTTGTGTTTTTTTTTTTTCCCTCTTTACCTCTGGGTGGCTCAGGAGTTTGGCGCTGACATGGATGTTCAGGGACTTGCTTCTCGTGTGGATCAACTTGCTGCTAGAGTACAGGGTAGCCTAGAGCCTAGAATTCCAACTCCGGATCTGTTTTTTGGGGACAAGTCTAAATTTCTGAGCTTTAAAAATAACTGTAAACTGTTTTTTGCTCTGAAGCCCCGTTCCTCTGGTGATCCCATCCAGCAGGTTAAAATTGTCATATCTCTGTTGCGTGGCGACCCCCAGGATTGGGCATTTGCCCTGGAACCTGGGAATCCGGCGTTGCTTAATGTAGACACCTTTTTTCAGGCGCTTGGGTTATTGTATGATGAACCTAACTCTGTAGAGCATGCTGAGAAAACCTTGTTGGCTCTGTGTCAGGGTCAAGAAGCGGCAGAATCATATTGCCAGAAATTTAGAAAATGGTCTGTGTTGACTAAATGGAATGAGGATGCTTTGGCGGCAATTTTCAGAAAGGGTCTTTCTGAATCAGTTAAAGATGTTATGGTGGGGTTCCCCACGCCTGCTGGTCTGAGTGATTCTATGTCTCTGGCCATTCAAATTGATCGGCGCTTGCGTGAGCGCAGAGTTGTGCACACTATGGCGTTGTCTTCCGAGAGGAGTCCTGAGCCTATGCAATGTGATAGGATTGTGTCTAGAGCTGAATGACAAGGATTCAGACGTCAGAATAGGTTGTGTTTTTATTGCGGCGATTCTGCTCATGTTATTTCTGATTGCCCTAAGCGTGTCAAGAGAATCGCTAGTTCCGTTACCATCAGTACTGTACAACCTAAATTTCTGTTATCTGTGACCCTGATCTGCTCATTATCGTCATTTTCTGTCATGGCATTTGTGGATTCAGGCGCCGCTTTAAATTTAATGGACTTAGAATTTGACAGACGTTGTGGGTTTCCCTTACAGCCTTTGCAGAGTACTATCCCTTTGAGGGGCATTGATGCTACACCATTGGCTAAAAATAAACCTCAGTTTTGGACACAGCTAACCATGTGCATGGCGCCAGCCCATCAGGAAGATTGTCGTTTTCTGGTGTTGCATAATCTGCATGATGCTATTGTGCTGGGGTTTCCATGGTTACAGGTGCATAATCCGGTGTTGGATTGGAAATCTATGTCTGTGACTAGTTGGGGTTGTCAGGGGGTTCATGATGACGTTTCTTTGATGTCAATTTCCTCCTCCCCCTCTTCTGAAGTTCCTGAGTTTTTGTCAGATTTCCAGGATGTTTTTGATGAGCCCAAGTCCAGTTCCCTTCCACCGCATAGGGACTGTGATTGTGCTATTGACTTGATTCCAGGCTGTAAGTTCCCTAAGGGCCGACTTTTCAACCTGTCTGTGCCAGAACATGCCGCCATGCAGAGTTATGTTAAGGAGTCCTTGGAGAAGGGGCATATTCGGCCATCTTCTTCTCCATTGGGAGCAGGTTTCTTTTTTGTTGCCAAGAAGGATGGCTCCTTGAGACCCTGTATTGATTATCGCCTCTTGAATAAGAACACGGTCAAATTCCAATACCCTTTGCCTTTGCTCTCTGATTTGTTTGCCAGGATTAAGGGGGCTAGTTGGGTTACTAAGATTGACCTTCGAGGGGCATATAATCTTGTTCGTATTAAGCAGGGCGACGAATGGAAAACTGCGTTTAATACGCCTGAGGGCCATTTTGAATATCTTGTGATGCCATTCGGACTCTCTAATGCTCCATCTGTGTTTCAGTCCTTCATGCATGATATATTTCGGAATTATCTTGATAAATTCATGATTGTATATTTGGATGATATTTTGATTTTTTCGGATGATTGGGAGTCTCATGTGAAACAAGTCAGGATGGTATTTCAGATCCTTCGTGATAATGCCTTGTTTGTGAAGGGGTCTAAGTGCCTCTTTGGAGTACAGAAGGTTTCTTTTTTGGGCTTCATTTTTTCTCCCTCATCTATAGAAATGGATCCGGTTAAGGTTCAGGCCATTCATGATTGGATCCAGCCCACATCCGTGAAGAGCCTTCAGAAATTTTTGGGCTTTGCTAATTTTTATCGCCGTTTCATTGCCAACTTCTCCAGTGTGGTTAAACCCCTGACCGATTTGACGAAGAAAGGCGCTGATGTGACGAATTGGTCCTCTGCGGCCGTTTCTGCCTTTCAGGAGCTTAAACGCCGATTTACTTCTGCCCATGTGTTACGTCAGCCGGATGTTTCTCTTCCTTTTCAGGTTGAGGTTGACGCTTCTGAGATTGGGGCAGGGGCCGTTTTGTCTCAGAGGAATTCTGATGGTTCTTTGATGAAACTGTGTGCCTTCTTCTCTCGATAGTTTTCGCCTGCGGAACGCAATTATGATGTCGGTAATCGTGAGTTGTTGGCTATGAAGTGGGCATTTGAGGAGTGGCGACATTGGCTTGAGGGGGCTAAGCACCGTATTGTGGTCTTGACCGATCATAAGAATCTGATTTACCTCGAGTCTGCCAAACGGCTGAATCCTAGACAGGCCCGATGGTCCCTGTTTTTCTCCCGTTTTGATTTTGTTGTCTCGTATCTTCCGGGTTCTAAGAATGTTAAGGCTGATGCCCTCTCTAGGAGTTTTTTGCCTGATTCCCCTGGGGTTCTTGAGCCGGTCGGCATTCTTAAGGAGGGGGTGATTCTTTCTGCCATCTCCCCTGATTTACAACGGGTTCTTCAGGAATTTCAGGCTGATAAACCTGACCGCTGTCCAGTGGGGAAACTGTTTGTTCCTGATAGATGGACTAGCAAAGTGATTTCTGAGGTTCACTGTTCTGTGTTGGCTGGCCATCCTGGGATTTTTGGTACCAGAGATTTGGTTAGTAGGTCATTTTGGTGGCCTTCTTTGTCACGGGATGTGCGTTCCTTTGTGCAGTCCTGTGGGACTTGTGCGCGGGCCAAACCTTGCTGCTCACGTGCTAGTGGGTTGCTTTTGCCTTTGCCGGTCCCTGAGAGGCCTTGGATGCATATTTCTATGGATTTTATTTCGGATCTTCCAGTTTCCCAGAGGATGTCGGTTATCTGGGTGGTTTGTGACCGGTTTTCTAAGATGGTTCATTTGGTACCTTTGCCTAAGTTGCCTTCCTCTTCTGAGTTGGTTCCGTTGTTTTTTCAGCATGTGGTTCATTTGCATGGCATTCCGGAGAATATTGTGTCCGATAGAGGTTCCCAGTTTGTTTCCAGGTTTTGGCGGGCTTTTTGTGCTAGGCTGGGCATTGATTTGTCTTTTTCTTCCGCATTTCATCCTCAGACAAATGGCCAAACCGAGCGAACTAACCAGACTTTGGAAACTTATTTGAGATGCTTTGTGTCTGCCGATCAGGATGATAGGGTGGCCTTTTTGCCATTGGCCGAGTTTGCCCTTAATAATCGGGCTAGTTCGGCTACTTTGGTTTTGCCTTTTTTTTGTAATTTTGTTTTTCATCCTCGTTTTTCTTCTGGGCAGGTTGAGCCTTCTGACTGTCCTGGTGTGGATTCTGTGGTTGACAGGTTGCAGCAGATTTGGGCTCATGTGGTGGACAATTTGGTGTTGTCTCAGGAGGAGGCTCAGCGTTTTGCTAACCGTCGGCGGCGTGTGGGTTCCCGGCTTTGGGTTGGGGATTTGGTCTGGTTGTCTTCCTGTCATGTTCCTATGAAGGTTTCTTCCCCTAAGTTCAAGCCTCGGTTTATTGGTCCTTATAGGATTTCTGAGATTATCAATCCAGTGTCTTTTCGTTTGGCCCTTCCAGCCTCTTTTTCCATCCACAATGTTTTTCATAGATCTTTGTTGCGGAAATATGTGGTACCCGTCGTTCCCTCTGTTGATCCTCCTGCCCCGGTGTTGATTGATGGGGAGTTGGAGTACGTTGTTGAGAAGATCTTGGATTCTCGTTTTTCAAGGCAGAGGCTTCAGTATCTTGTCAAGTGGAAGGGTTATGGCCAGGAGGATAATTCTTGGGTTGTTGCCTCTGATGTTCATGCTGACGATTTGGTTCGTGCCTTCCATTTGGCTCGTCCTGATCGGCCTGGGGGCTCTGGTGAGGGTTCGGTGACCCCTCCTCAAGGGGGGGTACTGTTGTGAATTCTGTTCTTGGGCTCCCTCCGGTGGTTATAAGTGGTAGCGCTGCTGTCTGTCCTTCACAGCAGTTATCAGGTGTGTCCACTCTGGACTGGGCTATTTAGTCTGGCCTCACCCTTTAGTCAGTGCCAGTTGTCCATTGTTTCTGGAGGATTCACATCCCTTCATGGTTTCTCCTTCTTCCTGGTCTTTTCACCAAGATAAGTCCTGCTTGTTTTGCAGCCCACATTTTGTGGGCCTCATTGTTCAGTGCATTTCATGTTTTTTCTTGTCCAGCTTAATCTGTGTAAGGATTTATGCAGTCAAGCTGGAATCTCTGGAGAGGCAGATATACCCTCCATGTCTTTAGTTAGATGTGGAGTTTTTGTATTTTCTGTGGTGGATATTTCCTAGTATTTTAATACTGACCGCATAGTTCTCTGTCCTATCTGTCCTATTTAGCTAGATTGGCCTCCTTTGCTAAATCCTGTTTTCAGCCTGTGTATGTTTTTTCCTCTCCTCTCACAGTCAATATTTGTGGGGGGCTGCCTATCCTTTGGGAATTTTCTCTGAGGCGAGATAGTTTTCCCTTTTCTATCTATAGGGTTAATTAGTCCTCCGGCTGTGTCGAGGTGTCTAGGATCAGTAGGTACATCCCACGGCTACTTCTAGTTGCGGTGTTAAGTTCAGGGTCCGCGGTCAGTACAGATACCACCTTCTCCAGAGTACGTCTTATGCTGCTCCTAGGCCACCAGATCATGACAGGCAGGTGTCCCTGTTGAACATCACAGAGAGGAAGCAGGAGGAGGCTCAGATTTTTCATGCTTTTTAAGATGTGTACTCCAGTGCGCCTCATGCTTGGATTTGAGATGCCTGATCATGCAGCTGGTGCTCAGGTTTTGAATATTTACGCCTCGCTACAGGATCTCACTGCAAAAGCGTGCAAACGACCTGCCACTTTATTTCACCTTATTGGCTAAAGAAGTCCCACAACAGGAGCTCCTTTTGAGCTGGATTTTGTGCGCTCACTCCCTTTGCAATGGGGGCAGTTGCAGACAATTTACTGGCTATAGGACGGCAGCTGTGCTTTTCCACTTTGCTCCCTCTTTGGCTGTGCTGATCCGGAGGAGTGACCACCTACTCTTCCTCCAAATTACATATGTCACTATGAGACCCTTAGATCCATGAGAGGTTGAGGACCTTATCATCATGTTCCACCCAGTCCTGACCCCTTCCCTCCTTGACGGGTCAGCAAACTGCAGAAAGCTGCAGCAGTTGGCAACTGGTTCCTCTTCCCCAAAGATGTGCTGCGGTGGTATGCTGACTGTATTCACTGGCCCTCCCATGTACTCGTCATCCAAGTGGTTGGCCATCAGTGCACTCAGTTTCTTCCATTTCAGGGGCTGTAATGATGTGACAGAGGCTGCCATGTGCCTTTCCCTCCCTTAACAGTGTAGGTATTAAATGTGTGCTGATAGTCACTGTTATACTATGTGCTGCTGCATAGAATTTTATGAACATTACTATATTTGATTAATGTTATATAGTGATTAAATGTCATTTATGCATAGAGATTAGGGAAAGATGTAAAGGATAAGATAAGAGGGTAGCTATAAATTAGGATAGGATTGGGTTTGGCATAGTGGGGCACAACAGAGTCAGGAAAACTAGGGTGCCAGTGTAGGAATAGTTAAGGAAATAAGGGGATTTCCAAGTTTGGAGGGGTAAGAGTAAGTGAGTTTGTCAGCGGAACACTTCCTGATTCTCAGTCAGTCAATGGGAGCTGTGTAAAGTAGTGTATTATAGTTATAACATTTAGAAAGTGCTGGAGATTTATTTGGGAGAAAGCAGAACAGGCCAGAAGGCCACACAGTACAGAAAGGTACAGTACAGAACGCTTGGGAAAAGTAGAATGCAGTCGGCTGCCACTTGGTACATCGGTATCCCTTAGAAAATTTGGAGCCTATGGCTCAAATCAGGACAGAGGAACCTTTTTCATATCCCAGCGAAGGGAGCCACATTGGGAACCAGTACGGGAAAGTGGGAGCAGGAATATGGGAACCTCGGAGCCAGAACAAGCATCTCAGAGGCTAGAGGAGCCAGTGTTGAGAAGGAATAATAGCAAAGAACAAGGCACTCTATAGAGGTAGGTGCTATTGGTGCTCAAGTAGGGTATCCAACCCGTAAAATGATAGTAAAAGAACTTGGCACTCGATATATGGAAAATTAAAGCTTCCTTTTATTATTGCATCCAGACAAAAAATGCTAATGAACGTTTTCGGTCCAACATAGGACATTCATGAGATCATACTTTGACATGAACTGGATGTGGAAGCAAGCCCAATATGAGTAAGTGAGCGTCCCTCCAGCTGCACGGCACGCTTCTTCCATATGGACCCAGACACACAGCGCAGTACTCTTGCAATTCTGTTGCTCCTGACCCCGGCGCTTGCTCGGCGCTTGCTCTGATTGGTGTCTATCATCCTTCAGTATTATCCCGCTGCAGCAGGTTCCCATATTTTGGACGCTCACTTACTCATATTGCATACCTCCCAACCGTCCCGGATCCCGCGGGACTGTCCTGATTTTGACAGCCAGCCCCGGGATCCCGGGCGGGACACTAATGTCCCGTGCCTAGGGCAGGGACAATGCAGGGGGCGGCACCTGAGTAGCTTAGGTTTGTGGCTGTTTTTTTTTTCTTATACATGCTGGGTCTCCTCCCGACCAATCCCGCCCCCCCCGCGCCCCCCGCCCCCGCCCCCTGTGTGTGCGGCGCTGCCACGCTGAGGAAGAGAGCCAGCAGCGATCAAGATGAGAGGTCAGCGACTCACTTCCTCCTGTGTGTGCACGGAGCTCCGGCGTCTCCTGCTCTTAGCTGCTATCCCGGCAGAGAAGGAGAGACGGGGGAGGTGCCAGGACAGTGAGTGCAGAGCTGTGAGCAGCCGGAGAAACTGAAGAGCTGCAGTGCACATGGACAGATCAGCCGCCCCTGCACCACAGTGGAGATTGTGTGTGTGTGATGTGTGTGTGATGTGTGTGTGTGTGTGTGAGATGTGTGATGCTGCATTTGTGTGTGTGTCATGTGTGTATGAGGTATCTGGTGTGTGTGATGGCTGGGTGTGTGTGTGATGGCTGGGTGTGTGTGATGGCTGGGTGTGTGTGTGTGATGGCTGGGTGTGTGTGTGTGATGGCTGGGTGTGTGTGTGTGATGGCTGGGTTTGTGTGTGTGATGGCTGAGTGTGTGTGTGTGATGGCTGGGTGTGTGTGTGTGTGTGATGGCTGGGTGTGTGTGTGTGATGGCTGGGTGTGTGTGATGGCTGCGTGTGTGTGTGTGATGGCTGCGTGTGTGTGTGTGATGGCTGAGTGTGTGTGTGTGATGGCTGGGTGTGTGTGTGTGTGTGTGATGGCTGGGTGTGTGTGTGTGATGGCTGGGTGTGTGTGATGGCTGCGTGTGTGTGATGGCTGCGTGTGTGTGTGTGATGGCTGCGTGTGTGTGTGTGATGGCTGCGTGTGTGTGTGTGATGGCTGCGTGTGTGTGTTGGCTGCGTGTGTGTGTGTGATGGCTGCATGTGTGTGTGATGGCTGCGTGTGTGTGTGTGATGGCTGCGTGTGTGTGTGTGATGGCTGCGTGTGTGTGTGATGGCTGCGTGTGTGTGTGATGGCTGCGTGTGTGTGATGACTGCGTGTGTGTGTGATGACTGCATGTGTGTGTGATGGCTGTGTGTGTGTGTGTGATGGCTGCGTGTGTGTGTGTGATGACTGCGTGTGTGTGTGATGGCTGTGTGTGTGTGTGATGACTGCATGTGTGATGCATTTGTGTCAAAGCTGCATGTGTTTGTGAGCTGCGTTTGTGATGCTGCATGTGTATGTGTGATACTGTGTGTGTGATGCTGCATGTGTGTGAGCTGCGTGCCTGTATGTCATTATACAGTATGGAGAACTGTGGCCATAATACAGTATGGAGCATCATGTGCGGTCATTATACAATATGGAGCATCATGTGCAGCCAGTATACAGTATGGAGCATCATGTGTGGTCATTATACAATATGGAGCATCATGTGCAGTCATTATACAGTATGGAGCATCATGTGCAGCCAGTATACAGTATGGAGCATCATGTGCGGTCATTATACAATATGGAGCATCATGTGCGGTCATTATACAGTATGGAGCATCATGTGCGGTCATTATACAGTATGGAGCATCATGTGCGGTCATTATACAGTATGGAGCATCATGTGCGGCCATTATACAGTATGGAGCATCATGTGCAGTCATTATACAGTATGGAGCATCATGTGCGGTCATTATACAGTATGGAGCATCATGTGCGGCCAGTATACAGTATGGAGCATCATGTGCGGCCAGTATACAGTATGGAGCATCATGTGCGGTCATTATACAATATGGAGCATCATGTGTGGCCATTATACAGTATGGAGCATCATGTGTGTTCATTATACAGTATGGAGCATCATGTGCAGCCAGTATACAGTATGGAGCATCATGTGCGGTCATTATACAATATGGAGCATCATGTGCGGTCATTATACAGTATGGAGCATCATGTGCGTTCATTATACAGTATGGAGCATCATGTGCGGCCATTATACAGTATGCATGCGGTCATTATACAGTATGGAGCATCATGTGCGGTCATTATACAGTATGGAGCATCATGTGCGGCCATTATACAGTATGGAGCATCATGTGCGGTCATTATACAGTATGGAGCATCATGTGCGGTCATTATACAGTATGGAGCATCATGTGCGGCCATTATACAGTATGAATGCGGTCATTATACAGTATGGAGCGTCATGTGTGTTCATTATACAGTATGGAGCGTCATGTGTGGCCATTATACAGTATGGGGCATCATGTGTGGTCATTATACAGTATGGAGCACTGTGTGGCCATATTTTTTTGTTTATAACTATTGTATATGAAACAGTGTGATCAGCAGTGCTAAATGGGTGTGCTTGGGACGTGGATATGGGTGTGACTAATTATGAATGGGTGTGGTCAGAGGCGTGGCCTAAAATTTGCCGCGGCGCGCTTAGCGCGCCGCAAACTTTGTCCCTCTTTCCCATCTTCAAAAGTTGGGAGGTATGATATTGGGCTTGCTTCCACATCCAGTTCACGTCAAAGTATGATCTGATGAAGTCTATGTCGGACCGAAAAGGTTCATTAGCATTTTTTGTCTGCATGCAATAATAAAAGGAAGCTTTAATTTTCTATATATCGAATGCCAAGTTCTTTTACTAGCATTGAGAAGGAAAACTCAGGCTGAAAATCGGACCACAGAGCCAGGAAGACTATATCAGAGACTAGAGGAGCCAGTACTGAGAGGGAAATCTCAAGCTGAATATGTGACCGCAGAGCCAGCAAGAGCATCTCAGAGACTAGAGGAGACAGCATTGAGAAGGAAATCTCAGGCTGAATATGGGATATCAGAATCAGGCAGAGCATCTCAGCGTCTAGATTAGCCAGCATTGAGAAGGAAAGTTCAGGTTGAGTATGGGATTGCAGAGTCAGGAAGAGCATCTCAGAGACTAGAGGAACCAGCATTGAGACGGAAAACTCAGGCTGAAAATATGAACTTGTGCTGTTATGAAACTGCCACAGATTCTTTGTTATCAAGTAAAGTTACACTGTTAGGCCGGAGTCACACTACAGCGAGATACGGCCGAGTCTTGCAGGTTAAAAACAAGCTCTGGCATCGGCACTCCGGAGCGTAGCGTGCAGCTCCATGTATTGCTATGCGGCCGCACGCTCCGCTCTGGAGTGCCGGTGCCAGAGCTTGGTTTTAACCTATGAGACTCGGCCGTATCTCGCTGTGTGTGATCCCGGCCTTAAAGTAGAACACAGTGTCTGTTCCTGAGTGTGTGAAATCATCTGGAGACGTGACTATGGGATCAGCAGGATCTGCAAACGTAAAAGTGAGTTTTGTGCAATACTGCCACACCACACATCAAACGGACATTATGTTTTCTTTGCGGGGTGCCAGGGTGTGGTAACACAACAGCCCTTCACCTTGACTACCACCCTGGTCATCTCACAGGGCCATGGAACCCCAGACAGCAAACTCATCAAAAAAGCAGAAAAGGCTTCTGCGTGACTTCGGGCACAGACTGCTTGGATGATTTGCAAGGGGGTTGAGGTGGAAGAATGATGACTAAGATCCTCAGGTACCATCTGAAAGTTTTTTTGCAACACACTGGGTGGAAGAAAATGTGAAGGAACTGGAGACACTCTCAGCCATCCAATCTAACACTGCCCCCACATGCTCTGGCCTCGCCATTCGCTCTGCGGTACTGGGGCCTACTAAATAGCGCCGAACGTCCTGTTGCCTATGTGTACCTGACCAAAGCGTTGCAGTTGGACACATTCAAGTCATATATGGTACAGAGCAATAGGATTTTTTGCCACATTGTGCAAGTTTTATATGACGCAATCACTTTAAATGATGACAGCTGTGTACTGACTACTATATACCATGAGTTTAAAGGCAATTGGCTAATTCTGAACATAACCACATCCTGATAGTAAAAGAGAGTGTTAATGCGGCGCCCCCGCACCGCCGCAGGGCCGAGGGGTACCCGGAGCCGGGCCTCTAGTTCTCAGTCTCGGGGTTGTCACGGTGGCTAGACCCGGTCCGTGGCCCTGTCCGTCAGTGGGGGACGTCCGGTGTAATAGGTGGTAGTAATGGTAGCGATGGAGCGGTACGGTTGTGGGGTGTAAGTCGCGGTAAATAACGAGGACACCAGGTTGCAGTCTCTTTACCTCTTTACTGGAGATCTCTGAGTCCTCAGTCCAGAACACGGTTCACCAGGCTACGCAAGTCCGGCCGGTCCAATGGCACCTCCAGAGTTCTCCTCTCAGGTGGAAATCTGTGCCTTCCTTCTAGCGCTATGTGTTGTAGTCCTTCCCTGCTGTGCTCACGGAAAGTAACCCCACAACGGTTGTGTCTGTTTCTTAAGTTCCCTCACAACTCGATTTGATGTTCCTCTGTAATCCACCCCTTCCCTGTATTCAGGTTGGAATGGCACCCGTTTGTCAGGTAGGCCTGGAGTTCTTCCGGGACCCTAGAGTCGCCCCTCTCCCGCAATTGCCCCCCAAGACTTCATAGGTGATATGTGGTAGACAGCCCGCCTGAGACCGACTGTCCTGCCGCTGTTTGGAGTATGGCTTGAAGCTGTATTCTAATCCACTCCCTCGGCGTTCCGGCCACCGGTATTGCGCCTCAGCAGGGTGCTGCCTCTTTCAACAAAACCCCTGCTGGTATTCTCCTTCTGCTTGATCTCGTTTCTCACTCAGCACAATCTATCTCGCTTCTAGTCCTTTCTTGAGTCCCGCCGCTTCCAGGAGCCTGCGCGGACCCGTTACGTTCTTTCAATGCCAAGCCTCTGCCAGGATCCCACCCCTGGCAGAGACCCTACAGTCTCTCCCTTCACAACACCCCCTGCCACAGGGTGTTGCTCCGTTCAATCCCGTCAGCGTTCTCATCTAACTTCCTGCCTGACCCCCAGTTTACCCACTATGGTGGGGAGTGGCCTAATGAATAGCACACTTAGCTCCCCCCGGAGGCCCAGCTGTGAAACAGATTGGTGTCTGTGATACCTGATTGGAGGAACTCCTTCGGTGCCATCGAACGTACCATGGCTCCCCTTAGTGGCGAAGCCACAGCACTGCAACGACCAGGACTCTGGGGTGCTGCACTCCCCCCTGGTTAAACACAGTACTCCGGGACTGGGAAGAAAACAACAATACAGATTAGCAAAAAGACATACAATTTTGTTGAGTGCAAAACGATAAGTATACTTGAACAGGCTTCCCTTTATGGGAGGTGAGGACACTTTTAACGTTACAAACATGGTCAACATTATAAATTACAGGCTATGCATAACTCCTGTTACCCAACCGGGTATTCTACTTAGTGCAAATTCTGGAACAATAAATTAACATTGCCTTTAAGAAACATACACTCTTAGTTTACCAAAGGCCTTCCTATAATCACATTACAGGGTAAGGTAACTTCACATTCTCCTACTTTGAACCTGCAGGACCGCCTGTCCCTATGGCACCAGACCTACTGCCTCTCCTTTCTTTTACAGGACCGCCCCGTTCAGCCAGGGCCTACTGCCTTTCGCTACTATGCATAGTATAGACATAACATTCCTTTCGTTTAAAGAACTCTGAGCCCGCTCTACTCGGCTCCTTTAAGGACTCACTCTCTAACCCCTACGGGTTCGCCTTCTGTCCTTAGTAACAAAGTAACTTTCTATGGGGACGCAGGGTTGACCTTCTATCCTCACCTTCATCATTACTTCCTTACTTTCAGCTATGCAGATCTCTATCTCTACCCCTACGGGCTCTCTGCATCTTTTCTTTCTGCAAAACATTATTTAGATTTCACATTTCAACAAATTCAACACATATAACTTTGCATGTAAAACAGTTACATTTCTTTTTCAAGCTTCATTATCACATTACTGTTCTGCAACAGTATCTTTCTCAAGTTCAATTTCACACATCCCCTTTAAGAGGGGACCAAGTCTTTCTGAGGTAGCTCGTCTTCTCAGCCTACCAGCCCACGCAAAGGTTCCGGTATGGTATCTTCGCAAAGTGTCTTTAACTAGAACCGGTAGGAAAGGTATCTTCACAAAGTGTCTTTGGCTCAAACCAATAGGGCAAATATCTTCGCAAAGTGTCTTTGGCTAAAACCAGTAGGGAGCACCTTTAAGAAGGTGCAAACTATTTACAAGCAGTTTGTATCATGCACTGTTCATGATTCAGCAGTTTTTATAACATTGTGGAACAAAAAGCAAAAATGAAAGTGAAAGCAAAAATAAAAAGCAATAGGAATCCCGGGTAAACAAAGGGATCCCTTTAAGAGTTAACCCAGGACGGGTTTTAGCAGCAAAACAGCAAGGAAATAAACAGTTAACTATTTACAGTTTCAGGTTTCCGAGGCTTAGTTGGACGGCTTCCAGGGCTGCACCTGGCACTTAACCCTTCTCGGCCTGGGAAAAGTGAGGTCCAGGGTTACACCCAGTGCTGGACAAACGCCGTTAATCCGTCTTTCATGTATGGTTAAATCATGCGCAGCGATGGAGGTCTGCGCAGCTTGAGTAGGGGCATTTGTTGCAGCAGAGGTAGAGGCTGCTGCAAGATCAGTCACTGGAACGGGGTCAGCAGCTGTGGCACTAGCAGTCGCGGGAGGGGTGTCAGTTGTCAGGGCAGGGTCGTCCTTCATACCTGCTTCAGATGCGGTTCCTCCGGTGCTGGTCTGCTCTGCCTCCGCTGGGGTCTGGAACGCTGGTTGCAGGGCCTTGTGCTGCGACATTGTCATCTCTGCTTGCAGCATACCCCTTTCCGGCAGGGCCTCGCTCTCCAGCTTCGGAGCGCTGGGACTTCTTCCCTGCTCCGGACCAGATGAGGCTGCCAACAGATGTCCGGTGAGGCTCCTGATGATGGCCTTCTTCCACCCGGCCTCAGTGCTCAGCTGCGTCCGCCGGGGTCGGTCGCGGAGCTCGTCCACTCCGGCCTGCAGGAATTCAGCATCAGCGGTGGAGGCCTGGTTGCGGTGCCCCTCCGGGTGGCTGGGGGAGTCCTCTGCTCCGACCCCACGCTCCGGCTCCGGGCGGCTCGCCATGGCGTCCTCCATGTCGCTCGCTCCTTCTTCCTGGTCCTTTTCCCGCTCTCTTCTTCGTGGGCGGTTTCGTTTTCTCTGTCTCTGCCCACCATTGAGGATCAGGAGGCGGATCTCGGCTGCTGACGGACACGTCCTCAAGGGGCCGATATATTTAGACTGGGCGGCCATCGTCTTTCGCGCTCTTCAGCTTGTTCACGCCCACTTCCACGCCCTTCTTCTTCTCCTGCGCTCTCCTTAGCGCTGTAATGGCGGCGGTTTTGGCGCGAACTTTTGGCGGCAAGTGACAATCCACAGTCTTTGCAATAAAGTACAGTCCAAGCACAGTAAATCACAGTCTCTAGGCACACATGACCTGATTCTTCAGGCTTAAGTAGATCCTGTTCGTGACGCCAAGTCCTGCGGCGCCCCCGCACCGCCGCAGGGCCGAGGGGTACCCGGAGCCGGGCCTCTAGTTCTCAGTCTCGGGGTTGTCACGGTGGCTAGACCCGGTCCGTGGCCCTGTCCGTCAGTGGGGGACGTCCGGTGTAATAGGTGGTAGTAATGGTAGCGATGGAGCGGTACGGTTGTGGGGTGTAAGTCGCGGTAAATAACGAGGACACCAGGTTGCAGTCTCTTTACCTCTTTACTGGAGATCTCTGAGTCCTCAGTCCAGAACACGGTTCACCAGGCTACGCAAGTCCGGCCGGTCCAATGGCACCTCCAGAGTTCTCCTCTCAGGTGGAAATCTGTGCCTTCCTTCTAGCGCTATGTGTTGTAGTCCTTCCCTGCTGTGCTCACGGAAAGTAACCCCACAACGGTTGTGTCTGTTTCTTAAGTTCCCTCACAACTCGATTTGATGTTCCTCTGTAATCCACCCCTTCCCTGTATTCAGGTTGGAATGGCACCCGTTTGTCAGGTAGGCCTGGAGTTCTTCCGGGACCCTAGAGTCGCCCCTCTCCCGCAATTGCCCCCCAAGACTTCATAGGTGATATGTGGTAGACAGCCCGCCTGAGACCGACTGTCCTGCCGCTGTTTGGAGTATGGCTTGAAGCTGTATTCTAATCCACTCCCTCGGCGTTCCGGCCACCGGTATTGCGCCTCAGTAGGGTGCTGCCTCTTTCAACAAAACCCCTGCTGGTATTCTCCTTCTGCTTGATCTCGTTTCTCACTCAGCACAATCTATCTCGCTTCTAGTCCTTTCTTGCGTCCCGCCGCTTCCAGGAGCCTGCGCGGACCCGTTACGTTCTTTCAATGCCAAGCCTCTGCCAGGATCCCACCCCTGGCAGAGACCCTACAGTCTCTCCCTTCACAACACCCCCTGCCACAGGGTGTTGCTCTGTTCAATCCCGTCAGCGTTCTCATCTAACTTCCTGCCTGACCCCCAGTTTACCCACTATGGTGGGGAGTGGCCTAATGAATAGCACCCTTAGCTCCCCCCGGAGGCCCAGCTGTGAAACATATTGGTGTCTGTGATACCTGATTGGAGGAACTCCTTCGGTGCCATCGAACGTACCATGGCTCCCCTTAGTGGCGAAGCCACAGCACTGCAACGACCAGGACTCTGGGGCGCTGCACTAACACTTATGAAATCACATTATTTTTCTTTTCTTATTTTTATTTTCCTGTCCAAAAGGATTTCATTTTGTTTCTCAAATGAGTTGTTCAGATTATAGGTGACATTAAAGGTGGAAAATGTTCTGAAATGATTCTTCTTACAAAGATTTTTTGAAATGGCAAGAATCTGGTATTTTAACAGGGGTGAGTAGACTTTTTATATCGAATTATTTTACAGTTTTATCAAGCAAAGAGCAGACATAGCATCTTTTTACCAACTTATGGTTAAGTAGAGGTCTAGGAATGACAGTCACATGAAAGTAGCCTTAAGCCACTTTTATACAATACAGAATAGACCTCACTCTGACATCCATTTTTATGTACATGTTCTATCCATGGTTTTGATGAATAGAGCATAAGCTCATTATAATGTGTGGTGCTCTTCACATGTGCATGTTTTTTGAGGACTGCGTGTCAGCAAAAATACATGTCACGGGTTTACCGTGTCAGAGAGGAGCCAGAAGACCGTAGCATCTGATTTCTCCAACTCCAGCACTGATTAGAAGCAATTCACCTTCATATCAAATGGTGTAGACAGGGCTGCTACTAGAAATTTCGGGGCCCCATACTGGCAAAATTTCCGTGGCCCCCTTGAGACTCCGCCCAGGCTCCACCCCAGCCCCGCCTCCATGCTCCACCCCTCAAACTGTCCATAGTCCCACCGCTCTCTCTTGGAAAATCTCCACTTCTCACCTATCACACATTGACAGTTCCCATCACCAGATCACACATATAGCCGGCAGCTTTTGTTTTGGCCAAAAGATTTTTTTAAGCCACCAAAATGACAAGGTAGACACTTTTGGCCAGGCCCTACTCTACTGTAACCTATTAAATATTTGTTAAAATATGCAATACAATTTAGGTATATTTTTATTTATTTTTCAATTTTTAAAATGACCTATAATACCACATACAAGGAGCAAATACCACAGCACCATGACCAGACACCATATCACCACAGTGACCTATAATACTATCTACAAGGCACAAATACCGCCACACCATGACCAGATGACATATTACCACCACAGTGATCGAATAATATCAAATACAAGGAACAAATACCACAACATCATGACCAGACCACATATTACCAACACATAGTGACTGAATACTACAATACTGATCAATAATAAAAAAAACCCACAATACTATCACCATAAGTGCCATTATACACAGGAGATCTGTACTTTGTATGCAGTGTCTGTGTACAGGTAATACAGTGATCACCAGTGACATTATACACAGGAGCTCTGTATATAGTGTATAGGTAATCCAGTGATCACCGGTGACATTATACACAGGACCTCTGTATATAGTATACAGTGTATAGTGTCAGTGTATAGGTAACACACTGACTCACCAGTGACGTCTCTCGGTGAAGTCCTTCATCTTTCATCCCGCACAGACCGCCATCACTTCATCCAGCCAGGACTCGTCTCTGCAGGAAATAACACAGATATCTCGAGTCCCACTTGCAGAACACATTACTTAATTTTCCCAACTTCTACATTACACCACATGAAGAAGGCGACATAGTATCACTCTACACAGTAATAGGACCGCCCCTCCATTTAAAACAGTGTACTCAAAAAATAAAATAAATACATCACTGCAGTAATAATATCCCTTAATTAGCCCATATGGTAATAATATTCGCCATCCTAGCCCCCGTGTGTCTCATTCCTGGTATCAGCCATATGTTCTCTCATCCTGCCCTAATGAGTATCCATCCTGCCCCATATGATCTCCCCATCCTGCCCCATCTGTCTCCATCGTATGCATCCCGCCCCATCCGTCTCCAATCCTGCCTCCAGTGTCTCCAATCATGCCCGTATCACCATTCTGCCCCGTCTCCAATCATGCCCCCTCTGTCTCCAGTCATGCCCCCTCTGTCTCCAGTCATGCCCCCTGTCTCCAGTCATGCCCTTTCTGTCTCCAGTCATGCCTCATCTGTCTCCAGTCATGCCCCATCTGTCTCCAGTCATGCCCCCGTGTCTCCAGTCATGCCCCCGTGTCTCCAGTCATGCCCCCATGTCTCCAGTCATGCCCCCCGTGTGTCCAGCCTTCTGCCCCAGTGTGTCGAGCTTTCTGCCCCAGTGTGTCCAGCTTTCTGCCCCAGTGTGTCCAGCGTTCTGCCCCAGTGTGTCCAGCGTTCTGCCCCAGTGTGTCCAGCGTTCTGCCCTGGGCCCCCCGGATCGCCGCTCAAAATAAAATTAAAAAAAAAAAAGTTCTGCTTACATGCCGCGCTCCTGCTCTCTCCACGCAGCTGAAGCGTGCACTCGCCGGCGACTGACAATGACGTCAGACGCCGGCGACATGCACGCTGCGGCTGACGTCAGCTGCCAGCCTCAGATTGGCTGGCGGCTGTTGACTATTGACGTGCGGGCGCGGGCAGCTGCTGCGCCGGCTGCCGCTATGGGCCCGGTTCAGCCTGCGGCTGCCGGTAGGGGCCCGGTGAGCAGATGAGAGGGGGCCCAATGCGGGCCCCCTCTGCCCACCGGGCCCCATACGCCAGTCACGGCTGTAAGCCCTGATGGCGGCCCTGGGTGTAAATTTCTTTTAGCAGTGCAGGGATTAATCTGCTCTGTTGAGAGCTCCTGGAAGCTTTCCTGCATTAAGGCTGTTCACTGTTATGTACTCTCATCTAATATATAATCGAGCCCTGGCTAGCACTCATTGTCAGAGAGCTTTTGATGCATGGTTGGAAGTTGTTGATTGTTATTGGAGAAGGTGTTTGGTTGATTTATTTGTGATTGTTGCTAGGTTTTGTGTGTGTGATAATTCCCTTTCTGCTCCTACTTTGGTTTAACCGCATCCTCCACTCCCCGATGCATTCCTCTGTTGTTTATGTGTGTATATTTGTATGAGTGGTATTCCTTTATCCCTGTTCGTATTACCTTGTTAGTCTGGTTGGTGTATTATGGTACACTACTACTCCCCTCTTCCCTGGGTGGGGGAAGGGTACAGACTGAGGGCGGATTTAGGAGCTAAGGCAAGGTACCTGGCCCTGGTGTCTTCACCATCAGAAGTAATCTGGGGAACAAGGCGAGCTATGGTGCCCCTAGCGTTAGGAACAGAGAAGGACTCCCTGGTCCTGGGACACCTGACAACAGAGTCGTCACAATAACGCAGAGACATCTCTGTGCAGCGCCCCAGAGACCTGGTTGTTGCAGTACTGTCGCTCCGCCACTAAGGGGAGTGATGGTACGTCTGATGGCACTAAAGGAGTTCACCTGACCAGGTATCACAGACACACATTACACTTCACACTCTGGCCGCCAGGGGGAGCAAAAGGTCCTATCTACTAGGCTACTTCTCACACATGGGTAAAACTGGGGGTTGGATAGGAAGTGCGGGAGAAAGTAGCTGGGGAGAGTTCGAGAGAGGACCTGTCAGGGGTGGGATCCTGACAGCGGCCTAGCACAGACAGATCGTTACGGAGCCGTGCCTGTGCCTTTAGCAGCAGACTCTTAAGAAAGGACACGAAGCGAAGCATATTGTGGAGAAGTGAGAAACGGGATCACAGCACAAAGGAGATAGAACCAGAAGGAGTTGTGCCCCAAGATCAGCAACATCCTACTGAGGCGCGTAGCCGGCGGCCGGAACGCAGAGGAAGTAAGAGACTCTACGCATTACTTTGAACTACGGCCGGGCAGTTAACTTTAGGTTGGCTGTCTCACCTTTACACCTAACGAAGACAACGGAGGCAATTGTGGGAGAGGGGCGTCCCTAGGGTCCCTATATAATAACTCCAGGCCTACCCCGTCATATGGGTGCTTCCTATCCACATCATTTGGGGATGGAGAGAAAGAACAGAAACATACACGACAGTTGTGAGGACTATCCCGTGGTGCTCAGTAGGGAGGTACTACAACACACAGGTGCTGGTAGGAAGGCCACTGATTTCCACCTGTAAAAGGAACTCTGGATTTGCCTTTGGACCGGCCGGTCTCAGCCAGCCCTGTTAGCAGTGCTCTGGATTGCAGATGCCGAAGCCTTCAGTAAAGAGGTAAAGAGACTGCAACCCTGTGTCCTCGTTATTTACTGCGACCTACACCGTCACCTACATCTTTAATTGGGTGCCCTTTAGCAGGGCCACGGACTGGGTCAGGCCACCGTGAGATCCCCAGAACAGAGAGAGAGACCCGGTACCAAGTACCCCGTTGCCCTGCGTTTGGGGGCCGCTCCAACTTGGCGTCACTACCAGGATCTACTTAAGCCTGAGGAATCAGGTCATGTGTGCCTTGGAACTGTGACTGAATTGTGCTCGAATAGTGATTTGTTGCAAAGACTGTATTGCTATTTGCCGCCAAAATTCGCCATTGCCGCACCGTGCGGAGCACGAGGGGAGGAGATATAGCTTCGTGGGCGGAGCTGGCCGAAAAGAGTGCGGGACAAGAAGACGCGGTGAGGTGCCGATTCCGGAAGAGAAACCCCCGACTTCCAGCAGGTTAGCAGGGGGAAAGAACGGCCATGTCTGATTCGGGAGGAGCAGAGGCGGCGGTCGCAGCCACAGACCCAGGGGTTGCTCCGGGCCCCTCAGTAGACGAAGCCGTGGGCCTTGTACCACCGCCAGTTGCCGCAGAGCTTGCCGCCCCCATCAGCCAGCCGGATACTGCCACGGCTACAGCAGCCATAATGCCCTTCTCCATGCCGTACCTACCTGGAGCAGCCTGGCTCCCGCGATACTCTGGAGAATCGCATACACTAACTGACTTTAAGGAGGGGATCTGCAGCCTGCTCGAGTTCTATCCCTTGACAGAGCCTCAAAAAGTTCATATGATAACAGGCCAACTCTTTGGAGCGGCTCTGAGAGAAGTGAAGTCCTGGCCCGCCGCGGATAAGAGAACTGCGCAGCAGGTCTTTGCAAAGCTTAAAGCCACCTTTGACACCCGCACCGCTACAGAAATTAAATTGACGTTCTATGGGTGCAAGCAGAGGCCGAAGGATAGCTTATGGGACTATGCCCTTAATCTCCAGGAGGCACTGCGGGCCATCAAGCAGAGTGAGCCAAACAGCATGCAAGATGAAGATAAACTCCTGAAAGAGTGGTTCATCGAGGGGCTCCTGTGCAGTCACCAAAGGGCTCAATTACACTTCCTGGCCATGCAGAATCCAGACCTGACTTTTGCGCAATTCAAAGATAAAGCCATCCAGGTGCTACCGGAGCGACAGCCCAGCCGTGCCTTGCTTCCCAGGCGTCAAGCCCTCACGTATCACCGGATACGCCAGTTTCCGCCGAGGCCGATGCCCAGATCCTGGAAGACGACTCCCCTGCAGGACTATGCCTCCAGATGCAGGAGCTGACCAAGAGCGTTGCCGCCCTAGCCCAGACCGTACAGTCTCTACAGGAGGCCCCCAAGGAGAAGATCCAGCTGGCTTCCAGACCGGAAGATGTCCCCTGGCAGCGACAGAGGAGGGTGCCGTCGACCAGAGGCAGGGACGATGATCGCTTTCATCGGGACGGACGACCTATCTGCCACCGCTGCCACCAGGTGGGCCATCTTGCAAGGTACTGTCATTTAAATGAGCAACCCCTGGGGTCCAACCCCCAGGAGTAGGACGATCAGGCCCGCAGAACTGGAGAACCAAATACATCGGAGGGCGACCAGTTCTTCCCATCGTGATCGACGGTATCCCCATGAACGCTTTGCTGGACACCGGTTCTCAGGTGACGACTTTGCCTTACATCCTTTATAAACGTTATTGGGAGGACACCGACATTACTCGTGGCCCCGATGATGATTTCACCATAATAGCCAGTAATGGTCAGCCATTGCCACAAGTGGGGTACAAAGCGGTCACCATTAAAGTGGGGCGGGTAGAATTGGAGGCCCAAGGGATTGTAATTGTTGATATTGACCGACGTGAATGTAATCCCATTATGACCATTGGTACTAATGTCATAGAAAATTGGCTTGCAGAAGTTATTGTCCTGTTACTGCAGGTAGCAGAAACAGCTGGTTACAGTGAACAACGTGCCTGCAGAAAGAAATCAGGGCTCTGATGCAGAGACAGTAGGTGAAGCTGACTGGTGGTGAAATTGGTCGCATCACAGTGAGTGATTCAAACCCCATCGCGATACCCCCCAGGAGTGAAATGTTAATATGGTGTTGAGCAGCCATAGGCCTCAGGGGTAAAGACTATCAGGCCCTGGTAGAACCCGTATATTCAGATAATAGGCCTTATCTCCTGACAGCCAGAGGGGTGGTTGACGTCCGCAAGGGAAGGGTGCCAGTACGTGTTCTTAACTGTGGGGAGGAAGAAGTCCACCTAACCAAATATGCCACACTTGCTAAACTGTTTACTGTTAATAATAGTGTGATACAGGCACCCAGACCCTTGGTCCCCTCCAATCCGGCGGAGAACAACGGTTCTGCAGGGCAACTGAAAGATTGGTGTCGGGAATTGCATGTGGGCACTGACTCTACCCCACCTCACCAGAAACAGGGGGCCTACAGGGTGGTTCATGAGTATGAGCGGGTATTCAGCAAGCACCCCCTAGATTTTGGGCAGGTAAAAGGGATTCGACATCATATCCCCACAGGAGATCATCCACCCATAAAAGAGAGATACCATCCTGTGCCCCCAGATCATTATCAGTGTGCCAAGGACATGTTGCGGGAGATGAAGGAGGCTGGGGTAGTGAGAGACAGTTGTAGCCCCTGGGCAGCTCCGTTAGTCCTCGTTAGGAAGAAAGATGGCACCATGAGGATGTGTGTTGATTATAGGAAGCTAAATCGCATTACACATAAGGATGCATATCCACTGCCCAGGATAGAGGAGTCCTTGGCTGCTTTAAGGTCTGCTAACTACTTTTCTACTTTGGATCTCACCCGTGGGTACTGGCAGGTTCCCATGGCAGAGGCGGACAAGGAAAAGATGGCCTTCACGATGCCGATGGGTCTCTGCGAGTTCAACTACATGCCCTTCGGGCTGTGCAACGCCCCGGGAACGTTCCAGAGGATGATGGAGTGCTGTCTGGGACACAAGAACTTTGAAACCGTGCTGCTCTATCTGGACGATGTCATTGTCTTCTCCAAGACCTATGAAGACCATCTGAAGCACCTGGCCAAGGTGTTTGAAGCCCTGTCCAACTTTGGCTTAAAGGTGAAACCGTCCAAATGCCATCTGCTAAAACCCAAAGTGCAGTATCTGGGCCATATGGTGAGTGCTGAAGGAGTGGCCCCAGACCCGACAAGGTTACTGTGATCAAAGACTGGCCGAAGCCCAGCAACCTCCATGAAGTCCGGCAGTTCCTCGGATTGGTAGGCTACTACAGGAGATTTATCAAGGACTTCACCAAGAAAGCCACGCCCTTGCAAGACCTGTTGGTGGGCCAGTCCAAGAAGACCAAGTGTAGGAATACTCCATTTGACTGGAACGATGGACTGGAGGGATCCTTCTCTTGTTTAAAGTCGGCGTTAATGGGAGAAGAGGTACTGGCCTACCCTGAGTATGACCAACCATTTGTGCTGTATACGGATGCAAGCAACGTGGGGTTGGGAGCCATGTTGTCCCAGGTCCAGAAAGGCAAGGAGAGGGTGATTGCTTACGCCAGCAGGAAGCTTCGTCCCAATGAAAGGAACCCTGACAACTATAGTTTCTTTAAGCTGGAGTTCCTCGCCATTGTTTGGGCAGTGACGGAGAGGTTCAAGCACTACCTGGCCTCAGCGAAATTCACCGTCTTCACGGATAATAATCCACTAACGCATTTGGACACAGCAAAACTCGGTGCCTTGGAACAGCGGTGGATGGCCCGGCTGTCCAATTACGACTTCACCATCAAGTACCGGGCAGGGCACAAGAATGCGAATGCCGATGCACTTGAAGAGGTAGAGCTGCCCGCTTTCCATCGCCCCAAGGCCACCCAGTGTTCCCATCATGTGAAGAACAGGTGTCAGAACAAGCAGGATGCTGAGCTGAATCCCCTGCCCCACCATGGATGGGCAGAAACCCAGTATGGTGACCCCGCGGTCCGTCGGGTGAAAGAGCTCCTGACGCAGGCAGGTTTGCATCCCAGCCCGGATGACCTACAAGAGACACAACAGCTGTGGAAGGGGAGAAGCCAACTGTTTATTCACGACGGTAAGCTGTGCCGGAGAAGCATCGACCCCCGCACCCATGAATTGGTATGGCAGATAGTGGTCCCAAGGCAAGATGCGCCAATGGTTCTGGGAGCATACCACGATGGGGCAGGACACTTCAGATGGAGGAAGTTGGAGAGGCTACTCGTGGAAGGTTCTACTGGATTGGCATGAAGAAAGCCATCGAGAAGTGGTGTCGAGAGTGTGGCCCATGTAGCCTACGCCGGAGGGACTGTGACAGCCAATGGGCTCCCTTGCAGCCTATCATCACCAAATGGCCACTCGAACTGGTCGCGCTAGATCATGTGAAGCTAACACCTAGCCGGTCAGGCTATGTCTACGCTCTTACCATCGTGGATCACTACTCTAGATTCCTGGTAGTTGTGCCGGTCAAAGATCTAACGGCCAGGACAGCCGCCAAAACCTTCCAGCAGTAGTTCTGTAGACCGCATGGGTACCCGGAGTAGATACTGACTGACCAGGGGCCAGCATTTGAAGCGGAGGTGTTCCAGGAGTTCTGCAATCTGTACGGGTGTAAAAAGATCAGAACCACGCCGTACCATCCACAAACTAACGGGATGTGTGAGAAGATGAACCAAGTGGTAATCGACTTACTGAAGACCTTGCCTGTGGACGAACGGAACTTGTGGCCAACAAAATTGCCTGACTTGGTAGATATGTACAACCACATCCCAGTGAATTCCACCAACTGCACCCCAGCATACCTGATGCATGGAAGATCCAGTAAGTTACCTGTTGATCTAGACATGGGGGTCCTAACCCCCGAAGATACCTCGCCAGATGCCGATTGGAATACGGAAAGGCAGCAAAGGTACCGCCAAATACAGGAGTGCGTGGAAAGAAGTCTAGCCCAAGCCAGACAAAAACAAGAAAGGGACTACAACCAGCATGCTCCTGCGATTCCCTTGTCACCCGGTGAGCAAGTACTCAAACGAAAGAGGAGATTACACAAGCTTCACGACCAATGGGAAGCGGAACCGTATACCATCCTGCCATCCGATTTTGACAATACGAAGGTCTATCTCATCAGCAAAGATGGAGGGGAAACCTCAACGGCAATATCTAGAGATCACCTTAAAATATGCCCTGATAAGTTGAGAGAAAAGGAAACAGATCCAAGAACCTCTCCACCTGTAGAAGAGGAGAAGATGATACACACTGTTCTTGGCGATTTTCCCCAGTCCTGGACTCAAATAAATCAAGCCATCGTGGTACCTGTCTTAACGTTTCGTCAACTGAAACCGCCAGAACTAAATGTGGTGCCAGATCATCCAGACCCGCAATCACAGCGGACCCCACCAGAGGATGCCATGCCAACAGTTGAACCGGCAAGCCCTCCCTCTGCTATCGGCGAATCTGCCATGCCCACCATTAGTAGCAGCAGCCCTGAGAGCTCCAGCATGCCAGTGCTACCCAGACTCACTAGAGGTGTAGCTAGAAGACAGTGCACTACACCAGCGATAGCAAGCATAGCGGTCCCTGTTAGGCCAGTAGCAAACCCTGCACTGTGAAGGTCTACACGTAGCACCAAGAACCAAACTCCACTTCGCTACAAAACTTGGAGATATTAACGATAGTTGCTATTTGGTTGAAAATGTTTGTGTAAATATCTTTGTTACAGGTTTAAAAAATGGACAATGGAGTGATGGACAGTGAATTGCTCCAAAACTTTCACAAGGAACCCCTTTGTTTACCCGGGGTCCCTGCTGTTTCAAGGTTGCATCCACTGAACTGGGAGTCATGAACTGTGCATGACCAAACTTTCGCAACATTCAAGTGTCCTCACCTCCCATAAAGGGAAGCACTGTTAAATTTACTTGTTTATTGCATTTCAAAATTTTGTATGTATTTTGCTAACATGTATTGTTGTTCTTCTTTCCCAGTCCGGGAGTACTGGATTTAACCGGGGGGAGTGCAGCGCCCCAGAGACCTGGTCGTTGCAGTACATTCGCTCCGCCACTAAGGGGAGTGATGGTACGTCTGATGGCACTAAAGGATTTCACCTGACCAGGTATCACAGACACACATTACACTTCACACTCCAGCCGCCAGGGGGAGCAAAAGGTCCTATCTACTAGGCCACTCCTCACACATGGGTAAAACTGGGGGTTGGATAGGAAGTTAGGGAGAAAGTAGTTGGGGAGAGTTCGAGAGAGGACCTGTCAGGGGTGGGATCCTGACAGCGGCCTAGCACAGACAGATCGTTACGGAGCCGTGCCTGTGCCTTTAGCGGCAGACTCTTAAGAAAGCACACGAAGCGAAGCATATTGTGGAGAAGTGAGAAACGGGATCACAGCACAAAGGAGATAGAACCAGAAGGAGTCGTGCCCCAAGATCAGCATCATCCTTCTGAGGCACGTAGCCGACGGCCGGAACGCAGAGGAAGTAAGAGACTCTACGCATTACTTTGAACTATGGCCGGGCAGTTAACTTTAGGTTGGCTGTCTCACCTTTACACCTAACGAAGACAATGGAGGCAATTGTGGGAGAGGGGCGTCCCTAGGATCCCTATAAAATAACTCCAGGCCTACCCCGTCATACGGGTGCGTCCTATCCATATCATCTGGGGGACGGAGAGAAAGAACAGAAACATACACGACAGTTGTGAGAACTATCCCGTGGTGCTCAGCAGGGAGGTACTACAACACACAGGCGCTGGTAGGAAGGCCACTGATTTCCACCTGTAAAAGGAACTCTGGATGTGCCTTTGGACCGGCCGGTCTCAGCCAGCCCTGTTAGCAGTGCTCTGGATTGCAGATGCCGTAGCCTTCAATAAAGAGGTAAAGAGACTGCAACCCTGTGTCCTCGTTATTTACTGCGACCTACACCGTCACCTACATCTTTAATTGGGCGCCCCTTAGCAGGGCCACGGACCGGGTCAGGCCACTGTGACATCCCCAGAACAAAGAGAGAGACCCGGTGCCGAGTACCCCGTTGCCCTGCGTTTGGGGGCCGCTCCATCTGCTTTTTTTTCTTACCCAAGTCAAGGCTCAAAATCACCCGTAAAAGTCTATATGTCTGTGAAAGTCAAGGATTGCGAATGGATGGCTTCTGTACACAGTCAGTGTGCATTCCCTTTTTAACATTGCAATGGGCAGGAGAAGCTTTAAAATTGCAAAATTGCATTGACCAAATACTGATGAAAACCTGATCCAAAACATTGATGAAAATAGATTTTTTTTCAGATGCGTGAAAAAACAGATGTGTGAATGACGCCTTATACGTATGAACAACTTGCCATTTTTTCATCCAGAATAAATATAATTTTTGATCCATGATGTAGTCCATTATACTATCTACAGGTCTGTTTTTGATATGACATCTGTGAAACATGTTTGGTATGTCAATAATTCAATAATATACGCAAGTCCAAATATAGTTTTCTATATTAATAATTGCATTCGATCCATTAAAAATTGATACAATATGAATGGCGTCTGTATTTTATCCAATTTTTTGTGCATCCAATGAAATATATAGACTAGTCACTCTCAACCAAAAATGGATTTGGTTCATTGGTCCATGTGTAAATATGTTCATGTGAACATCCCCATTCACTAACATTGTTCCATGTGCTGTCCACGTGGGGTACATTTTTTATACGGACAGCACCACATCGGAAATACGTTCTTGTGAATGTTTTGCTATGTTATTAAAAGTAAAAAAATGACAAAAATATTTAGATACTTTTTTTATCTTTAAAAATTAGTCACTAAATTTGTCATGTGTGAATGTGACCAAACCATCATTGTCTTTAACAAAGAGTCTGTTTGTGTGCCATCATCTGTCTGAAATCAGTGCATGGACTTGTTTGTTCTTCAGCGTAATGTGATTCAGAGCTTATTTTTAGCCCAAAGCACTTCTGTTTGTGTATAGTGCTGAGAGACATCTTTTCTTAAGAAAAAGAAAACCTTAGAGAAAATTATTTATTTTGGGAGTTTAGATGTAGTTTGCACATTTATCATAAATCAAAGTGTAAATGTTTTGTGTCAACATATAACAGAACTTTAAGGGGTGGTGTAAAATGCCATATCCAGCTGATTACTAATGTAATACAGTTACATAGATCTATCTTGTCCAGCTAAAATAATTAATTTATTGTTTTAAAAGTATATAGAATCATAGAATGGTGGAGTTGGGAGGGACCTCCTGGTTCATCTGGTCCAACCCCCTGCTCAAAGCAGGATTCACTGAATCATCACAGACAGATGTCTGACCAGCCTCTGTTTGAAGACTTCCATGGAAGGAGAACTCACCACCTCTCGTGGCAGCCTGTTCCACTCATTGATCACCCTCACTGTCAAAAAGTTTTTTCTAGTATCTAATCTGTGTATCCTCCCATTCCATTCAGTTTCATCCCATTGCTTCTAGTCTTTCCTTGTGCAAATGAGAATAAAGATGATCCTTCTACAATGTGACAGCCCTTGCGATATTTGTAGACAGCTATTAAGTCTCCTCTTAGTTTTATTTTTGCAAGCTAAACATTCCCAAATCCTGTAACCGTTCCTCATAGGACATGGTTTGCAGATGGGTTACCATTCTGGTCGCTCTTCTCTGAACTTGCTCCAGTTTGTTGATGTAGGAAGTAGAGAGAAAGAGAACCCTGTTAATCATAAGAACTCACACGGTGAAGGGGAGAGAGAACCCCGCTGACCATAAGACTCTACAGAATACTCTACAGAAGAGAGAATCCCACTAACCATAAGAGCTTACACTCTTCAGGAGAGAGAGAGAGGACCCCGCTGATCATAAGATCATAAGATCTTATACACTACAGGAGAGAGAGAGAGGACCCCACTGACCATAGGAGCTTATACTCTACAGAAGAGAGAATCCCACTAACCATAAGAGCTTACACTCTACAGGAGAGAGAGAGAGGACCCCGCTGATATCATAAGATCTTATACTCTACAGGAGAGAGAGAGGACCCCACTGACCATAAGAGCTTATACTCTACAGAAGAGAGGACCCCGCTAACCATAAGAACTTTCACTCTACAGGAGAGAGAGAGAGGACCCCGCTAACCATAAGAGCTTTCACTCTACAGGAGAGAGAGGACCCTGCTGATCATAAAATCTTATACTCTACAGGAGAGAGAAAGGACCCCGCTGACCATAAGAGCTTATACTCTACAGGAGAGAGAGAATCCCGCTGACCATATGAGCTTTCACTCTACAGGAGAGATGATGTACAATAAGAAATTATATTGTGGTACTATGTTAGTCAGAAAGAAATCGATGTGAATACTTTTCTACCCAATGATGACAAAAGTATTCTAGTAGGCATTTTCTTACAAATGGAGAGGCAGTGGGAATGATGTTCTTAGTTATCTAGAGTCCATCTGGTGGAGGTGTGAATTGTATTCATGTAGTGACTCATAAATCCAGGTGTTAAGGTACCGTCACACTCAGCAACTTTGCAACGAGAACGACAACGATCCGTGACGTTGCAGCGTCCTGGATAGCGATCTCGTTGTGTTTGACACGCAGCAGCGATCTGGATCCCGCTGTGATATCGGTGGTCAGAGCTAGAAGTCCAGAACTTTATTTCGTCGCCAGGTCGGCGTGTATCGTCATGTTTGACATCAAAAGCAACGATGCCAGCAATGTTTTACATGGAGCTAACAACCAGCGAGAACGATAAGTGAGTCGCCGTTACGTCACTGGATCGCTCCTGCATCGTTCTGGAGCTGCTGTGTTTGATGTCTCTACAGCGACCTAAACAGCGACGCTCCAGCGATCGGCTCGTTGTCTATATCGCTGCAGCGTCGCTGAGTGTGACGGTACCTTTAAATTGAGTCCTAGTGTCAAAGAATTGAACTACTTCATTAGTTTGAATTCCCAAATTTTTCTTTCTCTGACATCCTTAAATTGACCTTTTAGTATTAAGACTTTTAAATCTGTCATACTGTGTCCAGGTCCAGAGAAATGTTTTCCCACAGGCGTGTCCATTTCATTCCTGATTGTGTGTCTGTGTAGATTCATCCTAGTTTGTAGTTTTTGCATGGTTTCCCCAATATAGATACTTCCAGGCAGGTACAGACTGGGGCTGAAATTCAGTCCTGGCATTTGAAATCACACAAGCCCATGTTGTCCCTGTCCCTATTAACCAGATGGGATATATTAATAATATTACCCTGGATGGAGGAAAGGAAGACTTTCTGCAAGACCAATATTTCTTATGATACCCGTGGCCTGCTGGGGTAAGTGACGGAGTCAGCAATTTTGTGCTCCATCACAACTCTTAACAGTATGGGTTTCTTGAGAACACTGATTCTGTTAACAAAGTAGCAGACAAGGCAGCCAATGACCAGACAGGTCCTTCTGGCATTTGCCAGATTTGCCAGATGGCCAGTCTGGCCCTGCTTCCAGGGCACCTCGTACATTGTATCGTGTACACCACGTTGGAGGATGTACATGAAAAGGAACCCATGACCTTATAGTCCTGATTTGTGTTTGGTACACTCGTATTTGTTGATAATATGTGGGTACACGTTTTGCATTTTTTATTGTTACAAGGAAATGTGCAATCACTGATGGTGATGACAGGACACTTCTGACAAGGAGATTCCTTAAGTTAGGGGGCTGTTTATAGGAGAGAAGTCATAGTTCTGGGAATATGTCTTTCAATTTGTGGTCTCTGTTGGAGATCAGCACCAATTTTCCTTAGGATGCTCATGTGGGAGTGCTCATGTGGGAGTTGTATGTGACCACAAGAGGTACCCTGTTGTTATCCTCTCTGTTTGAAATCCAGGAGGCTGTTTCTTGGGATCCTTGGAGCCCTGTGGATCTTTTCATCTATTACCAGTGGATGGTACCCTTGCTGTAGGAATGTATTCCTCAGTGATCGCAGCTGTAGTTCCCTGTCTTTACTGTCTGAACAGATCTGAATATACCTCAGAGCTTGACTGTAGATGATGGAATTTTTTGTGTGTTGTGGATGAAAGCTGTTCCATCTAAGATATGCTGGATGTCCTGTGGGCTTATGGTAAATTGATGTTTGTATGGCGTTGTCCTTGATGTATATGGTCATGTCCAGAAAATGTATTTGGGTCTTTGAAAAGGTGAGGGTGAGCTTGATGGTTGGGTGGTCCTTGTTGAAGTTATTGTGGAAGATGAGTAGATCATCTTAAGAGCCTGTCCAGATTATTAGCAGATCATCAATGTAGCGGAAGTATGCAAGGGGTTTAACAGAGCAAGATGACAAAAATTCTTCCTCTAGTTTCGCCATAAATAAGTTAGCATTTTGTGGGGACATTTTGCTTCCCATGGCGCTGCCCATACACTGTTGGTATAAATTGTTCCCAAAAGAAAAATAGTTGTGATGGAGCACAAACCTGATAAATTGCAGTGTTGGTTCTGTGGCTAGATTGTTCTTTTGAAGGAAATATTTGCATGCTGCAATTCGATCCTCATGAGGAATATTGGGATAGAGAGACTCTACATCCATGGTGGCAAGTATCGTGTCCTCTGGAAGTGGACCCAGCACTGACAATTTGCAAAGAGTATCCGTGGTGTCCTGGATATAGCTGGGCTTGCACCTCACCAAGGATTTCAGAATGTTCTCCACCCAGCCTGAGATATTCTCAGTTAAAGGGAACCTGTCACCCCCAAAATCGATGGTGAGGTAAGCCCTGTTGAGGGCAGAGCAAAGTACTGCAGTGCGCAGGCACCGAAAAGGTTAGAGACACCCAGCGCCTGCGCACTACAGTACTTTGCTCTGCCCTCAACAGGGCAGATAAAGTACGCCTGCGCCGGAGCCGCGGCATGAAGACCAGAAGAAGACGTCATGGAATGAAGATAGGAGGCACCGGAGCGGACCTGAGACACCCATCGAGCGGGACCACCCCTGGGTGAGTATATTATAACCTCTTTTTCTCCTCTTTCAGGTAACATCGGGGGCTTATCTACAGCATTACAGAATGCTGTAGATAAGCCACCGATGACGGTGAGCTTACCTCACCATCAATTTTGGGGGTGACAGGTTCCCTTTAAAGTCCCAATACCAGAGATGATAGGCCTCCCTGGATTACCTTCTTTATGTATTTTAGGCAACATGTAGAAGGTACCTGTTTCGGGATTGTCTGGTACTAGTTCCAGCATTGAGGATGAAGTAGAATCAAATCCATTGATGATACGTGTTAGTTCCTCTGTGTATTTTTTGGTCGGATCTCCCTGAAGTGGAGTATAGTATTTTATATCCAAGAGATGTCTGTTTGCTTCATGGATGTAATCTGTCATGTTCATTATAACTACAGCTCCTCCTTTGTCTGCTGGTTTGATGATGATATTGTTTGGCTTTTAAGGATTGTATGGCTTTTCTTTCCTCCATAGTGATATTTTGCCGCACTTTATGGTGTCTGTCCAAAATGTCAGGTTTAACCTTTTTACGGAAACAGTCAATGTAGTGATCCAGAGTTTGGTTGTGCCCAGGTTGCATTGTCCAGTTTGTCCTCCTTTTCTTTTTTGTTGTGTCGTTCACATTGTCTTGTGATGTGATATCTGCATGGTTAAGAATTCTTTGAGTCGCAATCTGCAGAAGAATTCCTCGATATCACTATAGAACTGAGCCCTATCAAGCTGTTTTGTAGGGCAGAATGTTAGTCCCTTTGATAAAACATGCATTTCTCCTGTGCTTGGCTCATATTGTGAGAGGTTAACAACAGAGGAAGATGTATTAAAATGATTCTGTAAATTGGGCTTACCTTCAGCTACATTGAGACCTGCTTTCTTCCTTTCGTCCATCATCCATGAAAAAGGTCTGGCAGCCACAGATAGACTCCTGAGCGAGGCCGGGGTGGATATAAAAATCCGTCATCTTTGTGCTGACCTCCTGGACTTGGTACTTAAAGAGAACTATTTCATGTTCCAAGATACCTTTTACGTCCAGCAGCAGGGCACAGCAATGGGCTCTAACGTAGCGCCTCCATACGCTATTGCGTATATGGCAGCCTTTGAAAATGATTTTATCTACGGTCATCCCCTGTTCTTAGCTCATTGCATAATCTGGCGGAGATATATTGATGATATCTTTTGCATCTGGGATGGACCCATAGAGTCACTTGTAACTTTTGATAATCATATCAACAACATCTGGCCTGAACTTAAATTTTCTATACAGCATGATGCAAACAGAATTAGCTTTTTGGACACCTTGATTTATCGGGAGAGGGGGGGGACCCTCGGCATCGATCTATTCACCAAGCCTACAGATAGGAACGGCCTGCTACATTTTAGCAGTTGCCATCCTCCGTCCATAAAAAATTCTATCCCCAAGTCACAGTTTCAAAGGGTTGACAGGATTGTCTCTAATGAGGATACTAAGAAAGTAAGGTTGACTGAAATGGAAAATAAATTTTTTGCTAGGGGTTACCCACAGGGGGTACTCACGAAGGCCAAACATGATATGACATCCAGGAAATCTGCTGAGGGGTGTAAAAGAATTCCTTTTGTCACCACCTTTCACCCGTTCTCTGGTTTGGTACAATCCACCATCAGGAGGCATTGGAATATACTCTCAAAAAGCTACCCACATATTCCTGAATTTAAGGTGCCCTTCATGCCCTGTTTTACACGGGCCAAAAACCTTAAGGATAGATTGGTCAAAACAGATGTGGGTTCGGGCACGATTCTTCCAAGGCAGTCCTTTCTGCAGACCCAAAGACGAGGTACTTTCCCCTGCCTCAATTGCCTTCAATGTAGTAACGTACAAAAGGGCCCCTCAGTATTCCATCCCCACACAGGCAGAGCTATACCTATCAAAGGCTTTTACACATGCGAGTCCTCATTCGTAGTGTACTTGATTAAATGCCCGTGTGGTTTGGCCTATGTGGGAGAGACCACTCAAACAGTCCGGGACAGGGTGTCCCAACATAAGTCAACCATCCGTTGCAAAAAGACCCACCTTCCCCTTCCATTTCATTTTCTTGAAAAAAATCATAATATTTCCCAACTTAGGTTTCAGGTCTTAGAACAAATAGACCCTCTAAGGGGAGGCCAGAACCGCATCAAAATGCTTAAAAGAAGGGAGGCATTCTGGATCTTTACACTGCAGACCTTGGAACCCAAGGGATTGAATAGAGACTATAATGTCTCAGCTTTTCTATAATAATACTAGTTATGTTTATTGGAGCTCCTATGTGTTTTATTGTTTTTGCTGTATTTATTTTGTAGATCATGCATTTATACCTAATGCTGTTCTCTTTTACTGTCTTTTAGAATCGCTAATGTCACGTCACACACTGGGTACTGGTGGCACCACATATGGTAGAGTATATATGTGCTATGTTCTTTTTATTCAGGTGTTATCACACACACACTATGTGGCCACCTTCTAAATAGCCAGCTTGTCTCTCTGGCTTTTACATCCTAAGCCATGCATGCCCTTTTAGATCTCACACTATCAGCGATACTACTAGCGCCTTTTATATGTTACATAGCGCTCACCCTTAGTATTTCGCTCCCTTTGTGAATTCACGCATGCGCAGTCCCTCTAATACAGCGCTTAGTCCCTGCCTTTAGTATTCAACTCACTCTGCGCAAGCGCGGTCCTGATGACCGCGATCACATGTTCCATGATGAGGTGGGTCACATGACGCGCTCTCAGGGCGCATTTATACCCGGAAGTACCGCTGTCACACAGTGGCTTCTGGCAACACCAGCCCCTCAGCACCTCGGCACCTCGTATCTGGACTTATTGGGTAAATATACATGGCTTACTCACCGGAGCCTGCTATGCTTTGCACGATACTAAGGGATATCTTTCCCACTGTGCATTTGTCTTCTAGCGTCATTCCCTATAGCGGTTTCTCACCCTCCCGGTGCGCCCTACCTCTTATACACCCTCCAGGACCCCCGAGGTAATTAGGAGCTAATGGTATACAACCACAAGTAGAATGCTTTATTTGTTTGCCCTGATTCTCTTGGATGGTAATGTTGTTCTTATCATACCCTTCAGGTGTTTTTGCCAGGTTTCTCACATGTGTACGCAGGCCCTTGAGGCCTATGCGTTGCGCTGTTCTGCCTCCCGGTACTTTATACAGATTACTTTGCGGGGGATCTTAGTGAATATTGCTATTATTACATTACTGGCATCCCAGTCTGGGATACCATACCCTTATTGAGTTTGTGCCATATACATGGTGGTTTCTATATACAGGGTGGGCGGACATATATTGCTGAAGCTCTTCACAGCAGTTCACCCGGGCTCTATCTTGCTAACTCACAATGTTACATTTTCATTTTAGGTGGTCACTCTGCACTCTTGTTCCTAGTGCCACAACCAGACACCCTGCAGTACTGCTTTCACAGTATCCTTCTCGGCATTTTAGCTCAATAAATTTTCTCTGCAATCTCAGTATCAAGGTTATATAATGCTTGTTATCCTTATCCACGCTCACAGCTTCTTATAGCCTAGCCTGAGAATTCTACGACTCACGGAACACCAGTCTGGATTAGCCCTGACCGTCACGGTTGTCACTGTTCATTTATTATTTTTTTACTCATCATGTGTTGAATTTTTTCTGTACAACATCCACTGTAATCAGACTTGTTCTCTTTTTGTGTATGTACTTGTTCTCCTTTGTTAAATCCAATTGTATATCATATGTCTTTTACAATCATGTAATTGTCGTTTGCATATTTTGCAGTTTCATGAGAGATGTTTCTGATGAAGGTCTTGTGACCGAAAACGTTTAAACACTCTTGAACTGGTCGCACAAATAAACAAAACTTTCACGTTTATCTTGCAAATGAATCTCTGAGTGCCAAGTGCTTTATTATCTGCTTTCTTCCTGAGTCTGTCCAGTTTATTTTTCTTATTGATAATGAGGTGATGTAAATTGTAGAATTCCTGCAATGTCTTCTTGATTAGACATGAACCCGGTCCTTGTATTCAGTCCTGTAGGTAATTTATCTCTTTATGGATGGTCCTCTTCTTGTGGTAGAAAAATCCAATTAGATGATTCCGCAGTCTCTCAGATGATCTGTAGCAAAGTTTATGTGAAAAATGGGTATTGTAGGTATACTTTGTTGGATTCCTTATCATGAGGCCGTTAGGGATTAGGTTTTCCTTCTTGCATCTGGATAGAAAGAAGATGTCACTACTGTATTCATTTGTGCCAGTTTCTTCAGGAGGTTTTTCAAATCCATCTGTGATCGATACATTGAGGTATCTTCCATTATCATGATGTACAATAACAAATTGTATTGTGGTACCGTGTTAGCCAGAAAAATCGATGTGAATACTTTTCTGCCCAATGATGACAAAAGTATTCTAGGAGTGATACCTTTATTGGCTAACCAGAAAATAATATCGGGAGGCCTTGGTGGCCATTCAACTAGCCCACGACGACCAATCCACTTTCCAGGAAACTGTTCAGTTATACACTGAAGATGGCATGCTCCCTGAGTTTTTCCAGCAAGATGGTGCACCACCACATTATGGGTGTCAGGTCCGAGCATTCCTACATGAACAGTTTCCTCAGTTTTCTCAGAGAGGGGCAGTCCTACTCTATGTTTTTTAGCATATGCTGTGCCATTATGGCCTCCTAAAGGCTCCCCGTCTGAGAATGCTGTGATGTGGCGGGATAGCTCAAAGAATTGATCAATTGTTTGCTAAATGTCTCAGTTTAAAGTACAGTAAGAAATCAATATGTGCATATGCACTTTACGTATTGCGTGCTAACCATAGGCAGTGCTGGTTTCTTGGCTTTTTTATTTGATATTGGTTTGTGGCTGACTCTCACTTTTTGCCGTGCGCGCTTGGTTATGCACGCCATTTTTTCTGTCTTTATCATGATTGATTAAAGGTACCGTTACACTAAACGATTTACCAACGATCACGACCAGCGATACGACCTGGCCGTGATCGTTGGTAAGTTGTTGTGTGGTCGCTGGAGAGCTGTCACACAGACAGCTCTCCAGCGACCAACGATGCCGAAGTCCCCGGGTAACCAGGGTAAACATCGGGTTACTAAGCGCAGGGCCGCGCTTAGTAACCCGATGTTTACCCTGGTTACCGTTGTAAATGTAAAAAAAATAAAACAGTACATACTTACATTCCGGTGTCTGTCACGTCCCTCGCCGTCAGCTTCCCGCACTGACTGTGTCAGTGCCGGCCGTAAAGCACAGCACAGCGGTGACGTCACCGCTGTGCTCTGCTTTTACTTTACGGCCGGCGCTCACAGTCAGTGCGGGAAGCTGACGGCGAGAGACGTGACAGACACCGGAATGGAAGTATGTACTGTTTTTTTTTTTACATTTACAATGGTAACCAGGGTAAACATTGGGTTACTAAGCACGGCCCTGCACTTAGTAACCCGATGTTTACCCTGGTTACAAGCGAACACATCGCTGGATCGGTGTCACACACACCGATCCAGCGATGACAGCTGGTGATCCAACGACGAAATAAGGTGCTGGCCTTCTAGCTCCGACCAACGATATCACAGCGGGATCCAGATCGCTGCTGCGTGTCAAACACAACGATATAGCTATCCAGGACGCTGCAACGTCACGGATCGTTGTCGCTCTCGCTGCAAAGTCGCTTAGTGTGAAGGTACCTTTAGGCTGATGTACACAGTTGCAGCAGCCCTCCCCCATAGGCTCTACTTTATTATGCATCTGTGTCTGGGCCTGTTTCACCTTTCATCTATGGTTGCTGGTCTGGCAGTGTGGAGGTCAGATCAGAAATGTCCGGATGTCTTGTCCGGACCTGGTTAGCCTTTATCTGCGCTTGCCCTTTTGGCACCTTGGAAGCGTTTCAGAAACGCTTCAGGTACGTTTGCATTTAATATAGTCTTGCTTTTAATACATTTAGGAGGCCATCATGGCACAGCGTATATAAAAAAACGTAGAGTAAGACTGCCCCATCTGAGAATGCCTTGGCGTGGCGGGGTAGCTCAAAGAATTGATCAATTGTTTGATAAATGTCTCAGTTTAAAGTACAGTTAGAAATTAATATGTGCATATGCACTTTATGTATTGCGTGCTAACCATAGACAACGCTGGCTTTTTGGCTTTTTTACTTACTACACATGTTCTCCATTCTGTAGCTATAACGATTTATAGTCAGGTATGTGATACCTACGATACAGAACTTTAATACATAGTAGAAATGAACATCATGATCAAATAATGTAACATCATCATAATACGGTATGTACTGTGCTGGAGTATTGTTATTGCTATTGTACAGTCATGTAACACGAGCAGCGTCGGACTGGGGTGTCTGGGGCCCACCAGAGGAATGGACTCTAGGGGCCCACCCTACAACTATATGCAAATATCTGTCATTATAGTGGAGCATCGGCTGTAAAACACCGGCGGCTGCTGCACATCTACCGTGTACCCCAATAACTGGGATGTATAATTACGGTAGTTTACATTAATGGGGTTCTTGGTTAAAACAAGTTATCACTGATCCATGGGCTCCACAGGATAGGTGATCGCTTAGATCCGACCATTAGAAATTGCACCGATCGGAAGAATGGGGAAGTTTTATCCCTGACAGGACACTTTTATCACTATTTTAAAATGCAGCGACAGGTGGGATTTCTGACCGCAGCTCCATTCATTCTCTTTGGGGCTTCCAGAAAAAAACAAGTGCAGCCACTAAGGGAATGAATGGATCAGTGATCTAGTCGGACATGCCACTCCAGTCTAATGGGGATAAAAAGTTCCACATTTTGCGGAGTGGGTCCAAGCAGTCAGACCCCCACCAATCAATACGTTATCACTTATCCTGTGGAAAGGTGATTACTTTTTTCCACAGGAAACCCCTGTAAGTGCATCTCCGCCGCTGTGTACAAAGCATTACAACTCTAATGGAAATAAAGAATCTTCTCCTAATTAATATCAGAGAGAACAAATGACCACCATACACAACACAATCCACTATACCAAGACCAATAATACCACATACAGGAGGAAATACCACCACACCATGACCAGACCACATAGTGACCGAATAATACTACATACAAGGGGCAAATACCACCGCACCATGTCAAGACCACATATTATCACCACTTGGTGACCAAATAGCACATACAAGGGACAAATACCACAACACCATTTCCAGACCACATATTACCACCACTTGGTGACCAAATAGCACATACAAGGGACAAATACCACAATACCATTTCCAGACCACATATTACCACCACATAGTGACTGAATACTACAATACTGATCAGAAATAAAAAAAAAACAAACAAAACACAATACTATCATCATAAGGCTGCCGTCACACTAGCAGTATTTGGTCAGTATTTTACATCAGTATTTGTAAGCCAAAACCAGGAGTGGAACAATCAGAGGCAAAGTATAATAGAAACATATGCACCACTTCTGTATTTATCACCCACTCCTGGTTTTGGCTTACAAATACTGATGTAAATTACAGACCAAATACTGAATGTGTGACGGCAGCCTAAGTGACATTATACACAGGAGTTCTGTACTTAGTATGCAGTGTCTGTGTAGAGGTAATACAGAGATCACTGGTGACATTATACACAGGAGCTCTGTATATAATGTATAGGTAATACAGTGATCACTGGTGACATTGTACACAGGACCTCTGTATATAGTATACAGTGTATAGTGTCAGTGTATAGGTAACACTGACTCACCAGTGACGTCTCTAGGTGAAGTCCTTCATCTTTCATCCAGCACAGACCGCCGTCACTTCATCCAGCCAGGACTCGTTTCTGCAGGAAATAACACAGTTATCTCGAGCTCCGCTTGCAGAACACATTACTTAATTTTTCACAACTTCTACATTAAGGCCCCGTCTCACATAGCGAGATCACTAGCGAGATCGCTGCTGAGTCACAAGTTTTGTGATGCAACAGCGACCTCAGTAGCGATCTCGCTATGTGTGACACGTACCAGCGACCCGACCCCTACTGTGAGATCTCTGGTCGTGTCGGAATGGCCTGAGCCGTTTTTCGGTCGTTGAGGTCCCGCTGACATCGCTGAATCGGTGTGTGTGACACCGATCCAGCGATGTCTTCACTGGTAACCAGGGTAAACATCGGGTTACTAAGCGCAGGGCCGCGCTTAGTAACCCGATGTTTACCCTGGTTACCAGCATAAATGTAAAAAAAACCAAACAGTACATACTCACCATCTGATGTCCGTCAGGTCCCCCGGCGTCTGCTTCCCACACTGACTGAGCGCCGCAAAGTGAAAGTGAAAGTACAGCACAGCGGTGACGTCACCGCTGCGCTCTGCTCTCACTGTACGGCGGCACTCAGTCAGAGCGGGAAGCAGACGGCAAGGGACCTGACGGACATCAGATGGTGAGTATGTACTGTTTGTTTTTTTTGGTAACCAGGGTAAACATCGGGTTACTAAGCGCGGCCCTGCGCTTAGTAACCCGATGTTTACCCTGGTTACCCGGGTGCTGCAGGGGGACTTCGGCATCGTTGAAGACAGTTTCAACGATGCCGAAGTCGTTCCCCTGATCGTTGGTCGCTGGAGAGAGCTGTCTGTGTGACAGCTCCCCAGCGACCACACAGCGACTTACCAACGATCACGGCCAGGTCGTATCGCTGGTCGTGATCGTTGGTAAATCGCTATGTGAGACGGGGCCTTTACACCACATGAAGAAAAAAAGGCGATATAGTGTCACTCTGCACACTAACAGGACCGCCCCCCCATTTAAAACAGTGTCCTCAAAAAATAAAATAAATACATTACTGCAGTAATAATATCCCTTAATTAGCCCCTATGGTAATAATATTCCCCACCCTGGCCCCGTTTATCTCATTCCTGGCTCCAGCCATATGCTCTCCCATCCTGCCCTCATGAGTATCCATTCTACCCCATATGATCTCCCCATCCTGCTCCATTCTGTCTCCTTCGTATCCATCCTGCTCCATGATCCAATCCTGCCCCATGTCTTTCATTCTGCCCCGTGTCTCCAATCATGCCCCGTGTCTACATTCTGCCCATGCCTCCAGTCCTGCCCCCAGTGTGTCCAGCAATCTGCCCCAGTATGTCCAGCATTGCCCCCAGACAGTGTGTCCAGCAATCTTCCCCAGTATGTCAAGCATATTGCCCCAGTGTGTCCCGCATTTCCCCCAGTGTGTCCAGAAATCTGCCCCAGTGTGTCCAGCATATTACCCCAGAGTGTCCAGCATTGCCCCCAGACAGTGTGTCCAGCAATCTGCCCCAGTGTGTCCAGCATATTACCCCCAGTGTGTCCAGCAATCTGCCCCAGTATGTCCAGCACTGCCCCCAGTGTGTCCCGCAATCTGCCCCAGTGTCCAGCATTGCCCCCAGACAGTGTGTCCAGCAATCTTCCCCAGTATGTCAAGCATATTACCCCCAGGTTGTCCAGCAATCTGCCCCAGTATGTCCAGCAATCTGCCCCAGTGTCCAGCACTGCCCCCAGTGTGTCCAGCACTGCCCCTAGTGTGTCCAGCAATCTGCCCCAGTGTCCAGCATTGCCCCCAGTGTGTCCAGCAATCTGCCCCAGTGTGTCCAGCAATCTGCCCCAGTGTACAGCATTGCCCCAGTGTGTCCAGCACTGCCCCCAGTGTGTCCAGCAATCTGCCCCAGTGTCCAGCACTGCCCCCAGTGTGTCCAGCACTGCCCCCAGTGTGTCCAGCACTGCCCCCAGTGTGTCCAGCAATCTGCCCCAGTGTCCAGCATTGCCCCCAGTGTGTCCAGCAATCTGCCCCAGTGTCCAGCATTGCCCCAGTGTACAGCACTGCCCCCAGTGTGACCAGCAATCTGCCCCAGTGTCCAGCATTGCCCCAGTGTACAGCACTGCCCCCAGTGTGACAGCAATCTGCCCCAGTGTCCAGCATTGCCCCCAGTGTGTACAGCAATCTATTTGCCCCATTGTCCAGCAATCTGCGCCAGTGTCCAGCATTGCCCCAGTGTACAGCACTGCCCCCAGTGTGTCCAGCACTGCCCCCAGTGTGTCCAGCACTGCCCCCAGTGTGTCCAGCAATCTGCCCCAGTGTCCAGCATTGCCCCCAGTGTGTCCAGCAATCTGCCCCAGTGTCCAGCATTGCCCCAGTGTACAGCACTGCCCCCAGTGTGACCAGCAATTTGCCCCAGTGTCCAGCATTGCCCCAGTGTACAGCACTGCCCCCAGTGTGACAGCAGTCTGCCCCAGTGTCCAGCATTGCCCCCAGTGTGTCCAGCAATCTATTTGCCCCATTGTCCAGCAATCTGCGCCAGTGTCCAGCATTGCCCCAGTGTACAGCACTGCCCCCAGTGTGTCCAGCAATCTGCCCCAGTGTCCAGCAATCTGCCCCAGTGTCCAGCATTGCCCCCAGTGTGTCCAGCAATCTGCCCCAGTGTCCAGCATTGCCCCCAGTGTGTCCAGCAATCTGCCCCAGTGTCCAGCATTGCCCCAGTGTCCAGCACTGCCCCCAGTGTGACCAGCAATCTGCCCCAGTATCCAGCACTGCCCCCAGTGTGTCCAGCACTGCCCCCAGTGTGTCCAGCACAGCCCCCAGTGTGTAGCAATCTGCCCCAGTGTCCAGCATTGCCCCAGTGTACAGCACTGCCCCCAGTGTGACCAGCAATCTGCCCCAGTGTCCAGCAATCTGCCCCAGTGTCCAGCATTGCCCCAGTGTACAGCATTGCCCCCAGTGTGACCAGCAATCTGCCCCAGTGTCCAGCATTGCCCCCAGTGTGTCCAGCAATCTGCCCCAGTGTCCAGCACTGCCCCCAGTGTGACCAGCAATCTGCCCCAGTGTCCAGCAATCTGCCCCAGTGTCCAGCATTGCCCCAGTGTCCAGCAATCTGCCCCAGTGTCCAGCATTGCCCCAGTGTGACCAGCAATCTGCCCCAGTGTCCAGCAATCTGCCCCAGTGTCCAGCATTGCCCCAGTGTCCAGCACTGCCCCCAGTGTGACCAGCAATCTGCCCCAGTGTCCAGCAATCTGCCCCAGTGTCCAGCATTGCCCCAGTGTGTCCAGAAATCTATCTGCCCCATTGTCCAGCAATCTGCGCCAGTGTCCAGCATTGCCCCAGTGTACAGCACTGCCCCCAGTGTGACCAGCAATCTGCCCCAGTGTCCAGCATTGCCCCCAGTGTGTCCAGAAATCTATCAGCCCCATTGTCCAGCAATCTGCGCCAGTGTCCAGCATTGCCCCAGTGTACAGCACTGCCCCCAGTGTGACCAGCAATCTTCCCCAGACTTACCCCCCCCCCGCCGCACCCGCACCCGCACCGTGCGCCGGCTTATGTCCTCCTTCAGCCCCCAGTACCCCCGTCCTCATACTCACCTGTCCCACACACTGCACGGCCGTGCCGACATCCCTCGCGCTCTGTCCCGACTCCCGGCGGCGGCGCAGCATCGCATCTGCTTCCTGCTTGTGCGGTCATGTGATACTGTCATTAAGGTCATGAATATGCGCATATTCATGGCCTTAATGAGCGGTACCACGTGACCGCACAAGCAGGACGAGCTGCAGTGCAGACGCCGAGACCATCGCTGGAGCAGGGTCCTGGTGAGTATCGTCTTCAAGGGGGGGCGGGCGGGCGGGGCCCTGGAGCAGTGGGGGCCCTACCAGCAGGTGTCTGTGCCTGGGCCCACCGGAGGATCCTCCGGTTCTCCGGTGGGCCAGTCCGAGCCTGAACACGAGTCAAAAACTGCATATATATCTCATATCTGGATGCTAACCTACTGAACCGCCGCATAACCTGCCCTACCCTCTCCTAGTGTATCCTCACCCATCCCCTGCAGACTGTGAGCCCTCGCGGGCAGGGTCCTCCCTCCTTATGTACCTGTGTGCCTTGTTTTTTGCTCATGTTTAATATATTTGTCTATATTTGCCCCGTATTCACATGTAAAGCACCATGGAATAAATGGCGCTATAAAAATGTATAATAATAATAATAATAATAATAATGCTTTACAGTATGAGCAACTTTGGATATATCTTTCTATTTTTGTTATGTTCTTCCTCAAACTAAGTGGTAGCACAGGTATATGGAAGTCACCAAAATCTCCTCCCTCCATACATGGGCTACGTCAAACCAAGCCTGCCGTTCAATGGGGATCTGGAGATGATGTGTAGATCTATTATTCACATACAGTATATAGATATCAACTGTTAGGAAAAAAAAAAACTATAAGTATCAAATATTTGCTTTTTTCTGGACTGAAAGCTGATGAAATCTCTTTGTTTCCAGATTGTAACACCATCTACTGTACAATTGCTTAACATATCTATGACCAAGAAGCAAGGATGGGATAATATCCATAGGGGAAACAGCCGCTAAATGTTCTCTGGAATTAATGATTTACTTTATTTTTTAAATAAAATAATAATATAATTGTGTGTTAAAACTCTGTCATGATCTCTCCTTCTATAATAACTGCACATCATATACGGAATTGGAATCTCAGCAACCTTGATCACCATTTGTGTGGGTGTATGTATGTGTGTAAATTGGCTATTTCCCTAATTCCTGTGTGTACCCGTCATGAAAAGGCTGAGAGAGATCCTTATGATTTCTTCCAATTATGTTTCACCTCTTAGAGTTTGTCATCCAGATTTCTTCACTTCCTAACTCAATTTATATACAGAGAAACAAATCTAATACTCCAACACAGTGTGTCCATGTAAATAATAGCTTCACTCAATGTGCCCCTCTGAATATGATATATCACAATCTTTGCATTCTGTCACCCAAAATAAGTATTACTCTACTTGGTCATACACCTGACTATACTGATCTTGTGCAAGTGTAGCTAAGTGTAACTTAGTGCACCTACAAGAATTCATGCTCTTTTGAAGGCAAAGGGTGGTCATACCAAATAGTGATTTCATTTACATTTTTGTTTTGTTAATTAACGTTGCAGTTTATTTGATCAATTAACAAAATGCAAACACTTCTGTTTTTGAAATGTTCTTACTTTGCAGCATTTTTTCCACACCTGCCTAAACATTTTGCACAGTACTGTATATGCAGAATGTACTGTCCAAATACATCATCAACATCACTTAAAGGCGCCATATGACGGCTAACATCTATGTCAACACAATTTACCCTTTCACAGGATCTCTCAGCTCAGTGGGCATGAGAGAGCTGCTGACAGTCACCTTTTAGTAGTGGATTATCTCCAGAGAGATTGAAAGGATTGACCATTGGACTTCCAACATGATAATGCTACTCTGCTCCATGTGGAAAGTCAGGAGTCCTTAATACATGCTAGACAATAGGCCAATCCTTCTGATATCGCAGGTTAGGCTGACTTTTGTTTCATGTTGTTCTATCTGCTGCTGTTCTCCTGCAATGAGCGCTTTCATATTGTACAGCTGGTTTTCATGGAGCTCAGCCACTAGTGCTTGCCAAGACCTTGGCCCTACAGTCTGCATTAGCTACTTTCCAGGACAGGGGTCAACTCCTAACATTCTAGCCACCTCTCTGCCGTCCATTGATTTCTACACAGCATTTAGCTGCACTCTTCCTCCCTCTCAGCTTCTGACAAGCTGTTGTAATAAATCTTGTGAAATCATTGACTTCTCCCACAGCAGTTTTCCTAATTACGGCTCTCGCTGTCCTAAGCTGTGTACTTGTCCAAATGCCGTATTATCTCTATTTGTAAATATAGTGATTTGGGGTCGTGGCACCGCAGGTCTGAGGTAACTTTTGAATACTTTTGGTTTACTTGGTGTGGTTCACCTGTGGCTTTATTTAACTCTAAAATGGTATGACATTTGTTCATAATACTATAGGTACCTTCACACGAAACGACATTATAACGATATCGCTAGCAATCCGTGACGTTGCAGCGTCCTCGCTAGCGATATCGTTTCGTTTGACACGCAGCAGCGATCAGGATCCTGCTGTGATGTCGCTGGTCGCTGAATAAAGTCCAGAACTTTATTTGGTCGTCCGATCGCTGTGTATCGTTGTGTTTGAAAGCAAAAGCAACGATACCAGCGATATTTTACACTGGTAACCAGGGTAAACATCGGGTAACTAAGCGCAGGGCCGCGCTTAGTTACCCGATGTTTACCCTGGTTACTAGCGTAAAATGTAAAAAAAACAAACAGCACATACTCACATTGCGTCCCCTGCAGTCTGCTTCCTCCTCTGACTCAGCGCCGCAAAGTGAAAGTGAAAGCAGCACAGCGGTGACGTCACCGCTCTGCTCTCACTGTACGGCGCTCAGTCAGTCAGGAAGTGGACGCAGGGGGACGTGAATGTAAGTATGTGCTGTTTGTTTTTTTTAGATTTTACGCTGGTAACCAGGGTAAACATCGGGTTACTAAGCGCGGCCCTGCGCTTAGTTACCCGATGTTTACCCTGGTTACCAGGGGACCTCGGCATAGTTGATCGCTGGAGAGCGGTCTGTGTGACAGCTCTCCAGCGACCAAACAGCGACGCTGCAGCGATCGACATCGTTGTCGCTATCGCTGCAGCGTCGCTTCGTGTGAAGGTACCTTATATGTACACTTGATGTTTGGAGCAGCATGTTATGTTGACTATTCACTTACTCGCCTCTGATCTGCAGTGCCATTTTCTGATATTTTTCACTATCTTTTCATTCGCTATTAATATTATAGCTATATGTTTTTTTAATAAACCGTCTAATAAAATTATAACATTTTAAATAACTCTCAGTTCTCTTACATACAATTGTTTCTTTATATGGGTTATCAGTCTTTTTTGCACTAAACTTCTTATATTCAATTCCCTGCATGGGCACAGGTGTTTTCAATTGTATAGCACTGTGCATTGTTTTCTGTATCTGCTTCATGTAAATATAGTGATTGTAGAGTACACTTTAAGCTGAATGTGTTACAGCAGAACCTGTGCTGTGCTACATAGCTCTACTAATACTACAGCTCTGCTGATCACTAAAATTGTCACCCAAGGAGGAGCAACTGCCCTGCTGGAAACCAGGAGGTAAGGAAACTGCATAGCTATCTCAAGAGACAACTTGCCAATACCCTTTCAAAGCAAACCTGTCATGTAGTACATGCAGTCTGATCTGTGGACAAGCATGGTATGAAGAAGAATCTGAGGAGAAAGATATGTTTGTTGCAAAAGATTCAGTATATCCTGATATTTGTATACATATGTGTATCATGGTGGCATTGCAGAACTGGGGTCAACAGTCTGTAAATAGTTTGTATGTTATCCCCCATTTGCATTGGTTTCCTTGCACACTCCAAAGTGTTAGCGCAGCAACTGCGTCCCTGCATGTGTTCTCTTCCTCCCACCTGTAGGGATGCCGGCACGTTTACATACCCGTTCAAGCTGTCTTGGCATCTGTTTCCTCCCAGGACCTGTGCATGATACACAGGTCTCCTTGGAGCATGCTTAGGATGCACGCACGCTCTGCTGGCCTCTTAAAGGTCCAGTGTGCGTGGCTAAAAATGTCCCCAGCCAATACCTGGGAGATGTCTGTTATTTAAGGCGCCCTCTTCTATTGAAAGGTGCCTTAGCAACTTCAGTTAACAGTGTATATCCTGTTACTTAGTTGTAAGGTCCCAGTACCTGTGCTCTCAGAATCTGATCCTGTCCGCGCCTGATAATGCCTTCCCCGCTATACCTATACCTGAGCCCATCGTGCCTGTGCCTAGTCCTGCTCCTGATCCATCTGATCCCACTCCTGTGTACCTGAACCAGTGATCTCATAAATGTGGCTGTACCATTCCTGCTGGTGCTTGATCCTGCATCTGTCTACCTGCCGCATAACCCTGCTAATCAGTTCCTTGCCGGTCCTACTTACCGGTCCCCTAAGGGGTCAGGTACTGCAGCTCCAGGGTCCGTCCTGGAGTAGCACCTGGAGTTCACCTGGGTTCAAGTCTAACCACACAATCAGGGGCTCTAGTTAAGAACCAGGTATTTGCTTAGTTACTCCCCTTCAGCCTCTCCTTGAACAGTGGCACAGTGGTTCCACAACCAGGTGAGTAACACAAATACTTACTGATAGAGAATTTAGATTGTGAGCCCCAATGGGGACAGTGATGATGATATCTGTAAAGTGCTGTGGAATTAGATGGCACCATATAAACAAGTAACATAAATAAATAAGAGTCCAGTGTGCGGTCCTACACAGTGATTGACAGCTATTTATTTATGCACAGTTATACAGGGAAGACAGTAAATCACAGAATAGGACCACCCACTGCATTAATATGCATACAAAAACAGAACTTTCAATGAATAAAATGCAAGTTTTATTTAAACTTTCCCCAGAAAAATGTATCAATCTGATCTTTTCCTCCTGTTCTACAACATACTGTCGGAATGTCATATACCATGGGCAACATTACAGATTTTCTTCTACTCTTTACCAACAAATGTGTGAGTCAAGTACAATAAAGGTAACATTTTGAGCATAAATTTATTTTGTTGCTGTTATGTCCCTCTGCAAAATGTATGTCTCAAATGTTAGTTTCACTTTATTCATATGCATGTCTATTATACAAGTTTGCATTGTGTGTTGTTTTTTTACTGACATTGCATAGTAAGCTGCATTTTATACTAATTTGCATGGAAATCTGCCAAAACATACACTGTATATAGTTGGTGCCAAAGCAAAATTAATCACTGCTACAGTAATCTAAACGTTTCACCTTTGGAGCTGTTGAGAGTCCTGTATATGCGACCTGGCTGAGCCATTCAATATACAATACATACATTTTCCTCTGGTGAGCAAAAATTATTTTTGTAGGTTTCTGCCATTTCAAGCATCACCAAAAGGTTTAAAGGGAATCTGTCACCTCATTTTTAGCATATAAGCTGCGTCCACCACCATTAGGGGCTTATCTACAGCATTCTGTAATGCTGTAGATAAGCCCCCGATGTATCCTGAAAGATGAGAAAGAGGTTAGATTATACTCACCTGGGGGGCGGTTCAGACCGATGGGCATCGCGGGTCGGGGTCCGGTGCCTCCCATCATCATGCGATGATGTCCTCTTCCTTGCTTCTGTCACGGCTCCTGCGCAGATGTACTGATTTGCCCTGTTGAGGGCAGCATAAAATACTGCAGTGCGCAACATACCTTAAATAGGACAGTTTCCATCCAAAACACATAAAAAACTCTACTGTCTACAGCCAAGCCATCAGATACATGAATATGTTCCAACCCCATGGATAGAGATAAACACCTTGGTCATCTCAGAAAGACCTTTCTGAATCAGGGCTACCATCCAAAAACAATTCAAAACCAAATTACAAGAGCCACTAGAATATCAAGGAATCACCTGCTACATTACAAAGCTAAAGAAGAAAATAACCAGGTGCCTCTAGTAGTCACCTACAATCTAAATCTCGACGTGCTAAAGGGAGCTGCACAGAAATTTCATCCTTTACTACAAATTATCTCTTCAGAGAGGAAGAGGACTAGAACTCTAGTGCCACCTCTTGAAAGTAGCTATCCTATTAGTCAATGTCGACCATTTAACGAGCCTTTGCACATGATTTAGGATAAAAGCCTCTCACTCAGCCAAACCAGATCTCCACTTTGCACTGACGAGGGTCAGTACCCCGAAACACAGTGTCTGCAAATTGAGATTCTGTTTTGACTTTTATCCTAAGTCATGTGACAAGGCTCGTTAAAGGGTCGACATTGACTGCTAGGATTGCTACTTTCAATAGGTGGCACTAGAGTTCTAGTCCTCTTCCTCTCTGAAGAGACAATTTTCACATTTCCCAGAGGAGCATTGCGGCTTTAAAGGGAATCTGTCACCCCTATTTTCGCCTATAAGATGTGGCCACCGCCATCAGGGGCTTATCTACAGCATTCTGTAATGCTGTAGATAAGCCCCCAATGTAACCTGCAAGATAAAAACAGGTTATATTATACCTGGGGGGCGGTCCGGTGCGGTCCGATCTGATGGGCGTCTCGGTCTGGGTCCGGCGCCTACCATCTTCATACGATGACATCCTCTTCTTTGCTTCCTGCCGCGGCTCCTGCGCAGGCATACTTTATCTGCCCTCATTGAGGGCAGCGTAAAGTACTGCAGTTCACAGGCGCCGGGAAAGATCAGAGTGACCCGGCGCCTGCGCACTGCAGTGCTTTGCTCTGCCCTCAACAGTGCAGATTATTATTATTATTTATTTATATAGCACCATTAATTCCATGGTGCTGTACATGTGAAAAGGGGATACATACAGGGTTATAGATATCGTTAACAGTAAACAAATTTACAAGGACAGACTGGTACAGAGGGGAGAGGACCCTGTCCTTGCGGACTTAGATTCTTCGGGGTAATGGGGAAGAGACAGGAGGTAGGTGTGCTGCAGCACTGGTGGTGGTGAGGCGGCAGTTCTGGTGGTGTTGAGCCAGCAGCTCAGGTGGTTGGTGAGGCGGCAGCTCGGGTGGTTGGTGAGGCGGCAGCTCTGGTGGTGGCGACGCTGCAACTCGGGTGGTTGGTGACGTGGCAGCGGCTCGGGTGGTTGGTGAGGCGGCAGCTCAGGTGGTTGGTGAGGCGGCAACTCGGGTGGTTGGTGAGGCGGCAGAATGGTTATTGCAGGCTGTAGGCTTTCCTGAAGAGATGGGTTTTCGGGTTCCGTCTGAAGGATCCGAGGGTGGTGGATAATCGGATGTGTTGAGGTGTTGAATTCCAGAGGATGGGGGATATTCGGGAGAAATCTTGGAGGCGGTTGTGTGAGAAACGAATAAAGGTACCTTCACACTAAACGATATCGCTAGCGATCCGTGACGTTGCAGCGTCCTGGCTAGCGATATCGTTGTGTTTGACAGGCAGCAGCGATCAGGATCCTGCTGTGACATCGTTGGTCGGAGAAGAAAGGCCAGAACTTTATTTTGTCGCTGGATCTCCCGTAGATATCGCTGGATCGGTGTGTGTGACACCGATCCAGCGATGTCTTCACTGGTAACCAGGGTAAACATCGGGTTACTAAGCGCAGGGCCGTGCTTAGTAACCCGATGTTTACCCTGGTTACCAGCGTAAACGTAAAAAAAAACCACATACTCACATTCCGGCGCCCGGCGTCTGCTTCCCTGCACTCCTCCTGCATCCTGTGTCAGCGCCGAACATCTCCGGCATCTCCCACAGAGCACAGCGGTGACATCACCGCTCTGCTTTATGGCCGGCACTTACACAGGATGCAGGAGGAGTGCAGGGAAGCGGACGCTGGGCACCGGAATGTGAGTATGTGTTTTTTTTTTTTACGATTACGCTGGTAACCAGGGTAAACATCGGGTTACTAAGCGCGGCCCTGCGCTTAGTAACCCGATGTTTACCCTGGTTACCAGGGGACTTTGGCATCGTTGGTCGCTGGAGAGCTGTCTGTGTGACAGCTCTCCAGTGACCACACAGCGACTAAACAGCGACGCTGCAGCGATCGGCATCGTTGTCTGTATCGCTGCAGCGTCGCTTAGTGTGAAGGTACCTTTAGTGTGGAGGAGAGTAGGAGGTCTTGGGAGGATAGAAGATTACGTGAGGGAAGATAGTGGGAGATTAGTTCAGAGATATAGGGAGGGGACAGGTTGTATATGGCTTTGTAGATCAGTGTTAGTAGTTTGAACTGGATTAGTTGGGGAATTGGGAGCCAGTGGAGGGATTTGCAGAGGGGTGAAGCAGGGGAGTAGCGAGGAGAGAGGTGGATTAGCCAAGCAGCAGAGTTAAGGACAGACTGGAGTGGTGCAAGGGAGTTAACGGGGAGGCCACATAGGAGGGTGTTGCAGTAATCGAGGCGGGAGATGATGAGGGCATGCACAAGAGTTTTAGTAGATTGTGGGCTGAGGAAGGGACGGATTCTGGCAATATTTTTGAGTTGGAGGCAACAGGAGGTGACAAGAGTTTGAACGTGTGGTTTGAAGTACAGGGCAGAATCGAGAGTTACCCCGAGGCAGTGGATTTCAGGTGCGGGAGAGAGTGTGATGCCGTTTACCATAATAGATATATCAGGTAGGGGGGATATGCAAAATGGGGAAAGATGATGAGTTCGGTTTTGTCTACATTGAGCTTTAGGAAGCGAGAGTTGAAGAAGGAGGATATGGCTGACAGACACTCCGGTATTCTGGACAGAAGAGAGGTGACATCTGAGCCAGAGAGGTAGATTTGAGTGTCATCCGCATATAGATGGTACTGGAAGCCATGGGACTTTATGAGTTGTCCTAGGCCAAGGGTATAGATGGAAAAAAGTAGAGGCCCTAGGACAGAGCCTTGAGGGACTCCAACAGAGAAGGGGCAGGGTGAGGAAGTAGTGTGGGAGTGGGAAACGCTAAATGTGCGGTGGAAAGGTATGAGGCAATCCAGCATAGGGCCTTTGATGCCGAGGGAAGAAAGAATCTGTAGCAGTAGGCAGTGGTCAACTGTGTCGAAAGCAGAGGACAGGTCGAGAAGGAGGAGGATGGAGAACTGTCTGTTAGCTTTGGCTGTGAGTAAGTCATTAGTAATTTTGGTCAGAGCAGTTTCGATGGAGTGGTGGGGGAGGAAGCCAGATTGGAGGTTGTCAAGGAGAGCTTTAGATGAGAGGTGGGAGGAAAGTTGACCATGGACATGCTGCTCAAGGAGTTTGGAAGCAAATGGGAGCAGTGATATGGGGCAATAGCTGGGCATAGCAGTTGGGTCAAGGTTAGCTTTTTTGAGGATGGGTGTGATGGTGGCATGTTTGAAGGCAGAGGGGAAAGTACCAGAAGATAGCGATAGGTTGAAGAGATGGGTTAGAGCTGGAATGAGCGTGTTAGTGAGGTTGGGGAGCAGGTGGGAAGGGATGGGTTCAAGTGCACAGGTGGTGAGGTGTGATTTGGAAAGGAGGCGAGTAAATTCTCCTTCAGTCATGTTGGAGAGGGAAGTTATTGGGGAAGGGCAGAGATCTGGTATATGGAGTGGTTGGGGTGCTGGAACAATAAAGGTTTGCCTTGTTTGGTCGATCTTGTTTTTGAAGTAGGTGGCAAAGTCCTCTGAAGAGTTGAGGGGAGTTGGAGGTGGCAGTGGCGGGCGGAGGAGAGAGTTAAATGTGCTGAACAGTTGTTTTGGGTTGTAGGATAGTGAAGATACAAGGTTAGTGAAATAGGTCTGTTTAGCAGAAGTGAGGGCTAGTTTGAAGGCAAGTGCATCTTGTTTGAAAGCGGTGAAGTAGTCTGGCAGGCGTGTCTTTTTCCAACGCCGCTCCGCGACCCTGGATGCTTGTCGGAGTTTTTTTGTGAGGTTGTTATGCCAGGGTTGCCTATTGATTTGTCGCACTTTGCCATGCATGAGAGGGGCGACTGAGTCTATGGCTGATGTGAGGGTGGAGTTATAGAAAGCGGTGGCGCTATCCATGTTGTGGAGTGAAGATATGGAGGACAGGGGTAGAAGAGAGTCTGAGAGTCTGTGAATGTCTAGGTGTGCAAGGTTTCTGCAAGGATGTGGTACTGGCTGGACGTGGGGGTGGGTGAGGAGGACAAGGAAGAGAAGGTGAGTAGATGGTGGTCAGATGGGGAAAGGAGAGTTTGTGAGATTAGATAAGGAACAGAGGCGGGTGAAGATGAGGTCTAGCATATGTCCGTCTGTGTGGGTGGCTGTGGAGGACCACTGAGTAAGTCCAAAGGATGACGTAAGGTCCAGGAGCTTGGAGGCTGCTGGTTGGCTGGTGTCAGTAGGGATATTAAAGTCACCCATTATGATGGTGGGGATGTCAGCAGAGAGAAAGTGAAGAAGCCAGGTGGAGAATTGGTCAATGAAGGCAGTGGCTGAGCCCAGTGGTCGGTATATGACAGCCATTTGGAGATTAGAGGGAGAGTAGATACGGACAGAGTGAACCTTGAAAGAAGGGAGGATAAGGGAGGGTGGGGGTTGAAGTAGCAGTTTTTAGAAAAAAGGAAACCCACTCCTCCCCCGTGTCTGTTGCCAGAGCGAGGAGTGTGGTTAAAGTGGAGGCCACCGTAACTCAATGCAGCAGGGGAGGCTGTGTCAGGGGGCGTCGGCCAGGTCTCAGTGAGGGCCAGGAAGGAAAGGTTGTGGGAAGTAAAGAGATTGTGGATCACGTGGAACTTGTTGCAGACATAGCGGGCATTCCAAAGTAAAGTACGCCTGCGCAGGAGCCGTGGCAGGAAGCAAAGAAGAGGAGGTCATTGTATGAAGATGGGAGGCACCGGACCCGGTCATGATGCCCATTGGACCAGACCGAACCGGGACCGCAACTGGGTGAGTATAATATAACCTGTTTTTCTTATCTTTCAGGTTACATCAGGGGCTTATGTAGAGCATTACAGAATGCTGTAGATAAGCCCTCATCTCGACATGCTTAACATGTCACTCTCCGCAAGGAGAAACGATACTTCTTGGATCCCGATCAGCTGCCTCTCACTCAGCCAAATCAGATCTCCACTTTGCACTGATGAGGGTTAGTACCCCGGAAACACAATGTCTGCAAATTGAGATTCTGGTTTGGCTTTTATCTTAAGTCATGTGACAAGACTCGTTAAAGGGTCGACATTGACTGTTAGGATTGTTACTTTCAATAGGTGGCACTAGAGTTCTAGCCCTCATCCTCTCTGAAGAGACAATTTACATGTTTCCCAGAGGAGCATTGCAGCTCTAAGTCTCCTCATCTTGATATGCTTAACATGTCACTCTCCACAAGGTGAAATGATACTTCTTGGAACCTATACTATAAAAAGATTGCCGATTACAATCCATTTTCCTAGACTCCCCACTACTGTGTTTTAGGCAACCCGGAAATCTAAGTAGCATCATTGTCAGAAGCTCCCTGTCCTCTCCAACAGCTGCAGGAACCTTTTCTTGCAACCAGAAAAAATGTAAAACCTGTCCATTTATAATGACCACGGACAAGATAAAGATCCCCCAACTCACATCAGGACTACAAGATCCCAGGTACTTTCAGCTGCATCACATCTAATGTAGTGTACTTAATTTTTTGTACTAAATGTCCAGCTGTGGGTCTGTATGTAGGGCAGACAGGGCAAAAGCTTACTACAAGAATGAACTCTCACCACCACACAATAAGAGAAAAAAGAATGGATCTACCTGTAGCGAAACATTTTTTTCTCCCTGATCACAGCACCATGGACATGAAATTACTTGTATTAAAAGGTAACTTCAAATCTCAAAGAGACAGAAGAGTCTGGGAGTATAAACTTATGACAAACTTTGACAATCTCAATGCAGGACTGAATGTGTCACATGGATTTACCGTATATACTCGAGTATAAGCCGACCCAAGTATAAGCCAAGGCACCTACTTTTGCCACAGAAAACTGGGTAAGCTTATTGACTCGAGTATAAGCCGGGTATGCATTGTCCCCCTCATCCCTGTCCTGCTATGTGTGGCTCCCCCTGCCCTGTCCTGCAATGCGTGGCTCCCCATGTCCTTTCCTACATCCATGAACTTTTCATTAATCACAGACTTTCCTTTCTCGCTATCACCAAAACATGGCTCACCCCTTCTGACACAGCCTCTCCAGCTGCACTTTCATATGGCGGATTCCACCTTTCACACACACATCCCGCCCCAGCAGCAAGCATGGCGGAGGAGTTGGTTTTCTCCAGTCAGATAACTGCTCCTTCACCCACATTCCACTGCCACCCTCTGTTACCCTCCCTTCCTTTGAGGTGCACTCTGTACGCATCTACTCCCCCACCAACCTCCAACTGGCTGTCATTTACCGCCCCCAGGGCCAGCCTCCACCCGCTGACACCCCACTATCATTATGGGTGACTTTAGCATCCCCTTTGACACTTTCCTCTCAGCTGCCACTAAACTTCTATCTCTCACTTCCTCCTTCAGCCGCCTCACTCAATTGTCTTCTGCAGCCACTCACAAAGATGGCCACACACTGGACCTCATCTTCACCCGCCTCTGCTCCCTATCTAACTTCTCTAACTCACCTCTACCTCTTTCTGACCACAACCTGCGTACATTCTCTTCCCTCTCCTCTCCAGGTCCACAATCCCCACCCCAGAAACTTGCACACCCTCTCAGAAATCTCTAACACCTCAATCTTCACTCACTCTCTGAATCTCTTCTCCCTCTTACAGACATAAGTTCCTTACACAATGCGGACGCTGCTGCCACTTTGTATAACACCACAATAGCTGCAGCTCTTGAAATTGTCGCCCCTCTCGCACATACCAAAGCTCCCAAAATCAACAAACAACCCTGGCACACCAGCCTGACCAAAGAACTGAGGTGGGCTTCCAGGGTTGCTGAGCAGAGATGGAAAAGATCACATTCCAATGAGGACTTCACTGCATTCAAACAGTCCCTCAATAATTTCAAGACCACACTTGCAGCAGCAAAACAAGCCTACTTCTCATATCTTATTTCCTCCCTGTCTCACAACCCTAAACAGCTATTCAACACCTTTAATTCTCTCCTCTGTCCCCCAGCACCTCCTCCGCCTCCACTCATCTCAGCTGAAGACTTTGCTTCAATCTTCAAACAGAAGATTGATAGCATCAGAGAAACCTTTGGCCTACAACTCCCACATCCCCTATTCCTAACTACTCAGCCCTCCTCCTCCAAAACCAGGTTCTCCACATTTATAGAAGACCAACTTTCCACCCTACTCTCAAGATCACATCTCACCACCTGTGCACTTTACCCGATCCCATCCTACTATATCCCAAACCTCACCACAGTCTTCATCCCAACTCTAACCCATCTCTTCAACCTACCAATAACAACTGGTGTTTTCCCCTCATGCTTCAAACATACCTCAATCACACCTACAGTATCTTCCAAAGTCCTCTCTTGACCAATCCTCTGTATCTAGCTATCGCCCAATATCACTTCTCCCCTTTGCCTCAAAACTACTAGAACAATATGTCCATTTCGAACTGTCCTCCTACCTCTCTTCCTGCTCCCTCTTCGACCGCTTACATTCTGGCTTTTGGCCGCATAATCTACTGAAACTGCCCTAACTAAAGTCACCAATGACCTGCTGACTGCCAAAGCCAAGCGACACTACTCTGTCCTCCTCCTGGACTTGTCCTCTGCCTTTGACACAGTGGTACCACTCCCTATTACTACAGACCCTCTCATCTCTTGGCATCACAGACTTGGCCCTGTCCTGGATCGCATCATACTTAAAAGACCAGACATTCAGTGTCTCCCACTCATACACTAGAAACATATCTCGTAGGCACAACTAATCAATGGTGCTCAAGTAGGTGCCCAAGCCGTACTCAGTAATAGATAAACTTGGCACACACGTCACTAGGTGCAGTGAAGATTTAATGAATTAAAGTTCATACAGTAGACGTTTCGGTCTGTTTTGACCTTCATCAATGTACTACACAGAAAAAATGAAGATAAAAAACATATAAACAAAGTATATACAAGTGTGCAATATTAAAGGTCCGTAAGTAAACATTTTCACAAGCGTAAGTTATACAATTGTTGCACGGTACCACGCGTAGAGAAAAACCTTCATTCAGAAAACTGTATTCCATCATAACTATTATAGACAAGTCTCAATGGTAACTAAAGCCATACCGCAGTGAGAGTTTCAGTAGTGAGCTTTTTAGCCGAGGAGTATATATTACCATGCAAGTAAAGTGTGCCAATGGTGCTATAAGAATATAAGAAAATAATATAAGAAATGAAGCTACCCTCAGTAAAGTACTTATAGAGTATAAGGGTCATACACTGTAATGGGGATAGAGATTCCTAGATAAAAGATAGATGGTATATTGTTGATGAACCATATATAGGGTATTCAGTGCAGGCTATCTGTGGTGGAATAAAGTGTATCACCTACCCCTCCGTAATGGACTGTCCGGATATGCCGGGAATTGACACTATAGAATTAAAAATAGTACCGTCTGAGCTCAAAACATTATCACAGTACGTAATGCAGTTATGCAAGTGGTGGTGATATGACGCCATTCTGTGAGTGTAAAGCTTACAAACGTCTTAGGTTATTTGAGGGTAACGGACGCAGTATCCACCGCTAGTCCCGTTCTGGCAGTGAGTGTTCTGGGGTATGTTTTATCCGCGCTTGTCTCCGGGATGCGGAGATCGCGCGACTGGAAATGACCTACCCGAAGTGACGTGAGTGAGTCATGGTGATGGAGATCTGCGTTCCACTGGGTGGAAAGTGGGTGGGGATGGATCCAGGCTTGCGTTCCACCATTGGACATGCGCATAAAGGCCGGACTGTGACCTATCACTGTGACAGGAGAGTTTCCTGTGTGAGCTATTGGAAAAGTGGAGAGAGGAGAGGTGGTGATCCTGCAGACTGGTCCTATCGCCAGTGGACCTAGTATTTTAGTATAGTCGGTTCTGTAAAAAAAGTATATAGATGTTAGTCTTTTCTGTTATAGGCATACTATACACTCACCGGCCACTTTATTAGGTACACCATGCTAGTAACGGGTTGGACCCCCTTTTGCCTTCAGAACTGCCTCAATTCTTCGTGGCATAGATTCAACAAGGTGCTGGAAGCATTCCTCAGAGATTTTGGTCCATATTGACATGATGGCATCACACAGTTGCCGCAGATTTGTCGGCTGCACATCCCAAAGATGCTCCAAACAAGGCAGGATGGATCCATGCTTTCATGTTGTTTACGCCAAATTCTGACCCTACCATCCGAATGTCGCAGCAGAAATCGAGACTCATCAGACCAAGCAACGTTTTTCCAATCTTCTACTGTCCAATTTTGATGAGCTTGTACAAATTGTAGCCTCAGTTTCCTGTTCTTAGCTGAAAGGAGTGGTACCCGGTGTGGTCTTCTGCTGCTGTAGCCCATCTGCCTCAAAGTTCGACGCACTGTGCGTTCAGAGATGCTCTTAGGCCTACCTTGGTTGTAACGGGTGGCGATTTGAGTCACTGTTGCCTTTCTATCAGCTCGAACCAGTCTGCCCATTCTCCTCTTACCTCTGGCATCAACAAGGCATTTCCGCCCACAGAACTGCCACTCACTGGATTTTTTTTCTTTTTCGGACCATTCTCTGTAAACCCTAGAGATGGTTGTGCGTGAAAATCCCAGTAGATCAGCAGTTTCTGAAATACTCAGACCAGCCCTTCTGGCACCAACAACCATGCCACGTTCAAAGGCACTCAAATCACCTTTCTTCCCCATACTGATGCTCGGTTTGAACTGCAGGAGATTGTCTTGACCATGTCTACATGCCTAAATGCACTGAGTTGCCGCCATGTGATTGGCTGATTAGAAATTAAGTGTTAACAAGAAGTTGGACAGGTGTACCTAATCAAGTGGCCGGTGAGTGTATGTAACACATGGTAGGCTAAATAACAATAAACAATGATAAAAATACTAACGCGACAGTCTCAGATATAATAATACCGGCAAATATTTTATGGCATAAGGTTGTTGCATACATATCACGGTAAAAAGGATTGGATATCGTATTCTCTATTCAGGCCCCTCGGGGCCAAGGTCTGGAGCTCATGAATCCAGTACGCTTCTCTTTTCTTTAAGAGATGAATGCGGTCACCCCTCCTGCGAAGTGGTGCGACATATTCAATTGCCTGAAATTTTAACTGGGCAATAGTGCGTCCCAGGGTAATAAAATGGTAGGGAATAGGTAGTAACAAATTCTTACACCTGATAGTTGATTTATGTTTTGATATGCGGTCTCTTATTGGTTGAGTTGTTTCGCCAACATAACAGAGACCGCATGGACATTTAATCAGATAGATAGCAAACGGCATGTCACAAGTGAAGTATTCTTTTATGGTGTATTGTTTGCCAGGAAGAGGATGGTGGAAAGTACTACCTCTCTGTACATTGTTACATTGTGTGCATTGAAGGCAGGGGAAGGTGCCGAATTTAGGGTTCATGAGAAAACGTTGTCTAGGTGCCTGATGGGAAGGGCCTATATCCGCCTTAACTAGCTTATCCAGTATATTACGTGGTCTTCCAAAGCAAGGGAGAAAAGGTACATTAAACTCCTTAATATTCGGGTGGGCCATCCCTAAGATGTGCCAATGTCATCGAATGGTTTTGTGCATCAGATAGGCCAGGGAATGATAACTATGGACAAAAGGAATACGGTCCTTAGATTTGAGTTTAGCATTACGAGTGGTGTTGGTGCCAGATGTATCTAGCACATGGGATGGGTAGCCCCTTTCCTCAAATTTTGAGAGCATTTCCTCAAGACGTTGTTTTTGTAAGGCTTGGTTCGACACTATCCTGTTGACTCTTCTGAATTGGGATTTAGGGATGGAATCCTTCATTTTAACCAGGTGGAAGCTCTGATAATGAAGGAGGCTGTTGCGATCTGTTGGTTTTATAAACAGGTCTGTGGAGAGTTCTCCCCTATCATTTTTAAGAACCAGTGTGTCTAGAAAATTTACCTGTTCAAAGTTGTAGGTCATAGTAAAATCTAGACCCGGCCAAGATGTTCTTAGAAAAAGGTAAAAAGTATGTAGGGTGTCAAGTGGGCCGTTCCAAATGCAGAATATATCATCAATGTACCTCTTCCACACTGCGCTGTGTGTGTGGAAGAGGTCATTGGCATATATGGTACTCTCCTCATAGTCCACCATATAACTAATGGCATATGGGGGCGCGGCATTTGAGCCCATGGCTGTGCCCCGTATCTGCAAATAGAACGTATCTTAAAAGAGAAAGAAGTTTTTGGTGAGGACGATCGAGAGTAGGTCACACACTAGGTCCATTTGTTCTGGAACCGTGTTTGAGGTTGAAAGGAGCCTCCTTACTGATCTTATCCCTTCCACGTGTGGTATGGATGTATATAAATCTTTGACGTCGAACGTCACTAAGAATGCCCCATTGGGGATAGAGCCCAGATTCTCTATCAAATGTTGAAAGGCCCCCGTGTCTAGTAGGAAAGATGTAGTTTCTTTAATCAGGGGTGTTAAAATCCTTTCAAGATACTGTATAATGATATTGGTGACAGGATAGACTCAGTAGATGCGACAATGGGTCTCCCCGATGGATTATCCAGACATTTATGAATTTTAGGGTGTATATAAAAAATGGGAGTGATAGGGCATTGTTTAGTTAAGAACTCTCATGTCTTTTGGTCTAGGATACCTAGGTTGGTATATTTTATGAGTGTATCCTGAATCAGACCCTTGATAGTGTTCGTTGGATCACTTTGGAGAGGTGTATATATAGATGTATCCCCCAACTGACGATAAACCTCTTGTAAGTACATAGTTTTGTCTAGTACCACTATAACACCATAGAACAGCACCGTCGGGACACTGAAGCAAGAAAGAGAACCAAGTTTATCCGAGACACAGAGGATTACGAACATAATAGAGCATATAAATGACGAGACAACTCCAACTCTGGGACCTTCTCTTCCCGTCCAAACTACAGGTCCTCAACGGACATTTAAACCTTAGGATCAGACCAAGAGAGACAAGACAGATCTACATCTGCAGGTCATTTTTTAGGATGCGGCAGGAGACAAACAAGAAGAAGAAGAGGACCCGCCGAGGAAAGAGAAACACGCAGAAACATGGACTTCACACGTATAACTCGACCCCAGGTATTAACTCCCTTGTTATAAATATTTTGTCTAAATCTCTTAGCGTACCAGATACTACAAAAGGGTTTATCTATAGGCTGAGCACCTTTAACTTTGAGATGGATCTGCAAAGATTTTATAGATTACTCAGATTAAAACTACATTTCTCTGATAGTACTATTCTACCTCCAACCATCACATCAGGGACACTCCTGACATCCAAAAGTCTGGGCTTGAGGAATAAAAGTAACTACAGACCCCCACTGGGCTCACATGCTCTAGAAACATTAATTTCATTTGTGAATGATGCTTTTCAAAAACTAAGGCAAGACGTGGATAGAGGTAGACTACATGTCCCCTCAAATCTTACTTCCTTAGACCAAAAAGCCCTGAACTCGCTCCAGGCAGACAAAGAATTAATTAAAAAACCAGCAGACAAGGGAGGAGCCATAGTGGTACTAGACAAAACTATGTACTTACAAGAGGTTTATCATCAGTTGGGGGATACATCTATATATACATCTCTCCAAAGGGATCCAACAAACACTATCAAGGGTCTGATTCAGGATACACTCATAAAATATACCAACCTAGGTATCCTAGACCAAAAGACATGAGAGTTCTTAACTAAACAATGCCCTATCACTCCCATTTTTTATATACACCCTAAAATTCATAAATGTCTGGATAATCCACCGGGGAGACCCATTGTGGCATCTACTGAGTCTATCCTGTCACCAATATCAATATATCTTGAAAAGATTTAAACACCCCTGATTAAAGAAACTATATCTTTCCTACTAGACATGGGGGCCTTTCTACATTTGATAGAGAATCTGGGCTCTATCCTTAAAGGAGCATTCTTAGTGACGTTCGATGTCAAAAATTTATATACATCCATACCACATGTGGAAGGGATAAGATCAGTAAGGAGGCTCCTTTCAACCTCAAACATGGTTCCAGAACATATGGACCTAGTGTGTGACCTACTCTCGATTGTCCTCACCAAAAACTTCTTTCTCTTTTAAGATACGTTCTATTTGCAGATACGGGGCACAGCCATGGGCTCAAATGCCACACCCCCATATGCTAATAGTTATATGGCGGACTACGAGGAGAGTACCATGTATGCCAATGACCTCTTCTGCACACACAGCGCAGTGTGGAAGAGGTACATTGATGATATATTTTGCATTTGGAACGGCCCACTTGACACCCTACATACTTTTTACCTTTTTCTAAGAACATCTTGGCCGGGTCTAGATTTTACTATGACCTACAACATTGAACAGGTCAATTTTCTAGACTCACTGGCTCTAAAAAATGATAGGGGAGAACTCTCCACAGACCTGTTTATAAAACCAACAGATCGCAACAGCCTCCTTCATTATCAGAGCTTCCACCTGGTTAAAATGAAGGATTCCATCCCTAAATCCCAATTCAGAAGAGTCAACAGGATAGTCTCGAACCAAGCCTTACAAAAACTATGTCTTGAGGAAATGCGCTCAAAATGTGAGGAATGGGGCTACCCCTCCCACTCAAGTTGTAATGCTAAACTCAGTTCTAAGGACCGTATTCCTTTTGTCCATAGTTATCATCCCCTGGCCTTTCTGATGCACAAAACCATTCGACGACATTGGCACATCTTAGGGACGGCCCACCCGAATATTAAGGAGTTTAATGTACCTTTTCTCCCTTGCTTTAGAAGACCACAGAATATACTGGATAAGCTAGTTAAGGTGGATATAGGCCCTTCCCATCAGGCACCTAGACAACGTTTTCTCATGAACCCTAAATTCGGCACCTTCCCCTGCCTTCAATGCACACAATGTAACAATGTACAGAGAGGTAGTACTTTCCACCATCCTCTTACTGGCAAACAATACACCATAAAAGAATACTTCACTTGTGACACGTAATTTATTATCTATCTGATTAAATGTCCATGCGGTCTCTGTTACGTTGGCGAAACAACTCAACTGATAAGAGACCGCATATCAAAATATAAATCAACTATCAGGTGTAAGAATTTGTTACTACCTATTCCCTACCATTTTATTACCCTGGGACGCACTATTGCCCAGTTAAAATTTCAGGCAATTGAATATGTTGCACCTCTTCGCAGGAGGGGTGACCGCATTCATCTCTCAAAGAAAAGAGAAGCGTACTGGATTCATGAGCTCCAGACATTGGCCCCGAGGGGCCTGAATAGAGAATTCGATATCCAATCCTTTTTACAGTGATATGTATGAAACAACCTTATGCCATAAAATATTCCCCGGTATTATTATATCTGTGTTACATATAGTATGCCTATAACAGAAAAGACTAACATCTATATACTTTTTTTTCCAGAACCGACTATACTAAAATACTAGGTCCACTGCCGATAGGACCAGTCTGCAGGATCACCACCTCTCCTCTCTCCACTTTTCCAATAGCTCACACAGGAAACTCTCCTGTCACAGTGATAGGTCACAGTCCGGCCTTTATGCACATGTCCAATGGTGGAACGCAAGCCTGGATCAATCCCCCCCACTTTCCACCCAGTGGAACGCAGATCTCCGTCACCATGACTCACTCACGTCACTTCCGGTAGGTCATTTCCGGTCACGCGATCTCCGCATCCCGGAGACAAGATAAAACAGACCCCAGAACACTCACTGCCAGCACGGGACTAGCGGTGGATACTGCGTCCGTTACCAAGGAATAACCTAAGACGTTGGTAAGCAATACACTCATAGAATGGCGTCATATCACCACCACTTGCATTACTGCATTACGTACTGTGATAATGTTTTGAGCTCAGACGGTACTATTTTTAATTCTATAGTGTCAATTCCCGGCATATCCGGACAGTCCATTACGGAGGGGTAGGTGATACACTTTATTCCACCACAGATAGCCTGCACTGAATACCCTATATATAGTTCATCAACAATATACCATCTATCTTTTATCTAGGAATCTCTATCCCCATTATATGACCCTTATACCCTATAAGTACTTTACTGAGGGTAGGTTCCTTTCTTATATTATTTTCTTATATTCTTATAACACCATTGGCACACTTTACTTGCATGGTAATATATACTCCTCGGGTAAAAAGCTCACTACTGAAACTCTCACTGCGGTATAGCTTTAGTTACCATTGAGACTGGTCTATAATAGTTATGATGGAATACGGTTTTCTGAATGAAGGTTTTTCTCTACGCGTGATACCGTGCAACAATTTTATAACTTACGCTTGTGAAAATGTTTACTTACGGACCTGTAATATTGCAGACTTGTATATACTTTGTTTATATGGTTTTCTTATCTACTACTGCAACCTCCTGCTGTGTGGCCTCCCTTCTAAAGGTACCTTCACACGAAACGACATCGCTAGCGATCCGTGACGTTGCAGCGTCCTCGCTAGTGATATCGTTTAGTTTGACACGCAGCAGCGATCAGGATCCTGCTGTGATGTCGCTGGTCGCTGAATAAAGTCCAGAACTTTATTTGGTCGTCCGATCGCCGTGTATCGTTGTGTTTGAAAGCAAAAGCAACGATACCAGCGACATTTTACACTGGCAACCAGGGTAAACATCGGGTTACCAAGCGCAGGGTCGCGCTTAGTAACCCGATGTTTACCCTGTTTACCAGCGTAAAAGTAAAAAAAACAAACAGTACATGCTCACCTGCGCGTCCCCCAGCGTCTGCTTCCTGACACTGACTGAGCGCCGGCCCTAAAGTGAAAGTGAAAGCACAGCGGTGACGTCACCGCTGTGCTGTTAGGGCCGGAGCTCAGTCAGTGTCAGGAAGCAGACGCCGGGGGACGCGCAGGTGAGCATGTACTGTTTTTTTTTTTTACTTTTACGATGGTAACCAGGGTAAACATCGGGTTACTAAGCGCGGCCCTGCGCTTAGCAACCCGATGTTTACCCGGGGACCTCGGCATCGTTGGTCGCTGGAGAGCGGTCTGTGTGACAGCTCCCCAGCGATCAAACAGCGACGCTGCAGCGATCGGCATTGTTGTCGCTATCGCTGCAGCGTCGCTTCGTGTGAAGGTACCTTAACACTCTCGCGCCCCTTCAATCCATCTTAAATTGTGATGCCCGACTAATCCACCTATCTCCCCATTATTCCCTGGCCTCTCCTCTCTGTCAATCCCTTCACTGGCTCCCCATTACCCAGAGACCCCAGTTCAAAACCTAACCATGGCATACAAAGCCATCCACAACCTGTCTCCTCCATACATCTGTGATCTCGTCTCCTGGTACTTTCCTGCACGCAACCTTCGATCCTCACAAGATCTCCTTCTCGACTCCCCTCTTATCTCTTCTTCTCACTATTGCCTACACAATTTCCCCCCCCATCCCCCCTCCTCTGGAACTCTCTACCCCAACATATCAGACTCTCACCTACTGTGGAAACCTTCAAAAGGAACCTGAAGATCTACCTCTTCCGACAAGCCTACAACCTGCAGTAACCACCGATCCACCAAACTGCTACATGACCAGCTCTGCCCTCACCTATTGTATCCTCACCCATCCCTTGTAGATTGTGAGCTCTCGTGGGCAGGGTCCTCTCTTCTCCTGTACCAGTCCTGACTTGTATTGATTAAGATTATTGAACCTGTTGTTTATTATGTATACCCCTCCTCACATGTAAAGCGCCATGGAATAAATGGCGCTATGATAATAATAATAAATAATAATAATGGTAAACAACTGTTTATCACTCTCCCGTAATGATAGTTCTGCTTCATGTCACTTGTCTTATCTATGGCATTATTTCTTTCTGTGCTGTGTTGTGTATAAATATGTGATTCTTCAGATTTTGCATTATTCTATGCCTGATGAAGAGACCTGAGTAGTCTGGAAAGCTTGCAATTTGCTTTTAATTTAATATTATTTAGTCATTAAAAGGTATCACTCCTTCCCACATAATTGTATTTTTCAGACACACGCAATCAAATAAATGACCTATTTAGATTGCCAGTCTAAATGATGCAAGAAATGTAATCGTTCTCCTGTGCCCTCTGATTGGAATATTGTTGTATTATGATGGATTGTTATGCAGAATAGGCATTTTTACCTTTTGGTGTCCTGCCGGCCCACAATGATGGTATTTTTCAGTTTACTCAGGGCAATAATATTCTGGAGAATGGGGGCTCTCCTAATGGTAAGTTGTGGTCTTTTTGGAAGGATGGATCCTAAAATAGGGTCCCTAATTAGGATGTCCTAATTTCTATTTAGGATCCTTTTGCTTGCAATTTGTGATTGGACTGGCTGTAGGCGGTAATGAAATTTGTTTTATAGGTTTCTCTGACAGTGGAGTTAATCTTTAAAGTGAAAAAGTTGTCTTGAGTCAGGACAAGCATTCTTTTGTGCGCATTATATTAACTAATTTTTCAAATTTTTCTTGAAATCTGTTTAGTAATATTTTTACTTCATTTTAAAGTCGGTGTTTTTTATGAAAGTTTTTCTTATTCATTTGTATTGACTGAATTAAATACATGTAAGCGATTTTTTTTGTTGTGGCCACTTTTGAAATTTAAATAGCTATTGATGTCTACTCAGTAGGTCTTAGTAAGAATCGCTTTTTTTCTTTAAAGGGAACCTGTCACCACGTTTTTGGAAGATGGGATAAAAATAGCGTTAAATAGGGGCAGAGGTGGGCGTTACATTAGTGTGTGTGTTATGCGTTTATTACCCACCTAAGTTGCCGAAATAACTTTGCAAAGTCTCCGTTTTCGCCTGTCAATCAGGCTGGTCAGGTCGCATGGGCGTTGTCTTCCCCCAGATTTGGCGTAGTTTTCCGTTGGTGGCGTAGTGGTGTGCGCATGCCCAAAGTCCGGAATCCTCTTCCAGGGGATTTAAAATAGCGCGGTGTTCGTTATTGCATTGGTGATCGGTGGGCGCGGCCATCTTCCTTTGGCCGCGCGTGCGCAGAAGCGGCGCTCTGCTGGCCGCGGCTTCAGGAAAATGGCCGCCGCGATATCCATCTGCGCACGCGCGGCATCCCGCGGCCATTTTCCTGAAGCCGCGGCCAGCAGAGCGCCGCTTCTGCGCACGCGCGGCCAAAGGAAGATGGCCGCGCCCACCGATCACCAATGCAATAACGAACACCGCGCTATTTTAAATCCCCTGGAAGAGGATTCCGGACTTTGGGCATGCGCACACCACTACGCCACCAACGGAAAACTACGCCAAATCTGGGTGAAGACACCACGCCCATGTGACCTGACCAGCCTGATTGACAGGCGAAAACGGAGACTTTGCAAAGTTATTTCGGCAACTTAGGTGGGTAATAAACGCATAACACACACACTAATGTAACGCCCACCTCTGCCCCTATTTAACGCTATTTTTATCCCATCTTCCAAAAACGTGGTGACAGGTTCCCTTTAAGGATGATTAGAACTTTGAACTATTCCATCTTTGTGTGATTCTGGCTGGTGTCTGTACCATGGATTTTATGCCCAACTTATTATTATTCAACTCCTCAAAGAATTATTTAGTTTTGTCTGGTGGGCCTTGTCAGATGAAAAATAAATTGTCAGTAACCCTGTGGAACATGATGATGATGTGTTGATGGAACTGAGAGTTGAGAATATAAATTTCTTAAGCTGAGCTATGAGCAAGTTGGTAAAACTAGGTGTCACTCTCAAGGTGGACCAGTCAGTCCGATAGTAGAAGTGTTGGTAAATGTCAAATAATTATTGACAAGATTTCAATTTAAACCTTTCAAAAAGAAATTCTCATGTGTTTTTATGATTCTTATATCCTTCATTAGATAATGGTTGATCTATTCAAGGTCTAAGAAGTGGTTGATGTTGGTGTACAATGCAGACAAGTGTCATAGTCATGTCATTGCCTTGTCAGACCATCTTTTCAGATCTTTGATGGTAAGGGCTGAGTCTTGGAAGGTTAGTGACGAGGTGTTGTAAAATAATATCGAAAAAGGGGTAACCTATCGGTGGATGCTATAATACCTGATATAATAGGTCATACTGGAGGATCTGATAATGGCTTGTGAAATTTAGGCAAGTGATAAAAAATAGTAGGATTCTGTGTAATTAAGAATTTTTTTTCATTTTTATTCAAACTCCCTTCACGGAAGGCCTTGTTGATAAGTGCTTTAGAAAATGAATCTGTTGCCAAAACCTTACAGTAGTTTTTGTTGGATTGCATTCTGTGGGTTTCCTTGATGTAACATATTGATGGTGTTGGATCATTAGGACACTTCTGATGAAGGAGTGGACTTAAATATATAAAAACAATGTCTCAACCTTTAAATGTTCTTGGAAGAATTACTTAACCCTTTACACCATGAAGTTAACCTTCATTCCTTTTGTCATTTTCTCTGTAAGTACCTAAGAACACACCTGTCGCTCATAAAATTTTCAAGTGTCTATTGTGGAAGCTTCCGTTTCCCATAGCACGATAAAACAATATTATGCTCTGCTTGTTCCAAACATCAACAGACAATTTTCAGCCAATTGTCCACTTACGTCACCAACTTCAAGCACAAAGAAAAGGTTGGGAAAGGAGTATTTTGAAAGAGCAGAATCAGAAAAAGTATCACTGCATAGGCAGGAAGATTCAGGGATACTAATTACCAAGCTTCTGTCGCTTTCCTTATATCTGCACCTATTTACACTGGATATGATGTTCCTGTAGGAAATATAAAGAGGGAGATATAAAGGAATTATTCATAAAAGAAGACAGAAGTTTTAGGCATCGTATTCCGATTGCTCAATTTTATGGTGTTGCTATTATGCTCAACTGACACAAGAGGGACACAAACACATATAAATAACAATAGGAGAGGTGTATGTCCTGTGTGAATAAAAACATGCAGTGTATTCATAGAAATATTTAAAGGGGGTCAGCAAGGACTGCTAAAGAAGAAGGCCAAAATTCCAGCCTCAATGCCATTTTGTTGTGGTCTTTGCATAATTAGAGTGCGTTTTTTTACTTCATGAATCAACTAGGCAATTTTTAGAATTGTAAAGCACTAATGGTTATGACAGCACTATCTGGCTTTCCTTCCCCTGGTTATTTTGGGGAAATTGGATGTAATCTAAACTTAATAGAGGGCCCTTGCTATTACCTCTAGTGAAGTGAAGCTGGGGGAAGGTGCTAATTCACTTGCTGAGATTTATCTGGAGTAGGGTCTCATGAAAAAACAATATAAAATATCTCTCCTTGAAGTGGGAAAAAAACTCTCTTCTGCTTCCTATATGTAGTTGTGAAAGCTTATATCCAATCCAGAATAGAGCCATGAGAAATATTAGCCAATTGAGACAACACTGTTTTGGGGTCCTTGTTTCTCATCATTATGTAAAGGTCTGACAGAGACTGTATACTTGCCCCTGAAGACAGCAAATGTAAAGTGTATAATGTGACATTTTTATGAAAGTAATGTAAAATTGCATAGAATGTTATAGGTGCTGATGCTGCTGTGTAGGTACTGTATTGTAATGCCTAAAGGTAACCTGGCACGACCAGCTCAGGTTTAGGGAAAATATAGAACAGGACATAGTTTATGGCTTAGTTAGTGATAGATAAGTACATTAGGGCAGTTAGGCAGTGGTGAGCCTATTACAGTATAAGATATAATGTACAGCATAAGATACAGTTAAATGTTTGGGACCAGCCCAGCACAGGAGGGGGTGGCAAGCAAAAATGGGAAGAATTTCCTGGTTTAGTCAGACAGTATTAGTATGTAAGGTTGGTGTCAAATTTAAGTTCAGGTGGGCTGAAGGCACGTAGAGCACATAGCCTTCTTACAGTATTAGGTCGTATCGAATTTCCTGTGGACATTTCTGTAACATTCGGGGCCTATCACCCAAACTAGACAGGAAGCCGAAGGGGAAAACACATGAGGGAAACGTAGCAGATCTTGGGAGTGCTGTGGGGATTGACTGTTAATCCCTGGGGCTAAAAGGAGGATCAAGTGTAGGGATTGTCCAAGCTGAATGTGAGCAGAGGCTTGAAATGTGCTGTATTGATGAAAGTGGAACTCGAGGGTGTTGGGCCCGAAAATGCGTAATAAAGACTGTTGTATCTGAACTGTCTAGTAAAGTTAAATTTGTTATAATGAACCAGGTGTCCCCTGATGTGTGTGACTGATCCTGGACCAAAATATGTGAATGCAACGGAGGCCTGCGGCATTAAGGCAAGTGCAATGCACTGTACACAGCAAAACATTGATGGACTTGGGTGCCAGGGTGTGGAGAAGCAGCAGCTCACCGACAGCTACCACCCCTGGGCACCTTACAAGTGCCGAGAAGGGTACAGGTTGTCTGGGTGAGATACTTTAGCACCAGTTCTTGAAAGGAACTGATTCACCTTGCGCAGATCTAGCTGGATAGGTCATCAATATTGTAGTGAAAAAAACTATTTTTTAGGAGGCGTATGTGTTGATAAATTAGGTTAGGAGATTTATCTGAAAGTATTGAAAATTTTGTCAAACTTACCAAAATGGCACAAAAATAATAAATTTCGTAGTGGTTAGCACTGCAGCCTTGCAGCGCTGGAGTCCTGGGTTCAAACCCCACCAAGGACAACATCTGCAAAGAGTTTGTATGTTCTCTCCTTGTTTGCGTGGGTTTCCTCCGGGTACTTCGGTTTCCTCCCACATTCCAAAGACATACTGATAGGGAATTTAGATTGTGAGCCCCAACGGGGACAGCGATGATAATGTGTGCAAACTGTAAAGCGCTGCGGAATATGTTAGCGCTATATAAAAATAAAGATTATTATTATTATTATAAATTTGGCAACACACTCTAAACAATTTAGATTCTATTCCATGCGCTACATCACGGTTGTCATATAGACCTATTTCAAACCATAAACTTTTCTGCAGAAATAACCAAATCATTGCAGAGAGACACCCCAATAAGCAGGAGGTCTGGGGCCAAGGGAAACCTAGTCTGTGCCTAAATACCTGTCTGACTTTGGGAATGTGTTTTCGGTGCAGGGGTGCCAAGAACTTCCTCCCTTATATCCTTATGACTGTGACGTAAATCTTGTCCCTGGGGCCAAGCTGCCAAAGAACAGACTTCATAATATCTCTGGTCCAGAGAGGCAGACCATGAAAGACTACATTGCGGAAATTTTGGCAAGGGGTCATATCAGACCATCCTCATCCTCCATTGCTGCAGGTTTTTCTTTGTAAAGAAGAAAGACAGGTGGTTACGCCACTGCCTAGATTTCTGCAAACTCAATCAGATCACGGTTCGGGATTTGTATCCGCTTCCTCTCATCTAGGACCTCTTAAATCAGGTTGTAGGAACAAATTGGTTTTATAAAATGGATTTGAGTTGGTTGTATAATATCATTCTTATTAAACAGGGGGAATGAGTGGAAAACGGCTTTCAATACGCCCTGACTAATGCTCTTGACGTCTTTCAGCATTTTATAAATTACATCTTTAGTTACCTGGTAGATAGATTTGTGGTAATCTATCTTGATGACATATTAATTTATTCACCTGACCATGAGTCACATCAGGTACATGTCAGGCAGGTCTTACAGATACACAGAGACAATAAATTATTTGTCAAACCTGAGAAATGTATATTTTTGGTTTAAGAGATCCCTTTTCTACAATATGTTTTATCGTCCACCGGTTTTCACATGGATCCGACGAATGTCTGGGTGGTACTGGATTAGTATCATGGGATTCATCGCAAGTTCCTCAAAAAACTTTTCAGTAGTGGCCAAACCTCTCATAGACATGACCAGAAAAGGGACAGAGTTTTCCAAGTTGCTCAGTCCGGCGAGGGAGGCATTCAATACCTTGAAGGAGTATTTTGTATCTGCACCGATTCTCATACAGCCTGATATCACTCAGCCTTTTATTGTAGAAGTTGATGGTTTCTGAAGTGGGGGTGGGGGATGCATTGTCACAGGGTGCGTCTCCTGGTAAATGGCGTCCATGTGCATACTTTTCTAAAAACTGTCATCTGAGGAGAGAAATTATGACATTGGTAACAGGGAACTCTTGGCAATCAAGTGGACCCTTGAAGAGTGGCATCATTTTTTGGAGGTGGCAGTTCATCCAGTTATGGTAATCACGGATCATCAGAATCTCGTATAGCAAGAGTTTGCGAAAAGTCTAACACCTCGACAGGCAAGATGGGCATTATTCTTCACCAAGTTTAAATGTTTTGTTACATATAGGTAGGGAAACAAGAACATTAAGGCGGATGCCTTATCTCGTTTTCTTGGGGGTGGAGATAATTGTGAACTGGTTCCAATACTACTAAAAGGTGGTGGTTATTGCGTCTATATGCTCTGCTGCCTGTCCGTTAGGGAAACTGTTTGAACCTGTGAATCTCTGTCTGAGAGTTCTTAGTGAATATCATGATTCAGTCTTGGCTGGACATCCTGGTAATAAAGCCACTACAGATCTTCTTACTCAGCGTTATTGGTGGTTAGAAGTAAATAAGGATGTCTGGGAGTATGTAGCCACCTGCTGTGTCTGCGCTCGTTCTAAAACCTCTCATATTCATCCATCTTTGTTTTTCCAACCATTGGCGATTCCCAGTAGACCTTGGACTCATTTATCGGTTGGTTTTATCACTGATCTACCCGTGTTGGGAGGTAATACTGTAATTTTGGTGGTGATGGACAAATTCAGCAGGTTTGTGCACAGTAACCTAGAGACAATGTCAGGTTGGTGCCATTATACTGATTGAAATAATACCTTGGTTGATTAAATCCATCTTATGGTTGTTGTTTAATCTTTATTTTCAGTTTTGAGTTAATGATATGCTCGTGCTCTGGGCGGACTGTGGGGGGGTCTTCATGTGGTGCTATGTTTAGGTATTCATAATGATGGCTTCTAACAGGTCACTGATGCCTCACTGACCTGCCCCCTAGGTTATATAATGAATATTATATCCCCTTCTGCCGGCAGGCAGGCGGTGGCGCCTGCGCTGCACGATGATTGCATCCATATTGTGCATTCAATTATTCTTTTTGATGGTATACATAAATTCCTAAAAAAAAATCAGTTTGAAAATGGCGCCGGTGGCGCCATCTTGCTAGAGAGAAAAAAAAATTGACTCCACTAAGATGGCATCAGGCGTGCCTGTGCAGTAGCATATATCGGCGATCCAATCTTGGAAGAGGCAATTTTTGGAGGATGCCTGCGTAAGGGAATTTTTTTATTTTTAAATATATATAATATTCATTATGTAAACTAGGGGGCAAGTCACTGAGATATCAGTGACCTGTCAGCAGTCTGCATTATGAATACCTAATTAGAGCACCACATGAAGACCCCCTCCCCCCCGGAACGATCTGGCTTAGAGTCCAGTTTCTTAGTCTTTTTAGTAACAGCATTCAATCCAGGAGATCTGCAACCTCAGAAACAGCTCTCAATTTACAAGGTGAACCACACCCAGGGGTGGAGATGTGGTGAGTAGCGAAGGACCTTAGATGACGTCACGGTCAAGCGACCGCGACGTCATCTAAGGTCCTTCGCTCAATGCATCCTTAGGAACGGAGGCCGCCGCTTGCACCGCTGAGCGCCGGGGGCCGTTGGAGGGTAAGTATATCCCATATTTTTTATTCTTTTTTTTTACATGGATATGGATCCAAGGGCCTGAAGGAGAGTCTCCGCTCCTCCAGACCCTGGGAACCATCCGGACCGCACACGCCGTATAAGATGACTTGGCGTATTAGATGACCCCCATCTGATACGGCGAGTATATCCCAAACTCCATATTTTATATGGAAAAGTTGGGAGTCGTCTTATACGCCCAGTCGTCTTATACACCAGAAAATATGGTATATATAAATATATATATTTTTATTATACTGGCGTGGCGTGCATTTGAGCTTTATTATCTTATAGGTTATTATTCCTATGCAGTTATAAGATTATTTGTATTATTGGTAAATTAAGTAATTGCAATTGTTTAATTTAGCATGTTGATGGGTCCGTACCTTAAAATAGAAGAACACACTGTGTTTTAAAGTATATTGGAAAGACTAGAGGGCTAGCTTGGAAAGCAGCCATTACAATTTTTTGGCTGTCTGACACTTTTCCACTGAAGCCAACCATCATTATTTTTACTACTAGCTGTAACAATACATTCACATATACGCTTTTCAGTAATATAAAAGATATGATCAAGCAATTCATGCCAGTACATACACTCACCGGCCACTTTATTAGGTACACCATGCTAGTAATGGGTTGGACCCCCTTTTGCCTTCAGAACTGCCTCAATTCTTTGTGGCATAGATTCAACAAGGTGCTGGAAGCATTCCTCAGAGATTTTGGTCCATATTGACATGATGGCATCACACAGTTGCCGCAGATTTGTCGGCTGCACATCCCAAAGGTGCTCCATACAAGGCAGGATGGATCCATGCTTTCATGTTGTTTATGCCAAATTCTGACCCTACCATCCGAATGTCGCAGCAGAAATCGAGACTCATCAGACCAAGCAACGTTTTTCCAATCTTCTACTGTCCAATTTCGATGAGCTTGTACAAATTGTAGCCTCAGTTTCCTGTTCTTAGCTGAAAGGAGTGGTACCCGGTGTGGTCTTCTGCTGCTGTAGCCCATCTGCCTCAAAGTTCGACGCACTGTGCGTTCAGAGATGCTCTTAGGCCTACCTTGGTTGTAACGGGTGGCGATTTGAGTCACTGTTGCCTTTCTATCAGCTCGAACCAGTCTGCCCATTCTCCTCTGACCTCTGGCATCAACAAGGCATTTCCGCCCACAGAACTGCCGCTCACTGGATTTTTTTTCTTTTTCGGACCATTCTCTGTAAACCCTAGAGATGGTTGTGCGTGAAAATCCCAGTAGATCAGCAGTTTCTGAAATACTCAGACCAGCCCTTCTGGCACCAACAACCATGCCACGTTCAAAGGCACTCAAATCACCTTTCTTCCCCATACTGATGCTCGGTTTGAACTGCAGGAGATTGTCTTGACCATGTCTACATGCCTAAATGCACTGAGTTGCCGCCATGTGATTGGCTGATTAGAAATTAAGTGTTAACAAGAAGTTGGACAGGTGTACCTAATAAAGTGGCCGGTGAGTGTACATTAAGCATAGCTAAACCATTAACAAGGCTATTCATTTTACAAGAGTGTAAGCACCTTCATGTTTTCATTCTACATCTAATTTCTCTGTTTGTGCCCTTATGTCCTTTAATGAGTTTAGCAAGTATAGATATAGTAATATCTAATCGAACAAATCGCTCACCACAGTTGTTCATCTGAAGTGCCAAACGTTCTTACCAAAGAATGCAGCACAGCTTCTCCAATACAAGGTAAATGAGCAGCTTAGGCTTCTTTCACACTTCCGTCGGTATGGGGCCATCGCAAAGCGTCGGCGCGACGTACCGACGGACGTTGTGAAAATTTGGCACAACGTGGGCAGCGGATGCAGTTTTTCAACGCATCCGCTGCCCATTGTAAAGTCCCGGGGAGGATGGGGCGGAGTTCCGGCCACGCATGCGCGGTAGGAAATGCAGGATCAGACGTGTCAAAAAACGTTCCCTTGAACGTTTTTTCGATACGACAGTCCGCCAAAACACGATGCATCCAGTGCGCGACGGACACGACATAAGGCCATACGTCGCGATCCGTCGGCAATACAAGTCTATGGGCAAAAAATGCATCCTGCGGGCAACTTTGCAGGATGCGTTTTTTTGCACAGAACGATGCATTGCGACGAAGGCCAAACGACGCAAGTGTGAAAGAGGCCTTAACTACAATGCTACCACTGCAGTGCACCAGGGCATTGCACGTATATGTACTATATGGGAAGAGTTGCCCAATGATGCCTGCTGTCTACAATTGTAGCTACTGTTACACTTGTTCTTGACTGAAATTAGTATTCTACTATGGAGGTAGAAACATTAATGGTCTATTAGTAATTTACAAAACTCTTTGTTTTTCTAATATTCTATGATTGTGTTCAAAATATTAATCAGGACGCTGTGAACTATATGTGAACTATTTACCGGCATCCGAATATATCATTCTGTAACCTACGTAAGGGCTTGTCATGTTATGATATGTCACACCCTGCCCTTTGAGGTGATACCTAGTCCTCGAGTTGTAATGGCACGCATAGAAAGCATATGCTTCATATATTTCACTCTGGAGATAAATGATTGTGTGTGCTGTTCTCTGGGAAATCAAGAAAACACTGCTTTTGAATAAGCCCTTGGAGGTCTAACTTACATATTCTAACTTGCATTTTTTGCTGAAGGCTCAAAGCCTGATTTGCAGATCTGTCAAAGTCCGGGGTTAGGGGATAAGGATATATTTTATTTGATCTTCTACATAGTTTGCTTTTCATGTTACAGTGAGGTTATCATTATTTTGTCTGAAAAAACTTAACTAACTTAGTTTGTTTTAATGTAATTATTACACTGTTGAACAATGGGGCAGATCACCTAAGCTAAATGTGCCAGAATTCTGACTCAATTTGAGTAAAAAAAACTGACCTACACATATTGCATCTTATTTATTATGTGTTTTAGACACTATTTGCTTCTTTCTAGACAAATGACAGAGAGAAAAATGAAGTATGGCTTATCAAAAAGGGACATGGCATGATATGTGCCACATTACTGCACACTGTTATCACTTAAAGTAAGCCAATTACCAGTTAGCATAAAGTCAGACAAAAGTAGCAAAAAATGCGTCGGATATATCAGGCAGCGAAAACCGCTGCAATAAATTTTTTCCAGTCAATTTAGTCCTAAACTATATAAAATTAAGACAGCATTAATAAATGGGCACAAATATGCTTTTCATCAGGAGTGCAGTCAGGTATAATGGGCTGTGTTTGGACACCATTCCATATGTTTTTAGTCCATTGCATCTATTACGTGATATCAAATATTTCTGCAATTTTTTTTAGTAGAAACCTTTTAGCCTCTCTGCAACGTGCATGTATTGGAATACATTACAAGCTGCTCAATCCTGTTCAGTCTTAATCCCGGCATTGGCTGCTTTTCAGGTCAGGATAAGCAAACAAAATAAAATTCAAACCAAATTTGTGCTTAGATAACCATTCATGAGAGGGAGTAAGGAGCTATTTAACGATTAATATTTTTTGTGAAATAGAACAAACAGTAATTCTACAATTTTATGCTGGGCTGGGTTGAACATGTTTGAAAGAGAGTTAGGCTACTTTCACACATCAGTTTTTTGCCTTCAGGCATAATCCGTCTATTTTTTAAAAAACAGATCCGGTGCAAATTGTGAAAAACTGATGCGCCGGATCCATTTTTTTGCTGGATCCAGTTTGATTTATCGGGCATAAAATTCTGACTTCCTGTTCCGGGTAAAAGAAAGAGAGAGAGGGAGAAAGAGAGAGAGAGAGAGACTCTCCAGAATTGAAAATGCATGAACGGGGCATGCTCAGTGCGAAAAAAATGGAATCGGTACCCAGATCCAGTCAATACACCACATGTTTCATCAGTTTATAGCTGGAACCGTTGCTGGGCGTTTTTTCGCTGGACAGAAAAAAACGTTCATATGGACGTTTTCTCCGTCCGCCGGAAAATAAATTTTGGACGGATCTGGCAAAAAACGGATGAAACGTGTGGCCATCAGGCACAATCCGGTGCTAATAAAACTCTAAGAGAAAAAAACGGATCCGGCGTAAAAAAACAGATCCGTTTTTTTCAAAACTCGCCGGATTGTGCCTGACGACAAAAAAACTGATGTGTGAAAGTAGCCTTAATGTGATAGTGTCCACTACGTCACCTGTGCTAACTAGATAAAGTTGTTTCTAATTTATTTATGTGATTTTGTTTTATTTACGTTTCTATATCTTCAGTTAGTTTTCTGCTATGTATGAACATGCAGTTCCATATTTCTAGAAATTCTCCAGTACTCGGTTAGGCTAAGGACACTGGTTAATGCGACCACAGGCAGATATAGTTAGCCGGACCCCAGGCCAATGATAACATTCCTTCAGCAACCACTTTTCTACATTCCTGCATGTTAGGTTTACTAAAAATGCTTGGACCATCTTTGTTTTGTAGTTTCAATTTTGTCTTGTCTGCATTTCTTCAGTACTTGCATAAAATAGTTTTTCCTATCCACAATATGAAATAATATTTTGAAAACAAATATAATGTATATGTACATATGTATGTACAGTGCCTAAAAGTAGTATTCAACCCCCTGCAGATTTAGCAGGTTTAATAAGATGCAAATAAGTTAGAGCCTTCAAACTTCAAACAAGAGCAGGATTTATTAACAGATGCATAAATCTTACAAACCAAAAAGTTTTGCTGCTCAGTTAAATTTTTATAAATTTTAAACATAAAAGTGTGGGTCAATTATTCTTCAACCCCTAGGTTTAATATTTTGTGGAATAACCTTTGTTTGCATTTACAGCTAATAATCGTCTTTTATAAGACCTGATCAGGCCGGCACAGGTCTCTGGAGTTATCTTGGCCCACTCCTCCATGCAGATCTTCTCCAAGTTATCTAGGTTCTTTGGGTGTCTCATGTGGACTTTAATCTTGAGCTCCTTCCACAAGTTTTCAATTGGGTTAAGGTCAGGAGACTGACTAGGCCACTGCAACACCTTGATTTTTTGCCTCTTGAACCAGGCCTTGGTTTTCTTGGCTGTGTGCTTTGGGTCGTTGTCTTGTTGGAAGATGAAATGACGACCCATCTTAAGATCCTTGATGGAGGAGCGGAGGTTCTTGGCCAAAATCTCCAGGTAGGCCGTGCTATCCATCTTCCCATGGATGCGGACCAGATGGCCAGGCCCCTTGGCTGAGAAACAGCCCCACAGCATGATGCTGCCACCACCATGCTTGACTGTAGAGATGGTATTCTTGGGGTCATATGCAGTGCCATCCAGTCTCCAAACGTCACGTGTGTGGTTGGCACCAAAGATCTCGATCTTGGTCTCATCAGACCAGAGAACCTTGAACCAGTCAGTCTCAGAGTCCTCCAAGTGATCATGAGCAAACTGTAGACGAGCCTTGACATGACGCTTTGAAAGTAAAGGTACCTTACGGGCTCGTCTGGAACGGAGACCATTGCGGTGGAGTACGTTACTTATGGTATTGACTGAAACCAATGTCCCCACTGCCATGAGATCTTCCCGGAGCTCCTTCCTTGTTGTCCTTGGGTTATCCTTGACTCTTCGGACAAGCCTGGCCTCGGCACGGGAGGAAACTTTCAAAGGCTGTCCAGGCCGTGGAAGGCTAACAGTAGTTCCATAAGCCTTCCACTCCTGGATGATGCTCCCAACAGTGGAGACAGGTAGGACCAACTCCTTGGAAAGGGTTTTGTACCCCTTGCCAGCCTTGTGACTCTCCACGATCTTGTCTCTGATGGCCTTGGAATGCTCCTTTGTCTTTCCCATGTTGACCATGTTTGAGTGCTGTTCACAAGTTTGGGGAGGGTCTTAAATAGTCAGAAAAGGCTGGAAAAAGAGATAATTAATCCAAACATGTGAGCTCATTGTTCTTTGTGCCTGAACTACTTCTTAATACTTTAGGGGAACCAAACAGAATTCTGGTGGGTTGAGGGGTTGAATAATAAATGACCCTCTGAAAAGACTTTTCACAATTTAAAAAAAAATTAAACAAAGAAATAACATTATTTTTTGCTGCAGTGCATTTCACACTTCCAGGCTGATCTACAGTCCAAATGTCACAATGCCAAGTTAATTCCAAATGTGTAAACCTGCTAAATCTGCAGGGGGTTGAATACTACTTGTAGGCACTGTATATATGTATACACATATACAGTATACAGTATATATATATATATACACACACACAAACAGTTGTGTGGAAAAGTGTTAAATATTAGACAAAGATAAACACAAGTAAATATAAAATGCAGATTTTAAATTAAGGTCTTTATTAAAGGAAGAAGAAATTCAAAGCTACAGGGCCATGGGTGAAAACGTGATTTCCCCTCCCCCCTTCAAGCATAAATTAACTGTGGTTTATCACATCCTTGGGAAGCAGAGTTCAAATTCCTTTGCCACACCCAGGCCTGATTACTGGCACACCTGTTCCCAGTCAAGAAATAACTTAAATAGGACCTGCCTGAGAAAGTTAAGTATACCAATAGATCCTCAAAAGCTAGACATCATACCGCGATCCAAAGAAATTTTGGAGCAAATGAAAAACAAAGTAATTGAGATTTATTAGTCTGTAAAAGGTTATAAAGCAATTTTTAAAGCGTTAAGACTTCAGCGAACCACTGTGAGAGCCATTATCCCCAGTTGACAAAAACAAAGAACAGTAGTGAACCTTCCAGGTAGTGGTCAGCTGACCAAAATTACCCCAAGAGCACATTAATGACTCATTCAAGAGAATCCAACAACATCCAAAGAACTGAAGGCCTCACTTGACTCAGTTAAGGTCAGTGTTCATGACCCCACCATAAGAAAGAAACTCCAAGATGAAAACCACTGCTAACCAATAAAAACATAAAGGCTTGTCTCAGTTTTGCCAGAAAACCTCTTGGTAATCCTCAAGAATTTTGGGAGAATACTGTGTGGACTGATGAGGCAAAAGTTGAATTTTTTGGAAGCAGTATGTCCCATTACATCAGGCGTAGAAGTAACACATCATTTCAGAAAAGGAACATTATAGCAACAGTAAAATATGGTGGTGGTAGTATGATGGTCTGAGGCTTTTTTGCTGCTTCAGGACTTGGAATACTTGCTGTAGTAAATGGAATAATGAATTCTGCTTTCTACCAAAAAATCCTGAAGGAGAATGTCCAGCCAATTGTTCGTGACCTCAAGCTGAAGCGTACTTGGGTTATGCAGCAGGATAATGATCCCAAGCACACCAGCAAGTCCACCTCTGAATGGCTTCAGAAAAATAAAATTAAGACAAATTCCTGACCTTTGATTGAGATGCTGTCGCTTTACCTAATAAAGGTGGTTCATGTTCGGAAACTCTCCATTGTGGCTGAATAAAAACAATTCTGCAAAGACGAGTGAGACAAAATTCTTCCAGACTCATTGCCAGTTATTGCAAACGCTTGACTGCAGTTGTTGCTGCTAAGGGTGGCCCAACCAGTTATTAGGTTTTGGGGACAATCACTTTTTCATGCGAGGCCCAGTAGGTTTGGATTTTTTTGAGTAAAATGTAAATTGTTCTTTTATTCTATAAACTTCTGACAACATGTCTCTGAATTTACAAGCAATATATTTTGCATTTTTTTCTGAGAAAGAAAAATGGTCGAAATAAAAAAAACTCCAGTGCTTTCAGACCTCAAATAATGCAAAGAAAATACGTTCATAATCATTTAGAAACAACAATACTAATGTTTTAACTCAGGAAGAGTTCAGAAATCAATATTTTGGGCATAACCATGATTTTTAATCACTGCTTTCATGCGTCTTGACATGCTTTCCACCAGTCTGTCACACTGCTTTTGGCGCAAAAATTTAAGCAGCTCTTCTTTGTTTGATGGCTTGTGACTATCCATCATCCTCTTGATTACATTCCAGAGGTTTTCCATGGGGTTCAGGTCTGGAGATTGGGCTGCCCATGACAGGGTTTTGATGTGGTGGTCACACAACAAATTTGTGAAAAAATATTTTTGAGAAGTATGATTCATATTGGATATTTGTCTGTGTTTTCACATGGCCTAGATTCATGTACATGTGCTGCTGTGTTCTTTTTATCTATATTGTACAGTTTGCAGCGTACATGTGTTCACATTGGGAGTGCTGGTTGTTTTTTTTCCCTCTATTTAGTAATTGGATGCTGGCTGCTTCCAGGCTGATCTTGCACTCCTCCCATTGACCCTGCAGGTGGCGGTAATCAACTCTACCTGCCCATAAATTGTAGGTTTAGCCCTAGAGTGACTTGTTTGTCCATAGTTGTAGGCTGGTGGCCCAAGAGTGGCATGTATGGTCGAGTAGGACCCATCAGATGGAGATCACCTTGCCGTGGTTGATGGGCGCACATGAATTGGCCAATTTATGTGCTAAGAATCTTCAATTCATCTATTACTGTAAGTTTTATGAAAAAAAAAATTTTTGAAAAAATGTGTGAAAAAATATTTTTGAGAAGTATGATTCATATTGGATATTTGTCTGTGTTTTCACATGGCCTAGATTCATGTACATGTGCTGCTGTGTTCTTTTTATCTATATTGTACAGTTTGCAGCGTGCATGTGTTCACATTGGGAGTGCTGGTTGGTTTTTTTTTTCTCTCTCTCTCTCTCTATATATACTGTATATATATACTAGCTAAAGAGCCCGGTGTTGCCCGGGCATAGTAACTACCTGTGGTTAGTTATAACAAATTATAATGATTATATTGCACATAAAAACATTTTGCATCATATACTCAGCACTACAGATTTACAACACAAATTAACTAAGTGATTACCCAAGTATTGATAGTATTTTATTTTCAACTCATTCAAGAGCCTTTTGATAAACAACATTTTTGTTTTTTCCTTTCGGTGCAAAGATGAACAGATTTTTGGCAGTTCAAACTCTTGAACAGGCCACGTAAAGTTGACCATGAGAAAAGCATGGAGCTTGCAAATCGATCCCTACTACTTTCAAGGACTGTCCCTGAGCTTTGTTAATGGTCATTGCAAATGCCAGTCAAAGTGGAAACTGGAGGCTTTAAAATCAAAAGGCAAATCAGATGGAATGAGTGGAATTCTTTGAATGAAAATGTCCTCTCCTTTGGCACATCCTGTTGCTGGGCTGTGTATCCTATCCTTTGTTGTGTGGTACTGTCTGCTGAGCTGTGTATCTAATCCTATCCTGTGTGATATCGTCTGTTGAGCTGTGTATCTAATAATATCCTGTGTGATTCTGTCTACTGAGCTGTGAATCTAATCCTATCCTGTGTAATACTGACTGTTGAGCTATGTATGTAATTCTATGCTGTGCGATACTGACTGCTGAACTGTGTATCGAATCCTATCCTGTGTGATACTGTCTGCTGAGCTGTGTATCTAATCCTATCCTGTGTGATACTGATGGTTGAGCCATCTATCTAATCCTCTCCTGTGTGATACTGTCTGCTGATCCATGTATCTAATCCTATCCTGTGTGATACTGATGGCTGAGCTGTGTATCTAATCCTATCCTGTGTGATACTGACTGCTGAACCGTGTATCTAATCCTATCCTGTGTATTACTGTCAGCTGAGCCATGTATCTAATGCTATCCTGTGTGATACTGTGTGCTGAGTCATGTATCTAATCCTATCCTTTGTGATACTGGGCTGTGTATCTAATCCAATCCTGTGTGATACTGTCTCCTGAGCTGTGTATCTAATCCTATCCTGTGTTACTGACTACTGAGCTGTTTATCTAATCCTATCCTGTGTGATAATGTCTGCTGAGCTGTGTATCTAATCCTATCCTGTGTTACTGATTGCTGAGCTGTGTATGTAATCCTATCCTGTGTGATACTGGGCTGTGTATCTAATCCTATCCTGTGTGATACTGGGCTCCCCCTGCAGTCTGTGGCAGAGGGTGGTCTGTGTCGGCACGGTAATACATTGTGTTATTTCCAGCTTTACAGAAGGACGATAACACCGTAGAAATGATAAGAGTAATCGGCCTCAGTTACAACTGTCTAGAAGGAAAACTGTTGCTCATAGCAACAGCCCTGGTGAAATGAAAGATGCTTAGTGATTGGTTGGGGCTAAGTGGAGTGGGCATGGCTGATACACACACACATATGCACACATACACTCATTTTTATATATATAGATATATATACACAGCCAGTAAGCATGCGGGGATTGCCTGTGAGCCACTGTAATTCTGCAGACATCTTGGTTGTGGTATTATTGAGATTTGCTGGCTGTCTGACATCATCAGGGATTATAAAAGGACAGGAGCTGCCTAGCTCAGCACACTGATGCCATTACACAGCTCCATGACACTTCGTATTGGAGGGATAGAGTGCTTGTCTAGGCCTGTGTGCACAATATAACGAATCAGAGGCCTGTAGTGTTGATACTAGTGATGTAGCTGCACCTTTATACTAACAGCCCCTCTAAGGGCTAATCGTTTGCTTTGCTGTTTGTATCACATACAATTTGCATTTAGCCTAGGGATGGAGAGAGAGTTGCAGGAGTAGGGAGAGTGACAGAATCCAGTCATTAGACAGGGATTAGGCCTATGCAGTCCGTTGGCAAATATATAGCTGCAGCTTTTTTGGGGGGGCTGAAGAAATTTAATATATTTTGGTCCATCAAGTATTATTTGCTTGAGCTCCTTTTATATAACACACCCAAAAATGAGTCAAAGTTTTTTCTGTGCTACATTTCTCAGCCATACACTATTTCGTAGTGTGGAGTACATTTCTGTGATCTCTAAATCTGAGTACGTTACGCTGCCCTCAACAGGGCAATTCGGTACACCTGCGCAGGAGCCGCAACAGAAGCAAGGAGGATGACAACATTGTATGAAGATGGAAGGCACCGGACCCGGAGCTGCGACGCCCATCGGACTGAGACCAAACCAGGACCGCCCCTGGGTGAGTATAATCTAACTTGTTTTTCTTATCTTTCAGGTTACATCAGGGGGCTTATCTACAGCATTACAGAATGCTGCAGATATGCCCCTGATGGCGGTAGCTGCAGTTTATAGGGCCAAAATGAGGTGACAGATTCCCTTTAATGAGGCCCTACAGTTGTTGCCTTTCAGGGGTCTATGGATGACCCTCCTCTTAATTTTTTCACGTTCTGCAAAGCCTTTTTTAATTTTGTAAGTACATCAACTGCACTTTCAACATATTTTAGTTCAAATATTTTTTATGATTTGAATGACTCCTCCATTCAGATTAACATGGTTATTGTTGCATTACATTGGTATGTAAAACGTACAAAAAACTTAAAAAAAAAATATTTCAGGATTAGATTACTCATCCATAGAGTATTATGTGCTTTCTGTCACATTTTATTGGTTTATAACAGTACAAAAAAAGTTTGAAAATGTTTTTATGTTTACATTTCTTACCCATACACTATTCCATGTTTTGGGGTAAATTTTTCTGATGTATAACACTAAAAAAAATGTTTAAAATTTTTGCTGGGTTGCATTTCTCAGCCATACAGTATTATGTGCTATTGGGTACATTTGGGTACTGTTGGGTACATTTCGTTAGTATACAGTTGTGTTCAAAAGTTTACATACCCCGGCAGAATTTTTGCTTTCTTGGCCTTTTTCATAGAATCTGAATAACACCAAAACTTTTTCTCCACTCATGGTTAGTGGTTGGGTGAAGCCATTTATTGTCAAACTATTGTGTTTTCTCTTTTTAAATCATGATGACAACCCAAAACATCCAAATGACCCTTATCAAAAGTTCACATACCCTGGTGATTTTGGCCTGATAACATCCACAGAAGTTGACACAAATGGGTTTGAATGGCTACTAAAGGTAACATCCTCACCTGTGACCTGTTTGCTTGTAATCAGTGTGTGTGCATAAAAGCTGAGTGAGTTTCTGGGATTCAGACTCTTGCATCTTTCATCCAGCCACTGACGCTTCTAGATTGTGAGTCATGGGGAAAGCAAAAGAATTGTCCATAGATCTACAGGAAAAGTTAGTTGAACTGTATAAAACAAGAAAGGGATACAAAAAGATATCCAGGGAATTTATAATGCCAGTCAGCAGCATTCAAACTGTGATTAACAAATTGAAAATCAGGGGCTCTGTAAAAACAAAACCATGGTCAGGTAGGAAAAACAAAAATGTCATCCACAACTGCCAGGAAAATTGTTCGGGATGCAAAGAATAACCCACAAATAATATCATCTGAAGTACAGGACTCTATGAAAACTAGTGTGTGGCTGTTTCAAGATGCACAATAAGGAGGCACTTGTAGAAAAATGAGCTGCATGGTCGAGTCGCCAGAAGAAAGCCATTACTGCACAAATTCCACAAAGTATCTTACCTACAATACACAAAACAGCATAGAGACAAGCCTTAAAACTTCTGGAACAAGGTAATTTGGAGTGATGAGACCAAAATGGAACTTTTTGGACACAACCATAAACATTACATTTGGAGAAAGGTCAACAAGGTCTATGATGAAAGGGACACCATTCCTACACAGAGGTGGATTGATGATGTTTTGGGGATGTGTGAGCTACAAAGGCACAGGAAACTTGGTCAAAGTTGAAGGAAAGATGAATGCAGCACGGTATCAGCAAATATTGGTGGCAAATTTGCACTCATCAGCCCGGAAGCTGAGCATGGGACGTACTTGGACCGTTCCAACATGACAATGATCAAAAGCACAAGGCCAAGTCGACCTGTCATAGGCTACAGCAGAACAAAGTGAAGATTCTGGAGTGGCCATATCAGTCTCCTGACTTCAATATCATTGAGCCACTTTGGGGAGATCTCAAACATGCAGTTCATGCTAGACAACCCTGGAATTTACAGGAACTGGAGGCTTTTTGCCAAGAAGAGTGGGCAGCTTTACCATCTGAGAAAGTAAAGAACCTCATCCAAAACTACCACAAAAGACTTCAAGCTATAATTGATGTAAGAGGGGGCAATACACGGTATTAAGAAATGGGATATATGAACTTTTGATCAGGGTCATTTGGATGTTTTGGGTTGTCATTATGATTTAAAAAGAGAAAACACAGTAGTTTGACAATAAATGGCCTCACCCAACCACTAACCATGAGTGGAGAAAAAGTTTTGGTGTTATCATTCATATTTTCTGAAAAAAAGGCCAAGAAAGCAAAAATTCTAATGGGGTATGTAAACTTTTGAGCACAACTGTAAATTTCATTCTCATGTCTTATTGCCTCACCTCCCTCATAGTTTTCCTATCTCATTATTATCTCACAGTTCTGTGTTAAAATTTTATCAGATCATTTTACTTATTTCCAAGAAACAAAAGATCAAAGCAGGATGTGGCTATTATTAAATGTTATCTCTGGTGCATTTGTGAGGGAGAGTCAGGACTATAGTCGTGGCTGAGATTAGTGGCTCTTGCGCAACCTGGCCTCCCATCACATGAACCCGATATGTGAGGGAGAGCCAGGGCCGTAGTCATGGCTGAGATTAGTGGCTCTTGCGCACCCTGGCCTCCCATCACATGAACACAATGTCCCTTATGCAGCCTACCTTCTGCTTCACCTTCCACACCATCAGGGTCCCGTCAGGCAGGCTGAAGTTCCACTGCTTCTGTGGTTGCACAATAAGAGAGAGAGTCCATTTCAAACTTAAAACAAAGAACTTTACTCTTTGCTTGTCGCAGCACATTCTTGTCAGTTACAACATCAGCATTAGGTTTCATACAGTCCACGTTCTCCGCTCTCCCTATGCTTTCTCCAGCATCCTTCAGTACATACTGGGTCGTATCACCTCTTGCAATAACACAGTGTTCTCCCTGTGCGAGCTCGCTATACCTGAGTGCTCCCTCATTCGTTTTGCACCAGAATGGAGGGCATCAGCCCATGCGATGACCTGCCACATGGCGAGCGACCTGTGTCCCTGTACTGGTCAAGGACCACTTCTCAAGCTCCTGCCCAAAGCTGCTGTAACACTGCTGCTTTAGCTGCACTTCTCCCCATCCAGACTCTGAATGGCTAGGTTCCTTGCTTAACGTTGCAGAGCTGTCCACCCAACACATATCAAAATACTATATACATAGCAGCATGACTTACTATACAACCTTCAAGGGGGTAGAGGCGTGGCACCCCCTTACACTTAAGGTACCTTCACACGAAACGACATTATAACGATATCGCTAGCAATCCGTGACGTTGCAGCGTCCTCGCTAGCGATATCGTTTCGTTTGACACGCAGCAGCGATCAGGATCCTGCTGTGATGTCGCTGGTCGCTGAATAAAGTCCAGAACTTTATTTGGTCGTCCGATCGCTGTGTATCGTTGTGTTTGAAAGCAAAAGCAACGATACCAGCGATATTTTACACTGGTAACCAGGGTAAACATCGGGTTACTAAGCGCAGGGCCGCGCTTAGTTACCCGATGTTTACCCTGGTTACTAGCGTAAAATGTAAAAAAAACAAACAGCACATACTCACATTGCGTCCCCTGCAGTCTGCTTCCTCCTCTGACTCAGCGCCGCAAAGTGAAAGTGAAAGCAGCACAGCGGTGACGTCACCGCTCTGCTCTCACTGTACGGCGCTCAGTCAGTCAGGAAGTGGACGCAGGGGGACGTGAATGTAAGTATGTGCTGTTTGTTTTTTTTAGATTTTACGCTGGTAACCAGGGTAAACATCGGGTTACTAAGCGCGGCCCTGCGCTTAGTTACCCGATGTTTACCCTGGTTACCAGGGGACCTCGGCATAGTTGATCGCTGGAGAGCGGTATGTGTGACAGCTCTCCAGCGACCAAACAGCGACGCTGCAGCGATCGACATCGTTGTCGCTATCGCTGCAGCGTCGCTTCGTGTGAAGGTACCTTTAGGTCTGAGTATGCAGCTTATCAGCAAATTGTTTAAGATAATGGCTCTATGATATAGACTATGACTATGCAGAACACTCTTTAAGTGCTATGATCTATGCACTAATCCATAGACTATGAAGCAGAAAGTATTGCTGCTGACATAATAAAATCAACGACTGTCTTGTCTGATTGGCTGTGTGTGAGGACACACATCCACCAATAGCTAAACCTGTCTGCTCCTTTAAAACCCTCTTTGGAATGATATGTTTCTGAGCTACTTGATTTTAATTACACCATCATAAATATTATGGACGATAAATGAAACATAAAGAACAGGTTAAATTCAAGAAGACAGCAAGAAAATTGCGTGCATATGTAGTATAAAAAATGGTAAACAGTTTTCACACCTATCTACAATCACAGATGAATGTATTTTGTGGGAAACTGATGTTAATACGGTAATTTTCTTAGTACAGATACACACCAACATGAGGCAATGAAATGAAAAACAAATGGCATAAACCATTATTAAGCATAAAAACTGTATACCATCAATATCGAATCCCAAGTATATTTAAATATGTAGATATGTCTGGGCCCAGGCAGTGAATGACGCAGCTCCCTCTCCCTCTAGCACAGTGAGTAGTTCCATCATAACAGCAAGAACTAAGTGGGAACTGTATTACGTCCATGGAGACAAACCTTTCTTCTCTGCAGTTTAGGGCATTTTGTCAGTATGGTATTGTTCGCTTCATATACACAAAGCAATCAAGTGGTGTAATTGCTGTCATTCAAGGAAGAACACAATTTAGGAAACATGTCTAGGAAATATGGTTAACCGCACGGTGGCTCAGTGGTTAGCACTGCAGCGCTGGAGTCCTGGGTTAAAATCCCACCAAGGACAACATCTGCAAGGAGTTTGTATGTTCTCTCTGTGTTTGCGTGGGTTTCCTCTGGGTTCTCCGGTTTCCTCCCACATTCCAAAGATACCGATAGGGAATCTAGATAGTGAGCCCCATCAGGGACAGCGATAATGTGTGTAAATTGTAAAGCTCTGTGGAATATGTTAGCACTATATAAAAACAAAGATTATTATTATAGTTACTAATAAAAATCTTCCGAACACTTTTTGCATCTACCTAAATGGATTAGAAAAGGATTTTAGTTTAAATGTAACTGCAATTTTAAAGGCAATGTGTCAGTAGAAAATGACCTATTGATAAACCACTTACCAACATATGACATACTCCCTGGCTATGATGAGGGCTCGCAAACATGAGACTGCAATTTAGCTGGCAGATAATGGCTGAATTATTCAGCTATCATCTGCCTCTAAAAGCCAAGGATGGAGCACAGCTCTGCCCGCGACTCTTAATTTGTTAAATGCCAGTGTCAATCTGTGTGCAAGGGTGCAAGTCATTATATGCGCCCATGACGTGATCGTGACGCACCAATAGGTTGCCATGACAGCCAGAGATTTTCTAAAGACCCCCATGCTTGTGATGACGGTGCTCTTGTGAAAACCAAGTAGCTGGCGTTCATAGGAGACTGTGGTATTGCTGTTTATATTAGAAGCTATTAGCCAATCACAGGTTCAAGTCCCCTAGGGGGACTCAGAAGTGAAAGTAAAAAAACGTATTTAAAAATACATTAAAATATAAAAGTTCAAATTGCCTCCCCTTTTTCAGATTAAAAATAAGGAAATAAAAATACACATATTTGATTTTGCTATGTGCCTAAAAGTCTGGTCTCTCAAATATATAAAATAAATTAAACCGATCAGTAAACAGCATAATGAGGAAACAAATGTGAAAGACCACAATTACAATTTTTCAACCACTGCAACACAGCAATAAAAAGCAATAACGGTGATCGAAACATCGTATCTACCCGAAATGGTATCAGTAAAAACGTCCGCTCAGGAAGCAAAAAACAAGCATCCCACAGCCCCATTGAACAAACATTTAAAATGTCATGGGTCTCGGAAAACGGTGACACATTTGTGAAATATATTGTTTTTACAAATTTTAGAAGAAAAAAAAACAACTGTGCATGTTTCGTGTCTGCAGAATCATGCTGACCTGGAGAATCATATTGGTGCCATTCAAAAGTACAACTTGTCCTTCAAAAAACAAGAGCTCACATAGCTATATTGATAGAAAAATAAAAAAATATATAGTGCAGAAATAAAAAATTGGTTAAATCAGAATTTTTGTGTTAAATGTTTTTTCTTTTGCTTTTGTGGGTTTTATGGAGGGGAGCAAAAATCTATCTAAAAGATGAAATAGAGACATAATTTGTAATTGTAGTCCTGCCTCTGGTGATAATGAGACTTCTGAAATTTCTTCCTGAAAGAACACTAAATTTGAACCTAAAATAGCCATATGGCACTGTGAAAAATGGCAAGCTTTCTAATTGTGATTTTTAATACAGATCGTGATATGAATAAAAAGCAAATATTGGCCAACACTTAAAAAAATAATTTAGTACAAAAATGTGAATGAAAGAAATGGTCATTTTCTGGCGCTTCTAAGCTTACTACTAAAACAATTCCTAACATTCCTTCGTTTTATTGGGCTTGGTTCGGTGCAGAGCTGTAGGATTTCATACTTCCTGTGTTGTACTTCCATCTGCAGCAACAGACAGTCATTAGTCGCTATTAACTCTTTAGCTTACGGTTTACCAAAGTAAATGCATTTAGAAGTTAGAGTTTGAACTTTATAAATTATTTCAAAAAGTATTTTAGACAATTTATAAGAGGTTGTCCATAAAAAAAACTCATTGACCAAACAATAGACCACATCATTATAAAGATTAGACCCCTGATTAGTTTCCTATAAACTCTTTCCCATCAGCTTGCAGGGAGCAATGCATGCGAATATATAGCTACAATTACACAACTACTCCGGATGAAAGACATTCCTTGTTTTCACTAAGTGAAATTGACATATTATATACAGTACAGACCAAAAGTTTGGACACACCTTCTCATTTAAAGATTTTTCTGTATTTTCATGACTATGCAAATTGTACATTCACACTGCAGGCATCAAAACTATGAATTAACACATGTGGAATTATATACTTAACAAAAAAGTGTGAAACAACTGAAATTATGTCTTATATTCTAGGTTCTTCAAAGTAGCCACCTTTTGCTTTGATGACTGCTTTGCACACTCTTGGCTTTCTCTTGATGAGCTTCAAGAGGTAGTCACCGGGAATGGTCTTCCAACAATCTTGAAGGAGTTCCCAGAGATGCTTAGCACTTGTTGGCCTTTTTGCCTTCACTCTGCGGTCCAGCTCACCCCAAACCATCTCGATTGGGTTCAGGTCTGGTGACTGTGGAGGCCAGGTCATCTGGCGTAGCACCCCATCACTCTCCTTCTTGGTCAAATAGCCCTTACACAGCCTGGAGGTGTGCTTGAGGTCATTGTCCTGTTGAAAAATAAATGATGGTCCAACTAAATGCAAACTGGATGGAATAGCATGCCGCTGCAAGATGCTATGGTAGCCATGCTGGTTCAGTATGCCTTCAATTTTGAATAAATTCCCAACAGTGTCACCAGCAAAGCACCCCCACACCATCACACCTCCTCCTCCATGCTTCATGGTGGGAACCAGGCATGTAGAGTCCATCCGTTCACCTTTTCTGCATCGCACAAAGACACGGTGGTTGGAACCAAAGATCTCAAATTTGGACTCATCATTTTAACCCCTTCATGACCTTGCCGTTTTTTGCAATTCTGACCAGTGTCCCTTTATGAGGTAATAACTCAGGAACGCTTCAACGGATCCTAGCGATTCTGAGATTGTTTTTTCGTGACATATTGGGCTTCATGATAGTGGTAAATTTAGGTCGATAATTTCTGAGTTTATTTGTGAAAAAAACGGAAATTTGGCAAAAATTTTGAAAATTTCGCAATTTTCACATTTTGAATTTTTATTCTGTTAAACCAGAGAGTTATGTGACACAAAATAGTTAATAAATAACATTTCCCACATGTCTACTTTACATCAGCACAATTTTGGAAACAAATTTTTTTTTTGCTAGGAAGTTATAAGGGTTAAAATTTGACCAGTGATTTCTCATTTTTACAACAAAATTTACAAAACCATTTTTTTTAGGGACCACCTCACATTTGAAGTCAGTTTGAGGGTTCTATATGGCTGAAAATACCCCAAAGTGACACCATTCTAAAAACTGCACCTCTCAAGGTGCTCAAAACCACATTCAAGAAGTTTATTAACCCTTCAGGTGTTTCACAGCAGCAGAAGCAACATGGAAGTAAAAAATGAACATTTAACTTTTTAGTCACAAAAATGATCTTTTAGCAACAATTTTTTATTTTCCCAAGGGTAAAAGGAGAAACTGGACCACGAACGTTGTTGTCCAATTTGTCCTGAGTACGCTGATACCTCATATGTGGGGGTAAACCACTGTTTGGGCGCACGACAGGGCTCGGAAGGGAAGGAGCGCCATTTGACTTTTTGAATTAAAAATTGGCTCCAATCTTTAGCGGACACCATGTCGCGTTTGGAGAGCCCCCGTGTGCCCAAACATTGGAGCTCCCCCACAATTGACCACATTTTGGAAACTAGACCCCCCAAGGAACTTATCTAGAAGCATAGTGAGCACTTTAAACCCCCAGGTGCTTCACAAATTGATCCGTAAAAATGAAAAAGTACTTTTTTTTCACAAAAAAATTATTTTAGCCTCAATTTTTTCATTTTCACATGGGCAACAGGATAAAATGGATCCTAAATTTTGTTGGGCAATTTCTCCTGAGTACACCAATACCTCACATGTGGGGGTAAACCACTGTTTGGGCACATGGTAAGGCTCGGAAGGGAAGGAGCGCCATTTGACTTTTTGAATGAAAAATTATCTCCATCGTTAGCGGACACCATGTTGCGTTTGGAAAGCCCCTGTGTGCCTAAACATTGGAGCTCCTCCACAAGTGACCCCATTTTGGAAACTAGACCCCCCAAGGAACTCATCTAGAGGCATAGTGAGCACTTTAAATCCCCAGGTGCTTCACAAATTGATCTGCAAAAATGAAAAAGTACTTTTTTTTCACACAAAATTTCTTTTAGCCTCAATTCTTTCATTTTCACATGGGCAACAGGATAAAATGGATCCTAAAATTTGTTGGGCAATTTCTTCTGAGTATGCCGATACCTCATATGTGGGGGTAAACCACTGTTTGGGTGCACGGCAAGGCTCGGAAGGGGAGGCGTGCCATTTGACTTTTTGAATGGAAAATTAGCTCCAATCGTTAGCGGACACCATGTCGCGTTTGGAGAGCCCCTGTGTGCCTAAACATTGGAGCTCCCCTACAAGTGACCCCATTTTGGAAACTAGACCCCCCAAGGAACTTATCTAGATGCATAGTGAGCACTTATAACCCCCAGGTGCTTCACAGAAGTTTATAACGCAGAGCCGTGAAAATAAAAAAATAATTTTTCTTTCCTCAAAAATGAGTTTTAGCCCAGAATTTTTTATTTTCCCAAGGGTAATAGGAGAAATTGGACCCCAAATGTTGTTGTCCAGTTTGTCCTGAGTACGATGATACCTCATATGTGGGGGTAAACCACTGTTTGGGCGCACAGCAGGGCTCGGAAGGGAAGGCACGCCATTTGGCTTTTTGAATGGAAAATTAGCTCCAATCATTAGCGGACACCATGTCGCGTTTGGAGAGCCCCTGTGTGCCTAAACATTGGAGCTCCCGCACAAGTGACCCCATTTTGGAAACTAGACCTCCCAAGGAACTAATCTAGATGTGTGGTGAGCACTTTGAACCCCCAAGTGCTTCACAGAAGTTTATAACGCAGAGCCATGAAAATAAAAAATAATTTTTCTTTTCTCAAAAATGATTTTTTAGCCCACAATTTTTTATTTTCCCAAGGGTAACAGGAGAAATTGGACCCCAAAAGTTGTTGTCCAGTTTCTCCTGAGTACGCTGATACCCCATATGTGGGGGTAAACCACTGTTTTGGCACATGTCGGGGTTCGGAAGGGAAGTAGTGACATTTTGAAATGCAGACTTTGATGGAATGCTCTGCGGGCGTCAGGTTGCGTTTGCAGAGCCCCTGATGTGCCTAAACAGTAGGAACTCCCCACAATTGACTCCATTTTGGAAACTAGACCCCCAAGGGAACTTATCTAGATGTGTAGTGAGCACTTTGAACCCCCAAGTGCTTCACAGAAGTTTATAACGCAGAGCCGTGAAAATAAAAAATGTGTTTCCTTTCCTCAAAAATATTTTTTTAGCCCAGAATTTTTTTATTTTTGCAAGAGAAACAGGAGAAATTGGACCCCAAAAGTTGTTGTCCAGTTTCTCCTGAGTACGCTGATACCCCATATGTGGGGGTAAACCACTGTTTGGGCACATGTCGGGGCTCGGAAGGGAAGTAGTGACGTTTTGGAATGCAGACTTTGATGGAATGGTCTGCGGGCATCATAGATAATAACAAAAGAGAAAAAGTAGGCCTGACAAAACGGGAGTCACCACCAAATGAATACACAATCACAGCTTTATTTGATAAATATATAAGCAAAAAGGCAAACCACATTTAAAAACATTTAAAACAGGGAGATAACAAAAACTCCCACAATCACAAAAGCCCTGAATAAGGCAAAAGAACCCGCATAGAACCAAACAGGGTTAAATACACAAGCCTAAATATGCGCAATAGCTAATACCACAATGAGGTGGCTACTAATGGCCAGCCCTGATGATCCCAAGAACTGGCTGAAATACACAGGCATATAATAAGCCAAACAATGTCCCGACTATCAAGCTATAATGATCCTAATGTGGTGATGCACCATAGTACCTGTAAATGCAAAAAATAATAATGATGATGATCCACACAGACATGGACATGAGTTCAAAGATACAAGCTGTGCAACAGGACTATGATGAAAGGTGCTATACCCACCACATGATCTGTCTGTAGCCAAAGACGTGTAACAGCCAACCTCAAAGGTATGAATAGCCCATGAGCCCCAGGATGAAGCTGGCCCTGAGTGGCATGTGTACCCTGCGGAAAATATGCGGGCAGCAGGCACCCGACGCGTGTCGCCACACTAAAATGGCTTCATCAGGGGTAGTGCCTGTGTGTCCAGCCCCCAGCTTATATGGGAAATAAATGGTGACATACCGTGAGCAGCTGTGAAGCGGCCAAGAGCGCCGCATGGAGTGGATGTAATGGCGATCGCACATGCCGGGCCCGGCGTGTATACAATGCGCATGCGCCGGCGTCCAAGAGCGGAAGTGTGAGCTCCGCTCATGGTCGTCCTGGCAACAAGCGCATTCAGCGTATTGAAGTGTGCACAAGAGAATTATAAGAAAAAGAAGGTAACGGTTGTAGCAGAGTATACATGGTAAGAAGTGAAATATAAATGAGGCATGATGAAAATGAACAACTGGGAAAATGTTGACTGCCCGGCTGCAAAAAAAAAAAAAAAAATTGGTTTCTGGTGGACCCCAAAACACCTAGAACTAACCTGTACAGGAATGGCATAATAAATACACATACCTGAAAACCGTAAAAGGCAAGCAGGGAGGGTTAAATATTAATACACTCTCCAATTCCTATGCACAGATATATGACTATGTCAGATAAATAATACAAAAAACTAATAAAATATAAAAAAAACCGTGTACTGAATCCAAAGCAGTATGACAAAGCTTGGGAAGCACAAATAATATACAAAGGTACAAGGTACAAATAATTCAAAAATTACACTCAGACTGATGTTTGAACAATTGGAAAAGAACACCAAAAGCCATTCACTGGTGAGAGAGTCCAGATGTCCCCGTTATACAGTTTATTGTTTATAGAAGCCAGTGAACAACAGGTCCTCATTGATTCCAATGGGGATTACACAGTTCAGATCAAAGATCCACTTGGATTCCCGCTTGAGGAGCTCAAGAGTGACATTGCCACCCCTCATATTCATCTGTACCGCTTCAAGTCCCAAAATCTTCGTGCCAGCCCATTGTGAATTATGTTCAGCCAGAAAATGCGAAGCCACAGAAGTCAGGGTTTTCCCTTTTTCCCTGTCCTTTTTCGCCGTGGTAATATTAGAGAAATGTTGCTGTATACGTCTCCTGAGCTCCTGTGTGGTTTGACCCACATACACTTTGGGGCATGGGCATACCAACGCATAGATGAGATTCCGAGACTTACAATTAAAGTAAGTCCTAGTGGGAGTCTGTGAAAACAAAGAAGGCACCATGATTTTTGCATCACCACTGGTGAATGGGCAGATACTACAATTTCCACAGGGGAAGGTGCCCATCAATCTAACCCCTCTGTTAAGTCTCGTGACCGGTCGCTGGAAATGACTGTGGCTCAGACGGTCCCTGAAACTCCTAGCCCTCCTGGCCACCAAATTTGGTTGGGAGGCAATATGGGGGAGAAGTTTGGATTCACTCTGTAGAATACCCCAGTATTTGGACAGGATCCCCCGTAAATCCTGCCACTGATTGTTAAAAACTGTGATTATTCCCAAAGGTTTCTCGGTGATCCTGGGCTTGCCCTGTAAAAGTTCTTCCCTACTGCTATTCTTGGCTGCCGAGAACGCCCGGGAAATAACCCGCCTGGGGTACCCCCTCTCCCGAAACCGTGCAGTGAGCTCACGAGAATGCATGGTGAAATCCCTATGTTCACTACAGTTCCTCCTAACTCTATAAAACTGACCCTTCGGAATACCTTTTTTAAGATGCAAAGGGTGGAAGCTGTCGAAATGTAGAAGGCTATTAGTAGCCGTAGGCTTTCGATATAGAGTAGTCAGAATTCTTTGGTCCTTCACCTGCAGTGTTAAATCCAAAAACTCGATTGCAGTCTGAGAGTATTGTGATGTAAGATGGATATTCAATGGGTTGTCATTGAGTGTGCTCACAAATTCTTTACACAGTTCCAGGGTGCCTGTCCAAATAAACACAATATCGTCAATGTAACGAAAATACCTAATGACGTACTCAGAAAAATAATTCGAACAGAACACCCTTGTAGCCTCCCACCAACCCAAAAAGAGGTTGGCATAAGACGGGGCGCAGCGTGCCCCCATAGCCGTGCCCCTTACTTGCCTGTAGTAGACGCGGTCAAAGATAAAGTAGTTTTGATCCAAGACAAAGAGCAATAGATCCAGAATGAACGAATCGTGTCCTCTATCGCCTGTAGTGTTCAAATCCAGAAAATACGAGACAGCATGTATGCCCCATTCATGTCCAATGCATGTGTAAAGCGACTCCACATCCAAGGTGACCAGCCATGCCCCTGATGGAATTTCCAGATCCTGTAATTGTTGAATAAGGAATGTGGAGTCCTTCACATAAGACTTGAGAGACACAACTAAAGGCTGAAGAAAAAAATCAATGTAAACACACGGCCTTTCCAGTAACCCACCAATCCCAGAGACTATAGGCCTACCCGGTGGAACCTGTAAAGATTTGTGCACCTTGGGGAGCATATAGAAGGTAGGAGTCCTGGGATGGTGGTTGGTTAGAAATTCTCGTTCACGTTTGTTGATAATATTGCGTGTGTATGCAGCCTCCAACAATCGATTCAGTTTACCCTGAAAGACACAAGTGGGATCTGAAGGCAACACTTGATAACACTCTGTGTTCCCCAATTGTCGCGTGGCTTCACGTGTATAAAGGTCAACCGGCCAAATTACCAAATTGCCTCCTTTATCCGCTTCACGGATGACAAAATCCCTATTAGAACCCAGTTTAGTGAGAATAGCCTGGTCACGTTGACTAATATTTCTCCCCCTACTTGGATCCAACTTAAGGTCGTGTACCTCACTGCACACTGCATTGAAGAAACTCTGTACCGCCGGGAACAGGGTAAACAGGGGAGTCGCTTGTGAGGGAAGCCTCCCGGTGAACTTTCTTCTGGGCTGGCACCCTTCACCCTCATCTAGGAGGTCAAGAAGATCCCTCAGGACAAGTCTATCGGCCATGGGTAGTTCATCTATAGCTGAGGGACGATGATAGAGTAGTTTAAAAGTGAGCTGTCTGCAGAACAGGTAGACATCCTTGACAAAAGTAAATTTATCAAGCCCACTGGTAGGGCAGAAAGAGAGACCCTTTTGCAAAAGCATGGTCTCTCGTTCAGATAGCACATAGTCAGACAAATTAATAATCTGCAACTTACCAGTGGTACATAATGAATCCGTTATTAGCGTCTCCTGTTCTGCCGCGTCTCCCGCTTGTGTCGGGGCGACCATGCTTTGCGGTTCCGGACTCGCTTCTGTTGGAACACGTCTCCTCCTCCGACCCCTCCTCATGGTGTCTCATGGTGCCTTCTTTGTTTTCACAGACTCCCACTAGGACTTACTTTAATTGTAAGTCTCGGAATCTCATCTATGCGTTGGTATGCCCATGCCCCAAAGTGTATGTGGGTCAAACCACACAGGAGCTCAGGAGACGTATACAGCAACATTTCTCTAATATTACCACAGCGAAAAAGGACAGGGAAAAAGGGAAAACCCTGACTTCTGTGGCTTCGCATTTTCTGGCTGAACATAATTCACAATGGGCTGGCACGAAGATTTTGGGACTTGAAGCGGTACAGATGAATATGAGGGGTGGCAATGTCACTCTTGAGCTCCTCAAGCGGGAATCCAAGTGGATCTTTGATCTGAACTGTGTAATCCCCATTGGAATCAATGAGGACCTGTTGTTCACTGGCTTCTATAAACAATAAACTGTATAACGGGGACATCTGGACTCTCTCACCAGTGAATGGCTTTTGGTGTTCTTTTCCAATTGTTCAAACATCAGTCTGAGTGTAATTTTTGAATTATTTGTACCTTGTACCTTTGTATATTATTTGTGCTTCCCAAGCTTTGTCATACTGCTTTGGATTCAGTACACGGTTTTTTTATATTTTATCAGTTTTTTGTATTATTTATCTGACATAGTCATATATCTGTGCATAGGAATTGGAGAGTGTATTAATATTTAACCCTCCCTGCTTGCCTTTTACGGTTTTCAGGTATGTGTATTTATTATGCCATTCCTGTACAGGTTAGTTCTAGGTGTTTTGGGGTCCACCAGAAACCAATTTTTTTTTTTTTTTTTTTTTTTTGCAGCCGGGCAGTCAACATTTTCCCAGTTGTTCATTTTCATCATGCCTCATTTATATTTCACTTCTTACCATGTATACTCTGCTACAACCGTTACCTTCTTTTTCTTATAATTCTCTTGTGCACACTTCAATACGCTGAATGCGCTTGTTGCCAGGACGACCATGAGCGGAGCTCACACTTCTGCTCTTGGACGCCGGCGCATGCGCATTGTATACACGCCGGGCCCGGCATGTGCGATCGCCATTACATCCACTCCATGCGGCGCTCTTGGCCGCTTCACAGCTGCTCACGGTATGTCACCATTTATTTCCCATATAAGCTGGGGGCTGGACACACAGGCACTACCCCTGATGAAGCCACTTTAGTGTGGCGACACGCGTCGGGTGCCTGCTGCCCGCATATTTTCCGCAGGGTACACATGCCACTCAGGGCCAGCTTCATCCTGGGGCTCATGGGCTATTCATACCTTTGAGGTTGGCTGTTACACGTCTTTGGCTACAGACAGATCATGTGGTGGGTATAGCACCTTTCATCATAGTCCTGTTGCACAGCTTGTATCTTTGAACTCATGTCCATGTCTGTGTGGATCATCATCATTATTATTTTTTGCATTTACAGGTACTATGGTGCATCACCACATTAGGATCATTATAGCTTGATAGTCGGGACATTGTTTGGCTTATTATATGCCTGTGTATTTCAGCCAGTTCTTGGGATCATCAGGGCTGGCCATTAGTAGCCACCTCATTGTGGTATTAGCTATTGCGCATATTTAGGCTTGTGTATTTAACCCTGTTTGGTTCTATGCGGGTTCTTTTGCCTTATTCAGGGCTTTTGTGATTGTGGGAGTTTTTGTTATCTCCCTGTTTTAAATGTTTTTAAATGTGGTTTGCCTTTTTGCTTATATATTTATCAAATAAAGCTGTGATTGTGTATTCATTTGGTGGTGACTCCCGTTTTGTCAGGCCTACTTTTTCTCTTTTGTTATTATCTTTGGTACTTCTTTAGGCCTAGGTTGAGTCCCATTTACTGTGGTGCCCCCATATGTGCTTTTTGCTATACAGTGTTCATATGTGGTTCTTTTTTGTCCACATCTTCCGGGTGTTGGCACACGGTTCGGTTACTGTGTATATTTATTGATTGACAGTGTATTTATTTACTGTGCTTATTATTAGCATGGATTTGGCGGCAAGAGAAGCCGCATGGAGTAGCCAGGCCAAGAATTTGTTTTCGGATGATGGTCCGGTTGTTGTAGACAGTAGATCTGGGACCGATGATTTTCATCAGGTTACCAGGGAGCTAATCAATTTACATAAAGCATATGCCAAAACTTGGTGGAATTTAAAAACCTTAGAGGAATACAAGCGTGTGGGTATTATACCTAGGGGACTTAGGGTACAAATATTCCCTGCTTGGGAGGTTGATGAAGGGTTTCAAAAAACTTGGGAGTCGGGGTTATCCAAATGCTCTTTTATTATTGTAGACATGTTGATTGAACATGATCAGGAGGTTTTGAGGTCTCTTAAAGATAAACTTCAATTACATGAAGGTAAATTGAATGGCTTTGACCATAAATCATTAGTGGAGCCTTTTCAGGGGCAGCTCAAAAATACCCTTGATAGTTTTGAAAAAGATATTACCACCAAGAAGAGACAGAAGTTTAAGAGGGATCAGATAGACTTCAAAAATGGTCGTGCCTTCAAATGGACACATAAAGGCAATAGGAGGCCTGGATATAGGCCGGAGCAGGCTGAGAGTATTGTGGCTAGTGTATCGGACATACCCTCCAGTGACGGTTTTTTATCATCGGAACAAAGCGACAACGAAAGCGCAGGAGGAGGGGTCGGAGGAGGAGACGTGTTCCAACAGAAGCGAGTCCGGAACCGCAAAGCATGGTCGCCCCGACACAAGCGGGAGACGCGGCAGAACAGGAGACGCTAATAACGGATTCATTATGTACCACTGGTAAGTTGCAGATTATTAATTTGTCTGACTATGTGCTATCTGAACGAGAGACCATGCTTTTGCAAAAGGGTCTCTCTTTCTGCCCTACCAGTGGGCTTGATAAATTTACTTTTGTCAAGGATGTCTACCTGTTCTGCAGACAGCTCACTTTTAAACTACTCTATCATCGTCCCTCAGCTATAGATGAACTACCCATGGCCGATAGACTTGTCCTGAGGGATCTTCTTGACCTCCTAGATGAGGGTGAAGGGTGCCAGCCCAGAAGAAAGTTCACCGGGAGGCTTCCCTCACAAGCGACTCCCCCGTTTACCCTGTTCCCGGCGGTACAGAGTTTCTTCAATGCAGTGTGCAGTGAGGTACACGACCTTAAGTTGGATCCAAGTAGGGGTAGAAATATTAGTCAACGTGACCAGGCTATTCTCACTAAACTGGGTTCTAATAGGGATTTTGTCATCCGTGAAGCGGATAAAGGAGGCAATTTGGTAATTTGGCCGGTTGACCTTTATACACGTGAAGCCACGCGACAATTGGGGAACACAGAGTGTTATCAAGTGTTGCCTTCAGATCCCACTTGTGTCTTTCAGGGTAAACTGAATCGATTGTTGGAGGCTGCATACACACGCAATATTATCAACAAACGTGAACGAGAATTTCTAACCAACCACCATCCCAGGACTCCTACCTTCTATATGCTCCCCAAGGTGCACAAATCTTTACAGGTTCCACCGGGTAGGCCTATAGTCTCTGGGATTGGTGGGTTACTGGAAAGGCCGTGTGTTTACATTGATTTTTTTCTTCAGCCTTTAGTTGTGTCTCTCAAGTCTTATGTGAAGGACTCCACATTCCTTATTCAACAATTACAGGATCTGGAAATTCCATCAGGGGCATGGCTGGTCACCTTGGATGTGGAGTCGCTTTACACATGCATTGGACATGAATGGGGCATACATGCTGTCTCGTATTTTCTGGATTTGAACACTACAGGCGATAGAGGACACGATTCGTTCATTCTGGATCTATTGCTCTTTGTCTTGGATCAAAACTACTTTATCTTTGACCGCGTCTACTACAGGCAAGTAAGGGGCACGGCTATGGGGGCACGCTGCGCCCCGTCTTATGCCAACCTCTTTTTGGGTTGGTGGGAGGCTACAAGGGTGTTCTGTTCGAATTATTTTTCTGAGTACGTCATTAGGTATTTTCGTTACATTGACGATATTGTGTTTATTTGGACAGGCACCCTGGAACTGTGTAAAGAATTTGTGAGCACACTCAATGACAACCCATTGAATATCCATCTTACATCACAATACTCTCAGACTGCAATCGAGTTTTTGGATTTAACACTGCAGGTGAAGGACCAAAGAATTCTGACTACTCTATATCGAAAGCCTACGGCTACTAATAGCCTTCTACATTTCGACAGCTTCCACCCTTTGCATCTTAAAAAAGGTATTCCGAAGGGTCAGTTTTATAGAGTTAGGAGGAACTGTAGTGAACATAGGGATTTCACCATGCATTCTCGTGAGCTCACTGCACGGTTTCGGGAGAGGGGGTACCCCAGGCGGGTTATTTCCCGGGCGTTCTCGGCAGCCAAGAATAGCAGTAGGGAAGAACTTTTACAGGGCAAGCCCAGGATCACCGAGAAACCTTTGGGAATAATCACAGTTTTTAACAATCAGTGGCAGGATTTACGGGGGATCCTGTCCAAATACTGGGGTATTCTACAGAGTGAATCCAAACTTCTCCCCCATATTGCCTCCCAACCAAATTTGGTGGCCAGGAGGGCTAGGAGTTTCAGGGACCGTCTGAGCCACAGTCATTTCCAGCGACCGGTCACGAGACTTAACAGAGGGGTTAGATTGATGGGCACCTTCCCCTGTGGAAATTGTAGTATCTGCCCATTCACCAGTGGTGATGCAAAAATCATGGTGCCTTCTTTGTTTTCACAGACTCCCACTAGGACTTACTTTAATTGTAAGTCTCGGAATCTCACCTATGCGTTGGTATGCCCATGCCCCAAAGTGTATGTGGGTCAAACCACACAGGAGCTCAGGAGACGTATACAGCAACATTTCTCTAATATTACCACGGCGAAAAAGGACAGGGAAAAAGGGAAAACCCTGACTTCTGTGGCTTCACATTTTCTGGCTGAACATAATTCACAATGGGCTGGCACGAAGATTTTGGGACTTGAAGCGGTACAGATGAATATGAGGGGTGGCAATGTCACTCTTGAGCTCCTCAAGCGGGAATCCAAGTGGATCTTTGATCTGAACTGTGTAATCCCCATTGGAATCAATGAGGACCTGTTGTTCACTGGCTTCTATAAACAATAAACTGTATAACGGGGACATCTGGACTCTCTCACCAGTGAATGGCTTTTGGTGTTCTTTTCCAATTGTTCAAACATCAGTCTGAGTGTAATTTTTGAATTATTTGTACCTTGTACCTTTGTATATTATTTGTGCTTCCCAAGCTTTGTCATACTGCTTTGGATTCAGTACACGGTTTTTTTTATATTTTATTAGTTTTTTGTATTATTTATCTGACATAGTCATATATCTGTGCATAGGAATTGGAGAGTGTATTAATATTTAACCCTCCCTGCTTGCCTTTTACGGTTTTCAGGTATGTGTATTTATTATGCCATTCCTGTACAGGTTAGTTCTAGGTGTTTTGGGGTCCACCAGAAACCAATTTTTTTTTTTTTTTTTTTTTTGCAGCCGGGCAGTCAACATTTTCCCAGTTGTTCATTTTCATCATGCCTCATTTATATTTCACTTCTTACCATGTATACTCTGCTACAACCGTTACCTTCTTTTTCTTATAATTCTCTTGTGCACACTTCAATACGCTGAATGCGCTTGTTGCCAGGACGACCATGAGCGGAGCTCACACTTCCGCTCTTGGACGCCGGCGCATGCGCATTGTATACACGCCGGGCCCGGCATGTGCGATCGCCATTACATCCACTCCATGCGGCGCTCTTGGCCGCTTCACAGCTGCTCACGGTATGTCACCATTTATTTCCCATATAAGCTGGGGGCTGGACACACAGGCACTACCCCTGATGAAGCCATTTTAGTGTGGCGACACGCGTCGGGTGCCTGCTGCCCGCATATTTTCCGCAGGGTACACATGCCACTCAGGGCCAGCTTCATCCTGGGGCTCATGGGCTATTCATACCTTTGAGGTTGGCTGTTACACGTCTTTGGCTACAGACAGATCATGTGGTGGGTATAGCACCTTTCATCATAGTCCTGTTGCACAGCTTGTATCTTTGAACTCATGTCCATGTCTGTGTGGATCATCATCATTATTATTTTTTGCATTTACAGGTACTATGGTGCATCACCACATTAGGATCATTATAGCTTGATAGTCGGGACATTGTTTGGCTTATTATATGCCTGTGTATTTCAGCCAGTTCTTGGGATCATCAGGGCTGGCCATTAGTAGCCACCTCATTGTGGTATTAGCTATTGCGCATATTTAGGCTTGTGTATTTAACCCTGTTTGGTTCTATGCGGGTTCTTTTGCCTTATTCAGGGCTTTTGTGATTGTGGGAGTTTTTGTTATCTCCCTGTTTTAAATGTTTTTAAATGTGGTTTGCCTTTTTGCTTATATATTTATCAAATAAAGCTGTGATTGTGTATTCATTTGGTGGTGACTCCCGTTTTGTCAGGCCTACTTTTTCTCTTTTGTTATTATCTTTGGTACTTCTTTAGGCCTAGGTTGAGTCCCATTTACTGTGGTGCCCCCATATGTGCTGTCTGCGGGCATCATGTTACGTTTGCAGAGCCCCTGATATACCTAAACAGTAGAAACCCCCCACAAGTGACCCCATTTTGGAAACTAGACCCCCCAAGGAACTTATCTAGATGTGTGGTGAGCACGTTCAACCCCCAAGTGCTTCACAGAAGTTTACAACGCAGAGCCGTGAAAATAAAAAATCATTTTTCTTTCCTCAAAAAAGATGTTTTAGCAAGCAATTTTTTATTTTCACAAGGGTAACAGGAGAATTTGGACCCCAATGTTTGTTGCCCAGTTTGTTGTGAGTACGCTGATACCCCATATGTGGGGGTAAACCACTGTTTGGGCACACGTCAGGGCTCGGAAGGGAAGTAGTGACATTTGAAATGCAGACTTTGATGGAATGGTCTGCGGGCGTCACATTGCATTTGCAGAGCCCCTGATGTGCCTAAACAGTAGAAACACCCCACAAGTGACCCCATTTTGGAAACTAGACCCCCGAAGGAACTTATCTAGATGTGTGGTGAGCACTTTCAACCCCCAAGTGCTTCACAGAAGTTTATAACGCAGAGCCGTGAAAGTAAAAAATAATTGTTCTTTCCTCAAAAATTATGTTTTAGCAAGTAATTTTTTATTTTTGCAAGGGTAACAGGAGAAATTGGACCCCAACAGTTGTTGCCCAGTTTGTCCTGAGTACGCTGGTACCCCAAATGTGGGGGTAAACCACTGTTTGGGCGCACGTCGGGGCTTGGAAGGGCGGGAGCACCATTTGACTTTTTGAACGCAAGATTGGCTGGAATCAATGGTGGCGCCATGTTGCGTTTGGAGACCCCTGATGTGCCTAAACAGTGGAAACCCCTCAATTCTAACTTCAACACTAACCCCAACACACCCCTAATCCTAATCCCAACTGTAGCCATAACCCTAATCACAACCCTAACCCCAACACACCCCTAACCACAACCCTAACCGCAACACAACCGTAACCCTAATTCCAACCCTAATCCTAACCCTAATCCCAACCGTACAGGATTACAGCAGATTTCCAGTGTTTTTTTGTGCGGATTTCACCTGCGGATTCCTATTGAGGAACAGGTGTAAAACGCTGCGGAATCCGCACAAAGAATTGACATGCTGCGGAAAATACAATGCAGCGTTTCTGCACGGCATTTTCCGCACCATGGGCACAGCGGATTTGGTTTTCCTTAGGTGTACATGGTACTGTAAACCTGATGGAAAACTGCTTCGAATTCGCAGCGGCCAATCCGCTGCCAATCCGCGGCCAATCCGCTGCCAATCCGCTGCGGATCCGCTGCCGATCCGCTGCCGATCCGCTGCGGATCCGCTGCCGATCCGCTGCCGATCCGCTGCGGATCCGCGGCCGATCCGCTGCGGATCCGCGGCCGATCCGCTCTGTGTGCACATGCCATAACCCTAACCCTACCCGTAACCCTAACCCTACCCCTAACCCTACCCCTAGTTCTAACCCTAGTTCTAACCCTAACCCTAGTGGAAAAAGAAAAAAAAATATTTTCTTTATTTTATTATTGCCCCTACCTAAGGGGGTGATAAAGGGGGGGGTTTATTTATTATTTTTTTATTTTGATCGCTGTGGTAGAACCTACCACAGCGATCAAAATGTACTTGTAATGAATCTGCCGGCCGGCAGATTCGGCGGGTGCACTGAGCATGCGCCCGCCATTTTGGAAGATGGTGGCGCCCAGCGAGGAGACGGACCGACACCGGGAGCCTCGGTAAGTATAAGGGGGGGGAGATCGGGGCACGGGGGGGGCGTCGGAGCACCGGGGGGTGACATAGGAGCAGGGGGGGAGCGGGCAGGAGGACGGGGGAGCTAAGCACAGGACGGAGGGGACCGGACCCCATAACGGAGCACTGGGGGGGCGATCGGTGGGGTGGGGGGGGTCACTTCAGGTTTTCCAGCCATGGCCGATGATATTGCAGCATCGGCCATGGCTGGATTGTAATATTTCACCAGTTTTTTAGGTGAAATATTACAAATCGCTCTGATTGGCAGTTTCACTTTCAACAGCCAATCAGAGCGATCGTAGCCACGGGGGGGGGGTGAAGCCACCCCCCCTGGGCTGAAGTACCACTCCCCCTCTCCCTGCAGATCGGGTAAAATAGGAGTTAACCCCTTCACCCGATCTGCAGGGACGCGATCATTCCATGACGCCACATAGGCGTCATGGGTCGGGAAGGGGTTAAAGCACAGATTTCCACTGGTCTAATGTCCATTCCTTGTGTTCTTTAGCCGAAACAAGTTTCTTCTGCTTGTTGCCTGTCCTTAGCAGTGGTTTCCTAGCAGCTATTTTACCATGAAGGCCTGCTGCACAAAGTCTCCTCTTAACAGTTGTTGTAGAGATGTATCTGCTGCTAGAACTCTGTGTGGCATTGACCTGGTCTCTAATCTGAGTTGCTGTTAACCTGCGATTTCTGAGGCTGGTGACTCAGATAAACTTATCCTCAAAAGCAGAGGTGACTCTTGGTATTCCTTTCCTGGGGCGGTCTTCATGTGAGCCAGTTTCTTTCTAGCGCTTGATGGTTTTTGCCACTGCACTTGGGGACACTTTCAAAGTTTTCCCAATTTTTCGGACTGACTGACCTTCTTTTCTTAAAGTAATGATGGCCACTCGTTTTTCTTTACTTAGCTGCTTTTTTCTTGCCATAATACAAATTCTAACAGTCTATTCAGTAAGACTATCAGCTGTGTATCCATCAGACTTCTGCACAACACAACTGATGGTCCCAACACCATTTATAAGGCAAGAAATCCCACTTATTAAACCTGACAGGGCACACATGTGAAGTGAAAACCATTCCCGGTGACTACCTCTTGAAGCTCATCAAGAGAATGCCAAGAGTGTGCAAAGCAGTCATCAAAGCAAAATGTGTCTACTTTGAAGAACCTAGAGTATAAGACATAATTTCAGTTGTTTCACACTTTGTTGTTAAGCATATAATTCCACATGTGTTAATTCATAGTTTTGATGCCTTCAGTGTGAATGTACAATTTTCATAGTCATCAAAATACAGAAAAATCTTTAAATGAGAAGGTGTGTCCAAACTTTTGGTCTGTACTGCATATATGCATGATTTCCTTTTGATGGTTTGCAGGCAGGTCCGGAAGTGTTCGGCAGAGATTATTGACACTTCCTGATTGTTTTCAAGATGACAAGAACTGTAAAACCTCAGACCAAGCTCACAATGCTGGACATTTCAATAAGATGTTATATGATTCTATGGAAATTCATGTACAAGTGTTAGAATTTCTTTGGAACTTCTGCTAGTGAATCACAGAAAAAACACCTGCTCTTTTCCACGAAATGCAAAGGTAAAAGTGTCAATGAGGTCATTTTTTTTCTACAAATGCAAATAATTTTTACCATCCAATTAATATGGAAACATGTCATTAAAGGGACAAGTTAAAGGAACAGTCCGAAACATGAGCATGAGTTATATATTGTGCCAATGATGTCATAGAATCTTGGCCTGCGAAATCTGAAAAAGGCTTTCACAGTGGAGGCCTTCTCACTCTTAGGCTATGTTCACAATGTCCAGTAGTCATTCAATAGAAGAGATCCAGCAGCAATTTGTTGGCAAAAAAAGTTGTGCAGACACAACTGTTTAGTTCATTTAAAAAAAAAAAACTAAAGAAAAACGGAAGGCAAATAATTAACTAATGAAATCCGGTTTTTAAAAATGGACTAAAAAGTCATGTCTGCACAAACTTTTTGCCAACAGATTACTGCTGGTACCATTCTAACGGATCATTACTGGACGTGTGAACATAGCCTTACCTACAGGACTTGATTTGTTTTAGGGAATGATGATGTTATCAGTAGGTGTCATGATCCAGACCGGGTTTTGAGTCCTGTTTTTCCTTTTTCTCGGTCTGGTCATGTCAAGAGTTAACCTTTCCCAGCCTCAGTCTGGGCTCAGGTTGGCTATTTATCGCCTCTGCTTCCTGCAGGCGATGTCAGTTATAGTTTTTGCCTAGGGCTGCTATAGCTGACTCCTATTGCTCTGATTTGTCCTGCTGCATTTGCTGTCCGAACCCGTGTCTCTGTTTTCCCCGTCTTGACTCAATGTTTCCCTTTAGTGTGCTGACTCCCTGGTATTGACTTGGCTTGTATTCTGACCTGCTTCTATCTTTTGTCTTATGGCTTATCTGCTCCTGACTATTACTGATCCCCTGGCTTGTCTCTGACCATGAGTTTGCTTAATCCTTTGGTACTGCGCTACAGTCTAGGATTTGACCCGGCTTGTTTGACTATTCTTCTGCCTCTCGTGATAGCCTCACTGCTGCACTGCAGGCCAGCTCTGTTTAGGTGCAGTCCTGCTTCCACTCTACTGCCATTTTGTGGAGCCTGCACATACCAGCATTGCAGCAGCTTGACAGTAGGGATGACATTGTGAACAAAACTGTTCAATTTACATGTGTAAGTTCCAGGACCTATTAACATTCTTTAGTACCAGGCCACAAATTACATCAGTTTCCACATAATGATAGGAACCCAATGAAGAAATGTACTTTAATTCAGCCTATATTAAAGGGTCTCTTTATGACAACCTATTTTTTACTATAGCCAGTATGGAGATGAGCTAATGGCTCTGCCTCATGAGGCTCCTTATGGTAAGAAGTTGCTAGAGTATCGGACAATAATACATTGCAGCTGACAAACCGAGGCCGCTAGAGCGAAATCCAGGCTGTGCGGAGGCTATTGCCCTGGAAAATAGAGGGAAGTCTCCAGTAGTCTACCCTATTCATATGTGCTACTAGGGTAAATGGAAAAATAATTCTAAAAGGGGTGGTCCGAAACTAAAATTATTGTTATTCCTAAACGTCTGGCGGTACTAACTACAATCTCACTAGCACCATTTGCCTACTATCTGAAAATGTATATTTTCTATACCAAATCTCCTTGCTTCACCATAATATATGGCATTTTCCTGACCCATCAGTTTGTTTGAATGGTTGCAGTGCTGTTGAATTTGTACCTTTAAAAGTCACTGGCTTTCGATGTCATATTTATATACCGTAATGACTCTAAAAGTTCAATAAAAGTTAAATATAAGGAAATTTGATGAAAAAAGAATTAGGTTAGTTTTACCTAATTCTTCGTAAAATGCACATCATCTATGACCACTTCACTAATGAACAAAAGTAGCATATAGCCAATTTGACAAACAAAAGAAAGATCTTGACATTCGAAAAATTGTGTGGTTTTTAAATGACCTCCTGGTATGTGACCCCAACTATTTGTTTGACTACAGTATTACCTTCTGGTCCAGCCCCTGGTTTTGTCCCTCCAGTTAATAACCATTTTTACCTTAGGTTTGCTCTTCCACCCAGCAGCTGCTCCGTTATGCAACCTATCTGACCATAGTAAGTCTAGATTTTTGTATTATAAGTTATTATGTTTTTTTATAAGGCACTATCATATTCTGCAGTGCTTTACATACATCATCATTGCTGTCCCCATTGGGGCTCATAATCTAAATTTCCAATCAGTATGTCTTTGGAGTGTGGGAGGAAACCTGCAGAAATGCAAGGAGAACATACAGGTCTCCAGTGCTGCAAGGCAACAGCTGCTAACCACTGAGCCACCAGAATTAAAAGATGATGGTTGGGGATCCTTCTGGGATCTTCTGGATGGAGTTGCTAGAGCCAAGTCTATCAGTGATATCATTTTTTGAGCTGGCGGCCTCTAAAAGATTTTACAATGTCTCTTGAATCCATGAGTATGCAGTGGTACAATAGGTGTAGGTGCACAGGGGCTTTCTATGTGTCCTCAAATGGGTATGGCACCATATTGCAGATCATTACAGCAGGGATCCACTATATGGCCGTGTGCATGAAGCCTTAGGCTAGTAGGTAATATATGCAGTTGAGTCTTTTGATAGACACTTAGGTAACATTAGAAATCTAATTTATTCCATCCTAAACACCATATGATCATATTTTATGAATGAATTCCCTAAGTGCTTTTCTATACGGTTAGAGACTGCCAAGATAAGAGATCTGTTACATGTGTTTTTATGAATGTCACTTGATCCCTTTTTATACAATGTGATCAACTTATAACATCCATGATATTCCAGGTTCTGCGCCCATTTAATGTCCATACAGTTTACAGATCCTAAGACTTTATTTGCTTGTAAGTCAGATTTAAGAGTTTACTTCCAACTGCATTTTGGACGCTCAAAGGGTTACATATGCCCTCTTGCAGGCAAATTCCAAGAAACAAAATATGTTTTAATACTTTAAGTTCGGGGCTTGTGCAACTCCCACCTCTATCGATGAAATAGCTTAAAGCTGAGTAATTCCTGAAGTGAAGGAGGCCTCTTCCCTCAGGACCCTGTTACCTTAGAAGTCTTTCTGCGCAGCGCGGGCTGTCATTCTGCATTTATGTGCCTTATTTCCACAGCTGGCTTCAGTTTCCATTCTTTATCAATAGACTTTTTTTGCTTGTTTGTATGTTGCACTGGAAATAGCTGGTTCACAAAAAATGCTGTATATCTGTGCATCCGATATACGTATTAATGGATACATAGCAATCCCATAATGCAGAGCTGTCATCCGAATGTCCCCCTTTAGTAGCTGAAGTGGATAATATAGGAGTGTAGATGGGGAACTCCATTACCTGCCTGTGATTATAATAATTAATAAAGCGCTTGTCCACTGCTCGAAAAATCCATCCTGAATCCTTATGTCTCCTCTCAGTAAAATAATAAGACCTAAACTCACCTGCGGTGCCGGCGTCGCTCCAGTAGTATCGGCACTGGGTCTTATGGACCCTCCGTGACATTGTTACGTCACACGATCCCTGCAGCCAATCGGCGCTGTCTCTCTCCATGTACATCTAGTCTTTTGGGCCATTGAAAATGGTAATTGAAGGCATTTCTGAAAGGTGAAAGCATTAGGGTAGACAAGGACAGCTGTTCTCACCAAATTCTTGGATGGAAAATTTGTGCCAAGTAAAGGACATCCCCCTGCACCATCCTGAGGCTGCCTGGTCACGTTACATGCCGCTGGGACGGTGCCAGGCTCATAGGCTCTCCTTAGGCATGAAGCAATAATTAAGACTTCAATGAGTAATCGTGGGAGGATTTAGCCAAAACATGAAAACATTGGTTTCTAGCCAGTTTATTATTGACATTCTCATTACTATGTAGATAATATAATGTCATTATAATGTCTGTTTGTTATCGCCCAGATTTATTGTAAAAGCTTGTGCACAACAAGCGGTGGATGCCGCGTTGGAAACACTGTCACGCCGCCCTTTGAATCTCCACTGGGCAGACTTCATGTCATGCTGAAACCACAGGGAACATTTGGGATACACGGAAGTCGGCAACCATACTTCTAAACAGGTGCACTGACCTTCGCAAACTCTGGTTATATCGCAATTCTGTGCTCCCTGGCCTCAGATCCGATTTCTTTTGGGTCGTATACCCATTTAGTACTCACAAGTACTGTAGTGGAAATCTTTATTGCAACAACGCACCTGATGAAGGTCCATTTGGGGACCGAAACATTGTTTATTTTTTCTGGACTGCATTAAAAATTTTCATACCTAACCAAAGTTGAATGCCAAGTTATATATTCATATTATTCACGGGTTGGGTTCCCACTTGTGCACCACCTACAGCTGTGCGATGGTATATTTTAATATTGTCAAAAATTATCCTTCCCCTCCTTTTTGCTTCCATGTTACCCTTGTTGCTGCAGCTAATCTGTGCTTGTGAGGATTGGCTTTGGCATAATTCATCTCTTTTTACTTCTAGATCTTACAATTGCTCATCAGTTAAATAATATTAAAAAAGGTATAAACGTAAATAAAGTATAAATTGCAACAATACCCTTTATTAAACAACCAAAATATACGAAACCGCCAACAAAGAGTAACACAAGCACCAACCACATGCCATATTGGCAGTGCCCCGTGTCACACACTGTCCAGTATCTCAACACGTTTCACTGGTCGCTTCTTCTGGGGGTCCTCTCACCCGCTAGTCTGATAATACAGTACTAACGAATTACAGCAAGGGATTTAAGCATTTCAGAGTAAAACATTCACGGCTGCAATAAAGCGGCCTCTGTCTGACTCATTCTGCCCATGGTTTGGTCAGCAAGAATCAGCTGTCAGGTTCACTTTAAGCAAAGTATCCACATAGGTATATGTCCCGGGATGTTGAACATCATGTGCATATTTTGAGGCATGGCTGTGTCTTTCTGTAACTATAATAACAATGTAACTAGGAGGATTATTTGTATGAACACAGAGCAGCCAGCATGTTACTCTTCCTTTCAGTGTAATTCTATGGATTAGTGCCAATTTTACTAGCCAAGCAGTAAGCAATCATAAGGAAATCACGTATGCTCTCTTTGTCACCAATTTTTCACCTGTCAAAGTGTCATAATAGCAGCATTGTTAATTTACTCATTGCTGCGCTACTGACAATGTGTTCAGCCCATACTATTATACGTTATAAGTGTATTGAACCAATTTGATTGGACTCGATGCCAATTTATTAGTTTCTTTATGCAATACTTCTACTGTTCATTGTTTACTGTTCTACTCACAATTTAACCCCTTACCGACATCCACCTTTCACGTACAGTGCAAGTTGATAGCGGGTGTATGGAGAGGGCTCCTGGGGTGAGTTCAACCTATTCACAGCAGATAATGGCTGTGTTCACAGCCAGGACCGACCTCTAGCAACCGCCGGTGAACCGAAGCTCCACCTGCGACTGTTAACCTGTTAAAAGTTGCTGTCAGAGTCCGACAGCTGCATTAACAGTGCTCCAGCAGGAGGGCGAGTCATTCTATGCGCTTATCAGCACCCCCATGTTCCACAGAATAACTACAGTCCGATGGGTGTTCTAAAGCCTGTAAGGATTATATTTGTTGCCCTCCCTCCCGTACTAAGTAGCATTGTCCCCCTTCCTGTACTAATGTTCCCCATCCTGGACCCTTTCCTGGTATATATGTCTCCCATCCTAATATATATGTCCTCCATCCTGGTACAGTATACATGTCTGCCACCCTGGGCCCATTGAGCTGGAGTGACAGAGGCTTCAGATCGACTTTGCTTATATAACAACATCATATTCTGCTACGATTTACATACAATCTCATCATTGTCCTCATTGGGGTTCACTATCTAAGTTCCCCATCAGTATGTCTTTGGAGTGTGGGAAGATACCAGAGTACCTGGAAGAAACCCATGCAAACATGGGGAGAACATACAAACTCCTTGCAGATGTTGTCCTTGGTGGACCTCCGTGCTGCAAAATAACAGTGCTAACCACTGAGCCACCATGCTGTTCCCATATCCCTCCAACTTCAATTTTATCCATGTCTTAAAAGCTTGGATTTAAGCGAGTAAAAGTGCCATAACAGGTTACCTGTCTTCGATTATTAAGCTCCTTTTCTATATGTGGCACTGATATTTTATGGGGGCTCTATATATGGCGCAGTCTAATGGGAGCACTGTACCTGACACAGTTATTTTAAGGGGCCTTATATGCGGCAGTGACTAATAGGTGCACTATATCTGGTTCTTCTATTTTACAAGGCCATATATATGGCACAGTTTTATGGGGTTGCTATATTTGGGGACGTTTTTTTCGGGTGGTGGCACCACATCAAACCACTTTTTTTTTTTTATAACCGACATCTGAATTTTTTTAAAAGCTATAACTTATAAAAGAGAATATCTACATTAGATACCTCCATAATCGTACTGATTTAGTCATTTTCACCACACAATGAACTCTGTAAAAAACAAATCAGAAAACAATTACGAATTAAGCTTTTTTTTCACTATCTAAGGCCGGTTTCACACGTCAGTGGCTCCGGTACGTGAGGTGACAGTTTCCTCACGTACCGGAGCCACTGACACACGTGAACCCATTAAAATCAATGCATCTGTGCAGATGTCATTGATTTTTTGCGGCCGTGTCTCCGTGTGCCAAACACGGAGACATGTCAGTGTTCGTGGGAGCGCACGTATTACACGGACCCATTAAAGTCAATGGGTCCGTGTAAAACACGTACCGCACATGGACGTTGTACGTGTGCAGTCCGTGTGCCGTGCAGGAGACAGCACTACAGTAAGCGCTGTCCCCCCCACGTGGTGCTGAAGCCGCCATTCATATCTTTTCTGCAGCAGCGTTTGCTGTAGAGAAGATATGAATAATCCTTTTTTTTTTGTTTGTTTCTGGTGTTTAACATAAAGATCCATGTCCCCACCCCCCTCCCACCCCCTGTGCGCCCGCCCGCTGTTATTAAAATACTCACCCGCCTCCCTCGCAGTGTCCTGTCCTGGCTGCAGCTTCTCCTGTATGCGGTCACATGGGGCCGCCCATTACAGAAATGAATAAGCGGCTCCACCCCTATGGGAGGTGGAGCCGCATATTCATGACTGTAATCGGCGGCCCCACGTGACCGCTCATACAGTAGAAGGTGCGGCCAGGACAGGACACTGCGAGGGAGGCGGGTGAGTATTTTAATGCCGGCGGCCGGGCGCACAGGGGGTGGGAGGGGGGAGGATGCCCTAACGTTTATTTTAAACACATAAAAACAAAAAAAAAAGATTTTTCATCCCTTCTCCCCAGCGAGCGCTGGAGAGAACGGATGAATGGCGGCTTCAGCACCATGCTGGGGGGACAGCGCTTACTGTAGCACTGTCTCTCCTGCACGGTCTGTGTGGTACCCAAGCGGCACACGGCTGCCGCACATGTGCCACACGGATGGCCTACGTGAGCTCACGGACACACGGACACGGATAACTCCGGTACCGATTTTTTCCGGTACCGGAATTATCTGGACGTGTGAGACTGGCCTAACTCCATTTAGAATTTTTTTCTGTATTTTCTTTTAAAGTAAATTTTATTTTTTTCATTCACACCTCTAAAATAACAAGGTATTAATAGACTATGTTGATAGAAAAAGAAAATAAAAACGTATCACTATTGGAAAAAGGAAAGGAAAGGAAGTAAAGTGCAAAGATGAAAATTGGCTTCTGGTTGTGAAGGGGTTAAAAAGTCAAATGTCTTAAGGTAATTCACTAGTGCAGTTCAGGACTAGGTGAGATTACTGGCTGATAATATTAGCTTACACCCCATGCAACAATGCTATACAAACATGAACTATATGCTAATTCCCTGTATGAAAAATGACTAAGTTTCAAGTGACAGGATTCCGCCTGTGCAGGTGAACTGTATCAGAGATAACATTTGGCTTATGGCTGATTTATTTCGCTTATCGATCTATGTGCTATGTATCTATTATGAAATCATACATGCACTATAGCTGTTACAAAAATGCATTATTTCTCTTTTTACGGTAAATACAGCACTGATGGTCTTTCCTATTAATAAATGGACCCTCATAATCAATGGATTCAGTTAGAATTTCTCAGTATTCATTTAAAAATGGATCTGGCATAAGTGATAAAAGGAAATCATCATGCTGGTGTGAACAGAGCCTCAGGCCCCATTCAGCCATCCATTTTTCACATACGAGTTCTATAGGTGTTCTTCATGGATAAAGCGCGTACCTCTTTTACTCTAGGGGGCTGTTCTCATGTTCATGTATTTTTGGGGACCAAATGGTCAGCACCAAAACACTGAGACATGTCCGATTCATATCTATGTCACAGATCGAACTAACCAATGAAAGTCTATGGGCGCGTGAAAAAAAAAGCATTTTGGAGAAGCTTGAGAAAACTTCTTATACACAAGAAAAGCAATGAAACTCCGATGGTAAAACTGACACAGGGAACATACACTGAAGAAAATCAAATCCACAACACTGATGTAACTGATCATTTTTGGAGAAAAGGAAATTGACTGGCACCGTCTAATAATAATAATAATAATTATTATTATTAATTATAATCAGGGAACTGTGCCATACACCCAAAAAGACACAAGCCAAAAACAAGAAAGAGTGTGCGGAGAAGGCGCTAGTATCCGTGTAATATCACATTCAACCTGAATAGTAAACAAAATGAATAATTTATTATTATCAAAGTGAACAAACAAGCATAAAAACATTTTAAAACACACGGACCAACTTGTTCTTCACAAGAGAATATATGCGTGGAGAACCAGCCCTAACCTCTGCAGACCAATACTAGACTAGCGATGTCAAAGTACATGTGTCAGATAGTAAAAAGCCAATAAGGAAACAAGATAAAAAGCAAAAGAGCTATATCATGGCTATAGCCTAATGGGTTGGCAGGAAGAGCGCTGCGTAAAATACATTTTCTGCCACATTTTTCACATGCTTTTGTTGTGTACCGTATTTTCCTCCACTCATTAGTATGGGTGAAATACGCTGCAAGAATTTACATTATGCAGATTTTAAGCAGATGCAACTCTGCAAAGACGAAAATAAGCAGCGTGTGCATGAGACCTCAGGGATCTCATTCACTTTGCTGTACTGTAGAACCTTGCATATTTTCTATAACAAAAACTTAGGGTGCACACACAGCCTTAAAGCTAATTGGGGAGAGTCACAGAGACCGGATCATTTATATTTATTGGGCAACAGAGTTTATAGTTAATGGGGGCACAGTGCTGCTTATCACTTTGATTTGTGCATGGCTAATAGTATATTAATGGTGGGGTACATATCTGTATTCGGGGCACAGTGCAAGAGAGACCCAAGTGTGTATACAATGTATGTGACCTTTTTATTTTCGGGGCTGTGGTGATTATGGTGACAAGACGAGTCATAACTAGATGATGTTGATATGAAGGTCTGACCAAATGGAGAAGAAACAGCAGGAAATGAAAAAAATCAGACGAGATGTCAGCAGAAGGGCCTGGATGTAAATATTACAGGCACCCCGCTGTGCGCAGTGCAAGAGCCGGAATGAGCGGTGACGCCATCGCTCATCATTCTGGCTCTCGTGCTGCCCTCATGTGATCCGGAGGCTGTGAACTGCTGCAACCTTACTGACATCACCGCTTGTCACTTCAGCTGGATACTCACAAAGTGCAGCGTGAGAACCAGCAGTGGCTGCTGCTCAAGTGTATGGAGCTTTGTCCTCTGAACAGTGCTCCATACACTGGACGATAGAGATGTGGATCAACGTGGGACCTCCATTTGGACTACAGTGGACTGGTGTGGATTATTATTTTACTAATAAATGGGTGAAAGAGGGATATTGTCGGGAAGTGATTTTCACAAATAAAGGATGTTTGTGTGTGTTTATTTCTTTTGACTACGGGGTTAATAATGGGGGCGCCTGACAGACAGGGCTTGATATCAGCGACTGCTGCTGACGTCCACCCCACAATCCCATTTCCCCAAGTGCAAATGCACCAGGGCAATCAGGAAAAGCCAAAGCTAAGTGCCAGAATTAGTGCATCTACTGGATGCACCATTTCTGGGGCAACTGAAGGCTGGCCATATTAGCCTGGGAAGAGATCAATACCCATGGAAATTCCCAGAATATTATTATCTGCCCACAGCTGTCTTCTTAGCTTTGCTGGTTATTAAAAATAGTGGGACCCTACATCATATTTATTAGGGTCCCCCATTTTTAATAACCAGTAAAAGCTAAGCAGACAGCTGTGAGCTGATATTAATAGGTTGGGAAGGTCCATGGTTATTGGGCCCTTCCCAGCACAACAAGACCAGCTCACAGCTGTCTGCTTTCCCTTACCTGGTTGTTGTGAATTTGGTTTCTGGGCTCCCCCGGTGGTTTCTGGTGGTACTGCACTTGTGTGCTTCATCTCCTCTGTTCACCTGTTTTCCATCTGGATGTGGGAGTTTTCTATTTAGCCTTGCTCCTCAGTCATTTCTATGCCGGCCAACAATGTTACCAGAAGCCTTTCTGTTGCATGTTCCTGCTCCTAGACAACTATCAGCTAAGTTGGACTTGTTGTCCTAAGTTTGTTTTGCATTTTTGTTCCAGTTCTCTGTGATTGAATATTTCTCAGGCTGGAAGCTCTTGTGAGCTGAAATTGCCACTCTGGTGTCATGAGTTGATATTAGAGTCTTAAAGTAATTTCAGGATGGTATTTTGAAAGGGTTTTCAGCTGACCGTGAAGTTCCCTTTTCTGTCTTCCTACTATCTAGTAAGCGGACCTCAATTTGCTAAACCTATCTTCATACTTCGTATGTCAATTTCCTCTAAAATCACCGCCAATATATGTGGGGGCTACTGTCTGCCTTTTGGGGAAAATTTCTCTAGAGGTAAGCCAGGTCTGTATTTTCCTCTGCTAGGGTCAGTCAGTTCTCCGGCTGGCGCTGGGCGTCTAGGGATAAAACGTAGGCACGCTACCCGGCCACTGTTAGTTGTGCGGTAGGTTTAGCTCATGGTCAGCTCGAGTTCCCATCTTCCAAGAGCTAGTCCTTTTGTATGCTTTATTACGTTCTCTTGCCATTGAGAACCATGACAGTTTGGCCGGCCAAGAGTTAAAATAATTGGCAGAAGAAAGGAGAGAAAAGAAGTCTGCAGAGATTTTTTTTTTTTTTTCCTGAGTGTGCTCATTAGTTGATTCACTAGCATCTCTGCTTACTGCAGCCTTCGTCTCTCTCTCCTTCTAATCCTTGAATGGTTCTGATTTCACCTGATTAATATGGATCCTCAGAGTTTAGCTACAGGTTTGAATAATCTCGCTATGAAGGTTCAAAGCTTACAGGATTTCGTTATTCATGCTCCTACATCTGAACCTAGAATTCCTTTACCTGAATTTTTCTCTGGGGATAGATCTCGCTTCCAGAATTTCAAACATAATTGTAAATTATTTTTGTCTCTGAGATCTCGCTCCGCTGGAGATCCTGCACAGCAGGTCAGGATTGTAATTTCCTTGCTCCGGGGCGACCCTCAGGATTGGGCATTTGCTTTGGCACCAGGGGATCCTGCGTTGCTCAATGTGGATGCGTTTTTCCTGGCTTTGGGGTTGCTTTATGAGGAACCTCATTTAGAAATTCAGGCTGAAAAAGCCTTAATGGCCCTGTCTCAAGGGCAAGATGAGGCTGAAATATACTGCCAAAAATTTCGTAAGTGGTCTGTGCTTACTCAGTGGAATGAGTGCGCCCTGGCGGCGAAATTCAGAGAGGGTCTCTCTGATGCCATTAAGGATGTTATGGTGGGGTTCCCTGTGCCTACAGGTCTGAATGAGTCCATGACAATGGCTATTCAGATTGATCGGCGTATGCGGGAGCGCAAACCTGTGCACCATTTGGCGGTGTCTACTGAGAAGACGCCAGAGATTATGCAATGTGATAGAATTCTGTCCAGAAGCGAACGACAGAATTTTAGGCGAAAAAATGGGTTATGCTTCTATTGTGGTGATTCAACTCATGTTATATCAGCATGCTCTAAACGTACTAAGAAGGTTGATAAGTCTGTTTCAATTGGCACTTTACAGTCTAAGTTTATTCTATCTGTGACCCTGATTTGCTCTTTATCGTCTATTACCGCGGACGCCTATGTCGACTCTGGCGCCGCTTTGAGTCTTATGGATTGGTCCTTTGCCAAACGCTGTGGGTTTGATTTAGAGCCTCTGGAAGTTCCTATACCTCTGAAGGGTATTGACTCCACGCCATTGGCTAGTAACAAACCACAATACTGGACACAAGTAACTATGCGTATTAATCCGGATCACCAGGAGATTATTCGCTTCCTTGTGTTGTATAATCTACATGATGTGTTGGTGCTTGGATTGCCATGGCTGCAATCTCATAACCCAGTCCTCGACTGGAAAGCAATGTCTGTGTTAAGCTGGGGATGTCAGGGGACTCATGGGGACGTACCTTTGGTTTCCATTTCGTCATCTATTCCCTCTGAGATTCCGGAATTTTTATCTGATTATCGTGACGTTTTTGAGGAGCCTAAACTTGGTTCACTACCTCCGCACAGAGATTGCGATTGTACTATAGATCTGATTCCGGGCAGTAAGTTTCCAAAGGGTCGTTTATTTAATCTATCTGTGCCTGAACATGCTGCTATGTGGGAATATATTAAGGAGTCCTTGGAAAAGGGACATATTCGTCCTTCGTCATCTCCCTTAGGAGCCGTTTTTTTCTTTGTAGCTAAAAAAGATGGCTCTTTGAGGCCGTGTATTGATTATCGGCTTTTGAATAAAATCACGGTTAAATATCAGTATCCTTTGCCACTGCTTACTGATTTGTTTGCTCGAATAAAGGGGGCCAAGTGGTTCTCTAAGATTGATCTTCGTGGGGCGTATAATTTGGTGCGAATTAAGCAGGGGGATGAGTGGAAAACCGCATTTAATACGCCTGAGGGCCATTTTGAGTACTTAGTAATGCCTTTTGGTCTTTCAAATGCCCCTTCAGTCTTTCAGTCCTTTATGCATGACATTTTCCGTGATTATTTGGATAAATTTTTGATTGTGTATCTTGATGATATTTTGATTTTTTCGGATGACTGGGACTCTCATGTCCAACAGGTCAGGAGGGTTTTTCAGGTTTTGCGCTCTAATTCCTTGTGTGTAAAGGGTTCTAAGTGCGTTTTTGGGGTTCAAAAGATTTCGTTTTTGGGGTACATTTTTTCCCCCTCTTCCATTGAGATGGACCCTGTCAAGGTTCAGGCTATTTGTGATTGGACGCAACCCTCTTCTCTTAAGAGTCTTCAGAAGTTTTTGGGCTTTGCTAATTTTTATCGTCGATTTATAACTGGTTTTTCTGATGTTGCTAAACCGTTGACTGATTTGACTAAGAAGGGTGCTGATGTTGCTGATTGGTCCCCTGCTGCTGTGGAGGCCTTTCGGGAGCTTAAGCGCCGCTTTTCTTCCGCCCCTGTATTGCGTCAGCCTGATGTTACTCTTCCTTTTCAGGTTGAGGTTGACGCTTCAGAAATCGGAGCTGGGGCGGTTTTGTCGCAGAAAAGTTCCGACTGCTCCGTGATGAGACCTTGTGCGTTCTTTTCTCGAAAATTTTCGCCCGCTGAGCGAAATTATGATATTGGTAATCGGGAGGTCTTGGCTATGAAGTGGGCTTTTGAGGAGTGGCGTCATTGGCTTGAGGGGGCTAGACATCAGGTGGTGGTATTGACCGACCACAAGAATTTGATTTATCTTGAGTCTGCCAGGCGCCTGAATCCTAGACAGGCGCGCTGGTCGTTATTTTTCTCTCGGTTTAATTTTGTGGTTTCTTACCTACCAGGTTCTAAAAATGTGAAGGCGGATGCCCTTTCTAGGAGTTTTGAGCCTGATTCCCCTGGTAATTCTGAACCTACAGGTATCCTTAAGGATGGAGTGATATTATCTGCTGTTTCCCCAGACTTGCGACGGGTCTTGCAGGAGTTTCAGGCGAATAGACCTGATCGTTGCCCGCCTGGTAGAATGTTTGTTCCTGATGATTGGACCAGTAGGGTCATCTCGGAGGTCCATTCTTCTGCGTTAGCAGGTCATCCTGGAATCTTTGGTACCAGGGATTTGGTGGCTAGGTCCTTCTGGTGGCCTTCCCTGTCGCGAGATGTGCGAGGTTTTGTGCAGTCTTGTGATGTTTGTGCTCGGGCCAAGCCTTGTTGTTCTCGGGCTAGTGGATTGTTGTTATCCTTGCCTATTCCGAAGAGGCCTTGGACTCACATCTCCATGGATTTTATTTCTGATCTCCTTGTTTCTCAGAAGATGTCTGTCATCTGGGTGGTGTGTGACCGTTTCTCTAAGATGGTCCATTTGGTTCCCTTGCCCAAATTGCCTTCCTCATCCGAGCTGGTTCCTCTGTTTTTTCAAAATGTGGTGCGCTTGCATGGTATTCCGGAGAATATCGTTTCTGACAGGGGAACCCAATTCGTGTCTAGATTTTGGCGAGCGTTCTGTGCTAGGATGGGCATTGATTTGTCTTTTTCGTCTGCTTTCCATCCTCAGACTAATGGCCAGACCGAGCGAACTAATCAGACCTTGGAGACTTATTTGAGGTGTTTTGTGTCTGCGGATCAGGATGATTGGGTTGCCTTTTCGCCCTTGGCGGAGTTTGCCCTCAATAATCGGGCTAGTTCTGCCACCTTGGTTTCTCCTTTCTTCTGTAATTCGGGGTTTCATCCTCGTTTCTCTTCCGGTCAGGTGGAGTCTTCGGATTGTCCTGGAGTGGATGCTGTGGTGGAGAGGTTGCATCAGATTTGGGGGCATGTGGTGGACAATTTGAAGTTGTCCCAGGAGAAGACTCAGCAGTTTGCCAACCGCCGTCGTCGTGTTGGTCCTCGTCTTTGTGTTGGGGACTTGGTGTGGTTATCTTCTCGTTTTGTCCCTATGAAGGTTTCTTCTCCTAAGTTTAAGCCTCGGTTCATCGGCCCGTACAAGATATTGGAGATTCTTAACCCTGTGTCCTTTCGTTTGGACCTCCCTGCATCTTTTTCTATTCATAATGTCTTCCATCGGTCATTGTTGCGCAGGTATGAGGTACCGGTTGTGCCTTCCGTGGAGCCTCCTGCTCCGGTGTTGGTTGAGGGTGAGTTGGAGTACGTTGTCGAGAAGATCTTGGACTCCCTGTGTTTCCAGACGGAGACTTCAGTATCTGGTCAAGTGGAAGGGCTACGGTCAGGAGGATAACTCTTGGGTGACAGCCTCTGATGTTCATGCCTCCGATTTGGTCCGTGCCTTTCATAGGGCTCATCCTGACCTGGTGGTTCTGGTGAGGGTTCGGTGCCCCCTCATTGAGGGGGGGGTACTGTTGTGAATTTGGTTTCTGGGCTCCCCCGGTGGTTTCTGGTGCTACTGCACTTGTGTGCTTCATCTCCTCTGTTCACCTGTTTTCCATCTGGATGTGGGAGTTTTCTATTTAGCCTTGCTCCTCAGTCATTTCTATGCCGGCCAACAATGTTACCAGAAGCCTTTCTGTTGCATGTTCCTGCTCCTAGACAACTATCAGCTAAGTTGGACTTGTTGTCCTAAGTTTGTTTTGCATTTTTGTTCCAGTTCTCTGTGATTGAATATTTCTCAGGCTGGAAGCTCTTGTGAGCTGAAATTGCCACTCTGGTGTCATGAGTTGATATTAGAGTCTTAAAGTAATTTCAGGATGGTATTTTGAAAGGGTTTTCAGCTGACCGTGAAGTTCCCTTTTCTGTCTTCCTACTATCTAGTAAGCGGACCTCAATTTGCTAAACCTATCTTCATACTTCGTATGTCAATTTCCTCTAAAATCACCGCCAAAATATGTGGGGGCTACTGTCTGCCTTTTGGGGAAAATTTCTCTAGAGGTAAGCCAGGTCTGTATTTTCCTCTGCTAGGGTCAGTCAGTTCTCCGGCTGGCGCTGGGCATCTAGGGATAAAACGTAGGCACGCTACCCGGCCACTGTTAGTTGTGCGGTAGGTTTAGATCATGGTCAGCTCGAGTTCCCATCTTCCAAGAGCTAGTCCTTTTGTATGCTTTATTACGTTCTCTTGCCATTGAGAACCATGACACCTGGTTATTAAAAATAAAGGGGAGCCCACACCATTTTTTTCATTTATTTTTTAGCGAAATACATGTACAGTAAACTACACATGGACATCTATCTGTTGTGAATTTGCTTTTTGCTCCCTCTAGTGGTTACTAGTTTTTTTGACTCTGGTTTTTCTGTCTTTCCTTTTATCCGCACCTGGGTCGTTAGTTAGGGGTGTTGCTATATAAGCTCCCTGGACCTTCAGTTCAATGCCTGGCAACGTAGTTATCAGAGCTAGTCTGCTGTGCTCTTGTCTACTGATCCTGGTTCCAGTTATATCAGCTAAGTCTGCCTTTTGCTTTTTGCTATTTGTTTTGGTTTTGTATTTTTGTCCAGCTTGTTCCAAATCTATATCCTGACCTTTGCTGGAAGCTTTAGGGGGCTGGTGTTCTCCCCCCGGACCGTTAGACGGTTCGGGGGTTCTTGAATTTCCAGTGTGGATTTTGATAGGGTTTTTGTTGACCATATAAGTACCTTTCTTTATTCTGCTATCAGTAAGCGGGCCTCTCTGTGCTAAACCTGGTTCATTTCTGTGTTTGTCATTTCCTCTTACCTCACCGTCATTATTTGTGGGGGGCTTCTATCCAGCTTTGGGGTCCCCTTCTCTGGAGGCAAGAAAGGTCTTTGTTTTCCTCTACTAGGGGTAGCTAGATTCTCCGGCTGGCGCGTGTCATCTAGAATCAACGTAGGAATGATCCCCGGCTACTTCTAGTGTTGGCGTTAGGAGTAGATATATGGTCAACCCAGTTACCACTGCCCTATGAGCTGGATTTTTGTATTCTGCAGACTTCCACGTTCCTCTGAGACCCTCGCCATTGGGGTCATAACAGTTTGCCAGGCCAGTATTAAATGTTTAATGCATTGCAGAAGAGGGATTATAAGAAAGAAGATTCTGAGGTTTTTTTTTCTCCTTCCCCTTTACCTCAGAGTGGCTATGCTTGCTGCAGACATGAATGTCCAGACCTTGATTACAAGTGTGGACCAGCTGGCTACTCGTGTGCAGGGCATACAAGACTATGTTATCAGAAATCCTAGGTCAGAACCTAAAATACCGATTCCTGAACTGTTTTCCGGAGACAGGTTTAAGTTTAGGAATTTCGTGAATAATTGTAAATTGTTTTTGTCCCTGAGACCCTGTTCATCAGGAGATTCTGCTCAGCAAGTAAAAATTGTTATTTCGTTCTTACGGGGCGACCCTCAGGATTGGGCTTTTTCGCTGGCGCCAGGAGATCCGGCATTGGCTGATCTTGATGCGTTTTTTCTGGCGCTCGGTTTACTTTATGAGGAACCCAATCTTGAGATTCAGGCAGAAAAGGCCTTGCTGTCTATGTCTCAGGGGCAGGACGAGGCTGAAGTGTATTGCCAAAAATTTCGGAAATGGTCCGTGCTGACACATTGGAACGAGTGTGCACTGGCCGCTAATTTTAGAAATGGCCTTTCTGAAGCCATTAAGAATGTTATGGTGGGTTTTCCCATTCCCACAGGTCTGAATGATACTATGGCACTGGCTATTCAAATTGACCGGCGGTTGCGGGAGCGCAAAACCGCAAATTCCCTCATGGTGTTGTCTGAACAGACACCTAATTCGGTGCAATGTGATAGAAAAACCGCAAATTCCCTCATGGTGTTGTCTGAACAGACACCTGATTTAATGCAATGTGATAGAATCCTGACTAGAAATGAGCGGAAAATTCATAGACGCCGGAATGGCTTGTGCTACTACTGTGGTGATTCTACACATGTTATCTCAGCATGCTCTAAACGTATAGCTAAGGTTGTTAGTCCTGTCACCGTTGGTAATTTGCAACCTAAATTTATTCTGTCTGTAACTTTGATTTGCTCACTGTCATCTTATCCTGTCATGGCGTTTGTAGATTCAGGTGCTGCCCTGAGTCTCATGGATCTCTCATTTGCTAAGCGCTGTGGATTTACTCTTGAACCATTAGAAAATCCTATTCCTCTTAGGGGTATTGATGCTACACCATTGGCAGCAAATAAACCGCAGTATTGGACTCAGGTTACCATGTGCATGACTCCTGAACACCGCGAGGTGATACGTTTCCTGGTTTTACATAAAATGCATGATTTGGTCGTTTTAGGGCTGCCATGGTTACAGACCCATAATCCAGTCCTGGACTGGAAGGCTATGTCAGTCTCAAGTTGGGGCTGTCGTGGTATTCATGAGGATTTCCTGCCTGTGTCTATTGCTTCTTCTACGCCTTCGGAAGTTCCGGAGTATTTGTCTGATTATCAGGATGTCTTCAGTGAGTCTGAGTCCAGTGCACTGCCTCCTCATAGGGACTGTGACTGTGCTATAGATTTGATCCCAGGCAGTAAATTTCCTAAGGGAAGACTGTTTAATCTGTCGATACCTGAACATACCGCTATGCGTTCATATATCAAGGAGTCTCTGGAAAAAGGACATATTCGTCCGTCTTCTTCCCCTCTTGGTGCGGGATTCTTTTTTGTGGCAAAAAAGGACGGATCTTTGAGACCTTGTATTGATTATCGGCTTTTAAATAAGATCACTGTCAAATTTCAGTATCCTTTACCGCTGTTGTCTGACTTGTTTGCCCGGATTAAGGGTGCCAAGTGGTTCACCAAGATAGACCTTCGTGGTGCGTACAACCTTGTGCGCATTAAGCAAGGTGATGAATGGAAAACCGCATTCAATACGCCCGAAGGTCATTTTGAGTACTTGGTGATGCCTTTTGGGCTCTCCAATGCGCCTTCAGTTTTTCAGTCCTTTATGCATGACATTTTCCGGAAGTATCTGGATAAATTTTTGATTGTTTATCTGGATGATATTTTGGTTTTTTCTGATAATTGGGATTCGCATGTGGAGCAGGTCAGGTTGGTCTTTAAAATTTTGCGTGAAAATTCTTTGTTTGTCAAGGGCTCAAAGTGTCTCTTTGGTGTACAGAAGGTTCCCTTTTTGGGGTTCATTTTTTCCCCTTCTGCTGTGGAGATGGACCCAGTCAAGGTCCGAGCTATTCTTGATTGGACTCAGCCCTCGTCAGTTAAGAGTCTTCAGAAGTTCTTGGGCTTCGCTAACTTCTACCGTCGTTTTATCGCTAATTTTTCTAGCATTGTGAAACCTTTGACGGATATGACCAAGAAGGGCTCCGATGTAGCTAACTGGGCTCCTGCTGCCGTGGAGGCTTTCCAGGAGTTGAAACGCCGGTTTACTTCGGCGCCTGTTTTGTGCCAGCCTGACGTCTCACTTCCCTTTCAGGTTGAGGTGGATGCTTCGGAGATTGGGGCAGGGGCCGTTTTGTCGCAGAGAGGCCCTGGTTGCTCTGTTATGAAGCCTTGTGCCTTTTTCTCTAGGAAGTTTTCGCCTGCCGAGCGAAATTATGATGTGGGCAATCGGGAGTTGTTGGCCATGAAATGGGCATTTGAGGAGTGGCGTCATTGGCTCGAGGGTGCTAAGCATCGTGTGGTGGTCTTGACTGATCACAAAAATCTGATGTATCTCGAGTCTGCTAAACGCCTTAATCCGAGACAGGCCCGCTGGTCATTGTTTTTCTCCCGCTTTGATTTTGTTGTCTCGTATTTACCAGGTTCAAAGAATGTGAAGGCCGATGCTCTTTCTAGGAGCTTTGTGCCTGATGCTCCTGGAGTCGCTGATCCTGTTGGTATTCTTAAAGATGGAGTTATCTTGTCAGCTATTTCTCCGGATCTGCGACGTGTGTTGCAGAGATTTCAGGCTGATAGGCCTGAGTCTTGTCCACCTGACAGACTGTTTGTCCCGGATAAGTGGACCAGCAGAGTCATTTCCGAGGTTCATTCCTCGGTGTTGGCAGGTCACCCGGGAATTTTTGGCACCAGAGATCTGGTGGCCAGGTCCTTTTGGTGGCCTTCCTTGTCAAGGGATGTGCGGTCATTTGTGCAGTCCTGTGGGACTTGTGCTCGAGCTAAGCCTTGCTGTTCTCGTGCCAGCGGTTTGCTCTTGCCCTTGCCTGTCCCGAAGAGACCTTGGACACATATCTCCATGGATTTCATTTCTGATCTTCCGCTTTCTCAGGGCATGTCCGTTATCTGGGTGATATGTGATCGCTTCTCCAAGATGGTCCATTTGGTTCCTTTGCCTAAGCTGCCTTCCTCTTCCGATCTGGTTCCTGTGTTTTTCCAGAACGTGGTTCGTTTGCACGGCATCCCTGAGAATATTGTGTCAGACAGAGGATCCCAGTTCGTTTCCAGGTTCTGGCGATCCTTTTGTAGTAGGATGGGCATTGATTTGTCGTTTTCGTCTGCTTTCCATCCTCAGACTAATGGACAGACGGAGCGAACCAATCAGACTTTGGAGGCTTATTTGAGGTGTTTTGTCTCTGCTGATCAGGACGATTGGGTTACATTCTTGCCGTTGGCTGAGTTTGCCCTTAATAATCGGGCTAGTTCCGCCACCTTGGTTTCGCCTTTTTTCTGCAACTCTGGTTTCCATCCTCGCTTTTCTTCGGGTCATGTGGAGCCTTCTGACTGTCCTGGGGTGGATTCTGTGGTGGATAGGTTGCAGCAGATCTGGAATCATGTGGTGGACAACTTGAAGTTGTCACAGGAGAAGGCTCAGCGCTTTGCCAACCGCCGCCGCGGTGTGGGTCCCCGACTACGCGTTGGGGATTTGGTGTGGCTTTCTTCCCGCTTTGTTCCTATGAAGGTCTCCTCTCCCAAATTTAAACCTCGTTTTATTGGGCCTTACAAGATATTGGAAATCCTTAATCCTGTATCTTTTCGTCTGGATCTTCCTGTGTCGTTTGCTATTCACAATGTATTTCATAGGTCCTTGTTGCGGCGGTACATTGTGCCTGTAGTTCCTTCTGCTGAGCCTCCTGCTCCGGTGTTGGTTGAGGGCGAGTTGGAGTACGTGGTGGAGAAGATCTTGGATTCTCGCCTCTCCAGGCGGAGGCTTCAGTACCTGGTCAAGTGGAAGGGCTATGGTCAGGAGGATAATTCCTGGGTGGTCGCCTCTGATGTTCATGCGGCCGATTTAGTTCGTGCCTTTCATGCCGCTCATCCTGATCGCCCTGGTGGTCGTGGTGAGGGTTCGGTGACCCCTCACTAAGGGGGGGGTACTGTTGTGAATTTGCTTTTTGCTCCCTCTAGTGGTTACTAGTTTTTTTGACTCTGGTTTTTCTGTCTTTCCTTTTATCCGCACCTGGGTCGTTAGTTAGGGGTGTTGCTATATAAGCTCCCTGGACCTTCAGTTCAATGCCTGGCAACGTAGTTATCAGAGCTAGTCTGCTGTGCTCTTGTCTACTGATCCTGGTTCCAGTTATATCAGCTAAGTCTGCCTTTTGCTTTTTGCTATTTGTTTTGGTTTTGTATTTTTGTCCAGCTTGTTCCAAATCTATATCCTGACCTTTGCTGGAAGCTTTAGGGGGCTGGTGTTCTCCCCCCGGACCATTAGACGGTTCGGGGGTTCTTGAATTTCCAGTGTGGATTTTGATAGGGTTTTTGTTGACCATATAAGTACCTTTCTTTATTCTGCTATCAGTAAGCGGGCCTCTCTGTGCTAAACCTGGTTCATTTCTGTGTTTGTCATTTCCTCTTACCTCACCGTCATTATTTGTGGGGGGCTTCTATCCAGCTTTGGGGTCCCCTTCTCTGGAGGCAAGAAAGGTCTTTGTTTTCCTCTACTAGGGGTAGCTAGATTCTCCGGCTGGCGCGTGTCATCTAGAATCAACGTAGGAATGATCCCCGGCTACTTCTAGTGTTGGCGTTAGGAGTAGATATATGGTCAACCCAGTTACCACTGCCCTATGAGCTGGATTTTTGTATTCTGCAGACTTCCACGTTCCTCTGAGACCCTCGCCATTGGGGTCATAACATCTATCTATCTATCTATCTATCTATCTATCTATCTATCTATCTATCTATTCTCTATCTTTGCACATCTATCACCTAAACATCTGTCATTTCTATTCTGCATTCTATTCTGGTATGTGTCACATGGGCGTATTGAATGTTTCCTATGTTAATAATTGCAATGCATCTGTATCAATTGGAAGCAAATTGGATGTTCTGTATGGAATCTGATTTGTTTTGTATGCCCATGGAATGGATAGGAAAACCTCATCCGCTGCTCAGAAGACCCTAGTACATACTTTGATTTTTTCACAGGGACACTCGGTCCATTTGAAAACTGTCATCTGAACAGCCCTAATAAATTACATTGGTCACTGACAGCATACGTCCATATAATACGCTACGCAGAACGAGTCCTAACAAGAGTGCCTGCAGATGAGCATATGAAATATCGACCAAGTTCCTTCCAGAAAACTTGGACAATTTTTTTCTAATTTGCAACAGATTTTAATCCATATAATCAGTACCAACCAAATGTGAGATTAAATAATGAACTCATTCAGAGAACTCATTAGAACCAAAATGCCAACAAAAACGAATAAAGTGCCAACTAAGTCTCATAAAATATACAGTTTATTGAAAATATTAAAACAATGGTCAGAAAATAAAGGTATGGAGTAAAGCAGAGTACCAAAAAACAGGGGGAAAGAACACTATATACAAATGCATGTTGGTGGTAAAAAACATATAGCGAGTACTCAGACACCAGTGTGCCCGCCTGAAGCTCCCAGCTATGCTAAATGGAATAGTCTGTACTAAAAGCAGGCTTGGATCATGAAAGTTGGATGAGTGACTCCTCATAGCTGGCTTCTTAGCAGTATATCAATAAATGGCGCCATGCACCGGATGAGGGAAACTCATGGCTGGTTTCTGTGGTCGTCCATGTGTAAGACCTTTCTGATGAATCAGTGTCTGAGGATGTCTTCTGGAGATAGCTTGAATCCATGACAAACAACACTTCATCTTTTAACCACATACAGTGTAGTATTATGTAATGATATCACTTAGTTTAAAAATGTGTTTTGATCATAAAAATTGCTGGAGGGTTTACGTTTTCTTACCATGTAGGTTCATGTCTATTTAATCACTTATGTGCCTAACATGTAACAAAAATGTAGTCAGAGGAAAGTATTATAATGATTTTGCTTTCCCATAAGTGAAAAAACAGGTGTTCTTAAGATGGTTCATTAGGATTTAAAGTGTCAGTGTCATGAGACAATATCAAAAGAATCATTCCTTGTCCAAGACATACAATGCAAAGATTGTAAACATGGAATATTTCAAGGTGTCCTTTAATGATAGGATGATCACAGATTGCCCCTTTGCCAGGACTTCAGGTGATCAGATGTACAATGGGGTAACTGGAAGCAAGTATTAATTTCTCGTACACAGACACCACATAGAAAAAAAGAACATAAACAGTTCCTATTGGAAAATGAATAGTCCTTCTGTGTAATACATGGACAGTTCAGGCCTTCCAAAATGAGAGATACTATTTTGTCAGTGGTACAAGTAGAAGATAATGGGCCTCGTGGCAAAGACCAAACTGGGCTCTCCATTATGGGGCTGGGTTTTACCACCAAGAACTGTAGGGTTTGCTCTTTTTGCTTCCCTCTCCTTTTTCTTTCTATGACTTTGGGCCAATTTACCACTTCCATGTAAGTAAGAGAGAATTATTATTATGAGTTATTTTTTTAGCACTTTAAAAGCAGAAGCTTAATGCGTGCAAATCAGAAAATTATATGTAGTTCTTTCTTTACAAGCAAGACAATCTCATCCATTATGTGGTCTCCTGGTTAGACCTCTGATGCTCTTTAACAAGAAATTGTAGTTTTCAGGACATTTTTCCTTTAAAATTTCATCTCTTGGGCCAACTTTTAGGACACAGAAAAACTAATGACCACTCTATGTAACTCAATAATGCTGTCAATGTAAAGTTCTGGTCAGAGATGGATAGAATACATATTTAAGGTCACTGAAGATCCGGTTAAGAACATTGTACAATTAGCCAACTTCCAGTACAGATTTCGGAGACTCTGAAACAAAAGATACTATAGTTATAGCTTACAATGGCAGAAAATCAATACATCAAGTTATGGGGAAACTATAGAGGAAAGCCACAGTTATATAGGAATTACCTAAAACATCGATGTTAATGGTAATATCATGGAGTAATCAAGTCAATGCCAGACCTCTAATCAGTTGACTAAATTGTTGCATTACATCAAAATAACTTTTCTAATATGGCCTCCATGTGACTGTGCTGTACTTAAAGGGGATTTACCAAGATTGCTCCTAATCACCTGCCAGCAGTCTAATTGATAAGTTCCTAATCGCTGGGACACCCACTGATGGTAGGCTCTCCAATCAAGAGAACAGGCAAGTGATTCCATCAACATTTTCTGATTCCATCCAATTTGGTTAAGGCACATGTTCTTTTTTTTCTTCAACTTTAGTATAATAATATATCTTTATTATGAAATACCTGTTTCAATTGTCTACTCTAGATATCTTACATCCCATGGCCAAACTGCCATCGTTGCCACACATTTGCTACCAATATGAAACTACTTGTAGCAATTTTGCAACCTAGGTGTTCAGGTTATTAATTTATGTTTCATTTTGGCTGAACATTATTAAAAAAATAAACAAAAACAAACAAGAGGTTAAGGTTTTGCAACTGTTTGTATTTTCTGTGCATATACTTTTTTAGCGACAGCTTTATTTAGAGTTAAGCTTTTTTTTTTCAAGGGTGGGAGACTTTTAAGCCAACAATTGGTTAAGCATGCTAACAAAGTTTAGAAACAAATTAATGATATACTTTTGTCCAAAATGTATGCTAAACCCAAACTAATATCACAGATAAGAATGTGAATAACGGTTAAGAAAGCAAGTTACATTTGGCCTCCTTTGTAAATTTTGGCAAGCACATTAGATGGGAGGAAGCAGAGGGTGTAATGGAGTATGTTGTATGTTCCATCACTCATTTTTATCATAGCAGGATGATGTAGCCTATGACAGCGACACAATCAGCAGAAGTCTGCGTTTTGCTCAGTTGTCCTACTCCATCACTATAACAGTTAAACTTCCAATCCATCAATGACAGCTGTTTCTATTCTGCCCCCCAAGTCCCCTAACCCACAGCACCCTGAGGGATAAGGAACACACTACATCAATAAAATTTCTTCCAGTTGATATTTTGGGACACATGAACAGTCAGTCTATAGTTATAGAAAAATGGTGTTGGAGAAGATGGACAACACGATTCTAATGCAAATCTTGGTTGCAGGCTCTGAGAGCCGAGGTGGTTGTTTCACACAAAGAGGCAATTGTCAGCTGAATCATGGATGATGACGAAGATGGTTCTGGTTTGCCAAAACCTTGGGACCAAACAGGGGTGAAGAGGTTTGAGCTATTCAAAGTAGGAGGTTGTTGACATTGGTGATACACAGCACAGATGCCATGCAGTAAAAATATCCACTGAGGCCCAATCAGCTTTTCCTGAGGTCAACACTGGAGCACATAATGCTGAATGTGCTAATGGTGGAGGAGCTTTTCCTGTGTGGGAGTGTGCAGTGATCCTCAGTCTACTGAACCGCCGCACGACCCGCTCTACCCTCTCCTCGTGTATCCTTACCCATCCGCTGTAGACTGTGAGCCCTCGCAGGCAGGGTCCTCTCTCCTTGTACTTGTGTGTGCCTTGTATTGCTCATGTTTATTGTACTTGTCTATGTATGCCCCTTTTCACATGTATAGCGCCATGGAATAAATGGCACTACAATAATGAATAATAATAATTTATTTCCATTTTTCCATTAGCGTTAGGGTTGGGGCTATTGTTAGGGTTGGGGTTAGAGCTAGGGTTAGGGTTGGGGTTATAGCTAGGTTTATGGTTGAGGCTAGGGATAAGGTTAGGGTTGGGCTAGGGTTGGGCTAGGTTTGGGGTTAGGGTTGTGTTGGAGTTAGGGTTGTGTTGGGGTTAGGGTTGTGGTGTTGGGATTAGGGTGGTGTTAGGGTTAGGGTTGTGTTTAGGGTTAGGCCTGTGTTGGGGTTAGGGTTGGAGTTAGGGCTGTGTTAGGGTTGAAGTTAGAATTGGGGCATTTCCACTGTTTAGACACATCAGGGGTCTCCAAACGCGACATTGCGCCCGCCATTGATTCCAGCCAATTTTGCGTTCAAAAGTCAAACAGGCTCCCTCCCTTCTGAGCCCTGCCATGAGCCAAAACAATGGCTTTCCCCCACATACGGGGTATCGGCGTACTCAGGAGAAATTGCACAACCAATTTTGTGGTCCATTTTCTCCTGATACACTTGTGAAAATAAAAAAGTTTGGTTCCAAAGTAATTTTTTTGTGAAAAAAGTAAAATGTTCATTTTTTCCTTCCACATTGCTTTAGTTCTTGTGAAGCACATGAAGGGTTAATAAACTTCTGAAATGTGGTTTTGCCCACCTTGAGGGGTGCAGTATTTAGAATGGTGTCACTTTTGGATATTTTCTGTCATATTGACTCCCCAAACTCACTTCAAATGTGAGGTGGGCCCTAAAAAAATGGTTTTGTAAATTTTGTTGGGAAAATGAGAAATCACTGGTCAAGTTTTAACCCTTATAACGTCCTAACAAAAAAATTATCTTTTCAAAATTAGGCTGATGTAAAATAGACATGTGGGATATGTTATTTATTACCGGTAATTATTTTGTGCGATATGACTCTCTGATTTAGGCCGGAGACACACTGGTGCGAGATACGGCCGAGTCTCGCTGGTTAAAAGCAAGCTGTGGCACCGGCACTCCAGAACGGAGCGTGCAGCTCCATGTATTGCTATGCAGCTGCACGCTCCGCTCCGGAATGCAGGTGCTACAGCTTGCTTTTAACCAGCGAGACTCGGCCATATCTCGCACCAGTGTGTCTCCAGCCTTAAGGGCACAAAAATTAAAACTTTGAAAATTGCTAAATTTTCAAAGTTTTTGCCAAATTTCCATTTTTTTCATAAATAAACGCAAGTCATATCGAAGAAATTTTACCACTGACAGGAAGTATAATATGTCACAAAAAACAGTCTCAGAATCAGTGGGATCCGTTGAAGCATTCCAGAGTTATAATCTCAGAAAGTGACAGTAGTCAGAATTCTAAAAATTGGCCCGGTCATTAAGTACCAAATTGGCTCTGTCACTAAGTGGTTAAAGTGAGAATAATAACCAAACTACTCAAAATGTAAAATTAATTAATTTCTGATGTTTCAAAAATATATCAGTGACTAATATAGCCCTTCTTTTTCAATAACAGTCATAAACCTTCATTCCATGGAGTCTCCCAGTTCCTTAACCCCTTAACGACCAGAGGTATTTCAGTTTTTGCTTTTCGTTTTTTTCCCCCCGTCTTCCCAGAGCCATAACTTTTTTATTTTTCTGTCAAAATGGCCATGTGAGGGCCTCTTCTTTGTGGGACAAGTTGTACTTTATACTTTTGAATAATATCATTGGTTTTAACATATCATTTACTGGAAAACGGGAAAAAAATTCCAAGTGCGGTGAAATTGCAAAAAAGTGCAATTCCACAGTTGTTATTTTTTTTTTTTTAGCATGAACACTAAATGCTAAAACTGACCTGCCAGTCATTTTGAGTTCATAGACACCAAACATGTCTATGTTCTTTTTTATTTAAGTGGTGAAAAAAATCCAAAGTTTGGTAAAAAAAAAATTTTCTGAGATCTGTAGCAAGTCCATTTTTCATGATCTTGGGCTGGGTGAGGGCTTATTTTTTTGCGTGTCGAGCTGACGTGTTTATTGATACCATTTTGGTGTAGATACAATCTTTTGATCACCCGTTATTGCATTTTATTGCTATGCAGCAGCGACCAAAAAAACGTAATTCTGACATTTTGAATTTTTTTCTCGTTACGCCGTTCAGCGATCGGCTTAATTCATTTTTTATATTGATAGATCGGGTGGCGATACCAAATATGTGTATGTTTGATTTTTTTATTGTTTTATTTTCAATGGGGTGAAAGGGGGGTAATTTGAACTTTTATATATTTTTTATTTTTTAATAGTTTAAAAAAATTTTTTTTCTGCATGTTTCAATAGTGGGAGACAAGAGCTGCATTATTTCAATCACCTGTGTTTAGCAGAAATGCTCACTTGCTGTGAGTGCCGACCATGGGGTGGCACACATAGCAATCTGGCAACGACAATAGAGGTCTGCAGGAGACCTCTGGTTGTCATGCCGACCCATCAGTGACTCGTAATCGTGTGACGGGGTCACCGATAGGCGGGATTAGTGATGCGATTCCGGTAAGCGCAAGTTAGATGCAGCTGTCAGAGATTGACAGTGGCATTTAACTAGTTAACAGCTGCTGGAGGATCACGATTCCACCCATGGCTGTTGTGGGCATATGACAGCTGTATAGATCAACTGTCATGTGACCAGAAAGGTGCGGGCTCAGCGCCTGAGCCTGCACCAAACAGGGGGATTTGGCATCGGCGTACTATTTTGCCCAATGTCAGAAAGGGGATAATCTGGGAAGCACAAACCACAGCCTCCCAGATACTGTTCAGAGAGGTGTACTGTTTTACTTCACTGAAAATTTAGAAAGACGTTGAACAGCATTGATTTTAATAATAAGGTATATATTTTCGAGGCATTATATCTTTTTTGGGGGGAGAAAAGAATGGTATAAAAAAAATCTTTTGGGGGAGCAGTGTCATAATATGCAGTGTTATTCACAGATAACATACTGACAATGTCCAGTGCCAGGAGTTTCAGTGAAGTGGTGCACTGAGATAAATAGACCGCAAAGATTTTTTGCATGGTTTGAGGTCTGATAATTTAGTGGTCTGGTAATATTGTCTGATAATAACTTGTCTGGGGTCTGATAATTAAACTGTCTGGTCAGAAGTTTGATGATTTAGGGGTCTATGGTCTGAAAGTAGGAGCCTGCGGTCTGTTCATCTAGAAGTCTAAAATGAATTAGTGTTGGTCAGTTACAGAGTTTGCAGTCTAATAATTTTGGAGTCTGGTCTGGGGTCTGAAAATGTTGAGGTCAAATACAGTGTCTGAAGAAATATGGACCTGGTATGGGCTATGATCGTCTTGGGTTATATAAGATTGTGGAGATGTTTGTTATGCTATTCCTAAACCAGTAAGGACACACTTGGAAGTCAAGGTGCTAATAAATGTTCATGCTCAAGCCAAACCCAAACGAAAGATCCAGACATTTCCTGCTAAGTCCCAGTTGGGGATGGAGCATGAGCCAGTACGCTTTACTACAAATAGAGATAGAGTGGCGATCTAGGCCTACATGAAGAAATGAATGGCAGGTTTAGGGGAAAGTTACGTGAATATATGTGAAGATGTTTTATACACATCATCCAGTGGTTATGGTGATGAAATATAGGGATAAAAGGTGGAGGGGAGCACACTATGGATCACCTGCCTCTGATGTAATGAGAGATTGTCAGACTCCTAATGACATATGTAAAAAATCAGTACAATATAATGGCTTAGAATTTCTTCATGATGAATAGAAGGGTTTGTATACTAAACATAGAACTTTATATGTTCCATGTACATGCATTGGCCTGCAACAGGCACTGTAATGTTTTCAAACATGTCATATTCTATAGAGAACCATATCACATATTAACTTGTGTCTGGCACTCCCAATAACAAAAATGTGCTTACATCACACAAGTAAGAACAGTATAAAACATTAACAAATGTAAATAGCATAATAATGGCAGGTTTATACCTGGTCATGTACAGAGTTCAGATCTACCTACCCACGACTTCTGAGGTGTCTCTCTAATCTCAGATCTTTCTAGGAAGCGGGTATTTGCAAGCCAAGGTTTAGTGCAAGGGTCAGTTTATATAACCAGGGCGAGGTAGGATGTATACCAGTAAGCTGGAAACCTCATTGTGAGGACTGTGTATATTTTATTCATTAATGAACCATTATTAAGTATGTGTAAGTGTAGTTTAGTGAACAGTGCATAGACATAGTATCATGTTTAAAACTGATGGATTTTTGCAGGTTCATAAATGTAAATGATATATGCAACTATTAATTTTTTGTCAGACATTTATTTATAACACCTATATCCTTTAAGCCTGTTTTCACCTTCATGACCAGGCCAAATTTTACAATTCTGACCAGTGTCACTTTACAAGGTAATAACTCTGGAACTCTTCAACGGATCCCGTTGATTCTGAGAATGTTTTCTTGCAACATACTGTACTTCATGATAGTGGTAAAGCTTGTTCAGTAAAACTTGGTTTATTTATGAAAAAAATCAAAAATTTGGCAAAACATTTCGAAAATTTAGCAATTTTCAAACTTTTTGTTTTTATGACTTTTAACCAGAGTTATGTCACAAAAAATAGTTAATAAATAACATTTCCCACATGTCTTCTTTACAACAGCACAATTTTTGAGACACAATTTTTTTTCCTTAGGAAGTTAGAAGGGTTAAAATTGACCAGCACTGTCTTATTTTTCCAACAAAATTTACAAAAACATTTTTTGTTTAGGGACGACATTACATTTGAAGTGACTTTGAGGGGCCTATATGACAAAAATACCCCAAATTTACACCATTCTATAAACTGCACCCCTCAAGGTGCTCAAAACTACATTCAAGAAGTTTATTAACCCTTCAATTGCTTCACAGGATTTTTTGCAATATGGAAGGAAAAAATTAACATTTCACTTTTTTCACAAAAGATTTTACTACATTCAAGAAGTTTATTAACCCTTCAATTGCTTCACAGGATTTTTTGCAATATGAAAGGAAAAAATTAACAGTTCATTTTTTTTCACAAAAGATTTTACTTTAGACCCAACTTTTATTATTTTCACAAGGGAAACAGTAGAAAAGGGACCACAAAATGTACTTTACATCTCTTGAGAACATCAATACTGAATATGGGGGGAAAAATTACTGTTTGGGTGCACAGCAGGACTCGGAAGGGAAGGAGCACCGTTTGACATTTTGAACGCAAAATTGGCTGGAATCGGTGTCATGTTGTGTTTGGAGAGCCCCTAATGTGCCTAAGCAGTAGATGCCACCCACAAGTGACCCCATTTTATCTAGGTGTGGGGTGAGCACCTTGAACCCCCAGGCGCTTCACAGAAATTTGTAACAAGCTATGAAAATAAAAAAATCACATTTTTCCCACAAAAATGTTCTTTTAGCCCCAATTTTTTTATTTTCATAATGGTAACAAGAGAAAATGGAACCCAAAATTTGTTGTGCAATTTCTCCGGAGTACACAGTTACCCCATATGTGGGAGAAAACTACTGTTTGGGTGCATGGCAGGGCTCAGAAAGGATGGAGTGATGTTTTGAAACTCAGACTTTAATGGAATGGTCTACGGGTGTCATGTCATGTTTGGAGAGCCCCTGATGTGCCTAAACAGTGGAAACACCCCATAAGTGACCCCATTTTGGAAACTAGGCCCTTCAAGGAATTTATCTACATGTATAGTGAGCACCTTAAACTCCGAGATGATTCACAGAAGTTTACAATATTGTTCTGTGAAGATGAAAAAACCTTTTTTTCCCCACAAAAATGTTGTTTTAGCCCCACAGTCATTTTCACAAGGATAGCAAAGAGAATAGACCCCATTTGTTGTGCAATTTCTCCTGAGTACACTGATACCCCATTTGTGGTCAAAAACTACTTTTGAGGCACATTGCAAAGTTCATAACTGAAGGAGCGACAGTTCAGATTTTGCTGGAATGGTTTGAGGGTGCCATGTTACATTTGTAGAGCCCCTGAGGTGCCAATACAGCAGAAACCCCTACAGGTGAACTCATTTTACAAACTATACCCACAATGAATTCATCTAGGGGTGCAGTAATCATATTGACACTACATGTGCCTCACAAAATGTTATATCATTTGGCGGTGAATAAATTAAATTCTTACCACTAAAATGTTGTTTTAGACCCAAGTTTTTAATTTTTCTAAGGGCTAATGAACCTCAATTTGTTTTAAAAATGTCTCCTGAGTGCGTCAATACCATGTAATCAGAAATAGTTTTGAGGCACAGTGCAAAGCTTAGAAGGGAAGGAGCGCCATTGCTGATTTTAACGTTATGGTTTGCGGGTGCCATGACCCACTGAGAGATTCCCTGTGGTGCCAGAACAGCAGAACCCCATAAGTGACCCCATTTTATAAACAACACTTCTCAATTCATTTATCTTGGGTTGCAGTGATCATATTGACACCACAGGTGTGTCACAGAATTTTATACCTTTGGCCAGTGAAGAAAAAATAATTACATTTTTACCACCAAAATTTTGTTTTAGCCTCTAATTTTACATTTTCACAAGGGGAAATGGGTAAAAATGGCACCAAAATTTGTCCCACAATTTCGCTCCATACGGTGAGAGTCGGGCTATTTGTCTTCTGTTTTTCCTAGAATAATTTGCAGACTCTATATACAGAGTTCCTAAGTGCTAAAAGAGCAGAATCCCCCCTCAAGTGACTTCATTGTGGAAATTACACCCCTTTGGGAATTTATCTGCAGGTGTAGTGATGATTTTGACTCGATGGGTGTTTTCTACTTTTTTGTTTTTATTTTTTTGTCATAAAAATATATTGTACTCATAGATAAACATTTTTATTTTATTTTTTTATCATTTTTGTGATTTTGTAAAAAAATATTTTAACAACTTTTTTTTACTTTTTTACCTAGTCAATTAGTCACACTATGGAACTTTCACTTTCACAGCTCTGATTGCAGTGATACAGCATAGCAATGCAGGAGCATTACCATCCTTTTTAACCTGTCAGCCCCGCAAACACAAGTTAGGTATATCATGCACTGCGCATGATCTAACTAACTTGCTAGAGTCTGGTGACACAGATGTAGTCATGCTGATAACGGGTCACCATGGTAATGATCGGCCCCTTGCGATGACATCGCAAGGGCGCTGATTGGGAAGCAGAGGGGGCCCTCTCCTTCTACTTGCCTTCTAAATGCTTTGATCGGGCTAAACTGCCGGGAGTGATGCTGGTACCTTTCCTGGCAGTGAGTGCTGGGTCAGCTGTCAGAATTGTTCAATACCAGGCGGCGATTGCGTGCTCACAGCTCCTGTGCTCACAAAATCATCATTACAAATCCAGACATCCAAGGTCGGTAAGTACTTACCGACCTGTACGTATGGGTACGTCCAAAATCATGTGGGGGTTAAACCTTTGAAGGATGTGAATGTATTAACACAAGCAGTTCTTCCCCATGTTTGCTTCTGCCAAATGTTCCTCTGATTCACATGAGAGGTGTAGTATACAGCACCAAAAAGTAAAGTAATTGTACAAAAGGAGCTTCTAGCATCCAACAGTGTGTCTCATAAAGGATGTCCTTGGTCAGGAGCAGACACCTAAAACAGAGTGACCTTGTACAAAAATTGTGAATTAGCTGCCTGATCTTCAAGTGCCAATTTTACAGATACTGGTAAAGTGAAGTAGACAGACTGAAGGAATTGTACACCTAAAGGCACTTGGAGATGCTTCAAATAGGATTTATAGTCAGGGTGCGAGTTGGGACTCCACAGGCCTTGATAAATCTAGATCCTAGTTGTCGTTGTTTGAGGGAATCCCACCACGCATTCTGGATCCCCTTGACCTATATACAGTGAACATAGTCTATACGTCTGATGCAGGGTCTTCACCCGAAACGTTACGTAGTACTGCACTTACTGCTGTGTAACCAATGGACATAAAATATTAACAAAAAATCCTATGTGAAGCATCTCCAAGTGCTTCTAGGTGTACAACTCCTTCACTCTGTCTTCTATTGGTCTACAGGAGCTCAGTGGTTGGCTCCAGAGGAGCTAGTGCCCTTCTCAAGTTAACTCTAATTCACTGGGTGTGCCACCTACCAGTTTGATTACTAGTGTTTATGTGAAGAAGCCCCTTTCTCCATGCCAAGCATTGCACGCCTCTTCCAAAGAGTCGCTATATGTTAGCAGCAAGGCAACTATAAGAAATTTGAAAGGCTTGGGATAAAACAGGTGTGCTGAGGAGCCTTCCAGTGATAAGAGTCTATGGTAGGTTGAGCTTATCTCCTCATGCATACATCTGACAAGCTAAATAAGAGGAAAAAGGGGTCTACCCGCATTACAGAGAAAGTAAGACCTGTGCCTAATAATTGTGAGAAGTTTGTTTTTTGAGAAGACTAGACTTTATTTGCATATGTGTAAATGTATGCTGTAAATAACTGAGGTTGACCACTTGTATATTTATAATCATTATTAAAGGAAATTTCTTAGCAATTTTTTTCGGCTCCCTGGATATTTTCAACCTTTTCCCACATATCATGCTTCAAACCTAAAGATACCAAATGTAAATTTTTGGTGAATAATCAACAACAAGTGGAACACAATTGTGAAGTTGAACGAAATTTATTGGTTATTTTAAATTTTTGTTGAAATTCAAAAACTGAAAAGTGGGGCGTGCAATATTATTCTGCCCCTTTAACTTAATACTTTGTTGCGCCACTTTTTGCTGCGATTACAGCAGCAAATCGCTTGGGAATGGGATATGTCTCTATCAGTTTTGCACAACAAGGGACTGAAATTCTTGCCCATTCTTCTTTGGCAAACAGCTCGAGCTCAGTGAGGTTTGATAGAGATCGTTTATGAACAGCAATTTTCAGCTCTTTCCACAGATTCTCGATTGGATTGAGGTCTGGACTTTGACTTGGCCATTCTAACACCTGGATACGTTTATTTGTGGACCATTCCATTGTAGATTTTGCTTTATATTTGGGATCATTGTCTTGTTGGAAGACAAATCTCCATCCCAGCCTCAGGTCTTCTGCAGACTCCAACAGGTATTCTTCAAGAATGGTCCTGTATTTGGCTCCATCCATATTCCCATCAATATTAACCATCTTCCCTGTCCCGGCTGAAGAAAAGCAGGCCCAAACTATGATGCTGCCACAACCATGCTTGACAGTGGGGATGGTGTGTTCAGAGTGATGAGCTGTGTTGCCTTTACGCCAAACATATAATTTGGCATTGTTGCCAAAAAGTTCAATTTTGGTTTCATCTGCCTAGAGCACCTTCTTCCACATGTTTGGTGTGTCTCCTAGGTGGCTTGTTGCAAACTTTAAATGACACTTTTTATGGATATCTTTGAGAAATGGCTTTTTTCTTGCCACTCTTCCACAAAGGCCAGATTTGTACAGCGTACGACTGTTATCCTATGGACAGACTGTCCCACATCAGCTGTAGATCTCTGCAGTTCATCCAGAGTGATCATGGGCCTCTTGGCTGCATCTCTGATCAGTTTTCTCCTTGTTTGAGATGAAAGTTTAGAGGGACAGCCGGGTCTTGGTAGATTTGCAGTGGTATGATACTCCTTCCATTTCAATATGAACACTTGCAGAGTGCTCCTTGGGATGTTTAAAGTTTTGGAAATCATGTTGTATCCAAATCCGGCTTTAAACTTCTCCACAACAGTATCACGGACCTGTGTGTTGTGCTCCTTGGTCTTTATGATGCTCTCTGTGCGTCAAACAGAACCATGAGACTATCGCAGAGCAGGTGCATTTATACAGAGACTTGATTACACACAGGTGGATTATATTTATCATCATTAGGCATTTAGGACAACATTGGATCATTCAGAGATCCACAATGAACTTCTGGAGTGAGTTTGCTGCACTGAAAGTAAAGGCACCCCACTTTTCAGTTTTTGAATTTCCACAAAAATTTAACATAACCAATAAATTTTGCTCAACTTCACAATTGTGTTCCACTTGTTGTTGACTCTTTACCAAAAATTTACAATTCGTAACTTTATGTTTGAAGCATGATATGTGGGAAAAGATTGAAAAGTTCCAGGGGGCCGAATACTTTTGCAAGGCACTGTATGTTCAGTAAATGCACTCAATACTTGGTAGGGGCTCCTTTTGCATCAATTACTGCATCAATGCAGTGTGACATGGAGGCGATCAGCCTGTGGCACTGCTGAGGTGTTATGAAATCCCAGGTTGCTTTGATAGCAGCCTTCAGCTAGTCTGCATTGTTGGGTCTGGTGTCTCTCAACTTCCTCTTGAAAATACCCCATAGATTCTCTATGGGGTTAAGGTCAGGAGAGTTTGCTGGCCAATCAAGCACAGTGATACTGTTGTTTTAAAACCAGGTATTGGTACTTTTGGCAGTGTGGACAGGTGTCAAATCCTGCTGGAGAATGAATTTTCCATATCCAAAAAGCTTGTTGGCAGAGGGAAGCATGAAGTGCTCTAAAATGTCCTGGTACACAGCTGCGCTGACTTTGGTCTTGATAAAACACAGTGGACCTACACCAGCAGATGACATTGATCCCAAAACCACCACTGATTGTGGAAACTCACATTAGATCTCAAGCAGCTTGGATTGTGTGGCTCTCCTCTCTTACTCCAGAATCTGGGACCTTGATTTCCAAATGAAATGCAAAATTTACTTTAATCTGAAAACAACACCTTGGACCACTGAGAAACAGTCCAGTTCTTTTTCTCCTTGGTCCAGGTAAGATGCTTCTGGCATTGTCTATTGGTCATGAGTGGCTTGACACAAGGAATGCGACACTTGTAGCCCATGTCCTGGATATGTATGTGTGTGGTGGTTCTTGAAGCAATGACACCAGCAGCAGTTCACTTTTGGTGAATCTCCTCCAAATTTTTGAATGGCCTTTTCTTAACAATTCCGTTAACCCAGTTGCTTGTACACCTTTTTCCACCACACTGTTTCCTTCGACTCAACTTTCCATTTATATGCTTGGATACAGCACTCTGTGAACAGCCAGCTTCTTTAGCAATGACCTTTTGTGGCTTACCCTCCTTTTGGAGTGTGTCAATTACTTCCTTCTGGGCATCTGTCAAGTCAGCAGTCTTCCCCATGATTGTGGAGCCTACTAAAACAGGCTAAGGGACCTTTTTATATGCTTAGGAATTCTTTGCAGGTGTTTTTGTTACTTATTCAAATTTACTGAGATAATTACATTTGGGTTTTCATTTGTTTTAAGCCATAATCATCAACACTAACAGAAATAAACACTTGAAATAGATCACTCTGTTTGTAATGACTCTATATAATATATGAGTTTCACTTTTTGTATTGAAGAACTGAAATAAATTAACTTTTTGATGATATTCTAATTTAGTGAGAAGCACTTGTATATAAATATACGGATCCAAGAAAGTAACTTTCAAATTACAGGTAGATCAAGCCCGATAGTTCTTACTCCAACGATGTCACTCATGGTTCTTCTGGAAGTTTCATTAAACTGCACAATTTTTGTAGTTAACTATACTTAAAAGACCAACAAATCTTTGATAAACCAAACTTATACAAAAGTGAACATGGGCTTATTTTACTAGTTTTGCCATATACTACACAGATATCCTTGGCCTCAGCAGGTAGTTTTGAATGTTTTTTTTTGCTGTAATTTAGAGATACAATTTTGAGGGGTTTGGTTTGAATATTTATTATTATTAATTATTATTATTATTTAAATAAGAGGCCTTAAATTCATTTTTAAGCTAATCCACAAGAATGGATTAAAATTTTCTATTGTAACTGCAAGGTTGTCTCTTCCAGGCTTGTTCTCAGACATGTGACATGTTTGTGCACATCTAAAAGGCTGTCCTCCTATGTAATAAAGTTAACTACATTGCCATAAAACATTATCCCTGTAATTCACATTGTGCTGTGATGTGACATTACACTGAGATAACTTATTCACAGTGTCTAACCAATGTTAAACTGTAACCTACACGTGGATGTCCCATAAACCATGTAGTAAAGGAGATTCCTGGCAGTAATCATTCTCTCTGCCACAATGGAAATAGAGAGAGAACAAATATTTTGAAAAGTCAAATGTCATTTAATATAGTAATTATGTAGGAGTCTTGGAGGTGATGTTCCACCCCTTGTTTTCCCAAATGGTTACCGTATATACTCGAGTATAAGCCGACCCGAGTATAAGCCGACCCCCCTAATTTTGCCACAAAAAACTGTGAAAACTTATTGACTCGAGTATAAGCCTAGGGTGGAAAATGCAGCAGCTACCGGTGAATTTCAAAAATAAAAATAGATGCTCCATACTGTTCATTATGGCCCCATAGCTGTGCCATATAGTGCTCTGCACCATTATTGCCCCATAGCTGTGCCATATAGTGCTCTGCACCGTTCATTATTGCCCCATAGCTGTGCCATATAGTGCTCTGCACCATTATTGTCCCATAGCTGTGCCATACAGTGCTCTGCACCATTATTGCCCCATAGCTGTGCCATATAGTGCTCCGCACCGTCCATTATTGCCCCATAGCTGTGCCATACAGTGCTCTGCACCATTATTGCCCCATAGCTGTGCCATATAGTGCTCTGCACCGTCCATTATTGCCCCATAGCTGTGCCATACAGTGCTCTGCACCATTATTGCCCCATAGCTGTGCCATATAGTGCTCTGCACCATTATTGCCCCATAGCTGTGCCATACAGTGCTCTGCACCATTATTGCCCCATATCTGTGCCATACAGTGCTCTGCACCATTATTGCCCCATAGCTGTGCCATATAGTGCTCTGCACCATTATTGCCCCATAGCTGTGCCATACAGTGCTCTGCACCATTATTGCCCCATAGCTGTGTCATATAGTGCTCTGCACCATTATTGCCCCATAGCTGTGCCATACAGTGCTCTGCACCGTTGCCCCATAGCTGTGCCATACAGTGCTCTGCACCATTATTGCCCCATAGCTGTGCCATACAGTGCTCTGCACCATTATTGCCCCATAGCTGTGCCATACAGTGCTCTGCACCATTATTGCCCCATAGCTGTGTCATACAGTGCTCTGCACCATTATTGCCCCATAGCTGTGTCATATAGTGCTCTGCACCATTATTGCCCCATAGCTGTGCCATATAGTGCTCTGCACCATTATTGCCCCATAGCTGTGCCATATAGTGCTCTGCACTGTCCATTATTGCCCCATAGCTGTGCTGCTGCTGCAATAAAAATAATAAAACACATACTCACCTCTCTTGCAGCTCCTCGGCGCCATCTTCCCGGCGTCTCCCTGCACTGACTGATCAGGCAGAGGGCGGCGCGCACACTATATGCGTCATCGCGCCCTCTGACCTGCACAGTCAGTGAGGAGAGAGAGACGCCGGGAAGATGGAGACAGCGCCCGGCGTGTGGAACGCGGACAGGTGAATATGCGATACTTACCTGCTCCCGGCGTTCCGCTCCTTCTCCCGGACAGCTGGTCTTCGGTGCCGCAGCCTCTTCCTCTATCAGCGGTCACCGGCACCGCTTCATTAGAGAAATGAATAGGCGGCTCCGCCCCTATGGGAGGTGGAGCAGCCTATTCATTTCTCTAATGAGCGGTCCCACGTGACCGCTCAGGGGAAGAGGCTGCTGCACCCGGAGACCGTGGGACGGGCAGGGGGAGCGTCAGGAGCGCCGGGACTAGGTGAGTATGCATCAGCGCCCTCTCCCCCTCACCCGCCGACCCCACCGCCGACCGTGACTCGAGTATAAGCCGAGGGGGCACTTTCAGCCCAAATATTTGGGCTGAAAATCTCGGCTTATACTCGAGTATATACGGTAAATGTATTTTATATTAATGCATGTTGTCAAGGGTAATACCCACTGGGGCTACAGTCTAGCCTAGGTAAGGTTAACTGTAACGGCCGGTCCAGTTTGGGGAGGGGGAACTAAGAGTTAGTTCCAAGTTCAGAAAATGTCAAGGGTAGTTGAGGAGAAGTAGTGAGAAGTGACAGGAGCAGTCACAGGCAATCAGCTGCTAGGGACAACGTGGGCCTAATACTCGAGGCAGTGGATTGCTAAGAACCCTTCTGTGTGATTCTGTCTACCCTCCTGCGAACCTCGATATTCATGTCGGGCCCTTTGAGAGCACTCAGCTTATGAATTTATAGGGATAGATGGACTCAAACCAAAGTCTAAAAGGCAGGAGGTGATGCAATCTGGGTCCACTTCTAGTGGTTGAGAAAAATTCCTAGTGCTAGAAAAGTTAGCAAGTGGGATGCTCTACCCATACTGAGAACCAGGGCTGAAGATGTGTCAGGTACCTGTGAAAAGATGACATCCCTTTATGCCTGTTTGTAAAAACTGCCAGTTATCAAGTAAAAGTTTGAAATTGCAAGAAAACTTTCGATGTTTCTGTGATCACGTACCAATATCACAGCAAATAGTCAACAAGGTCACAAAAAACATGTTGTGAAAAAAAGACGCACATTAATTGTCAAAAACTTGAGGAGAATCAAACGCAAAGAGACTAGGAAGCCATTATCCTCCAGTGCTGTCATATTCCAGAACTAACTGGAGTGCCCAAAAGTAGAAGGTGTATAGAATGAATATCAATTCAGTAGGTAATCTCTTCTAGACATCCAGTCTGGGACATGTGAAATACAGACTTAACAAATTGCACCGCCAGGGAAGAGAAAATCCCTGTTTAGAAGAGATTACCTACTGAATGCAATGAAAAAAAGGCCTGTTTGGCCGAAATGCGTTGACACTCAAAGGTTGCTCTTCTGTCTTGAACTGTAATAATTGAAATTTTGTTTGCATCCAAAAGGAGTGTGCAATTGATATTTATTCCATATAGTCTATGAGGGACCTCACCAATCCCCTCAATTGGCACCTCCATTAGTGAAATACCTCAGTGTGCAAGCCAATATCTATTTTTCAAAAGTAGAAGGTGTTCGGTGCTCAGAGACTCAGCCAAGGAACGGAAGAGTGAAATCCGACCACCAATAAGCAAGACACAGAAGCTGAAACGTCAAGACTGGGCCAAGAAATATCTGAAGACAGATTGTTCAAACGTTTTATGGACAGATGAGATGATAGTGACACTTTGTAGATCAGATAGAGGGGTCCGTGGTTAGATCAGTAATGGGCACAGACTTTTCTTCAACTCAGATGCCAGCAAGGAGAAGGTGGGGTACTGCTAAGGTTTTGTTACAGATGAGTTAGTTGAATCTTTTTGGGTTGAAGATAGATGCAAAATCAACTCCCAAACTTACTGCCAGTTTTTAGAAGATACTTTCTTTAAACCGTTGTACCGAAAAAAATCTGCATCTTTTAAGAAACCTATCATTATTATGCAAGACAATGCTCCATTACATGCATTAAAGTCTCCGCTGCTTGGATAGCCACTAATGGTCATAAAGATTAAAAAATAATGACATGTCCCCTTCCTTACCTGACCTAAATCCTATTGAGAACTTGTGGTCCCTTCTTAAGGAGAGATTCACGTTGAAGGAAATCAGTACACCTCTCTGAGCATTGTCTCGTAGGTGGTGGTTGGTGCTGACGAAAAAGTTAACAGATTAAGAAACTGACAGACTCCATGAATGGATGGCTTATGACTGTTATTGAAAAGAAGGGCGGCTACATTGATCACTGAATTTTTTTTTTCAAATGTCACAAATGTATTTTTTTTATTTTGAGCTGTTTGATTATTATTCTCGCTTTAACTGCTGAAAATAAACACGTGAGATGGGAAGATGTCTATTTTTCATTTAGTTAGTTAATAATTCTGCACACATAGACATTCTCCTAAGAACCACAAAACCTCACTTTTACTTCTTAAATATTCAGATTTATTCACTTTTTGGATCAAACAGCAGAACTGTAGTTGTGCAATAATAAAATGAATCATCAAAAATTCAAATAGCCAAATTATTGTGCACAGTAGAGTTGAGCGACTTTTACTTTTTTCGGATCGAGTCGGGTTTCGCGAAACCCGACTTTGTCAAAAGTCGGGTCGGGTGAAATCAGCCGATTATTGCGAAAAGTCGGGGGCAGACTGAAACACGAAACCCAATGCAAGTCAATGGGGAATCAAAATCGGCAGTGAGTGGAGGACAGGAAAACACCTACAGTGCCCATTTTAATGCCAAAACATCAATTCTTATTACTGAAGCTTGTCAATCTTAATTTACTTTATAATAATAGTTAGGCATTGAAAACTGGGGATCATTTGGCTAAAGTTGTGGGGGGGTAGGGCTTGCTCAAGATTTTTGTGGGCCCAGGAAATGCGGAATACGTCACGGCGGTGGAGCAGGGAGAGGTAAGTATTTCAACTTTGCAAGTGCTGTAATCCTGAGCAAGCAGAGGGGGCCCACTTGTTGGCATTGGCATTGGCATTGGCACAGGGCCCCTCATAGTATGGCGGTGTGTTTGATGGTGGGTGGTGCCTCCCACCGGCAGAGACACTTTTGCGTACTACGAGGAGCCCTGTGCCAGTGATGTCGCCAACGAGTATGCCCCCCCACCTGATGGAGGAACCTGAACTTTCATCTGCACCTTCCTCTTTCTCTCCGTGTAAGGTGGTATAGTATGCGGGAAGGGGAACCTGACTTTCAGCAGGGTCAGATTCTGGCTGTGTAGAGTGCAAGGGGAATGTAGTGGTCTGGGTCAATGTACCAGCAGACTCATCTAGCAGTGGCTGGGCAATGGGCAGGATGAGGAGGAAACACAGATAAAGGCCCAAATAATAAAGTGGGCTAAATGCAGTTCAAATGTGGTAACAGGACTAAACAGGCGGCATTGCTTTGCTCAGCGGAGGACAACTATAATGAGTGGCAGACACAGTTAGTAGGCTCAAATAATAAAGTATAAAAAACTTTATTGATAAAATACAGTGCATGGGGATACGAGAGGTACATACACATAATTGATCACATCATGGAATGCAATACAATTGGCCACGCCGGGACCCGGTGCCATATAGAGGGGATAACAATAATCGCATACCAATAATAAATGTCCCTCTCTTGCACCAAAAACCTCCCAGTCATATCAATTTACACTACACAGTGATACCAATATAGCCACAATCCCTACTCCCTAGCCAGTGGGTGCTACGTCATACTTAATATGCCTCCTCATTAAACAATGAGTTAACCTAATCACTGCACAGTGTGCACAGACAAACCAATCCTTATGTTTGCCTCCCCACCCAGCATAGAGGTTAATATTGGCAGTAGTTGAAAATATTTACCGATACTTGATGGGGTAATAGGTGTGGACCGGTTCCCAGCGCGTCGGCCCCGACGCGCGTTTCGGACCTTCCTTCTTCGGGGGGCCTGTGTGTCACTCAATTCAAGCCCTTTTTATACTCCCACCGCAGCTGAATTCACCATCGCAATACACCGGAAGTGACGCGCCCAGCCTCACATGACGCGCAACCTCCCATGACAACCACAACGCCGGACGGCGTTGGCGTCACGTGACCGCAGGTCCTGACAGGACACTGCTAATCACGGTGAGACGCCGATAGCCACGGTCACGGTCCATCCATCTGGACTCAATGAAAATTTAAGCTTTACCCCATTCTTGTGATCGTTAATTTGCCGTGGGTACTATAACATACTTTGTGGCATTGGTGCTCACATTGTTGTGATCATTATGCTATTGCAATATTTTAACTATGTATTAACTGATTTTTATTATTTTTACTTACAGTGATTGTGTGAATATGTTGTTGAGTTGTCACGATATTCTGCCCTGAGCATCAAGTTTTAGACCGCTCCTCCCAGTGTAAAGGACTATCTAGCCTATGTGATGAAGTCTTATGTTAACGAATGCGGGACACGCTGGAGAGACCATACTGTTTGGACATTTACAAATTATGTTATTTATCTCTTCATGCGCTAGGTCCTGCCATTATATGTCTTGTTGTACTATGTCTATGTATGTTATATTGTTTTTTCTATAACATGGTGAAGGCAGATTAGTCTGTGGGCTATTAGGATTCCCTAGATAGTGATCGGAAGTGTCCCATGCCTTGACGCGCATCCTCCCCTGCCTCCGCCACCCTGGGTGGCTATCGGCGTCTCACCGTGATTAGCAGTGTCCTGTCAGGACCTGCGGTCACGTGTCGCCAGCGCCGTCCGGCGTTGTGGTTGTCATGGGAGGTTGCGCATCATGTGAGGCTGGGCGCGTCACTTCCGGTGTATTGCGATGGTGAATTCAGCTGTGGTGGGAGTATAAAAAGGGCTGGAATTGAGTGACACACAGGCCCCCCAAAGAAGGAAGGTCCGAAACGCGCGTCGGGGTGGACGCGCTGGGCACTGGTCCACACCTTTTACCCCATCAAATATCGGTAAATATTTTCAACTACTGCCAATATTAACCTCTATGCTGGGTGGGGAGGCAAACATAAGGATTGGTTTGTCTGTGCACACTGTGCAGTGATTAGGTTAGGGTCCCGGCGTGGCCAATTGTATTGCATTCCATGATGTGATCAATTATGTGTATGTACCTCTCGTATCCCCATGCACTGTATTTTACCAATAAAGTTTTTTGTATTTTTCTATACTCAACAAATGACCTTGGTATCATCTTTTGTAGTAGTATGTATCTAGTTTTGATGATGGGTTAAAATAGTCCAGCTATTCCTAGCACATGATTGTGTTGTAAATTCTAAAATGTGTTGTTGTTATCTAAAATTGCATTACCAAATAATAAAGTAGCTTAAATGCTGTTCAAAATTGGTAACAGGACTAAACAGGCGGCATTGCTTTGTTCAGTGGAGGACAACTGTAATGAGTGGCAGACACAGTTAGTAGGCCCAAATAATAAAGTAGCCTAAATGCAGTTCAAAATTGGTAACAGGACTAAACAGGTGGCATTGCTTTGTTCAGCGGAGGACAACTATAATGAGTGGCAGACACAGTTAGTAGGCCCAAATAATAAAGTAGCCTAAATGCAGTTCAAAATTGGTAACAGGACTAAACAGGTGGCATTGCTTTGTTCAGCGGAGGACAACTGTAATGAGTGGCAGACACAGTTAGTAGGCCCAAATAATAAAGTAGCCTAAATGCAGTTCAAAATTGGTAACAGGACTAAACAGGTGGCATTGCTTTGTTCAGCGGAGGACAACTGTAATGAGTGGCAGACACAGTTAGTAGGCCCAAATAATAAAGTAGCCTAAATGCAGTTCAAAATTGGTAACAGGACTAAACAGGCGGCATTGCTTTGTTCAGTGGAGGACAACTGTAATGAGCGGCAGATACAGTTAGTAGGCCCAAATAATAAAGTGGGCTAAATGCAGTTCAAATGTGGTAACAGGACTAAACGGGCGGCATTGCATTGTTCAGTGGAGGACAACTGTAATGAGCGGCAGACACAGTTAGTAGGCCCAAATAATAAAGTGGGCTAAATGTCTGCCAAAAAATTGTTCATAAATAAACATGTGGCATAGCTAGGTACAGGGGTGGGCTCCTCTGCTGAGTAGCAGACAGTGGTAGTAGGCGCAAAGTATTAACTGGTCTAAATGGAGGCCAGGGCCCCTGTATATTTTAATTATCGTCTATCATTTCAACAAATTTGTATTGGCAGTGCCATTGAAGGATTTAACAGCCCAGACTACACAGTGGTGGAGCAGGGAGAGGTAAGGATTGCAAGTGGTAGAGCTCTGTTCGAGCTGGGGGGAACACTCTCTCGTGGGCGGCTGTACTGGCACAGGGCCCCTCATATTACGATGGTGTGTCTGACGATGGTTGTGCACCACCACCATCAGAGACACTTCATTGTACTATGAGGGACCCTGTGCCAGTGCCGTCGCCCAAGAGTGGGCACACCCACCTGTCCAGGCAAACGGCACTCACACGGGTGCTTGCGCCAGGTGGTGACCACGGCCCTGTGGGGGGAGTCAGACCATTTAGGGAGGTATAAAAATGGCCTATGGTGGACATTCAGCAGCTGCAAATGGAGGAATTGGAGAAGTCAGTAAGAGGAGGCCAAAAGCAAGACATTTTTCAGGCAAGCTACGTGTCAGCAGGGGAAGGTGGGGCCAAATAATTTGAAATCCATGATTGGTTCATTTTAATGAAGGTTAGATCATCAACATTTCGGGTAGCCAGACGTGTCTTTTTTTCGGTCAGTATTGAACCAGCAGCACTGAAGACTCTTTCTGATAGCACACTAGCAGCAGGGCAAGCGAGCTCCTGTAATGCATATTCTGCCAATTCAGGCCAGGTGTCTATTTTAGATGCCCAGTAATCAAAGGGGAATGACCTGTGAGGGAGAACATCGATAAGGGAGGAAAAGTAGTTCGTAACCATACTGGAGAAATGCTTTCTCCTGTCACTTTGAATCGATGCAGCAGTACCTGTCGTGTCAGCGGTCATTGCAAAATCACTCCACAACCTAGTCATAAAACCCCTCTGTCCAATGCCACTTCGGATTTGGGCACCTGTAACACCTCTGCCGTGTTGCCCCCTACGGCTTGTGTGAGAACCATCACCGCCGCTGTGTCCTGGGAATGCCTGAACCAAATGGTCTACAAGAGTTGCTTGTTTGGTAGCCAATATTTGCTCAAGGTTCTCATGCGGCATGATATTTTGTAATTTTTCTTTATATCGTGGATCCAGGAGGCAGGCCAACCAGTAATCGTCATCGGTCATCATTTTCATAATGCGAGGGTCCCTTTTTAGGATATGCAAGGCAAACTCAGCCATGTGGGCCAATGTTCCAGGTGTCAATTCACTGCTTGTGCTGGGTTGAGGAGCACTTTCTTGCAAATCAACATCACTTGTGTCCCGCAAAAACCCAGTACCCGACCTTGCAACGCCACCAGTTTCTATTGCCCCCTGAGAAGCATCCTCCTCCCATAAATATTCATCCCCATCATCCTCCTCCTCCTCCTCTTCATCTGCCACCTCGTCCAGGACAATTCCCTGAGCAGACAATGGCTGTCATCAAGGCTTCCCTCCTCCTCGGCTGCAGACGCCTGCTTCTTAATGTGCGTCAAACTTTGCATCAGCAGACGCATTAGTGTGATGCTCATGCTTATGATGGCGTCGTCTGCACTTACCAGCCGTGTGCATTCCTCAAAACACTGAAGGACTTGACAGAGGTCTTGTAGCTTCGACCACTGCACACCAGACAACTCCATGTCTGCCATCCAAGTGCCTGCCTGTGTATGTGTATCCTCCAACAAATAAATTACAGCACGCCTCTGTTCGCACAGCCTCTGAACCATGTGCAGTGTGGAGTTCCACCTTGTTGCAACGTCGATTATTAGGCGGTGCTGGGGAAGATTCAGCGATCGCTGATGGTTCACCATAAGGCTGGAGTGTACGGGCGACCGGCAGATGTGCGAGCAAAGTCTTCGCACCTTCAGGAGCAGGGCTGGTAACCCCGGATAATTTTTCAGGAAGCACTGCACCACCAGGTTCAAGGTGTGAGCCAGGTAAGGTATGTGTTTCAGTTCTGAAAGGGCTATGGCAGCCATAAAATTCCTTCCGTTATCACTGACTACCTTGCCTGCCTCAAGATGTACACTGCCCAGCCATGACTGAGTTTCTTGCTGCAAGTACTCGGCCAGTACTTCCGCGGTGTGTCTGTTGTCACCCAAACACTTCATTTGTAGCACAGCCTGCTGACGCTTACCACTAGCTGTTCGATAATGGGACACCTCGTGTGCAACACTGGCAGCTGTGAATGGAGTGGTCGTGCGACTGCACTCTGTGGACGAGCTTTCGCTTCTGGAGGAGGAGGAGGAGGAGGGGTGGCGAACGCCTACAGCCAACTGTTTCCTAGACCGTGGGCTAGGCAGAACTGTCCCACAATGGCTGTCCCCTGTGGACCCTGCATCCACCACATTAACCCAGTGCGCCGTGATGGACACGTAACGTCCCTGGCCATGCCTACTGGTCCATGCATCTGTTGTGAGGTGCACCTTTCCACTGACTGATTGCCTCAGTGCATGGACAATGCGGTTTTTGACATGCTGGTGGAGGGCTGGGATGGCTTTTCTCGCAAAGAATTGCCGACCGGGTAGGTCATAGCGTGATACTGCATAGGCCATCAGGTCTTTGAAAGCTTCGCTTTCAATCAACCGGTAGGGCATCATCTCTAACGAGATTAGTATAGCAATGTGGGTGTTCAAACCCTGTGTACGCGGATGAGAGGATGAGTACTTTCTTTTTCTAACGAGAGTCTCTTGTAGGGTGAGCTGGACTGGAGAGCTGCATATGGTGGAACTAGCGGTGGTGGTGGTGGTGGACATGGCGGATTGAGAGAGGGTTGGTGATGGTATTCTTGATAATGGCCGACATACAGTGTTTCCTGTTGTGAATTCTGCTCTTGGGCTCCCTCCGGTGGTTGTAAGTGGTAGCGCTGCTGTCTCTGAATCGCAGCATTTATCAGGTGTGTTCACTTTTTGCAATTTTGACTGGGCTATTTAGTCTTGCTTCACCCTTTAGTCAGTGCCAGTTGTCCATTGTTCCTGGAGGATTCACATCTCTGCCTGGTCTCTCCTGCTTTGCAGTTCATTTCAACAAAGATAAGTTCTGGCCTTGATTTTTTGCTGTCCACATGCTGTGGCCTTATTGTTCAGTTCTTTTCCATGTTTTTGTCTTGTCCAGCTTGGTCTGTATAAGGATTTGTTTAGCCAAGCTGGTGTCTCTGGAGATGCAGATATACCCTCCATATCTTTAGTTAGCTGTGGAGATTTTGTATTTTCTGTGGTGGATATTTTCTAGTGTTTTAATACTGACCGCATAGTACTCTGTCCTATCCTTTCTATTTAGCTAGAAGTGGCCTCCTTTGCTAAATTCTGATTTCAGTCTGCGTATGTTATTTCCCTCTCCTCTCACAGTCAATATTTGTGGGGGGCTGTCTATCCTTTGGGGATTTTCTCTGAGGCAAGATAGTTTTCCCTTTTCTATCTCTAGGGGTAATTAGTCCTCCGGCTGTGTCGAGATGTCTAGGGAGCGCTAGGTACATTCCACGGCTACTTCTAGTTGCGGTGTTAAGTTCAGGGTCTGCGGTCAGTACAGGTACCACCTTCTCCAGAGTACGTCTCATGCTGCTCTTAGGCCACCAGATCATAACAGTTTCCTACCAATAACCTTGTGATTCCCTGACTGCTTTGGCCTTGCGACGATACCTCCACATTTGCTGCTGGTGGTGTCTTAACCGGTGGGCTTACAGTGAAGGAAGCAATGTAGCGTTGCTGACTACCTTCATTCTGAGCAGGTGCACCAACGGTACGTGACATTTGGTAGTTAGTCCAGGCTTGCAAGTGCATGCTGGTTAAATGTCTACGCATGCACGTTGTATTTAAATTTTGAAGATTCTTCCCTCTGCTAAAGGTCTTTGAGCATTTCTTACAGATAACTTTTGACTGATCATTCGGATCTTGGTTAAAAAATTGCCACACTGCACTCTTCCTACTATCGAATACCTTTTCAGGCATTGCACGCTGTGCTACTTTCACCGGATGGCCACGGTGTCCTAAAACTGTTTTTGACACACATTTTTGGCCTGATACAGGCCTGCCAGATGACAGCTATTGCGATGTAGATGGCTGCTGCGGATCATCCTCCTCCGCTTCTGAGCTACTGGCAGCAGCACCCTCTTCCCCCAATGGCTGCCAATCTGGGTCAACAACTGGGTCATCTATCACCTCCTCTTCAATGTCATGTGCACCTTATTCTGTGTCACCGTGTAAGGTGCCATAGTGTTCGGGATGGGGCACCATAGTCTCATCAGGGTCAGATTCTGGGTCAGTATACTGCGAGGGCAATGTATTGATTTGAGTCAATGGAACAGCATAATAATCTAGCTGTGGCTGTGTATTTGTGCACTCCATGTCTGATTCATCTTGTAATGGGCAGTTAACAATTTCCCTTTCTAACCCAGGCACGGTATGTGTAAAGAGCTCCATGGAGTAACCTGTAGTGTCGCCTGACGCATTCTTCACTTTTGGTTTGGTTGAGGACACAAGGAAACGTCTTGTTCCTGACCGGGAGCATCCAATGACAACTCGCTGCTTTTATATTTGGACCTTTCTGAAGAGGAGGCGAAAGAGCTAGAGGCTGAGTCAGCAAGGAAAGCCAAAACATTTTCCTGCTGCTCCGGCTTTAAAAGCTGTTTTCCTACTCCCAGATAAGGGAGCCTTCGAGGCCTTGTGTAGCCTGACGATGACGCTGGCTCAATACCTCCAGCCTTAGGTGCTATTGTGCTTTTGCCACTACCACCAGATGCACCACCACCACCATCAGTACCAGGTGGCAACGACCGCCCACGGACTCGTCCACCAGACTTCCTCATTTTTTGGAAAATCTAACCAAAATAACAACCGTTATATGGTACTGTAAAACAAGGTAGAAGGTGTATATAAACTTGTTGAGAATTTGAATCTCCCTTTTTTGTTGGGGAGACTGAACCAAAACTCAGGCCCAGTGTATAAAACAACACAATGTAAGTGGCAGAAAGTGGCTGGCTGATATACGACACGACAAACTAACAGGACTGTAGTATATCCTCTTTGTGAGAATTTGAATCTCCCTTTTTTGGGGGGGAGACTGAAACCAAAACTGAGGCCCAGTGTATAAAACAACACAATGTAAGTGGCAGAAAGTGGCTGGCTGATATACGACAAACTAACAGGACTGTAGTATATCCTCTTTGTGAGAATTTGAATCTCCCTTTTTTTGGGGGGAGACTGAACCAAAACTCAGGCCCAGTGTATAAAACAACACAATGCAAGTGGCAGAAAGTGGCTGGCTGATATACGACAAACTAACAGGACTGTAGTATATCCTCTTTGTGAGAATTTGAATCTCCCTTTTTTGGGGGGGAGACTGAACCAAAACTCAGGCCCAGTGTATAAAACAACACAATGTAAGTGGCAGAAAGTGGCTGGCTGATAAACGACAAACTAACAGGACTGTAGTATATCCTCTTTGTGAGAATTTGAATCTCCCTTTTTTGGGGGGGAGACTGAACCAAAACTGAGGCCCAGTGTATAAAACATCACAATGTAAGTGGCAGAAAGTGGCTGGCTGATATACGACAAACTAACAGGACTGTAGTATATCCTCTTTGTTAGAATTGAATCTCACTTTTTTGGGGGGGAGACTGAACCAAAACTCAGGCCCAGTGTATAAAACAACACAATGTAAGTGGCAGAAAGTGGTTGGCTGATATACGACAATCTAACAGGACTGTAGTATATCCTCTTTGTGAAAATTTTAATCTACCTTTTTTTGGGGGGGAGACTGAACCAAAACTGAGGCCCAGTGTATAAAACAACACAATGCAAGTGGCAGAAAGTGGCTGGCTGATATACGACAAAAACTAACAGAACTGTAGTATATCCACTTTGTTAGAATTGAATCTCACTTTTTTTGGGGGGAGACTGAACCAAAACTCAGGCCCAGTGTATAAAACAACACAATGCAAGTGGCAGAAAGTGGCTGGCTGATATACGACAAACTAACAGGACTGTAGTATATCCTCTTTGTGAGAATTTGAATCTCCCTTTTTTGGGGGGGGGGAGACTGAACCAAAACTGAGGCCCAGTGTATAAAACAACACAATGCAAGTGGCAGAAAGTGGCTGGCTGATATACGACAAAAACTAACAGAACTGTAGTATATCCACTTTGTGAGAATTTGAATCTCCCTTTTTTGGGGGGGAGACTGAAACCAAAACTGAGGCCCAGTGTATAAAACAACACAATGTAAGTGGCAGAAAGTGGCTGGCTGATATACGACAAACTAACAGGACTGTAGTATATCCTCTTTGTTAGAATTGAATCTCACTTTTTTGGGGGGGAGACTGAACCAAAACTCAGGCCCAGTGTATAAAACAACACAATGCAAGTGGCAGAAAGTGGCTGGCTGATATACGACATACTAACAGGACTGTAGTATATCCTCTTTGTGAGAATTTGAATCTCCCTTTTTTGGGGGGGAGACTGAACCAAAACTGAGGCCCAGTGTATAAAACATCACAATGTAAGTGGCAGAAAGTGGCTGGCTGATATACGACAAACTAACAGGACTGTAGTATATCCTCTTTGTTAGAATTGAATCTCACTTTTTTGGGGGGGAGACTGAACCAAAACTCGGGCCCAGTGTATAAAGCAACAAAATGTAAGTGGCAGAAAGTGGCTGGCTGATATACGACAAACTAACAGGACTGAAGTATATCCACTTTGTGAGGATTTGAATCTCACTTTTTTGTTGGGGATACTGAACCAAAACTCAGGACCAGTGTATAAAGCAACACAATGTAAGTGGCAAAAAGTGGCTGGAAGATATATGAAAAAATACAAGGACTATAGTACAATTTCAATCTCCCTACAATGATCTCAGGACAAGTATGGCAGCAATAAAAAGGACTGCTGCACTCAAAAGTGCACTCTGGACAAATAAACAAGATAACTGTGCAGAAAGGAGCAACAGGATTTTTGCTTTTAAAAAAGCAGCTGGTTTGCACAGCAGCGTGCAAACAGCAATGCAGCTATCAGGGAGCCTTATAAGGCAGCCTAATAAGCTACAGAGCTGATGCACAAAAATATACCCTCCACTGTCCCTGCAAAAAAAAGGTGGTGTTGGACAGTGGAAATCGCTACAGCACAAGCGGTTTGGGGGTTAATCTTCCCTCCCTAACTATATCCCTTATTCTGATGAAGCTGCAGCAACCTCTCCCTATGCTAAGATCGGCAGAAGTAAGATGGCGGTCGGCGTGCACGCCCCTTTATACCCCCTGTGACGCCGCAGAAAGCAAACCAATCACTGTCATGCCCTTCTCTAAGATGGTGGGGACCGAGACCTATGTCATCACGCTGCCCACACTCTGCGTCCTCCTTCATTGGCTGAAAAATGGCGCTGAATGCATCATACGAAACGCGACTTTGGTGCGGAGATCGCCGACCGTATAGCCGATCCCACACTAGGATCGGGTCGGGTTTCATGAAACCCGACTTTGCCGAAAGTCGGCGATTTTTGAATTTGTCCGATCCGTTTCGCTCAACCCTAGTGCACAGTGTATAGTGATGCCAAAGCAGATTAAATTATCATATATAGAAGTAAGTTACACTTTTTCACAGAATTTAGACCATTTAGATTATGGAGTGATATCAAACCTGCAATAGGACAGCAAGATATTTCTTTCAGGTTCTTCTAAGCTACAGTTAGCGTTTAACTGTATTTTTAGGTAACTATTCAGTGTTTTTCCTCGAATGTGTATACATGAAGAATAACACTATACCTGTCCATCATGACTGGTATCCTACATTTTAGCAGTTTTCCCCTCTATACTAGAACCTTAGGAATTTTTTTTTTTGTGATCTGAATTTTTGTCATTTTAACATCTCTCACTCCCCTTCCATAGAATAAGCAGAATGTATAATTTGATCCCTCATTGCAGACAGATTTGTAGACCAATGTAAACAGTTTTTGAGAGTGAATTATCAGTGCAGAAGCCAAAATGTGACTTATAAGTGGGAAACAGGCATTTTCTCTAATTAATACAAAGTTTCCTATCTTCACTTGTACTACTGATTCATGGAAGAAAAAATAAAAAAGTGGAGTAAAAAATAAAAAAGTGGAGTATACATGCCATTTCAGGTGACTGTTCAGAATAAACACATGAAGAATAACACAATTTTTGGTTATTATATGCCATAATTTGATGTTTTTCTTCACCAGTTTTCCCATGTCTTATCTTTAATTCTAATTTGTCTCTGAGCAAGTGGGTGAAGACTAGCCACTTTAATATCCCCCACACTGTGCACATAGAGAAATAAGACTTGCTGGTTCTGTTATCTACTCAGCACATGTTTAGAAGTATCAGTCACATGGAAGACATTATACTGTACTGAGTAGTGTAGCTGTGAATCCAGATTTGCATTGAGATAAACACTTATTAGAAATCAACAACTGTAGTCTGTTAGTCTGTGCTTTTTTCACTTTGCATCTCATTGTGCTTCTCCCTTTTCCTTTTCCATTCCTTCTGCATAAACATCAATACCTAGCTGTAATCTGACATTTAGGTGAGCTGAGCTAAGTCATTACTGTTTTACTAAAAAATATTTCAGCTGTTTTTCAGAGTAAATAGTATGTTCCAGAGGCATTGATGAGAAAAAGTGTTTATAAGTTGAAAAAGAAACAAAAATATATCACAAAGTTTCTTATAATTACACAGGTCAACAAAAAAAAATTTTTTTTCTGGTGTCCAAAATATTTTAATGAATTTGGGGTATTTTTGGGGTGCTGATTCTGAATATGCTATCAGTTTTGCCAGATTGGCTCAAGTTTTTGACATTTTTGGTATCTTATTTATAGCACTTGTTGGTAAATGCGACGCATCATCTCATTAATTTCTTTGGATTAGTACTTGAACTGAGCAGTTCTCAATATAGTTTTGTGTTAATTAGTGTTCTAAAAGTTTGTTCATAGCTTGATTTTTGCACTAACTTTATGTTGTTGTCTGTTTTCCAGTGAAAAGCATGAACTCATCAAGAAGAAGTTGTCTTAACGATCCAGACTCATTCTGTTACATTTGTGGTGAATACACACTGCCAAAACATAGAAGAAACATAACAGACTTCGTAAAAAAAGTGTATTTTGCCTATTTTGGGGTTATGCTTGGGGACCAAGACAAGTTTTGGGCACCACACATAGTGTGCAAAGCATGTATCGAATTATTACGAAAATGGAGCAAAGGACAAAGAAAAAGCTTCAAATTTGGTGTTCCAATGGTGTGGAGAGAGCCAAAAAATCATCATGATGACTGTTATTTCTGTGCAGTGCAAGTGCAAGGATTCAATAAGCATAAGAAACGAAAATGGGAGTAACATGGAATCTGCAAGAAGGCCTGTCCCTCATTGTGAAGATGTGCCTGTACCTGTGTTTACCATAAATAACAGTCATCATGATGATTTTTTGGCTCTCTCCACACCATTGGAACACCAAATTTGAAGCTTTTTCTTTGTCCTTTGCTCCATTTTCGTAATAATTCGATACATGCTTTGCACACTATGTGTGGTGCCCAAAACTTGTCTTGGTCCCCAAGCATAACCCCAAAATAGGCAAAATACACTTTTTTTTACGATGTCTGTTATGTTTCTTCTATGTTTTGGCAGTGTGTATTCACCACAAATGTAACAGAATGAGTCTGGATCGTTAAGACAACTTCTTCTTGATGAGTTCATGCTTTTCACTGGAAAACAGACAACAACATAAAGTTAGTGCAAAAATCAAGCTATGAACAAACTTTTAGAACACTAATTAACACAAAACTATATTGAGAACTGCTCAGTTCAAGTACTAATCCAAAGAAATTAATGAGATGATGCGTCGCATTTACCAACAAGTGCTATAAATAAGATACCAAAAATGTCAAAAACTTGAGCCAATCTGGCAAAACTGATGACATATTCAGAATCAGCACCCCAAAAATACCCTAAATTCGATGAAATATCTTTGGCACCAAAAATGCTGTTGACCAGTGTTATTTGTACTTATTGATTTATACAAAGTTTGATGAAATGACACTGACCATTTAACATGTCAACTTCATAACTTATTATTTTTCATGTTGTATATTGATTATTGCAGTATTTCAATTCAAGAAAATTAGACTATATAAATATAAAGTTATTTAAAATTATACCAGCCAAACATATTCTAAAAGCACACACTTTGGCTACATGCTTGATTATCAAAATGTATAGTCATAATGGCATATAAAGTGGGAGTCTAACACAGTCTAACAACACAAAACTCAATTTATATACTGTATATAATTGGCTAAGGGGTACTTCTGTCTGTTTGTCTGTCTGTCTGCAACTTCGGTAACGGAAATCCCGCGCCGCTAAATCAGCGACAGGCTTAGTCCGGCCGCGAATTGGCCCCTCCCTACTCTCCTCCAGTCAGTGCCCCCTCCCTACTCCCCTCTAGTCAGCGCCAGTGTGTCGCCCCATCCCGGACCAACTTTTTACTATTGATGCTGGCTATGCAGCATCAATAGTAAAAAGATATAATGTTAAAAATAGTAAAAATAAAAATAAAAAATCATGCTATTCTCACCTTCCGTCACCTCCGCAGCTTTCCCGCTCCTCGCTATGCGGCCTGCAGCTTCCGTCCGAGAGATGCATTGCGAAATTTGACTTAGCGATCTCGCGAGACCGTTAAGTCATCTGGGTAATTTTGCAATGCATCACTCGGAACGGAAGCTGGCGGCAGCATCGCGCGCATCAGCACAGCTTCGCTGGACGCCGGAGGGTGAGTATATAACTATTTTTTATTTTAATTCTTTTTTAACAGGGATAGGGTGCCCACACTGCAATATACTGCATTGGCTGTGTTATATACTGCGTGGGCTGTGTTATATACTGCGTGAGCTGTGTTATATACTGCGTGGGCTGTGTTATATACTGCATGGGCTGTGTTATATACTACGTGGGCTGTGTTATATTCTATACGGCACCAGAACAAATATTATGCACCCACGTAGGTATAATAACTCATTTACATATCAATTTATCAGGAGGACAGTGAGTCAAAAATATACCAATCAAACTATTCAAATTTAACAATTATTTTTATTCAATAACATAGATTTTAGCCATTACAAGTAAGTACATGGGTCTCAAATAGAATCATGTGAATTACCCAAAGTGTTACATATGACCCAGGGAAGAACATGCAGGACAGAAATAAATGAATTTAAAGGGATCATTGCAAAGATTCATGCTAAACAGCGATGTGTGTGCTCAAATAGGTACATTGCTAGTTGCAGTTGCATTCCCTCCTACTTGCAGTAACATTGCACATACCCTATATTGCAAGATCGCATTTCATCATGTTTGTATCATAATAACGGTAATAGTCACCCATGGTGAAGTCCAAAATCACGTTCCGGCCTGTGTCAAGTGACCACAACGCGCGTTTCGCGTATTTGTAGTCTCGCCCCCTGAGGAAGTGACTATTACCTATTATGATACAAACATGATGAAATGCGATCTTGCAATATAGGGTATGTGCAATGTTACTGCAAGTAGGAGGGAATGCAACTAACAATGTACCTATTTGAGCACACACATCGCTATTTAGCATGAATCTTTGCAATGATCCCTTTAAATTCATTTATTTCTGTCCTGCATGTTCTTCCCTGGGTCATATGTAACACTTTGGGTAATTCACATGATTCTATTTGAGACCCATGTACTTACTTGTAATGGCTAAAATCTATGTTATTGAATAAAAATAATTGTTAAATTTGAATAATTTGATTGGTATATTTGTGGGCTGTGTTATATACTGCGTGGGCTGTGCTATATATTACGTGGGTTGTGCTATATATTATGTGGGCTGTGTTATAAACTACATGGCTGCTATATACTACGTGGGCTGTGTTATACACTGCATGGACTGTGCTATATATTACGTGGGCTGTTATATATTACATGGGCTGTGTTATATATTACGTGGGCTGTGTTATATACTACGTGGCTGCTATATACTACATGACTGCTATATACTACGTGGCTCTGCTATATACTACGTGGCTGTCTGCTACGTGGGCTGTGCTATATACTATGTGGGCTGTGTTACAGTATATACTGTGTGGGCTGTGTTATATACTACGTGGCTTGTGTTATATACTGCATGGGCTGTGCTATATATTACGTGGACTGTGTTATATACTACGTGGCCTGTGTTATATACTGAGTGGGCTGTGTTATATATTACGTGGGCTGTGCTATATATTACGTGGGCTGGGCTATATACTATGTGGCTTCTATATACTATGTGACTGCTATATACTACGTGGCTGTGCAATATACTGTGTGGCTGTGTTATATACTACGTGGCTGTGTTATATACTACGTAGCTGTGTTATATACTACGTGGCTGTGCTATATACTACGTGGCTGTGCTATATACTACGTGGCGATGTTATATACTACGTGGCTGTGTCACATACTACGTGGCTGTGCTATATACTACGTGGCTGTGCTAAGCACGACGTACATACATACATACATATTCTAGAATACCCGATGCGTTAGAATCGGGCCACCATCTAGTAATTTATAAGAAGTAATAAGTTAAGAACTACTGAAGGCTACATTAACTGCTTTACATATAAAAATCAAGAATGAGTTTAGGGCCGTGCTCACCATAGAATCGTTGAGAACAAACTCCATTTTGTTCAAATTTCAAGGTCTTCAGAACGCCTTGCTTACCAGGAGCGCAGCACTATTCATTCTTCCACTGTAAAGCCTAAGATCTTAAAAGTAAAATAGATGTGGTAGAGAGAGATTTAGGGTGGTGTGGCACTCTGGGTGACAGTGATAAGTTTATACTGTTTGCTGTAGTGGGTGGGTAACCACTGCAGTGACAGGCACAGCGTGGAGGCATCAGCGCATTGGTTGTACAGAAAAATAAGCCTGGCTGCTGCATCAGGATCGATTGGGGAGAGGAGAGTTTGGAGAGGGGAAGATTAACCCCTTAGTGACAGAGCCAATTTGGTACTTAATGACCGAGCCAATTTTTACAATTCTGACCAGTGTCACTTTATGAGGTTATAACTCTGGAACGCTTTATCGGATCCCGCTGATTCTGAGATTGTTTTTTCGTGACATGTTGTACTTCAAGTTAGTGGTAACATTTCTTCGATATTACTTGCGATTATTTATGAAAAAAATGGAAATATGGCGAAAAGTTTTAAAATTTTGCAATTTTCAAACTTTGTATTTTTATGCCCTTAAATCAGAGAGATATGTCACAAAAAATAGTTAATAAATAACATTTCTCACATGTCTACTTTACATCAGCACAATTTTGGAAGCAATTTTTTTTTTTGTTAGGGAGTTATAAGGGTTAAAAGTTGACCAGCAATTTCTCATTTTTACAACACCATGTTTTTTTTAGGGACCACATCACCTTTGAAGTGATTTTGAGGGGTCTATATGATAGAAAATAACTAAGTGTGACACCATTCTAAAAACTGCACCCCTCAAGCTGCTCAAAACCACATTCAAGAAGTTTATTAACCCTTTACGTACGTCACAGGAACTAAAACAATGTGGAAGAAAAAAAAATGTGGAAGAAAAAAATGAACATTTAACTTTTTTTTGCAAACATTTTACTTCAGAACCATTTTTTTTAATTTTCACAAGTGTAAAAACAGAAATTTAACCACAAATTTTGTTGTGCAATTTTTCCTGAGTACGCCGATACCCCATATGTGGAGGTAAACTACTGTTTGGGCGCACCGCAGAGCTTGGAAGTTAAGGAGCACCGTTTGACTGTTTCAATGCAGAATTGGCTGGAATTGAGATCGGATGCCATGTCGCGTTTGGAGAGCCCCTAATGTGCCTAAACAGTGGAAACCCCACACAAGTGACACCATTTTGGAAACTAGACCCCCCAAGGAACTTATCTAGATGTGTAGTGAGCACTTTGAACCCCCAAGTGCTTCACAGAAGTTTATAACGTAGAGCCGTGAAAATAAAAAATCGCATTTGTTTTCACAAAAATGATTTTTTTCGCCCACAAAATCTTATTTTCACAAGGGTAACAGGAGAAATTAGACCACAAAAGTTGTTGTGCAATTTCTCCTGAGTACGTCGATACCCCATATGTGGAGGTAAACCACTGTTTGGGCGCACCGCAGAGCTTGGAAGTGAAGGAGCACCGTTTGACTTTTTCAATGCAGAATTGGCTGGAATTGAGATCGGATGCCATGTCGCGTTTGGAGAGTCCCTGATGTGCCTAAACAGTGGAAACCCCCCACAAGTGATACCATTTTGGAAACTAGACCCCTTAAGGAACTTATCTAGATGTGTGGTGAGCACTTTGAACCCCCAAGTGCTTCACAGAAGTTTATAACGTAGAGCCGTGAAAATAAAAAATCTCATTTTTTCTACAAAAATGATCTTTTTGCCCCCAAATTTTTATTTTCACAAGGGTAACAGGAGAAATTAGACCACAAAAGTTGTTGTGCAATTTCTCCTGAGTACGTGGATACCCCATATATGGGGGTAAACCACTGTTTGGGCGCACCGCAGAGCTTGGAAGAGAAGGAGTGTCGTTTTACTTTTTCAATGTAGAATTGGCTGGAATTGAGATCGGACGCCATGTCACGTTTGGAGAGCCGCTGATGTGCCTAAACAGTGGAGACCCCCCACATATGACACCATTTTGGAAACTAGACCCCTTAAGGAACTTATCTAGATGTGTGGTGAGCACTTTAAACCCCCAGGTGCTTCACAGAAGTTTATAACGTAGAGCCGTGAAAATAAAAAAAATCGCATTTTTTCTACAAAAATGATCTTTTTGCCTCCAAATTTTTATTTTACCAAGGGTAACAGGAGAAAATGGACCCCAAAAGTTGTTGTACAATTTGTCTTGAGTACGCCGACACCCCATATGTGGGGGTAAACCACTGTTTGGGCGCATGGCTGAGCTCGGAAGCAAAGGAGCGCCATTTGACTTTTCAATGCAAAATTGACTGGAATTGAGATCGGACGCCATGTCGCGTTTGGAGAGCCCCTGATGTGCCTAAACAGTAGAAACCCCCCAAAAGTGACCCCATTTTGGAAACTAGACCCCCCAAGGAACTTATCTAGATGTGTAGTGAGAACTTTGAATGCCCAAGTGCATCACAGAAGTTTATAATGCAGAGTCGTGAAAATAAAAAAAATATATTTTTTAACAATAAAGATTTTTTAGCCCCAAAGTTTTTATTTTCACAAGGGTAACAAGAGAAATTGGACCCCAAACGTTGTTGTCCAATTTGTCCTGAGTATGCTGGTACCCCATATGTGGGGATAAACCACTGTTTGGGCGCACGGCAGAGCTCGGAAGGGAAGGAGCGCCATTTTGGAATGCAGACTTTGATAGAATTGTCTGCGTGCGTTATGTTGCGTTTGCAGACCCCTAATGTACCTAAACAGTAGAAACCCCCAACAAGTGACCCCATTTTGGAAAATAGACCCCCCAAGGAACTTATCTAGATATGTGGTGAGAACTTTGAATGCCCAAGTGCTTCACAGAAGTTTATAATGCAGAGTAGTGAAAATAAAAAATATTTTTTTTCCCACAAAAAAGATTTTTTTAGCCTCCAAATTTTTATTTTCACAAAGGTAACAAGAGAAATTGGATGCCAATATTTGTTCTCCAATTTGTCCTGAGTATTCTGGTACCCCATATGTGGGGGTAAACCACTGTTTTGGCTCACGGCAGAGCTCGGAAGAGAAGGAGCGCCATTTTGGAATTCAGACTTTGATAGAATTGTCTGTGGGTGTTATGTTGCGTTTGCAGAGCCCCTGATGTACCTAAACAGTAGAAAACCCCACAAGTGACCAAATTTTGGAAACTAGACCCCCTAAGGAACTTATCTAGATATGTAGTGAGAACTTTGAAAGCTCAAGTGCTTCACAGAAGTTTATAATGCAGAGTAGTGAAAATAAAAAAATATTTTTTTTTCCAACAAAAAAGATTTTTAGCCCCCAAGTTTTTATTTTCACAAGGGTAACAGGAGAAATTGGACCCCAAAAGTTGTTGTCCAATTTATCCCGAGTACGCTGATGTCCCATATGTGGGGGTAAACCACTGTTTGGGCGCACGGCAGAGCTCAGAAGGGAGGGAGTACAATTTGACTTTTTTAGCGCAAAATTGGCTGTCGTGTTTGGAGACCCCCTGATGTACCTAAACAGTGGAAACCCCCAAATTATAACTCCAACCCTAACTCCAACACACCCCTAACCCTAATCTCAACCCGATCCATAATCCTAATCACAACCCTAACGATAATCACAACCCTAACCCCAAAACAGCCCTAATCTCAACCCTAACCATAACCCTAATCAAAACCCTAAATCCAACACACCCCTAACCCTAATCCCAACCCTAACCCTAATCCCAACCCTAATCCCAAACGTAACACTAATCCCAACCCTAATCCAAACCCTAACCCTAATCCCAACTCTAACCCTAACTTTAGCCCCAACCCTAACCCTAACTTTAGCCCCAACCCTAACCCTAACTTTAGCCCCAACCCTAACCATAACTTTAGCCCCCGTCGTCACAAAAAAAGTTCAATGTAACCTTTTTTTTGTACGTCGCGTCCGCCATTTCCGCGCATGCGTGGCCGTAACTCTGCCCCCTCCTCCCCAGGACATAGACTGGGCAGCGGATGCATTGAAAAACTGCATCTGCTGCCCACGTGCACAATTTTCACAACGTGCGTCGGGACGTCGGGCCGACGCATTGCGACCGCCCCGTACCGACGCAAGTGTGAAAGAAGCCTAAGGCTACTTTCACACTAGCGTCGTACTCAGCCCATCGCAGTGTGTCGGGCCGACGTACCGACGCTAGCGTTGTAAGCGCCGCACAACAGGTGCAGCGGATGCTGTTTTTTCAACGCATCCGCTGCCCCATTGTGAGGTGCGGGGAGGCGGGGGCGGAGTTCCGGCCACGCATGCGCGGTCGGAAATGGCGGACACGTCGCACAAAAAAGTTACATGTAGTTTTTTTTGTGCCGACGGTCCGCCAAAGCAATCCGTCGCAATGCGTCGCTAATGCAAGCCAATGGAGAAAAAACGCATCCTGCAAGCACTTTTGCAGGATGCGTTTTTTCTCCAACGACGCATTGTGACGGAAGCCAAAAAACGCTAGTGTGAAAGTAGCCTAACCCTAACCCTAGCCCTAACCCTAACCCTAAATTTAGCCCCAACTCGTCTTCTCCTGCCGGCCGGCAGATGGCAGCAGATGGCGGGCGCACTGCGCATGCGCCCGCCATGATGAAAAAGCCGGCTGGCAGGAGAAGACAGAAGAGGACCCAGGGACACCGGGTGAGTATGTTAGGGTCCCCGAATCCCCCTATTTCTCTGTCCTCTGATGTGCGATCACATCAGAGGACAGAGAATTACAGATCGCTTTTTTTTTTTTTTTTTGCGGTCGCCGGTAAACTGTTAATTACCGGCGATCGCAAAATAGGGGTCGGTGCAAACCGACCCCGATCATGTTCTTTGGGGTCTCGGCTACCCCCGGCAGCCGAGACCCCAAAGATCTTCCGGGTGCTGGGCGGCGGGCGTACTGCGCGTGCGCCCGCCATTTTTTCCCGGAAAAAAGATGGCGGCGCCCATCGGGAGCCACGAGGAGCACCGGGGGAGATAGGTGAGTATTGGGGGGCTATCGGGGGCCATCGGGGACCCTATTTCTCTGTCCTCCGATGTGCGATCACATCGGAGGACAGAGAAATTAAAAGGCAAATCGCTTTTTTTTTTTTGTTGCGACCGCCGGTAAACGGTTAATTACCGGCGATTGCAACTCGGGGGTCGGTAAAAACCCCCCGAATCATGTTCTCTGGGGTCTCGGCTACCCTCGGCAACCGAGACCCCAGAGAAAATCCGACTCTGGGGGGCGCTATTCACTTTTTCCACAGCGCCGTTAATTAACGGCGCTGTGGTTTAAGTACCCTTAGCGGCCGCCGTTAAAAGGCGTATCGGCGGTCGTTAAGGGGTTAAGGGTACGTGAACATGGTCAGTAAACACTGCGGGTTGGACGCTGCATACATCCGCAGCGTCCAACCCACAGCGGTCAGATGTTACAGCATAATGAATGGAATTTCAAGAAAACCCATGCCCACTATGCGTGCACGGACGCCTCCAGCTTTCCTGCGGAGACAGACATGGGGAGTGTCTTTCCAGACTGCAGCATGTCAATTTATTTAGTGATAATGCTCAGTCTCCGCTGCGTAATTTACCCATACACTTTCAATAGATGCGACAAAACTGCATTATCTTCCTAGTTACATGCGTATTAAGTGCGGGAACGCAGCTTACTATGCATGTGTACTAATTTAAATAATGGTAAATAAATAAATTGTTTTAGCCGAAAGTACATGTACACTGCAGTTCTCGCGATCAGCTGATCGCGAGATCTGCAGTGCACGTGACAACCGGGGACCGGGTTATCTCCGGTCACTAGCATCAGCTTCAAGTTCTCACGATCAGCTGATCATGAGAACTGCAAGCACTTGACCACCAGGGACCGAGTTATCTTCGGTCATCAGCTTCAAACTCAGCTGTGTTCTGGATGTCAGGCATAATGCTACCATTCAGCCAAAAGCATCCAGATGTAGCAGAGCTGGACTCGTCTAGGGCCAGAATGTATAACTTCTCGGTGGACAGGTAAGAATATGGTTGCTTTTTTATTTTAATTCTCTTCCAGGAGACAAGGGCATCAGTGGAATAGGCGATGCAGTAAGTATGGTTTAATTAAGATCTATTAAAGGAGTCAGTGTCATTATTTCAAATAAAATACTTGTTCTGGGTGTCTGTGTGTTTATTTACCATATAACTGTAGGATTAGTAATGAATAGGCATCTTATAGACGCTTCTCCATTACTAAGCCATGGGCTTGATGTCACCTGACAATACAAAGGTGACATCAACCCCACAAATATGAATCCCACTTGCCACCACTACAGGGTGGGAAGAGCCAGGTAAAGTGCCACAATTGAGGCATCTTTGGATGTGCCAATTGTGGGGCGGCTTCGGGCTGCTATTTTTAGACTGTTTAGAGCCAAAATCCAGTGACCATTCCCGGTGACTACCTCTTGAAGCTCATCAAGAGAATGCCAAGAGTGTGGAAAGCAGTCACCAAAGCAAAAGGTGGCTACTTTGAAGAACCTAGAATGTAAGACATAATTTCAGTTGTTTCACACTCTTTTGTTAAGTATATAATTCCACATGTGTTAATTCATAGTTTTGATGCTTTCAGTGTGAATGTACAATTTTCATAGTCATGAAAATACAGAAAAATCTTTAAATGAGAAGGTGTGTCCAAACTTTTGGTCTGTACTGTACTCTTATTAGTAATAAATTACGTAATCAGTCTGAGTAGGAATCATGGAAACAACAGAATTTGTTGCAGTTTTGATGCTAAAAGTTAATGAGAACAGTACAATGAGCATTTACCCTAGAAGTCTGTGTTACCAAGACTCTAGAGGTCTCTAAATGCCAACATAAGCTGCATTAAGTGCGCAAGCAGTTTACTGTATTTTACATCTCTATTGTTGGCTCAATAGCAAATATCATAATAAACATTAATTCTAAATCTACACAAACTGTGAAAGACCTGATTATCTTTTTATTTTCTACGTACATAGCTTGTTAGTTTCGAAAGGAAAAACCTTGACATTTATAGTTGTAAGGGTTAGCGAATCTTTGGCTCCAGACCCTCCTGCTGGTCACATGATACGCAGGCAGCACACAAGAGCTTACACCGGAGATGCTGTTTCATGTTCCTGTACTGAGCAGTCTTATTAAAGACTGATACTGAAGGCGTCCTGACAAGTAGATTTGACGAGTCGCACAATATGTCAGTTCCCACATAGCTGGATATATTAGGCATGTATGATGCAATGTAACCTGGTATCCAGAAGATAATTCCTGGAAAGTAGAACCACGTGTCTTGCTCTTTACACATAAGTGTTTTAGAAAATATAAACATACAAAGACACATTGAATGTCTTAAAGAGAACTTGTCAGCCCCTTTATGCTGACCTCTGTGACAGTAGCAAAAAGTAATGACAGACATGCTGATTTCAGCGGGTTGGCATTTATGTTTGATTATGCTGAAGTTTGGGAAAACATACATTTAAGACCTTGCAGTGCAATGGAAAGGGCTGTGAGATGGAGGTCTGATGTATTCATGACATGCAGACATCTCTCTTTCTGCAGTAATACAGAGAAAACTCAATCAGTGGTGGGTGGGCAGCGTGAGTCCATCTCTCATGAATACCTAGGACCCTATCTAGCAGTTTTGTCCAATAATTAAAGGGAACCTGTCAGGTCCCCCATGCCTTGCAACCCAGCAGCATTCACTTATTTATGAGAAAATTCTCTGCCAAACCAGCCCTGTGCAACGTTTTTCTGTAAAAATTAGGTTTAAAAAAACTATTTATATTGTCCCCATTTCCTATGCTAATGAGAGCTTTGACTAGTTGATGGGGCATTAGTTGCCCTAGAATAGTCAGCCCTCATTAAATGTTATCACGCCCTTGTGGGTGTAATATCATTTGCAGGAGCTGTTGTAATCTCCAACTCCTACAAATCTTGCATGCGCAACACATTTTGGCAGCATCACTGCACCTCTGCAGGTGTCTTGAATATAAGACTGAGTGTCATACAACATTTTTTAAAACCCATAACATGAAAGTAAGGCTAATAATATAATTGTCATTACAAAATCTTTAGTTTTACAATTTCAAGAAGTACGTCACTCTCCATCCAGAAGTGATTCTCAACTTGTCTCATCAGAACTTGCCATAGGTGTTTTGATTGGGTTGAGATCAGGAGACATACTTGGCCACTGAGTCACTTTCACCTGTTCTTCACAAATGCAACAGTGGCCCTAGATGTGTGTTTTAGATCACTGTACAGTTGGAAAAGTGCCCGGAGTGATGATAACATCTTCTCTTTCAATATAAAATAGTACATCTGTGAATTCAGGATACGATCAATGAAATGTAGCTCCCTGATACCAGCAGCAATACTACAGTCTCACATAAGGATACTGCCACTGCCATGTTTCACTGTAGACACAATGCATTCTTCTTTGAGGTCCTCACTTTTGCGACTCCATACAATTTTAAAGCCATCAGTTCTAAAAACATTTATCTTGGTCTCATCACTCCAGAGCATATAGTCCCAGTAGTCTTAATATTTTTCACTTTGCAAATTGTAAGGGGGCTTTTTTGTGTATTGGCTTTATGAGAATCTTCCTTTGTGGATGACACCCATGCAATGCTATTCACCAGTAGTGTATGTCGTCTTATTGTGTCAATGGAAACACTCACCGCAGTTTGACTTTCTAATTCTTTAGCTAAGTGCAGTGAATTTGCATCTTCTCATCTGTTTAGGTGTTAACGTTCATGACTGATAAGGAAAGCTTTGCTCATCTTCTTTTTTAAACAAATTATTTTCTTTTTCAGGTCTTTTGACATTGCTCTTCCATGTGGTGCCATTGCTGACAGCAGAAAACGGTAAGGGGTTTTCTTTTTTAAGTAATGGCCTTTTATAGTCAACTGTCTACTGGACACTTGTTTAAAGAATAAATTGACTTAACTATGGTTCAAGTCTTGTTAATTAGAATTGTGTAGTCTAAACTTTAACTTTGCTCCTAAGACTTTCATTGGGGTTTATTCATTTTTGCAACATGGTCATCAATTAGTTTGTTAGGAAAATTACTTTTTTTTAGTGTGAAAAATAAGAAATCATGTTTGTAGTCAATGACCCATATTTTGTGGTACTATTTTGTAGTACGGTATCCAGAAAAAAACAATTAGATAGGTCCGGTATCCCAATTAGAAAACCTTCCAAAAACACCTAAAGACCTAAAACATAACTTTTGCTTATGCTTATAAAAAGCTTTAAAACATAGGAATAAATCGGTGAGTAGATCAGTTCTTCAATACAAAAAGTGAAATTCATATTATATAGAGTCATTACAAACACAGTGATCTATTTCAAGTGTTTATTTCTGTTAATGTTGATGATTATGGCCAATGAAAACCAAAAAGTCATTATCTCAGTAAATTAGAATCTATATATATAATTGTCTAAGGGGTACTTCCGTCTGTCTGTCCCGGAAATCCCGCGTCGCTGATTGGTCTCGCCAGCTGCCTGTCCTGGCTGCCGCGACCAATCAGCGACAGGCATAGTCCGATTAGTCCCTTCCTACTTCCGTCCAGTCAGTGCCCGGCGCCCGCTCCATACTCCTGAGTGCCCCCCAGTCAAAGCTCACACAGGGTTAATGCCAGCAAAAACGGACCGCGTTATGCCACGGTACAGCGCACTCCATTACCGCTGCTATTAACCCTGTGTGTCCCCAACTTTTTACTATTGATGCTGCGTATGCAGCATCAATAGTAAAAAGATGTAATGTTAAAAATAATAAAAAAACAAAAAACCTGCTATTCTCACTTTCTGTAGTAAGCCGAGATGCGCGCAGCCTCCGCCATCTTCCGTTCCCAGAGATGCATTGAGAAATTATCCAGAAGACTTAGCGGTCTCGTGAGACCGCTAAGTCATCTGGGTAATTTCGCAATGCATCCTAGGAACGGAAGATGGCAGCAGCCGCGCGCATCTCGGAACAGCTTCGCTGGATCCCGGTGGGCGAGTGTTGTGAATTCCGCTCTTGGGCTCCCTCCGGTGGTTTTGAGTGGTATAGCTGCTTCTTGGATTTAGCATCAGCAGCTGCTCCCACTGATCGTCTTTCTGGCTCGGCTATTTTAGTCTGGCCTTATTCCTCAATCAATGCCAGTTGTCAATTGTTCCTGCTTGGAGCCACTGCTCTTTTGGATTTCCCTGACTCTCTGTCCAGTTCAGCAAAGATAAGTCCTTGCTTGTCCTTTTGCAGTCCATTTGTTGTGGACTTTATTGTTCAGCACATTCTATGTTTTGCTCATTTGTCCAGCTTATCAGTATGGATCTATTCAGCTAAGCTGGAAGCTCTGGGCTGCAGATTTTGCCCTCCACACCTTTAGTCAGGTGTGGAGATTTTTGCATATCTCTGCGGTGGACTTTTTCTAGTTTTTATTACTGACTGCACAGTGTTCTTTCCTTACTATGTATATAGCTAGAAGTGGCCTCCTTTGCTAAATCTTGTTTCATACTACGTATGTCATTTCCTTCTCCTCTCACAGTCAATATTTGTGGGGGCTGTCCTATCCTTTGGGGATTTTCTCTGAGGCAAGATAGCTTTCCTGTTTCTACCTTTAGGGGTAGCTAGTTCTCTGGCTGTGACGAGGTGTCCAGGGAGTGACAGGAACATCCCACGCTACTGCTAGTGTTGTGTTAAGATCAGGAACTGCGGTCTGTATAGTTACCACCTGCTCAGAGCTAGTCGCATGTCGCTCCTAAATTACCAGTCCATAACAGTACAACTGGCCGCAAATGAGTTGAATGCATCTCAAAAGAAGGAAAAGAAAAAGAGTTCTGAGCCATTTTCTTTTTTTTTTTTAGTCTGTTTTGTCTTTTTCCTTCCTCTTAATCTCTGGGTGGATTTGGGCGCGGACATGGATGTTCAGGGTTTGTTTTCTCGTGTGGATCAGCTTGCTGCAAGAGTTCAGATTATCCAAGATTATGTTGTTCAGACTCCAGCCTTAGAGCCTAGAATTCATACTCCAGATTTGTTTTACGGGGATAGATCTAAGTTTTTGAACTTTAAAAATAACTGCAAATTGTTTTTTGCTCTGAAACCCCGTTCCTCTGGTGACCCCACTCAGCAAGTTAAAATAGTTATTTCTCTGCTGCGTGGTGACCCTCAGGACTGGGCATTCTCCCTTGAGTCAGGGGATCCGGCATTGCTTAATGTAGATGCATTTTTTCAATCGCTCGGATTATTGTATGACGAACCTAACTCTGTGGATCATGCGGAAAAAACCTTGTTGGCTCTGTGCCAGGGTCAGGAAGCGGCAGAATTATACTGCCAGAAATTTAGAAAATGGTCTGTGCTCACTAAATGGAATGAGGATGCTCTGGCAGCAATTTTCAGAAAGGGTCTTTCTGAAGACCTTAAAGATGTTATGGTGGGGTTCCCCACGCCTGTTGGTCTGAGCGAATCTATGTCTTTAGCCATTCAGATCGATCGGCGCCTGCGCGAGCGCAAAGTGGTGCACCATATCGCAGCATCCTCTGAACAGAGTCCTGAGCCTATGCAATGTGATAGGATTCTGACTAGAGCGGAACAGAGGGGATACAGACTTCAGAATGGGCTGTGTTTTTACTGTGGTGATTCAGTTCATACTATCTCTGATTGCCCTAAGCGTATTAAGAGGGTCACTAGATCTGTTACCATTAGTACTGTACAGCCTAAGTTTCTCCTGTCTGTGACCCTGATTTGCTCATTGTCATCTTTCTCTGTCATGGCATTTGTGGATTCAGGCGCTGCCCTGAACTTAATGGACTTAGAATTTGCCAGGCGCTGTGGTTTTTCTTTGCAGCCTTTGCAGAGCCCTATTCCTTTGAGGGGTATTGATGCTACACCGTTGGCCAAGAATAAACCTCAGTATTGGACTCAGCTGACTATGTGCATGGCTCCAGCACATCAGGAAGATTGTCGTTTTCTGGTGTTGCATAATTTACATGATGTTGTTGTACTGGGTTTTCCATGGTTACAAGTACACAATCCAGTGTTGGATTGGAAATCGATGTCTGTGACTAGTTGGGGTTGTCAAGGGGTACATAGTGACGTTCCTTTAATGTCAATTTCCTCTTCCCCCTCTTCTGATGTTCCTGAATTTTTGTCAGATTTCCAGGATGTATTCGATGAGCCCAAGTCCAGTTCCCTTCCTCCACATAGGGACTGTGATTGTGCTATTGACTTGATTCCAGGCTCTAAGTTCCCTAAGGGCCGACTTTTCAACCTGTCTGTGCCAGAACATACCGCTATGCGGAGCTATGTTAAGGAGTCCTTGGAGAAGGGGCATATTCGGCCGTCTTCATCACCATTGGGAGCGGGATTCTTTTTTGTTGCCAAGAAGGATGGCTCCTTGAGACCCTCTATTGATTATCGCCTTCTTAATAAGATCACGGTCAAATTCCAATACCCTTTACCTTTGCTCTCTGATTTGTTTTGCTCGGATTAAGGGGGCTAGTTGGTTTAACAAGATTGACCTTCGAGGGGCATATAATCTTGTTAGTATTAAACAGGGTGACGAATGGAAAACTGCATTTAATACGCCCGAAGGCCATTTTGAATACCTGGTGATGCCTTTCGGGCTTTCTAATGCTCCTTCTGTATTTCAGTCCTTCATGCATGACATTTTCCGCAATTATCTTGATAAATTCTTGATTGTGTATTTGGATGATATTTTGATTTTTTCCAATGATTGGGAGTCTCATGTGAAGCAGGTCAGGATGGTATTCCAGATCCTTCGTGATAATGCTCTATTTGTGAAGGGGTCTAAGTGCCTATTTGGAGTTCAGAAGGTCTCTTTTTTGGGGTTTATTTTTTCTCCTTCGTCTATAGAAATGGATCCTGTTAAGGTCCAAGCCATTCATGACTGGATTCAACCCACATCTGTGAAGAGCCTTCAGAAATTTTTGGGCTTTGCTAATTTTTATCGCCGTTTCATTGCCAACTTCTCTAGTGTGGTTAAGCCCCTGACCGATTTGACGAAGAAAGGCGCTGATGTGACAAATTGGTCCTCTGAGGCTGTTGAGGCCTTTCAGGAGCTTAAGCGCCGATTTACTTCTGCCCCTGTCTTGCGTCAGCCGGATGTGTCTCTTCCTTTTCAGGTTGAGGTTGACGCTTCTGAGATTGGGGCAGGGTCCGTTTTGTCACAGAGGAATTCTGATGGTTCCTTGATGAAACCATGTGCCTTCTTTTCCCGAAAGTTTTCGCCTGCGGATGCAATTATGATGTCGGCAATCGGGAGTTGTTGGCTATGAAGTGGGCATTTGAGGAGTGGCGACATTGGCTTGAGGGGGCCAAGCACCGTATTGTGGTCTTGACCGATCATAAGAATCTGATTTACCTCGAGTCAGCCAAGCGGCTGAACCCTAGACAGGCTCGATGGTCCCTGTTTTTCTCCCGTTTCGATTTTGTGGTTTCATATCTTCCGGGATCTAAGAATGTTAAAGCGGATGCCCTCTCTAGGAGTTTTTTGCCTGATTCTCCTGGAGTTCTTGAGCCGGTTGGCATTCTTAGGGAAGGGGTGATTCTTTCTGCCATCTCCCCTGATTTACGGCGGGTGCTTCAGGAATTTCAGGCTGATAAACCTGACCGCTGTCCTGTGGGGAAGCTGTTTGTTCCTGATAGATGGACAAGTAAGGTAATTTCTGAGGTCCATTGTTCGGTGTTGGCCGGTCATCCTGGGATTTTTGGTACCAGAGATTTGGTGGCTAGGTCCTTTTGGTGGCCTTCCTTGTCGCGGGATGTGCGTTCTTTTGTGCAGTCCTGTGGGACTTGTGCCCGGGCTAAGCCTTGCTGTTCCCGAGCTAGTGGGTTGCTTTTGCCTTTGCCTGTCCCTGAGAGGCCCTGGATGCATATTTCCATGGATTTTATTTCAGATCTTCCTGTGTCCCAGAGGATGTCTGTTATCTGGGTGGTTTGTGACTGGTTCTCTAAAATGGTCCATTTGGTACCTTTGCCTAAATTGCTTTCCTCCTCTGATTTGGTTCCATTGTTTTTTCAGCATGTGGTTCGTTTGCATGGCATTCCGGAAAATATTGTATCTGACAGAGGTTCCCAGTTTGTTTCCAGGTTTTGGCGGGCCTTTTGTGCTAGGATGGGCATTAATTTGTCTTTTTCTTCGGCGTTCCATCCTCAGACAAATGGCCAAACTGAGCGAACTAATCAAACCTTTGAAACCTATTTGAGATGCTTTGTGTTGTGAATTTACCTTTTGGCTCCCTCTAGTGGCTACTAGTGATTTGACTCTGGGTATGTCATTCTTCCCTTGTATGCTCACCTGGGTCGTTAGGTCAGGGGTGTTGCTATATAAGCTCCCTGGACCTTCAGTTCAATGCCTGGCAATGTTGATATCAGAGCTAATCTGTAGTGCTCTTGTCTACTGATCCTGGTTCCTGCTTGATTAAGCTAAGTCTGCTTTCTTGCTTTTTGCTATTTGTTTTGGTTTGCATTTTTGTCCAGCTTGTATATAATCTGTTTCCTGACCTTGCTGGAAGCTCTAGGGTGGCTGGTGTTCTCCCCCCGGGCCGTTAGACGGTTCGGGGGTTCTTGAATCTCCAGCGTGGATTTTGATAGGGTTTTTGTTGACCATATAAGTTATCTTACTACATTCTGCTATTAGTAAGTGGGCCTCTCTTTGCTAAAATCTAGTTCATCTCTGTGTTTGTCATTTCCTCTTACCTCACCGTTATTATTTGTGGGGGGCTACTATCCTACTTTTGGGGTCTATTCTCTGGAGGCAAGAGAGGTCTTTGTTTTCCTCTTCTAGGGGTAGTTAGTCCTCCGGCTGGCGCGAGACATCTAGCGACCAACGTAGGCATGTTCCCCGGCTACTGCTAGTGTTGGCGTTAGGAGTAGATATATGGTCAACCCAGTTACCACTGCCCTATGAGCTGGATTTTTGTACGTCGCAGACTTACTTGATTCTCTGAGACCCTCGCCATTGGGGTCATAACAGTTTGCCAGGCCAGTATTAAATGTTAAATGCATTGCAGAAGCGGGATTATAAGAAAGAAAGTTCTGAGTTTTTTTTTCTCTCTCTCATTTTTTTTTCTTTTCCCCTTTACCTCTGAGTGGCTTGTGTTTGCTGCAGACATGAATGTCCAGACCTTGATTACAAGTGTGGACCAGCTTGCTGCTCGTGTGCAGGGCATACAAGATTATGTTATCAGTAGTGTTGAGCGATACTTTCCGATATCGGAAAGTATCGGTATCGGAAAGGATCGGCCGATACCGTCAAAATATCGGATCCAATCCGATACCGATACCCGATCCCAATGCAAGTCAATGGGACGAAAATATCGGAATTAAAATAAACCCTTTATAAACTTGTAGGTTCATTCTACATGAAGGAAAACAACTAAGAATAATGTAGGATGTATTGGGGGACGTGGCGGAGATATTAAAGGCACAGAGGTTTAGCCCAATGTAATAGAATAGCAGTTTTTTTTTTTTTTTTTATGACGTTCGGCGTTAGAAAGAATTTGAGTATGTTATTTTTTTTTTTTTTAATGTCAGATATTGATGTTTCACTACTTCCACGCCCTTCACATTCTTTTTTACTTCTCCCACGCTTTCTTCTTCATTATCCTCATCATCAGCTTCTTTGACATCAACTTCTTCACCTTATTCATCTTCTTCTTCATCTTCTACCTATTATTTTTTTTCTTACATTGTTCATATTCTTTTTATTTTACTATTATCTTCATCATATTCTACTTCTTCATCATATTCTTATTTGTGACAGGCATTCCCGTAGTTGTTATCTATAAAAGTTTGAAGATTACACCTTCCGTTCTGCCTGTCACAAAACAGTTACATTTGTCCGCGTTCAGTTTGGCCTGCAGCATCAGGCTTTATCCAGGGGCACCACGAGGAGGAACGGACTCACCCCCATACACTGCTTAGTCTTCTTCTGCTTATAATTTAGATAATATTTTTTGCTCTGATATTTAGTGTTATGCTTCATGTTCTTCTGCTCTTTGTTCTGCAGCCTCTTGTTCTTCTGCTTCTCGGTCTTCCAGGTCGTCGTCGTCTCCAGGGTCGTCGTCTCCGGGGTCGTCGTCATCGGGGTGTTCTCCGGGGTCGTCGTCATCGGGGTGGTCTTCAGGGTCATCGTCTCCAGGGTCGTCGTCATCACGGTGGTTGTCGTCTCTGGTGTCGTCGTCATCTTAGGGGTGGTCTTCCGGGTCATCGTGTTTAGTCTCTTGAACTTGGAAATGTAGCAGAAGGTACAAGAAGGCTGAGAAAATGCCGAGAACCAGCTGATGGAACTGGAACTCGGATGGCTACCCGAAGGTCCAAGAGCCAGCTGACGTTACTGGAACCCGGTTACTAAGCAGGAGGTACCCGTGCCTGAAAGCACTACCAAGGACCACCTGACGTTGGTGGAACTCGGATACCCAGAGGGAGGCACCTAAGCCAAAGGCTCTGCCCGGAACCAGCTGACGGTACTGGAACCAGGATGGGGAGCAGAAGGTACAAGAGCAAAAGACAGTGCCGAGAACCAGCTGACGGTGCTGGAACCCGGATGGGTAGCCGAAGGTCCAAGAGCCAATGGAACTACCGAGGACCAGCTGACGTTACTGGAACCCGGTTACTAAGCAGGAGGTACCCGTGCCTGAAAGCACTACCAAGGACCACCTGACGTTGGTGGAACTCGGATACCCAGAGGGAGGCACCTAAGCCAAAGGCTCTGCCCGGAACCAGCTGACGGTACTGGAACCAGGATGGGGAGCAGAAGGTACAAGAGCAAGTGTCTGCGTGGCTTTTGCAGGACACGATGCCGGCTGCACAGCAGGGGAACAGCTGGCGGTGCTGAACCCCACTGACACATTGGCTGGTGTTTTTCTCTGTGCAGCTAGCAGTACCGGGCCCCAACTGGCGGTGTTGGAGCCCGGGGTCAGCAGGAGGAGGAGATGGAGCAGAGTGTAGGCCGAAGCCTGCACTGGCGGCAGCTTTTGGGTCTGTTGTGCCTGCGTGGCAGTTGCAGGACACGATGCCGGCTGCACAGCAGGGGAACAGCTGGCGGTGCTGAACCCCACTGACACATTGGCTGGTGTTTTTCTCTGTGCAGCTAGCAGTACCGGGCCCCAACTGGCGGTGTTGGAGCCCAGGGCTCTGCAGGGGGAGCAGAGTGTAGGCCGAAGCCTAATTGAACCAATTTCAAAGGTAACCTTTAACCCCCCCTCAGGGGTTACAAAGTAGAAGAGCCACAGCTTATGCAGCAGTAGTGCTGCACAAGTCAAAGGTTGCTCTTTTAATTTCGCTCCTTGCACACGCTGAGTGAAACACGTATAACATTTAGCCCTTTATACAGTCAAACTGTGTTGGGAGGCGCGAGTTCCCTTTGTAATGAGACGCAGCACAGATGTCAAGAATCCCACCTTGGTGCTGGGTGCAGCCTCCTGAGCGTTGTTATTTGCTGTACAGGAGTCTGCGCTGTCGTGTTATCCCCTGGCCTAGCGCTGTTAGCGCTGCCCATGTTCTGGCATCATTTAATGTCGGCCGGTGCGTTTCGCGATGACCATGAATCCCAGCCCCGCAGTGTCTTAACATTGTTAAAACACTGCGGGGCTGGGATTCAGGGCCTGGCGCAGCACATATGTTCGCCTCTCGCACTCGGGTCCTTACACCCGCTTCAGACTGTGCGGCGTCATCTGGTCCCTTAACGCATGCCACGGCCATGAAGCCGCACAGTCCGCAGAAGGCGGAAGGAGATGAGGGACAGGCGAACTGATGCACTGATCATGCCCATCAATCACACCCTCGCAGTCCCAATAACTAAGACAACGAGGGGCGTTGTGTGGGTCAGGGCGGCCGCAGAGGCGCAGGCAGCCAAACCATGATGCCAGAAGACGGGCAGCGCTACCAAGGGGGTTGCAGCGTGTCATTACAAAGGAAAGTCACACCACCGGGACGGTTAAATGGTCACACAGAGGACACATTTTAGACGTGTTTTCAGTTCCACATGTGCGAGGAGAATACGTTTATGAGCCACCTTGCACACATGCAGCATTACCGCTGTACAAGGTGGCCTTTAAAACGTACAAACGCCTGGGGGAGGGGGGACAGGTTCCCTTCAATTTCAGTTCTTGTGTCTGCGTGGCTTTTGCAGGACACGATGCCGGCTGCACAGCAGGGGAACAGCTGGCGGTGCTGAACCCCACTGACACATTGGCTGGTGTTTTTCTCTGTGCAGCTAGCAGTACCGGGCCCCAACTGGCGGTGTTGGAGCCCGGGGTCAGCAGGAGGAGGAGATGGAGCAGAGTGTAGGCCGAAGCCTGCACTGGCGGCAGCTTTTGGGTCTGTTGTGCCTGCGTGGCAGTTGCAGGACACGATGCCGGCTGCACAGCAGGGGAACAGCTGGCGGTGCTGAACCCCACTGACACATTAGCTGGTGTTTTTCTCTGTGCAGCTAGCAGTACCGGGCCCCAACTGGCGGTGTTGGAGCCCAGGGCTCTGCAGGGGGAGCAGAGTGTAGGCCGAAGCCTAATTGAACCAATTTCAAAGGTAACCTTTAACCCCCCCTCAGGGGTTACAAAGTAGAAGAGCCACAGCTTATGCAGCAGTAGTGCTGCACAAGTCAAAGGTTGCTCTTTTAATTTCGCTCCTTGCACACGCTGAGTGAAACACGTATAACATTTAGCCCTTTATACAGTCAAACTGTGTTGGGAGGCGCGAGTTCCCTTTGTAATGAGACGCAGCACAGATGTCAAGAATCCCACCTTGGTGCTGGGTGCAGCCTCCTGAGCGTTGTTATTTGCTGTACAGGAGTCTGCGCTGTCGTGTTATCCCCTGGCCTAGCGCTGTTAGCGCTGCCCATGTTCTGGCATCATTTAATGTCGGCCGGTGCGTTTCGCGATGACCATGAATCCCAGCCCCGCAGTGTCTTAACATTGTTAAAACACTGCGGGGCTGGGATTCAGGGCCTGGCGCAGCACATATGTTCGCCTCTCGCACTCGGGTCCTTACACCCGCTTCAGACTGTGCGGCGTCATCTGGTCCCTTAACGCATGCCACGGCCATGAAGCCGCACAGTCCGCAGAAGGCGGAAGGAGATGAGGGACAGGCGAACTGATGCACTGATCATTCCCATCAATCACACCCTCGCAGTCCCAATAACTAAGACAACGAGGGGCGTTGTGTGGGTCAGGGCGGCCGCAGAGGCGCAGGCAGCCAAACCATGATGCCAGAAGACGGGCAGCACTACCAAGGGGGTTGCAGCGTGTCATTACAAAGGAAAGTCACACCACCGGGACGGTTAAATGGTCACACAGAGGACACATTTTAGACGTGTTTTCAGTTCCACATGTGCGAGGAGAATACGTTTATGAGCCACCTTGCACACATGCAGCATTACCGCTGTACAAGGTGGCCTTTAAAACGTACAAACGCCTGGGGGAGGGGGGACAGGTTCCCTTCAATTTCAGTTCTTGTGTCTGCGTGGCTTTTGCAGGACACGATGCCGGCTGCACAGCAGGGGAACAGCTGGCGGTGCTGAACCCCACTGACACATTGGCTGGTGTTTTTCTCTGTGCAGCTAGCAGTACCGGGCCCCAACTGGCGGTGTTGGAGCCCGGGGTCAGCAGGAGGAGGAGATGGAGCAGAGTGTAGGCCGAAGCCTGCACTGGCGGCAGCTTTTGGGTCTGTTGTGCCTGCGTGGCAGTTGCAGGACACGATGCCGGCTGCACAGCAGGGGAACAGCTGGCGGTGCTGAACCCCACTGACACATTGGCTGGTGTTTTTCTCTGTGCAGCTAGCAGTACCGGGCCCCAACTGGCGGTGTTAGAGCCCAGGGTCAGCAGGAGGAGCAGGGGGAGCGGAGTGTAGGCCGAAGCCTGCACTCGAGCAAGTTGAAAGGAAACCTTTAACCCCCCCCCCCCCCAGGCGTTTGTAGCTGAAAGAGCCATTGTGTACAGCACTAATGCTGGAAAAGGTAAACTTAGCTCTTTTAATTATGGTCCTTGCACATGCGGAACCTAACAGTTATGAAATGTGTCCCCTCACAGCGTAAAACCGTCCGGTAGGTGGAACTTTCCTTTGTCGTGTGACGCAGCACATCCATCATTTTTACCCCCTTGGCGCCGTGCGCCGCCTCCTCAGCGTTGTTTGAATCTGTCCCGGAGCCTGCGCTGTTAGGTTAGCCCTTGGCCATGCACACATTTTGCGCTGCCCGTCTTCTGACATCATTTGGTGTCAGGCTGGCTGCGCCTGTGCGGGTGCGCTGGCCGAGATCCCGCCTCGCAGTGTCGTCTAATGTAATCACACCGCGGGCCTGTGATCCGTGCCCGTGCGCAGTGCATATCCTCGCCTCTCACTCCCCTCCCTACGGCTTTTTCAGACTGTGCGGTGTCACGGCCGTGGCATGCTATTAGGGACCAGCTGACATCGCACAGTCTGAAGAAGCCGTAGGGAGGGGAGTGAGAGGCGAGGATATGCACTGCGCACGGGCACGGATCACAGGCCCGTGGTGGGATTACATTAGACGACACTGCGAGGCGGGATCTCGGCCAGCGCACCCGCACAGGCGCAGCCAGCCTGACACCAAATGATGTCAGAAGACGGGCACCGCAACATGTGTGCATGGCCAAGGGCTAACCTAACAGCGCAGGCTCCGGGACAGATTCAAACAACGCTGAGGAGGCGGCGCACGGCGCCAAGGGGGTAAAAATGATGGCTGTGCTGCGTCACACGACAAAGGAAAGTTCCACCTACCGGACGGTTTTACGCTGTGATGGGACACATTTCATAACTGTTAGGTTCCGCATGTGCAAGGAGCACCACGAAAAGAGGCACTTTTTCCCTTTGCATCATTACTGCTGCACAAGGTGGCTCCTTCAGTAACAAACGCCTGGGGGGGGGGGGACAGGTTCCCTTAAAGTAAACTTGTTGTGACTGCGTGGCGGTCGCAGTACACGTTGCCGTATACACAGCAGGGGAACAGCTGGCGGTGCTGAACCCCACTAACACATTGGCGAGGTGTTTGGCTCTGTGCGTACAGCACTTCTGGACGGCAACTGGCGGTGTTGGAGCCCAGGGACAGGTGGAGGAGGAGGAGGAGGTAGGAGCGATTGCCACACACACAGCAGGGGAACAGCTGACGTTACTGAACCCCAATAACAGAGGAGGGACTGTTGACTGTGCGTACAGCACTTCTGGACGGCAACTGGCGGTGTTGGAGCCCAGGGACAGGTGGAGGAGGAGGAGGTTGGAGGAGGTAGGAGGGATTGCCACACACACAGCAGGGGAACAGCTGACGTTACTGAACCCCAATAACAGAGGAGGGACTGTTGACTGTGCGTACAGCACTTCTGGACGGCAACTGGCGGTGTTGGAGCCCAGGGACAGGTGGAGGAGGAGGAGGTTGGAGGAGGTTGGAGGAGGTAGGAGGGATTGCCACACACACAGCAGGGGAACAGCTGACGTTACTGAACCCCAATAACAGAGGAGGGACTGTTGACTGTGCGTACAGCACTTCTGGACGGCAACTGGCGGTGTTGGAGCCCAGGGACAGGTGGAGGAGGAGGTTGGAGGAGGTTGGAGGAGGTAGGAGGGATTGCCACACACACAGCAGGGGAACAGCTGACGTTACTGAACCCCAATAACAGAGGAGGGACTGTTGACTGTGCGTACAGCACTTCTGGACGGCAACTGGCGGTGTTGGAGCCCAGGGACAGGTGGAGGAGGAGGAGGTTGGAGGAGGTTGGAGGAGGTAGGAGGGATTGCCACACACACAGCAGGGGAACAGCTGACGTTACTGAACCCCAATAACAGAGGAGGGACTGTTGACTGTGCGTACAGCACTTCTGGACGGCAACTGGCGGTGTTGGAGCCCAGGGACAGGTGGAGGAGGAGGAGGTTGGAGGAGGTAGGAGGGATTGCCACACACACAGCAGGGGAACAGCTGACGTTACTGAACCCCAATAACAGAGGAGGGACTGTTGACTGTGCGTACAGCACTTCTGGACGGCAACTGGCGGTGTTGAAGCCCAGGGACAGGTGGAGGAGGAGGAGGTTGGAGGAGGTAGGAGGGATTGCCACACACACAGCAGGGGAACAGCTGACGTTACTGAACCCCAATAACAGAGGAGGGACTGTTGACTGTGCGTACAGCACTTCTGGACGGCAACTGGCGGTGTTGGAGCCCAGGGACAGGTGGAGGAGGAGGAGGTTGGAGGAGGTAGGAGGGATTGCCACACACACAGCAGGGGAACAGCTGACGTTACTGAACCCCAATAACAGAGGAGGGACTGTTGACTGTGCGTACAGCACTTCTGGACGGCAACTGGCGGTGTTGGAGCCCAGGGACAGGTGGAGGAGGAGGAGGTTGGAGGAGGTTGGAGGAGGTAGGAGGGATTGCCACACACACAGCAGGGGAACAGCTGACGTTACTGAACCCCAATAACAGAGGAGGGACTGTTGACTGTGCGTACAGCACTTCTGGACGGCAACTGGCGGTGTTGGAGCCCAGGGACAGGTGGAGGAGGAGGAGGTTGGAGGAGGTAGGAGGGATTGCCACACACACAGCAGGGGAACAGCTGACGTTACTGAACCCCAATAACAGAGGAGGGACTGTTGACTGTGCGTACAGCACTTCTGGACGGCAACTGGCGGTGTTGGAGCCCAGGGACAGGTGGAGGAGGAGGAGGTTGGAGGAGGTAGGAGGGATTGCCACACACACAGCAGGGGAACAGCTGACGTTACTGAACCCCAATAACAGAGGAGGGACTGTTGACTGTGCGTACAGCACTTCTGGACGGCAACTGGCGGTGTTGGAGCCCAGGGACAGGTGGAGGAGGAGGAGGTTGGAGGAGGTTGGAGGAGGTAGGAGGGATTGCCACACACACAGCAGGGGAACAGCTGACGTTACTGAACCCCAATAACAGAGGAGGGACTGTTGACTGTGCGTACAGCACTTCTGGACGGCAACTGGCGGTGTTGGAGCCCAGGGACAGGTGGAGGAGGAGGAGGTTGGAGGAGGTAGGAGGGATTGCCACACACACAGCAGGGGAACAGCTGACGTTACTGAACCCCAATAACAGAGGAGGGACTGTTGACTGTGCGTACAGCACTTCTGGACGGCAACTGGCGGTGTTGGAGCCCAGGGACAGGTGGAGGAGGAGGAGGTTGGAGGAGGTAGGAGGGATTGCCACACACACAGCAGGGGAACAGCTGACGTTACTGAACCCCAATAACAGAGGAGGGACTGTTGACTGTGCGTACAGCACTTCTGGACGGCAACTGGCGGTGTTGGAGCCCAGGGACAGGTGGAGGAGGAGGAGGTTGGAGGAGGTTGGAGGAGGTAGGAGGGATTGCCACACACACAGCAGGGGAACAGCTGACGTTACTGAACCTCAATAACAGAGGAGGGACTGTTGACTGTGCGTACAGCACTTCTGGACGGCAACTGGCGGTGTTGGAGCCCAGGGACAGGTGGAGGAGGAGGAGGTTGGAGGAGGTTGGAGGAGGTAGGAGGGATTGCCACACACACAGCAGGGGAACAGCTGACGTTACTGAACCCCAATAACAGAGGAGGGACTGTTGACTGTGCGTACAGCACTTCTGGACGGCAACTGGCGGTGTTGGAGCCCAGGGACAGGTGGAGGAGGAGGAGGTTGGAGGAGGTTGGAGGAGGTAGGAGGGATTGCCACACACACAGCAGGGGAACAGCTGACGTTACTGAACCCCAATAACAGAGGAGGGACTGTTGACTGTGCGTACAGCACTTCTGGACGGCAACTGGCGGTGTTGGAGCCCAGGGACAGGTGGAGGAGGAGGAGGTTGGAGGAGGTAGGAGGGATTGCCACACACACAGCAGGGGAACAGCTGACGTTACTGAACCCCAATAACAGAGGAGGGACTGTTGACTGTGCGTACAGCACTTCTGGACGGCAACTGGCGGTGTTGGAGCCCAGGGACAGGTGGAGGAGGAGGAGGTTGGAGGAGGTAGGAGGGATTGCCACACACACAGCAGGGGAACAGCTGACGTTACTGAACCCCAATAACAGAGGAGGGACTGTTGACTGTGCGTACAGCACTTCTGGACGGCAACTGGCGGTGTTGAAGCCCAGGGACAGGTGGAGGAGGAGGAGGTTGGAGGAGGTAGGAGGGATTGCCACACACACAGCAGGGGAACAGCTGACGTTACTGAACCCCAATAACAGAGGAGGGACTGTTGACTGTGCGTACAGCACTTCTGGACGGCAACTGGCGGTGTTGAAGCCCAGGGACAGGTGGAGGAGGAGGAGGTTGGAGGAGGTAGGAGGGATTGCCACACACACAGCAGGGGAACAGCTGACGTTACTGAACCCCAATAACAGAGGAGGGACTGTTGACTGTGCGTACAGCACTTCTGGACGGCAACTGGCGGTGTTGGAGCCCAGGGACAGGTGGAAAAGCAGAGGAACACAATGTAGGCCGAAGCCTGAGAAAGTCGAAAGGGAACCTTTAACCCCCCCCCAAGGCGTTTGTAGCTGAAAGAGCCAGCTTGTGCAGCACAAAAGATGCAAAAGGAAACGGTGGCTCTTTTCATCATGCTCCTTGCAAACACAGAACTAAACACTTATAAAATGTGTCCCATGAAGCCGTGAAACCGTCCCGGAGGTGGGACTTTCCTTCGTAATATGATGCAGCACAGCACATCATTCCTACCCCCCCGCCGCCGTGCCCCGGCTCCTCAGCGTTGTTTGATTCCGTCCCGGAGCCTGCGCTGTTATGTTATCCCGTGGCCAGGCACACTTAGCGCTGCCCATCTTCTGACATCATTTGGTGTCAGGCTGGCTGCGCCTGTGCGGCCGCGCTGGCCGAGAGCCCGACTCGCAGTGTCTTCTGATTTAATCCCACTGGGGGCCTGGGATCCATGGCCATGCGCAGTGCATATCCTCGCCTCTCACTCCCCTCCCTACGGCTTCTTAAGACTGTGCGGTGTCACGGCCGTGGCATGCTATTAGGGACCAGCTGACACCGAACAGTCTGAAGAAGCCATAGGGAGATGAGTGAGAGGTGGAGGTTCAGATATGCACTGCGCATGTCCATGGATCCCAGGCCCCCAGTGGGATTAAATCAGAAGACACTGCGAGGCGGGCTCTCGGCCAGCGTGGCCGCACAGGCGCAGCCAGCCTGACACCAAATGATGCCAGAAGACGGGCAGCGCTAAGTGTGCCTGGCCACGGGATAACATAACAGCGCAGGCTCCTGGACGGAATCAAACAACGCTGAGGAGCCGGGGCGCGGCGCCGGGGGGGTAGGAATGACGGCTGTGCTGCGTCATATTACGAAGGAAAGTCCCACCTCCGGGACGGTTTTACGGTATCAGTGGACACATTTTATAAGTGTTAAGTTTTGCGTGTGCAAGGAGCAAAACCAAAATAGCTACCTTTTTCCTTGTGCAGCATTACTGCTGCACAAGGTGGCTCTTTCAGTAACAAACGCCTTGGGGGGGGGGGGGGGACAGATTCCCTTACATTTCAGTTGTTGTGTCAGCGTGGCGGTCGCATGACACATTGCCGGCTACACAGCTGGGGATCAGCTGACGCTACTGAAACCCAATAACACTGGGTCGTATGTTTTGACTGTGCAGACGGCACTTCTGAGCCTCAACTGGCGGTGTTGGAGCCCAGGAATTTAAGTTCAGGTGGTAGAAAGATGAACACAACTGGAGACCTGGATAACGTATACAGTGACCTAATTATTCAATCAGGAGGAGGAGTGGCAAATTCCTGCGAGATCCAGGCCTTGTTCATTTTCAGGAAAGTAAGCCGGTCAACGTTATCGGAGGATAGTCGCATGCGACGGTCAGTTAGTACACCACCTGCAGCACTAAAGACACGTTCCGATAATACACTGGCCGCAGGGCAAGACAGCACCTCCAATGCATACTGGCTTAGCTCTGGCCATGTATCCAGCTTTGAGACCCAAAACTTGAAAGGGGAAGAGCCGTCAGGGAGTACAGCAAGAGGGCAAGACATGTAGTCTGTCACCATCTGACGGAACCGTTGCCTCCTGCTGACTGGAGCCGTCTGTGATGGTGTAGACTTTTGTGGCGGGCACAGAAAACTGTGCCACAGTTCGGCCATACTGGTC